>NC_136238.1:49632500-50232500 GCF_053564925.1 Oryzias latipes
ATATTTGCTTCAGATTTTGTCATAAAAAGGCCACCAACATTAGGTTGTGTCGACATCCCATAATGATTTCTAAACGTATTTAATAGTCCATAGCCTTGTGATCATTTTAATGTTTGAACGGTGTCTCTAGCTGCAAGTATTTTGAAGTATTATTCGTTTAAAGAAACAAAGGCTTTCAGATTTGAAAAACACAAAATGGCTGCTAAACAGTCTCCATCCCATAATGCCTTCAAACCTTGATGTTATAATCCAAAGCACTAATCATTTGACAGTAAAAGTGGAGCCACATCATGCAACAGGAAACATTGTGGCAAAAGCAGAACTTCAAGATCAAATCTCTCAACTATGCATGTGTCATTAGTTTTTGCACACACATCCATTTATAATGGAGAGATATATTGATCATCAGCTAGCTAGCTGAATGATACAGCATTATATTTTCATTAAACCACTAACTTATGTGGTGCAAAAACATCATTGTCACTTCTCGTAACAGCCACCTAACTCATGGTTTGGGAATCAACACTTTCCCATGAGCCTTCACTTTTGAAAAGTCACAGGATTTGAAGGTCCAAAAGTGGTGGTAAAAAAAAATTTTGGAGGTAAAAAAATTGTAAAAGGAGTTAAACAAGGCATGAAATTATTAAAAAATGGCTGAATTAATGAAAATTTGAAGATTTGAAGGAAAGGAATGAGCTGAACTGTTTCATACAATGGTTAAAATAAGTAAAAACCTGTAAAAGAAGTTTAGCACAAGGATTCTCTATGTATTTTAATGGAGCAAAAAATCCTGGAAAATCCTGGAATATCTTAAAAAGTTCAATGATTTGAATGACCAAAAGTAATAACTGTAATAAGTTGAAAGAGTTGAACATTTTAAAAGTAAAATGGTAAAAAAATTTGAAGCGTCCGAACCGGGTGTCGAACCGGGCGCCTCGTGCATCATAACTTCCCAATGCATTTTAATAGGGCAAAAATTCCCGGAAAAACTGGAATATCTTAAAAAGTACAAGGATTAGAAGTACCAAAAGTCATAGCAATAATAAGCTGAAAAAGCTGAACATTTTAAAAGTTGAATGGTTACAATCGGTTAAAAATTGTAGAAGTAGTTAAGTGTCAAAAAACGGCGGAAGATAGTATAAATAATAATAATAATAAATAAAGAGAAACAGGAAAACAAAGGGTTGAATGCTTTATAGCATTCAACCAATAAATAAAGAGAAACAGGAAAACAAAGGGTTGAATGCTTTACAGCATTCAACCAATAAAGAGAAACAGGAAAACAAAGGGTTGAATGCTTTATAGCATTCAACCAATAATAACTAGAAAGAAATGCATTTCCAGAAGAAAATGCAGGGTTGAATGCTGTACTGCTGAATGAAAGCTGAATTAGCTGAAGAAATGGCTTAACTGTACTGGAAAAAACTTTTGAAAGGTTAAAGGTGCAAAAGTCCTAGCAGGAATAAGATGAAAAAGTTGAACATTGTAACAGTAGAATGGCTAAAATAGGTCAAAGTTTGTAGAAGGAGTAAAGCATTAAAGCTGAAATTGCTGAAAAAATGGCTGAACTGTTGAAAATTTGAAGATGTTGCTAAAATGGCTAAAAGTACTAGCATTGGAATCAGCATCATTAACTGACTCCAAAAAACACGTTGTTTGAGAGTATCATATTGGTCAAAGCTACATGTTCTAAGTTGATAGAAAATCCACTCTTTTCAAAATGGCGGCTTTTCTATTGATTTTATCTCCATAGCAACCATTTTATGTTTGGGTCGCCAGGACATGAGGAACAAATCAACTTCGGTTTCAGATGAATCGGAAAAAGTAAACTTTTGGACGTCCTTAGCAACGAAGTTTGTTTGCTCACCACGCCCACATTCCTTATAAGTCCAGATCCAGTGAATTTCAATATGTTCAGTTCCAGCCATGGATGAAGTTTATTGCAATATTTGCTTCAGATTTTGTCAAAAAATGCCCACCAAACAGTAGGTTGTGTTGCCATCCCATAATAATTTCAAAACGTATGTTGAAGTCCAAAGCCTTGTGAGCATTTCAATGTTTGAACGGTGCCTCTAGCTGAAAGCAAGTTATAATGCTTGAAAGCAACAAAGGTTTTCAAGGATTCTCCATGTATTTAAATGAAGCAAAAATCTTGGAAAATCCTGGAAAATCTTGGTATATCTTGAAAAGTTCAAAGATTTGAAAGACTAAAAGTCGTAGCTGAAAGGAATAAGCTGAAAGGGTTAAACATTGTAATAGTAGAAGGATTAAAATACGTGAAAGTTTGAAGAAGTTTAAATACTGCCGCCCTGGGCGACCGCCCACATCGCCCATATTACAAAACCGCCACTGGCCTGGGGTCAGAGGGCGGGCCCATCCAGGAATCAGACTCCCCGGGGAAAGGCACTACCACGTGGTTTCATTTCCTGTCATGAATAATTGCTAAAAATGGACTTTAGGACTTTGCTGAAACAGGAATGACATCAATTCAATGATTTCAGCAAATTCAGAACTCAGGCTCCGCCTCTCCTCTCTGCTGGTTACGATTGTCCACCGCTGGGGGGACTTGGGGCTCCCAGCACTTTGGAGGCTTCAAGCTGAATCCATAAAATAATTCTGAAATAATTTAAAGACCATTTTTAATTAACTCTGGAAATAAAAAACACTGAAATGACGTCAAACTGTCCAGTTGAAAGACCCCCCCCCCGTCAACGACAATTGTCGTTCTTCACCCAGACCTGTTGTCCTGGTCTGAGCTCTTGTTTTGTTTGAACTTTGTGTCTTCTATTGAACCAGAAAGCTTGTTTCTGTTTCTGGTCTTGGTCTTTGCTCTGGAAAAGTAGAAGGTTTGGCCACTTTGGTTGAAGTTTCTCTCTACTGACAGGCAACGATGTCCTGATGTTACGACCCATCAGCAGCTGTGCGGGTGAGGAGCCGTGCGCCAAAGGTGTGGCTCTGTATGCCATTAGAGCTTTGTGTGGATCTTCCCCCTTCTTCAGGAGGGCTTTGATGGTCCTCACAGCCCTTTCCGCATCCCCGTTGCCTTGAGGGTAGTGGGGGCTTGAGGTCACATGGCTGAAATCATAGTCTGTTGCAAATGCTGCAAACTCTGCTGCCGAAAACTGAGGGCCGTTATCTGTAATCAGGATTTCAGGAACCCAGTGCTGCGCAAAAATTGCCTTCAGTTTGTTAATAACTGGGACTGTAGTAGTAGTGGTAAGGCTTGCCACCTCAATGTATCGGGAAAAATAATCCACTTCTATCAGATACATGGCACGATTCCACTGCCATGTATCTGCAACGCGCTGCCATGGTCTACTAGGAAGTGGCGTTGTCATGAGAGGCTCTGGAGCAACATGAACCTCCTGCTCGCACACTGTGCAGTTTTCAACTTTGTTTTTGATTTGTTTGGTCAAACCGGGCCACCAAATGGACTTTTGTGCTCTGACGATGCATTTTGTCATGCTGCAACTTTGGTCTCTCTGTTTAGACAGTACTGGGCGAGAACTGTGGGTGAACTCAGTTCCTGGCGTAGCTCGTCAAAAGCCCGCTGTTGTGCTGTTCCCCACTCCCAGCTGGAGTCTGCTCGAAGGAGCTCTCTTAATGGCTGTGTGAGTTCAGCGACACGTGGGGAGAACTTTCCAACATAGTTCACCATACCCACAAATCTTTTCACATCAGCAGCATGTTTGGGTGTCGGCATCTCTGTGATCGCTTGGATTTTCCCCGGGTCTTCTTCAATACCCTGCACCGAGACGATGTGACCCAGAAACATGACTTTTCCACAGCAAAATGGCACTTGTCATTGTTAAGAGTCAGTCCTTCCTGCTGGAGACGCTCTAACAGTTTGTGCAGTCTTTTATCGTGCTGCTCCCGAGTGGACCCGAACACTAATATGTCATCTGCATGACACACGGTTCCTTCCAGGCCTGACAGCATTTGGGTCAGTCTCTTTTGAAAGTGTTCCGGTGCAGATGAGATTCCAAACGGCAGTCTTTTATAACAGTACCGGCCAAACGGGGTGATGAATGTAGTTAAAGGGACTGAATCTGGGTGTAAAGGTACTTGCCAAAATCCAGCTGTAGCATCCAGTTTTGTGAAGACTGTTGCACCTGCAAACTTTGCCAACGTTTCATCCACAGCCGGCAGTATGTGGCGCTCCCTGCTCCCTTTTTCTGACATTTCCTGCATGTAACGTCACGCGCTGCACAAATGTTTTTGGAGTGTGCAGGTGCGCCCACATTGCTTGTAGTCTTTTTGATGTTCACTCTGACTCTTTGTCTCAAAGGGTTTTCGTGACTTATGGTCTTTGAAAGTCTTTTTCTTAAACTTCAATATGTCCACATTAGCTTCTGTCGTGTCCTTAAGATTTGTTTCTCTCACTACTGGTTCTTGGCTTCTTCTGTTGAAACGTGCTCTCTCATAAATGACATTTTGTTTGCCTATAAAGTGCTTATGAAAGGCTTCTTTCACACTCTTGTACGTTTTGAGTTCATCCTCACTCAGCCCGAGCGTTCTCAGAATATCGTCTGCTTTATCGTACACTAACTAAGGAGTTAACTTGGTACCTTTCATCTTTGGCATCCAGTCCTGCCGCAACACAGAACCTTTCGAAACAGCAGATCCAATTGGGCCATGATGAGTAGTCACCAAAGTCAAAATTTTCCGGTGGGTTGATTGAGAACAGGGAATCCATCATTTTACTTCACTTGACTGACGTAGCGAGCCGATAGCTTATTTATTATTACCTCATAGTTAGCTTCTCTCGGCTAGTGACAATAGCGTCTTGATTTCTGCCGCGTCGTCTTCCGATCTCTGCCTGAGACGGGTTTCTTGACTTCTGACACCATGTACTATTATGTCGGAGCAGGCACGTCGTAACCAATTATTCAGGAGTCCTTCGTAGCTGTTCAACTGAAGCTTTATTAACACTCTCTTAGCTTATTACATGCAGCTCACTCTCAGTCCGTCCTTCTATATCGTCCCCCTGGATGTCCACCACCATCACATTAGTTCCTACACAAATGCCCTCATTACAAGAACCAGACTTCTGTCAGCTGGAACTGGGGCTTCTTCCAGACCATGTGACCTCATGGACAAAGTTCCAACATGGTTTCCATGAAATGTGGAGGTTTTCCAGGAAACGTTGCTGCAGTTATTCTATTCTTGTTTGTTTTTATGTACAGCACCTTGAGCTGTTTTCTTTACATGAAAAGGCCTTTAGAAATAAATTCATTTGAATTTATATCTTTCTGTTTGCAGCCTGAAATGTGGCAAAATGTTGAAAACTTCAAGGGGGGTGACAGTGGCGGTTCTACCCTGAATTACTCCCCGGGCGAGACCCTCCCCAGGCGCCCCCCCCCCCCCCCCCCAGTCACAACAGAACTTTGTTTGTCTTTGTCAACTGACATGTTTTATTGTCATTGAAATTAAGAAGTGGATACAAAAGATGTCAGAATTCTGAACAGCATTATAATAGTTATAAGAACACAAAAAATAAAAGACCATAAGCATGGCAAAAATACAGTTAGCTAAGAAAATATTGAATCAAACTCAATATTAAATAAATAATTTAAAATAAATATTATAAAGCACAAACCTTTTATCACACAAATAACACGCTCATCTTGAGCAGTGGTAGACGATCCAAAATATCTTAGAAGTGCCCCTGAAATTGCATTTGATACTGACTTCAAAAGACCATAGACTACAATATAGGCCTTAGAAAAACATTTATGAATTGGAAATTTAAATTGTCATGTTCTATCTCGATCTCTATTTCAGAGAGGAAAAATTAGCTCATGTTTTCCGTCCTCAATCCTTTGATTGGCACATTTTTAGTTATGACCTGTTACATTATGTTTTCTCCCCATAGAGTTGCAGTAAATGGTAAATATTCATTTTTAAAACTACCTACAGATTTATGGAAATTCTATTGGCTAAAAATATAACCCAACATTTGTAAAACAAATAAAAAATAAACTTCATATGCAGGCTCAAAATTAACCCCTAAATCCCCAGTTAAATGTCAAAAAAACATTGTCAAAACGTTTAGGCTGCCACAAATGATTATTAATTAATGACCAATCTCAAATTATTTGCCCCCTTAGCATCTTATGGCAGCAGCAGCAGCATGCTGTGTAACCATCACAGCTTTTTTAACATTATGAACTAGTATACAACAGCAAAACACAACAAAACCGTTGTGTTACAGCACAGCAGACAGACACATGAATCATAACTAATGTTACAAGTTAAGGCAGAGCAAATTTTTAAGAATAAAATCTAAAAAATAAAAATAAAAAATGACGCTATTTGCAACATTTGGGCCTACTTCAGTGTTGGTCATCGACCAAAATAAAGTTTTCATCGGCAACGTTGTTGTAGGGCCGGTAGCATTAGAATTTAGAAAAGACATGCATCAAGCTGTGAGGAATTACCCTTTTCTTTATCTCTTTTCTCCTCTTCCTCTTTTCTTTTCTTTCTAAATTGGGCACCAGATGGCTTT
The DNA here is from genome assembly GCF_053564925.1 of Oryzias latipes. Taxonomy (NCBI): domain Eukaryota; kingdom Metazoa; phylum Chordata; class Actinopteri; order Beloniformes; family Adrianichthyidae; genus Oryzias; species Oryzias latipes. Next base: position 49,639,009 of record NC_136238.1, read on the forward strand.
GACCTTTTTTTCCTCCATATTTTAGATGTTTTTGGCGTTTGTTTGGCATAAATGTCCTCACGTCACGAAGAAGGCATCAAGTCCGTCGACTGAACCAACTGTCACCTTAGTGACAGCATTGTTTTGTGTTGCCATTTTTTCATTTGGGCATTTCACACAAAATTAACCCAAAAAAGCAGAATATATTTTAATACCTTTATTAAAATGTTGGTTATAGAATGTCACCTTATGACTGACTTATAAAAAGGTTTTATAAAGTAGATTCAAACCCCCGCCCTTGTCCCCACATAGCCACTTAATTTGGAAGCGTCCCACAATTGAACTGATTCCCCGCAGCCCCCCCCCCCCCCTTTCTTCACACATTTCCAGCAGGAGCGCGTGCAGCTATAGCCAGGGGCGCTGATTCGCTACATGACGGCGCAGTCGCAGTTTATACTTTTATTTTTTTCATCAAGCCCGCGACCGTCGCCTCCCCTGAAAGATGAGCCCGTCAGGTTTTGCGCATGCGCAAACGCGGTGGCGCTCCGTGCTCCCCCCGTGCCCCCTCCCTTCTTCTTCACACACATTTGTGTCTACTTCTCAAAGACAGGAGAGCGCAGCTGCGGGGCGAGGGCGGCGGCGCGGCCAGGTTCAGGCTGTTACAAACTCACAAACTGTGACATAAGTAAACCAATAGTGGTGCATATAATATTTTACAAGCGCTGAGCCGCCGGTGCCGCCCCCCTTCAGTTTTCCGCCCCAGGCAACCGCCCGGACGGCCCGTGCCTAGAACCGCTACTGGGGGGTGAATACTTTCACAATACACTGAACCTAAAGAAAGCATTGAGGGCAAATGTGAGGGAAAGAAAAACTTCCAGGAATATTAACGGCATGTCGTTCAACACCACACAGAGCGTCAGGAGAATCACCATCCGTGTTCATGTTTGGAACAGACATCTGCACTAAATGTCCAAATCTTGAAAAAGAAGATGGAGCTCTGACAGAAAAGGAGAAACAACAGATGTGAGAAAGCATCAGGAGGAAACCAAACCAGAATGAAACCTGATGCTGAGCAGACCAGCAGGAGGAACATCTGAAAGTAGGTGACATCGTTTCCATTGGGAGTCTGGATTTAGTTTGAGAACAATATGAGGAAAATATTTTTGGAAGAAAAGTTTTGTTCTGAGCAAGGAAGGAAGGAAAACGTAGAAAATCAATGTTCCTGAATTATCAGAAGACACACAGAGCGAGAGACAGACAGACAGAGAGAGACAGAGAGAGAGAGAGAGAGAGAGAGAGAGAGAGAGAGAGAGAGAGGGAAAGAACAGGAGACGAGCTAGCTGGAAGATTGAATGAGATGTGAGTCAATTAAAGCAAGACAAAACTTAACTAAAGGACTGTTTATCTATTTTTTATTTGAACAACACAAAAATTAAGATTTCTATCCGAAGCAATATTTGATTTTCATCAATAATTGTTGAAATATGAGGAGAAAATAAAAGGAAAGGAAATCCCCCCCCCCCCCCCCCCCAAAGAAAAATTCTGATTCTTCTGAAACTGACGTCCATCTGTTCATTATCCCCAGGCGATAAAAAGATAAAATGGTTGCTATATAGATAAAAATGAATAGAAAAACTGCCAATTTGAAAAAAAAAATGTATTTTCCATCAATGTATCTCTTGTAGTTCTTAACAATACGATCATCTGAATCAGTGTGTGTTTCTGAGTCAGCTGTTGATGCTGATCGCTCACACAGAGCAGGACTGCGGTCCAAAGTCTCTGCTCAGAGACACGGTTCTCTCTGTGGAGCAGCAGCTTCATTCTAACAGCCACTGATCTTTTTACAAAGTAGGTTGTAGTAAAATCTCTCTATAAACATTAGAATAATTTCAGACACAACTTATGAGGAAAAGAACTTTATGTTACAAAAGGAAACATGAAATGAAAACACATAGAGCCCCAGCAGATCTCCACAGATCTGTCCAAGTGGGGTTAGTGCACGATTGAGTATCAGTACAAACACAATTGATTAATCAGTCAGTGTGCAGCGTTCATCAGATTTTTTTAACCACTGGCACCTGGGGGCTCCGTATATTTCTGAAACTCATACTCTTCAGGACCCAGCAACGTATTGGCTGCTGCAGCTGCAGTCACGTGATTTCTGTAACTGCAGAGAAGTGAGTCACACCTATGCAAATACACACACGCACGCACTACAAATACACACACACACGCCCCACAAATACACACACACACCATCCTGATCCTCTGACTGTGGTGCAGTGGCTGTTCACTTGGTAGACAACAGGCAGGTTGAGGGTTTGATTCCAGGAAGGCTCACAGCCTGAATCTGACATCAAATTTATAAAAATGTTGTAAAAATGATCTTTGATTTTGAAAGTCTTGCTGATGACTGGTGGGGTGAAATGAGTGTCTGTGGATGGAACGTGAGCTCGCTGTGTGCATGAGAGGACAACTGGATTTTTCTAAAACTCTTGTTCAATCACCTTGTCATGAACGCTTGGAGGAAATGCAGAACCACAGCTGACATGTAGATTGTCCAGAACTGTTTGACGGCTCTTCCTTCTTCATTTCAGCTTCCCGTGCTAAAAAGAGTCCAACCATAAAGGTTCATTGTTCACTGATGCTGCTGCTGTTCTAGAAACAAATGAGCAGCTCAGGTTACTTTTGCATAAAAACTGACAAACAAGTTTCTAAGCAAAAGCAGAATTTTCAGAATCAGCACCATATTTAGAAAAACCAAACATATAACAACACAAGAACTGATACCAACTGTTAAACATGGGAGAGGGGGGACCATGGTATGGGCTCCTTTTTAACTCAATTTTCACAGAATTAACAACTAAAAACTTAAGTCTTTTCGTAATTCTGAACTTTTCTCTCCACTTTCACTCAGTAAACTAAAACATTTCAGTACATGAACATTTTTGTCTGGATTTTTTCAGACCTGCTGTGATTTTCCCCTCAGGTGAACCACAAGGTCTGTCAGAATGATCAGAAATCAGAAAGTTGAGATAAATTTTAATAAAGGATGAAGTCCATGTTGTCCTGGGAAACATTAGCCATAGAGAAAGTCTCTTAATGTTTCATGTTTGACCTCACATAAGTCTTTAAAGTTTTCATCTCCTGTTCCGTCAATCAGAGACTCTCTCAGGTTTCTGGGAGGAGCCTAACACAAACACACACATAAGGGGGCGGAGCTCTGCTCAGGTGTTCCTGAATCAGGAAATGAGGAAGTAGAGAGTTTTCCTCCGTGTCAGAGCAGACAGAGCAGGACTTTCTTCTTCTTCTTGACGGTGAGTCTTTGTGTTTCTGTTGTCTTCTCCACTCATGATGAAGGTCTGTGACGTGTCTGTGAGGAAGAGGAGCAGCAGAGGAAGAGCTCAGACTGAAGTTTGTCTTCTTCCAAAAAGGTCACTGCAGGTCACCTTTCTGACAGAAACAGAGCAGAATGCAGCTGAAGGCCAAACTCTGAGTTCTGCTGGTTCTTCCAAACAGTTGGTGACTCTGCTCCAGCCTTCCTCTCAGCTCACATTCTAATGACATTCCAGAGAGGCTGTGGAAGCTCCTCAGTGCTCTGATCTCTGCTGAAGAAGGTTGGGAGGCTCTCAGGTCCTCAGTGCTGAACAACTGCATGTTTCCAATCCTCTCAGGACTGACATCTCCTTCATTTCTGAACTTCTGACAGGATTCTGATGGAACACAGCTGGGAGCTCCTCTCTGATTGGTTCATTTCTTCATCCTCTGTTCTGATGATATGTTTATGTGTTCAACATTTAACAGCAGCAAAGTCAGAGTTGGGGACGTTTTCAGGCAGTTTCACCTCTTTCTCTGAGTTGATGTTTTGGAGGTCAAAGGTCAGACAGAGCATTTTTCAACTCTAGAAACTAAGAGGAAGGTTTCAATGATGAAGAACTCAACCAAACAGCAGCAGGAACTGCAGCAGTTTCTAAATTCTAATTCAGAACAATCTAAAGAGGTTGAAAGTGTTCCTCAGTACTCGAGTACTTTAGTTCAGCAGCTCCTCTTTTCCTCTCCAATAATATGCTGGACTTGATGCTCTCTTCTGAGCATGTGCAGATGCCAGTGCAATGGTGACTCCTCCATGTGTTTCACAGCTTTTCTTCGTCATGGATTTTTATCAGACTCTATGATAGCTGTAATGTTAGAACCAGTGATAAAAAACAAAGCTGGAAGAGTTTGTTTCTCTGAAAACTACAGACTGATAGATCTGGACAGGATTCTGTTAAAACTGGGAGAATCCTGCTAGACAGGTTTACAGAGTTTGTCAGAATGACTCCCACTCAGTCTGGGTTTAAAGAAAATCTTGGTCCTGACGTGTAAATATGCTCCTAAAGGAATGATTTACAAACATAGGAGCTTTAATTCCTCTGTTTTTCTGTGTTTTCTATATGCGTCTAACAAAGAAAATCAACAAATGATTGATGAAGCTTTAAAGAGAGGTGTACCTAAATGTGTTGTGTGTATTCTGGCATAGTGGAATGCTCAACAGACAATGCAGGTTAAATGGGGAAACCAGCTGTCAGAACCTTTAAATCCACCAATATTCTGTTTGATTTCTATCTGCATGAATTGTCTCTCACACTTAAAGCCTGTCACTCTGGTTGTGTGGCTGGAGATCTCATCATCAACTATTTGACGACACAGTTGTGTTGAGTCCCAGAACCGCTGCTTAACATCTGTTCAACTTATGGTCTGATTAGGATTTCTCAGACAAAAACCAAAAATGTCATCTGCACCTATCAATGCTGTGCTGGTGTGTAATCAGATCAAGTTTGTTGGGCGTGTCATTTCAGCAGACGTGTCAGATGACTCAGACATCTACAGACAGTATCTTGTGGAATGTGGCCAAGCCAACACTCTCTCTCAGAAGCTAGAATGTGTACAGAAGGAGTCATGGTGGTGTTATTTAAAGCAATGGTTTCAACCGGTGACATGAGAGATGGTCAGGTGCACTGTGGGAAATTAATTTACGATGATCTAAAAACATTTTCCATCTCCAGGATTTCAGCTCTGTGTTCATCCAAACAGGCCCTGATAAAACACTGAGTAGTTAGGAATATGAAAGATCAGAAAATACTTTTTTCTTTGTTTTTATTTGATTCTATTAAAGACATTTTGATAAGAATGACGGTACCATGATTTAGCTGCAGCTTCAGCTCTGTTTTTGGAAAAGTCCCGCCCCTTTAACTGTCTCCACCAATCATTCTTGGAGGCTTAATCACACGTCATCAGTCTGACCAATCAGAAGTGGTTAAAGTCTTCACTTCCTTGTTCTGATTCTGCTCATAAAGTCTCTCAGTTCCAACAGAAATACCAGCTAAAGCTCATCTTTAGCGGTGTAGCTTTCCACAGAATCCGGTGTCAGACCGTGGAACAACTGAACAAAACCATGAAGCTCAGAGAAGAGAGTCTGTCTGCCATCACTACATCTCCCATGATGCATTGGGTGACAGCATCTCTGCAATGACGCTACTCTATTAACTGTCATGAAGCACAACAAATGCACACATGAGTTTTTTAATCTTCTTGATGAAATCATATGTAAGCGATTGTGTAGCATAAATAAAAATAAAAGTCAAAACTAGAAATGCTTTTTAATTTTCAAAATGAAGCTGCATCAAATGCCTCAGAATTAAAATGAAAAATCAATATTTCAAAATGCTTTTTCATTTCCTTCCTCAACACAGCTTTTTCTGTCACTTAATTAAAATTAAAATTAAAATAGTATTTGACATTTCATTTTCAAAAAGGTCCATGGTAAATGTGTAGCATAATTCATTTAGAAATTACGGTGGCCGGGAGGTGCAAAGTACGCTTAGATTTAAGATACAGCAACAGCAAATCCCAGTACACATGAACAAATCATGAAACACAACAGTAAATACGGAAACACAACAGCAAATACTGAAACACAACAGCAAATCACAAAACACAACAGCAAATACGGAAACACAACAGCAAATCATGAAACACAACAGCAAATCATGAAACACAACAGCAAATACTGAAACACAACAGCAAATACTGAAACACAACAGCAAATCACAAAACAACAGCAAATACGGAAACACAACAGCAAATCATGAAACACAACAGCAAATCATGAAACACAACAGCAAATCACGAAACACAACAGCAAATATGGAAACACAACAGCAAATCACGAAACACAACAGCAAATCATGAAACACAACAGCAAATACTGAAACACAACAGCAAATCAAAAAACACAACAGCAAATACGGAAACACAACAGCAAATCATGAAACACAACAGCAAATCATGAAACACAACAGCAAATCACGAAACACAACAGCAAATACGGAAACACAACAGAAAATCATGAAACACAACAGCAAATACTGAAACACAACAGCAAATACTAAAACACAACAACAAATACTGAAACACAACAGCAAATCATGAAACACAACAGCAAATCACGAAACACAACAGCAAATCACGAAACACAACAGCAAATACGGAAACACAACAGAAAATCATGAAACACAACAGAAAATCATGAAACACAACAGAAAATCATGAAACACAACAGCAAATACTGAAACACAACAGCAAATCACGAAACACAACAGAAAATCACGAAACACAACAGCAAATCACGAAACACAACAGCAAATACGGAAACACAACAGCAAATCATGAAACACAACAGCAAATCACGAAACACAACAGCAAATCATGAAACACAACAGCAAATCACGAAACACAACAGCAAATCCCAGTACACATGAACAAATCATGAAACACAACAGTAAATACGGAAACACAACAGCAAATACTGAAACACAACAGCAAATCACAAAACACAACAGCAAATACGGAAACACAACAGCAAATCATAAAACACAACAGCAAATCATGAAACACAACAGCAAATACTGAAACACAACAGCAAATACTGAAACACAACAGCAAATCACAAAACAACAGCAAATACGGAAACACAACAGCAAATCATGAACACAACAGCAAATACGGAAACACAACAGCAAATCATGAAAAACAACAGCAAATACTGAAACACAACAGCAAATCACGAAACACAACAGCAAATCATGAAACACAACAGCAAATACTGAAACACAACAGCAAATCACAAAACACAACAGCAAATACGGAAACACAACAGCAAATCATGAAACACAACAGCAAATCATGAAACACAACAGCAAATCACGAAACACAACAGCAAATACGGAAACACAACAGAAAATCATGAAACACAACAGCAAATACTGAAACACAACAGCAAATACTAAAACACAACAACAAATACTGAAACACAACAGCAAATCATGAAACACAACAGCAAATCACGAAACACAACAGCAAATCACGAAACACAACAGCAAATACGGAAACACAACAGAAAATCATGAAACACAACAGAAAATCATGAAACACAACAGAAAATCATGAAACACAACAGCAAATACTGAAACACAACAGCAAATCACGAAACACAACAGAAAATCACGAGACACAACAGCAAATCACGAAACACAACAGCAAATACGGAAACACAACAGCAAATCATGAAACACAACAGCAAATACGGAAACACAACAGCAAATCATGAAACACAACAGCAAATCATGAAACACAACAGCAAATCACGAAACACAACAGCAAATCACGAAACACAACATCAAATCATGAAACACAACAGCAAATCACGAAACACAACAGCAAATCATGAAACACAACAGCAAATCACGAAACACAACATCAAATCATGAAACACAACAGCAAATACGGAAACACAACAGCAAATCATGAAAAACAACAGCAAATACTGAAACACAACAGCAAATACTAAAACACAACAACAAATACTGAAACACAACAGCAAATACTAAAACACAACAACAAATACTGAAACACAACAGCAAATCACGAAACACAACAGCAAATACGGAAACACAACAGAAAATCATGAAACACAACAGAAAATCATGAAACACAACAGCAAATACTGAAACACAACAGCAAATCACGAAACACAACAGCAAATCACGAAACACAACAGAAAATCACGAAACACAACAGCAAATCATGAAACACAACAGCAAATACTGAAACACAACAGCAAATACTAAAACACAACAACAAATACTGAAACACAACAGCAAATCATGAAACACAACAGCAAATCACGAAACACAACAGCAAATACGGAAACACAACAGCAAATCATGAAACACAACAGCAAATCATGAAACACAACAGCAAATCACGAAACACAACAGCAAATCATGAAACACAACAGCAAATCATGAAACACAACAGCAAATACTGAAACACAACAGCAAATACTAAAACACAACAACAAATACTGAAACACAACAGCAAATCATGAAACACAACAGCAAATCACGAAACACAACAGCAAATACGGAAACACAACAGAAAATCATGAAACACAACAGAAAATCATGAAACACAACAGAAAATCATGAAACACAACAGCAAATACTGAAACACAACAGCAAATCACGAAACACAACAGAAAATCACGAAACACAACAGCAAATCACGAAACAAAACAGCAAATACGGAAACACAACAGCAAATCATGAAACACAACAGCAAATCACGAAACACAACAGCAAATCACGAAACACAACAGCAAATCACGAAACACAACAGCAAATCACGAAACACAACAGCAAATCACGAAACACAACATCAAATCATGAAACACAACAGCAAATACGGAAACACAACAGCAAATACGGAAACACAACAGCAAATCATGAACACAACAGCAAATACGGAAACACAACAGCAAATCATGAAAAACAACAGCAAATACTGAAACACAACAGCAAATACTAAAACACAACAACAAATACTGAAACACAACAGCAAATACTAAAACACAACAACAAATACTGAAACACAACAGCAAATCACGAAACACAACAGCAAATACGGAAACACAACAGAAAATCATGAAACACAACAGCAAATACTGAAACACAACAGCAAATACTGAAACACAACAGCAAATACTGAAACACAACAGCAAATACTGAAACACAACAGCAAATCACGAAACACAACAGAAAATCACGAAACACAACAGAAAATCACGAAACACAACAGCAAATCACGAAACACAACAGCAAATCATGAAACACAACAGCAAATACGGAAACACAACAGCAAATCATGAAACACAACAGCAAATCACGAAACACAACAGCAAATACTGAAACACAACAGCAAGTCACAAAACACAACAGCAAATACTGAAACACAACAGCAAATCATGAAACAAAACAGCAAATCACGAAACACAACTGTGCTGTCTTGCGCTTTCTGCTGTGTAGCTACAGCGGTCCAAAGGCTTCATGCTTGGGTATAACTAATCAACTATCATTTTATTAAAGCATGGCTGTGTCCTTGGTAAATTTAAACTTTATTCTCATAATTCTATGACTTTGTTTTGTAGAATTGCGACTTTTTCTCATAAATGTGCTGGTCGTTTTTTATGGCAGTCTTAGTACTCAGTGGTTTAATGGAAACACAGGAGGAAGCCCCTCCCTCTACAAGCAGAGATGGTAACCATGACAACCAGAGCAAAGCTCAGAGGTGAGATGAACATCTCCAACTGTCCATGATCTTCTCCATGTCAGAGCTCAGGACTCACACCAGCAACCTTCATTCTTCACAGGAACCAACCTGGACCTGGATCTGAATCTGGATCTGGATCCAGCTGTGTGTCCTTCAGGAGTGACGAGTCAAAGGAAATGCTTCCTCCTAACTTCAAGGACATCCATTCAGGAGTGGAACGGTGAGTGTTTGTCAGAGTTTTTGGAGGCTGGATTCTAGTTCAGATGATCAACAGTTTTCAGATGAAGGACTTGAGGTCTGGTTCAGTTCTGGATCTCTCTGATCAGACTCACTTGGAGCATCATGTGTGTGATGAGATCTTTTCAGTTGAGTCTTCTGAGAGTCTCTGAGAGACATCAGAGATGTTGGAGAAGAAAACATGTTGACTGCTGACTCTGACTGACAGCAGCTCCAGTCTAATGAGAAGAATCACTGCAGACTCCTAGGATTCAGATTTTCATGCTTTCCAAACATCACATTGTTCTAGTTGGACTTTCTGCTCTCAGAATTTCTCCATTTCTACATGGAGAATTGGAATCAGCTTTTCTAGAAAAAAGTCTGGATTGACTGACAGAAAATGCTGAAAGCTGGAAACTGTTGATCCAAACATGTCATGTTATTCCAGACTAAACAGCTCAGTCTGTGTTCATGTCAAAGTCCATCAGCTGTTCATGAAGAAGCAGATCCTCCAACACTCTGATGCTTTGGTGTTTGCAGAGGTCAACAGGTCACACAGAGAGTCCAGTCTGCAGCCTCCAGCTGTGGATCCATGAAGAGTGACCGGTCCAAAGGTGATCCTCCAGACTTCAGAACTGAACCAGGACCTTCAGACTTACAGTAAGAAGCAGTTTCTAGTGAACAAAGATCTGTTGATGGATATTTTTCCACAGACAGTGTTTAGATGGGATTTGATTTTTTGTAGAAACCCAAACAGAAAACCCAAACAGAAACTTTGGCTCCAAATTCTAAACAGTCTTTAAAATGTCAGCCATGATGTCTTATCTGAAGTATTTCTGATTGACATATTGGCTCCTCCCCCCTTTCTTCTGCTCCAAAATTGTTTCAAAGACTAAAATCAGAGCAAATCAAAGTGTCCTCTGGAGCTCAGGAATCCTCAGAGAAAGTTGGTGAAGTAAAGCTATGATTGAGAGTTCAGAATCCTATACAGAGAGCAGAGCTTTGACCTGAATCTGAAGAAGATCAGAGAAGATCTGAGAGCAGAGATGTTGGAGAAACTTTCTACAAAAATACATCTTTTCATATTTTCTAAAGTAAACAAATGTTTGGATCAGGAAAAAAACAGTTTAGTCAAAGATTTTAGTGAAAGTCTTTCATACAGTTAATCTAAATTTTTCTTCGTTTCTCATACACAAACTCAAACATGAAATTCTTTGTTTTCTTCTGGTCTAAATGAGAATTTGATTTGAAATGGTTTATTTCAAGCAATCAAATAAGAATACACAAAAACAATATAATCATCAGTTATACATTTATACAGTAACTAATCAAACTTAGGATAATTAAACATATTAATAATTATTGCTTGAAAGGGAGTGGAAGGAAGCGAACTTCCCACCCCGTTATACTATAACCATTTCAGTCAGACAACTCATGCAGTAGTAATAATATTTATTTTCACATCTTTAGTTTGCTTCCACATACTTGTTGCTTTCACATTCTTTGACATTCACTTTCCTTAGTTAGCATTCACTTTCCTCTGAGTAAGCATTTCGCATTCCTCCAAGTAAGCATTTCATATTCCTCCAAGTAAGCATTTCACTTTCCTTTGACTTTGCATTTCACTTTCCTTTGACTTTGCTTTTCACTTTCCTTTGACTTTGCTTTTCACTTTCCTTTGACTTTGCATTTCACTTTCCTTTGACTTTGCATTTCACTTTCCTTTGACTTTGCATTTCACTTTCCTTTGACTTTGCATTTCACTTTCCTTTGACTTTGCATTTCACTTTCCTTTGACTTTGCATTTCACTTTCCTTTGACTTTGCATTTCACTTTCCTTTGACTTTGCATTTCACTTTCCTTTGACTTTGCATTTCACTTTCCTTTGACTTTGCATTTCACTTTCCTTTGGTTTGGCATAAAACTCCGTGCAATTCCAAGAGAGAGAAATTTCCATAAACTTTTGGGTAATAACTACCCCCAACACCAATTTAATCAAGGTTGGAAAGAAATTAAATGTATATCAGTATGTAATCAGATGAAGTGTGTTTCAGAGGCATTCCATGTTCAGACTTACAAGTATGACTGCTATGTGTGACCCGGCACCTTTGACCGTTGGGCCGCTCCCGTTCGAGTACAGCGCCACGAAGGGAACATACTATTTATTGAGTCTGCTATGTGTGACCCGGCTCCATTGACCATTGGGCCGCTCCCGTTCCAGCACGACGCCAAGAAGGGAACACACTATCTGGTGGATCTGTTATGTGACCCGGCACCATAGACCGTCGGGCCACTCCATTCCGAGTAGCGGCAAGTAGACGGCACAACTTAACATACAAGTTTGAAGCTTCCACTGGAATAATATAATAAAGCATAAGTGATATCCATAATTAAAAGCTTCCATTTGAGAACTATGAATGAGCTAACGCTATAATTTTTTAATGCTTCCATCCGGCTCATAAGATACGAGCCCAAGTAACCTCAAATTTCGGACTACACACATATCGTAACACAGCTTAAGAACATCCTAATTTTGAGGCTTCCACCTGGCAAATAATTTTCATAAAATCTAATCTGAAATTTTGTATGCCATTCTGATACTAACATCAGTTGATTCAAGTAAGATAAGTCATTGAAATTCGGAAGAGGTTTACCACCCCACCACTTCAGGGCAGAGTAGGTGCGTGGAATGCAGTAGTCGTTGCATATCCAGATCAGGTGAAGGGGCAACAATCTGCAGGGGAGCAGCAGGACGAGCAGAGACTTTGGAACTTGGAAACCATCCGACTTTGTCAAGGGTTTGACATCATCCTCCAGAAACTGGATTGCTGACCGGGGAGAGTGGGCCGCAGGCTCAGGAAGCGATGCATAGATAGACAAAGCAGTATTAGTCTTGGCAATGAATACATAAATAATTTAGACCTGATTAGTTTAGAAAGCTTATGATGAAAGGGAATGAATTCTTTTTAAGAACAACTCTGAGAAGGAGATATCAAGTAGTGAGTTTAAAAAGAAGGTGCTGTATTCATAGTACCATAGAAAACCATTAGCATAGATCCCAACAAGAAAGACAGTCAATACAGAATCTGCACGTAATATATCACCAAAATATATTTTATATATGCACCATTAGTAAGAGAGAAGTAACATTTAGTCATTCCTGGAGGGACGCACCTTAGGAAGGCCACAGAGGAGCAGGCGAATAAAAGGATAACCAAGGTCCAAGGAGATTACGTAGATGAGGAAGGTCGCCATCCCACGTAGCATGGACAGCGGCTCGGCTAGATTTGAGGTTACAACTTGACATCATTGGTTCACAATAGATGGACAACAAAAGCACGTATAACTTAAAGTTAATTGCCAAAGGGGTGCCTGGAAACCATAATGAAGAAAATTTTGAGATTTGAAGAGAGATCGTAGGGTCTAATAAAATGGCTGAACCTCATGCATTGAGAGGCGGATGAGAATAATACTCAAAAGGAGATACTCTTAGTCGAGCGTCATATGCTTGAAGCAGGGCAGACTGAGGATTGGTTTGCGACCCAAAGTTTTACTCTTGATGCTGAAGCTAAAGAGCATCAGTGATAATTTCTACAGCCAGGAATTTAGCTCATAATACAAGTTATTTAAAACTAAACCATGTTAAATGATGGCACATTACTATTATCGCACTCTTGAAATAAGCGTTGTAATAATCTCCACGGATGAATTCTCTCAGAACCACATGAGCCGTTGATGGACCAGTAGAGCTGAATGTTTGGATTAACGACCAAACATTTTCTGGTGGCCGGACATTCATAAACAAGTCCTCATACATTTTCCTCTCCCCCAAAGGAGGGTGGAGCCACAAAACAAGTGGAGGGAGACTGATGACCTGAAACAACATCGCAATAATAAAACCACGCTAAGCGCAGAGAATTAGAGACCAGAAAAGCAAAACAGAAAATCCAGAACAAGGGAACACGGGGGCCCGGGAAGGAACAACCCAGAACGAGAAACAAGATGAACAGACGGCAGTGGGGGAGGATGCACACAGCAAAACACAGGTGGCCCAACAGCGACCGATTCACATCGTACCTCCAAAGATGGGAAAGATTACGTGCCGCACAAACGCAAGAGACTACATGGAGGCAGAGAAGTATGCATCATAAACCAGAGATCCGTGTAAAAATAAATCCAGACAGGCAGAGAACCAAATGCCTTCCTTAAATTTGATTTGATTAAGTTCGATTATCGTAGTCAAAACAATAAAGAATTACACAGATTTACACATTACACATATTCAGAAAACTAAATAAATCGGAAACAGAGATCCAAAACGAGTTGCGACCACAGAGTTGCAAAAGCCAGGCGACGAGGAAAACAGAACCGAGAAACATTGAAAAAGAGAAAACTGCAAAACAAAGGGGGCCCAATAGAATTACACTAAATCCAGCACAGGGTTTCTGACAATTGAAGTTAAACATGACAGACGACAGCCGAAGGAACACCGACACATAACACGTCAAACCCCATTTAAGCCAGAAGACGCCGCCGGGAGGAATGGAGAGGCAGAACAGCAGGAGCATCAGCAGAATCAGCCTCCCCCAGCCATGTACAGCGTCCGGTGGAAAAGATCACAGGGATGGCAAAGCCAGCTGAGCGCAAAACAAAAACCAGAAGGATCACAAGGGAAAAGCCGCTGATGCAAAAAACAAATAATACATGAATAAATAAAATGGAGGAACCGAGGAAGACAGACGACACAACCACGTCACACCTGAAAATGCCTGAGTGGCCACCTTAGGACCGAATCAAAACGAAAAAAATAATAGGGCTCAGGGAAGAGCCCATCACAAACCCCCCCACAAATCAACCCAAATCCCTAAAACCAGAGAAACAACAAAACATCAGTGAGTCAGAGAAAAACAGGGCCACGCACAACAGACACATAGACAATGGGAAGGAATTTATTTCCCTGAAGGCCAGGGGAACGCTCCTCACATTTCCTACGCTTACACAGAAGAGAGGAGACCATACACTGACCAATCCAAATGCAGGTGAAACCAGCAAATGCACACAGCTTCAACAGAAAAGAAGTAAAACAAAGCCACCACGACAAAGTCAGCACTGAATGACGGCCCACAAAGCAGAAACCGGACCAGGTTCCGAAGAAACGCACCGTGCCTTTAAAAAGAACTACAAGTCCCAGGGTCCTTAGGGGGGTGACGTCACCCACGACCGCCAAGCAGGAAGAGAATCCGGAAGAAAACACTGCACAGAAGCGTGAGAGATAGTAGCAACGCCGCTCACCAACCATCCCGCGATCACGACACTCGATAAGACCGAAACATCTCCCGATCGATCGCCACAGACAACCGAAATGTTCCAGGACGCTTCTCCACAGACACGCGCTGGAATACGCAAGGACCGCGGCTCCGAAGATGCGCCGGGAGCCGGGACAGCCGTTAGCCGAAAAGAGGGGCAGACGCGGGGAGACGGACGGCCCCTGTGAGAAGGGGGACCCACACACGAAAGAACGTGGGTAAAACATCATGACGCGGAAGGAGAAGAAGAAAAGCGAGCACGGCGAACCGGCAAAGAACGCAGTGGTGCAGTAAAGAAGGATGAACAACTTACACACCTGGACTTAAATAGGATGCTGCACAAGTGAGTTGATTAACTGACCCGCCCTAGGGGAGTGGCCTAAGTAAAGCCTGCCTGAGTTGTCTTACCGAAATGCTCCCAAGGTCGCTCACTTTATTACATGATTTATCAATATCCGTTCTTAGCTTTTATCAGACAGAATTAAAAATCATAAGGTATCAATAAAGCACATGACAAAGATGAATTACTAAATTATTATGTAAAAAATAACTATTTTAGAAATCAACATGGCAAATGCAGATCAGTTATCAAAATATATGCAGATTAAGTTACTTATAAAAGTCATTCATATGATTAAAACATAATACTATATCAGTAAAATAGACAACACTGTTTCAGGAATTTTCATAGCAAAATTTCTTCAAATATCAAAAGTTAAAAATATGTGCAACATTATGTGTAAATATAATAACATAATATGTGCAAAATTATGTTACATTAGGAAAAATCATGAATCAACGTATCAATTTTTGGAGCAAGTGAAGTAATGTCATTAAAAGTCAATCAATTTAACAATTTTCAATCAGTGATTAATCATTTGTTTTATTTTTGTTTTTGTATTTTTTGTTTTATTTTTTTATAATAAAGTAATGCTGTAAGGGAAAATAAAAAGGGTCCATAATCTGTCGATTGTCCAAGGTTGGTATTTCTTCTTTTACTGATAACAGCTGATCTCCTGGGTTCAAAACAGAGTTAATAGTTCTCTTCCATGTTATGTCTGCAGACATTAGATTCAGGTCCATATCCTTCTTCAGCTGATATCAGCGGCGGTGAAAGTTGAGGTCAAGTTGTCTGCAGGTCAGAACTCTGCTGTTAATCAGGTTACATCAGACTTATGGAGAAAGTGATGAATCCACGTGTCATATTTCTTGAAGTTATTTGGCTCTTTGATTTATTACTGCATGTTGTTTCAGACGTCCGTGATCAGACACTTCTCAAAGTCCTTCATGGTGTTCACAACCAAAACCTTGGCCCGGTCCGGTGGACCGAGTGGTTTGACGTAAATCCTGCAGCCCTTAACCCAAGTGTTCTCAATCTGCTTACGCTTCCTGAGAAGCCGTGCATGTTTGGAGATTTACGCATTCCTTCTGGTCAGATGGTCGTTCAGATAAGCAGCCGATCCTTTGAGATTTTTACGCTGATTCATCAGAGCTAGTTTGTGTTTTTGATTCACAAACCTGATGAGGATCGCTGGTTTATCCGTCTCCTTTCTCCTGGGGAGCAGGTGGCAGGTCTCCATGGTGTTTAGATCCAGGGAAATCTCTTTAGACGTGAGAAATGATTCTACTTGGTGTTCCAGAGACTCTCCACCGCTCTCCGTTTCAGGACTGCTAGCACTATTAGAATTAGCAATGCTAGCTCCAGCTGCATTTAGCTTTGCCCGAGGTTTGATCGGTACTCCAGTGAGAATGACATTATTCATCCTTACTTGTTGTCAAGTAAGTAAGAATCAATAATCCAGTTGACTGTAACTCTGATTCATCTGTGAGTCAGAATGAATGTTGGAATCATTGCTGTTCTGAAAACAACAGCATTCACGATTCATTTGTTATCTGAAATGATCCAAATCCAAAAGAACTCATCAAACACCATCATGACAGAAACTCACTTCTAACTAAACAAGTTTTTTTCTATCAGGATCCATCAGAGACTCAGAACTGGATCTGAATCTGAACCCAGCTGTGTTTCCTTCAGGAGTGACCGGTCAAAGGGTCTTCCTATTGAATTTAAATCATCTTCTGGTCCAGAGAGGTGAGCTGTATGTTGTAAACATTCTTTCTCACAGACATTTCTATCTTCATGTGTGCAGCAGTGAGTGTTGAAGCTTCTCCACAAACACAGAATAGATCTAGTAGATTCTACTGAGTGTCTGCAGGACACCAGTGGGTCCAGTAGGATCTGATTGTTGCTGATTCTCCACAGACTGGACCAGCAGAGCTCAGAGACTCCCAGTGGTCCGTCTGTCCAGCAGCATCAAACACAGCTGGACTCCATCTTTCTGGTCTGTACATGAACAACAACTACTTTCCCATCATTCTGTCCACAGTCGTCTCCATGCTGCACTTTGGACACCAGTGGACTGTCAGTGTGTCCAACATGGAGCTGATGTTTGGCTCCATGACTTCACTCTGATTGGCTCATTCATCTGGAATTCTGTTGCAGCTGCTGGAGGACGACATTGTCACTTTTGTCAAGAAGGAGCTGAAGAAGATCCAGAAGCTTCTGAGTCACAGGGAAGAAGAGGAGGAGCGGGAGGATGAAGATGAAGAGCAGAGGAGCAGCAGAGAGTCACTGATGAAGATCACAGTGAACTTCCTGAGGAGAATGAAGCAGGAGGAGCTGGCTGATGGACTGCAGAGCAGTAAGAGGATTTCTCTGAAGGTTTCAGATTTCCTGATGTCTGAACACATGGAACCACAGGGATTCAAACCCTCATCATTCAGGGCTGCAGAGAGTTGATTTACTGTTTGTTGTCTTCATTCAGGATCTGCTGCAGTTTGTTGACATGAAGTCCAATCTGGTCTGAAGAAGAAGTTCCAGTGTGTGTTTGAGGGGATGGCTAAAGCAGGAAGCCCAACCCTTCTGAATGAGATCTACACAGAGCTCTTCATCACAGAGGGAGGAAGAGGAGAGCTGAATGAAGAACATGAGGTCAGACAGATTGAAGCAGCATCCAGGAAAGCAGACAGAGCAGAAACAAGCATCAGACAAGAAGAGCTCTTCCAACTCCCAGCTGGAAGACCAGAACCAATCAGAACCGTGATGACTAAGGGAGTGGCTGGCATCGGGAAAACAGTCTTAACACAGAAGTTCACTCTGGACTGGGCTGAAGGCAAAGCCCACCAGAACCTCCACTTCACATTTCCATTCACTTTCAGACAGCTGAATGTGCTGAAAGAGGAGAAGTTCAGCTTGGTGGAACTTGTTCATCACTTCTTCCCTGAAACCAAACAAGCAGGAATCTGCAGCTTTGAAGACCTCCAGCTCCTCTTCATCTTTGATGGTCTGGATGAGAGTCGACTTCCTCTGGACTTCCACAAGACTCGGATCCTGAATGACCCTAGAAAGTCCACCTCAGTGGCTGATCTGCTGACAAACCTCATCAGGGGGAACCTGCTTCCCTCTGCTCTCCTCTGGATAACCACACGACCTGCAGCAGCCAATCAGATCCCTGCTGAGTGTGTTGACATGGTGACAGAGGTCAGAGGGTTCAATGATCCACAGAAGGAGGAGTACTTCAGGAAGAGGTTCAGAGATGAAGAGCAGGCCAGCAGGATCATCTCCCACATCCAGAGATCCAGAAGCCTCCACATCATGTGCCACATCCCAGTCTTCTGCTGGATCACTGCTACAGTTCTGGAGGATCTGCTGAAGAGCAGAGAGGGAGGAGAGCTGCCCAAGAGCCTGACTGAGATGTACATCCACTTCCTGGTGGTTCAGGCCAAAGTCCAGAAGGTCAAGTATGATGGAGGAGCTGAGACAGATCCTCACTGGAGTCCAGAGAGCAGGAAGATGATGGAGTCTCTGGGAAAACTGGCTTTTGAGCAGCTGCAGAAAGGAAACCTGATCTTCTATGAATCCGACCTGACAGAGTGTGGCATCGATATCAGAGCAGCCTCAGTGTACTCAGGAGTGTTCACACAGGTCTTTAGAGAGGAGAGAGGCCTGTACCAGGACAAGGTCTTCTGCTTCATCCATCTGAGTGTTCAGGAGTTTCTGGCTGCTCTTCATGTCCACCTGACCTTCATCACCTCCAAACTCAACCTCATGGAGGAGAAAAAATCACAGATCTCTCAGCCTGAACAGAGAAGTCCAGTCCAGTTCTACCAGAGTGCTGTGGAGAAGGCCTTACAGAGTCCAAACGGACATCTGGACTTGTTCCTCCGCTTCCTCCTGGGTCTTTCACTGCAGACCAATCAGAGTCTCCTACAAGGTCTGCTGACACAGACAGGAAGTAGCTCACAGACCAATCAGAAAACAGTCCAGTTCATCAAGAAGAAGATCAGTGAGGATCTGTCTGCAGAGAAAAGCATCAACCTGTTCCACTGTCTGAATGAACTGAATGATGGTGTTCTAGTGGAGGAGATCCAACAGTTCCTGAGGTCAGGACGTCTCTCCACAGATAAACTGTCTCCTGCTCAGTGGTCTGCTCTGGCCTTCATCTTACTGTCATCAGAAGAAGATCTGGAAGAGTTTGACCTGCAGAAATACTCTGCTTCAGAGGAGGCTCTTCTGAGGCTGCTGCCAGTGGTCAAAGCCTCCAACAAAGCTCTGTAAGAACTCTCAGGAAAATCACCTTCAGTCAACAAATGAATCTGATGGAAACATGAAAGATTCAATAACTGCTGTCTGTCTTTGTTTTCTTCAGACTGAGTATCTGTAATCTGTCAGAGAGAAGCTGTGCAGCTCTCTCCTCAGTTCTCAGCTCTCAGTCCTCCAGACTCAGAGTTCTGGACCTGAGTTACAACAACCTGCAGGATTCAGGAGTGAAGCTGCTGTCTGCTGGACTGGAGAATCCAGACTGTAAACTGGAGACTCTCAGGTCCGGTTTCATTCTAACGTTGTTTCTCTATGTTCTGTCTGTTTTTCTCTGATTTAGGAGAAAGTGTCAGTTAAAGTTAAAGTACCATTAGTATGTAAATATTTAATATTTACATACTAATGTAAATATGTTCTTTCATATTTCATATTTGACCTAGTATAATGATATATAATTTTTTCTGGGTTCAAGAGGTGGTAATTAATTGTCATCCAGGCCTTGATGTCACTGATGCAGGCGTTCAGCTTCTCTAAATTGTCATTCTGGTCAGGTTTCATGGATAAATACAACTGGGTGGACGCTGGCATGATTGTTGCCGCTGCTCACCGGTAACTCCTCGTCACCTAACTTTAATTTTCTGGATTTTTGGACTGCAAGTTTTGAGGCAAGATATCACGCTTGTTAAAGTGACACTTGGATTGTGTTGTCGTGCCCTGACAAACAAAATAACAAACTCAAACAAATTCAAGTCCGACTGCCTCCTCCTAACCGCGGCCTCCTCCCCCTCTCGGAGCCCCCCGTCTGACACTTCGGCGTCTGGCCTCCTACAACCACCTACAACCACCACATATGTGGTCATCCAACCTGCTCATCTGGTCAACTCTTACCTAGATTCTCCTCTGGCTCTCCCATCATCCATTGGCTGGGATTATCCAGTATTCGTCATTTGAACTCCTTCGGCTTCGCCTCCATATTCCCGCTCCCCTGCTGAACACCTGCACGGATCCTCCGCTCCCACCGCGCCGGAGATACATTCACCGTGGTTCACGTCGGCACTTCAACAAGGACTCATCTGAACCTATCCGCTCCTTCTGGTCATCCACTCGTCGTCATCATCAAAACTCTGTACGCACCGTGGACCACAGCGTTCTGGCTAACCTGGTTAGACCGGCAGCCACAGATGGTCCCGCCGCTCATCTCAACACCGCTACAGTCAACTTCGGTCTCATTAACATCCGCTCACTTTCTAGCAAGAGTCAACTGAGGCAGGACTTAATTTCTGACCGTAAGTTTGACTTTCTCTGTTTAACGGAAACCTGGCAGCATCCAAATGACTTCTCACAACTCAACGATTCCACCCCTCCCGGCTTTGTTTACGTTTGCAAACCACGTTGCACGGGTCGCGGGGGAGGTCTCGCGATATTACATCACGAGAAGTGGAAAGTCCTGCCTGTTGAGATTCCGTCCTTCAGCTCCATGGAATGGATTGCCTGCATGCTTTCTGGCCCCACCCCAACTGTCCTGGCTGTGGTTTATCGCCCTCCCAAGACAAACTCTGACTTTTTAAATGAACTTGGAACTCTTCTCTCTCACCACTCATCCCTCTCACCCAATGTTATAATGATGGGTGATTTTAATGTTCACTTTGATAACAGGCTTCTTCCGCTCACCAGAGACTTCAGCTCATGTTTAGACAGCCTTAACTTCACCCAGCACGTCAGTTCTCCTACCCACTCTAAAGGACATATCTTAGATTTAGTCTGCTGCTCTGGATTAACCCCAACTAACTGCTCTGCTGAGGAAATTCTTGTAACCGATCATTTTCTTGTGTCATTTAACATCTCCATCACTCTATCTGTCACTAAACCCTCCCGTCTCATCTCTTTTCGTAATGTCAAAAATATCAATGTGAACGCACTTTCCTCACTCATACGTGATATTCCGATCCCTAACACACCAAACCCTGATGAACTCGTCTCCTCCTACAACAACCTTCTTTCAGATTCTCTCAACCATCTTGCTCCAGTCAAAACTCGCCCTGTCTCCTTTTCCAAATCTGCTCCCTGGTTCACCCCAGAGCTCCGTCTCATGAAAACCAAAGGTCGCCAGCTTGAGCGACTCTATAAAAGAACTGGCTTAACCGTTCACAAAGAAATCTATAAATCACATATCACTCAGTATAAGGACCTGGTTTCTACCACAAAAACAAACTATTTTTCTGAACTCATCTCCACAAACAAAGGCAACTCAAAAACTCTCTTCTCTCTGATGAACACTATTTTCAACCCCCCTGACTCTCTCCCTCCCCATTTCTTTTCCATTGAAACCTGTAACTCCCTCATGTCGTTCTTTAACAAGAAAATTCAAGTCATCCATCAACAGCTTAGCTCTTCTCTCCTCCCTCCCATCCCTGACTCTTTTCCCCTCAATCATATGTTTTCCTCCTTTCCATTGCCTGACCACGAGGAAATTTCCTCTCTCATCCTTAAATCCAAACCCACCACCTGTTCTCTTGATCCCCTCCCAACATCTTTAGTTATAGCCTGCCTCCCATCTCTCCTTCCGCTCATTGCTGCCATTATTCACTCTTCACTCTCATCTGGTACTGTCCCATCACTTTTTAAAACGGCAGCTGTAAAACCCATCCTAAAAAACCCGGTTCAGATCCCAACATATTCAATAATCTCCGTCCAATTTCCAACCTTCCCTTCATTTCCAAAATTCTAGAGAAAATAGTCGCCTCTCAACTCTATGATCATCTGAAACATAATAATCTTCTGGAACCATTTCAGTCTGGCTTCCGCCCCCCCACAGCACTGAGACTGCTCTGCTCAAGATCACCAATGATCTTCTCATTGCAGCTGATTCTGGCCTCCTCACCATCCTCATCCTCCTTGACCTGAGTGCAGCCTTTGATACCATTTCTCATTCCATCCTCCTCCAAAGGCTCTCCTCCCTCGGCATTACCTCCACCCCCCTCCGTTGGTTTCAATCCTACCTCTCTGACCACACCCAATTCATTCATCTTAAATCATTTAAATCTCAGCCTTCCTCTGTCTCTTCTGGTGTCCCCCAAGGTTCTGTCCTTGGTCCTCTTCTTTTCATTACTTATCTTCTTCCCCTTGGCAATATCTTCCGTAAATTTAATGTTAATTTCCACTGTTTTGCGGATGACACCCAGCTCTATGTATCCAGTAAACCTGACTCCTCTCTTCCACCCTCCTCTCTCCACTCCTGTCTATCTGAAATAAAAAACTGGTACACCTTAAACCTTCTCAAACTCAATAGCGATAAAACTGTGTGTGTGAACAGGCCCCGCCCTTTTTGTACTACATTTGAACCGTACCGTAACGATAAACAACCAGTAAACCTGTCTGCTCTATGCTGCTTCATGGTCTTACCCCCCTTCCCCTCCTATTATCACCCTCCTACCCCCCCCTCTCTCTAACGTCCCTCTCTCTTCTTCCCCTCTTTCCTTTTCCGTCCGGTCCAACACCAAAGATTTTCAAACATGATTGAAATTAATAAATTTTGGCCTCAATTACAAAAGGGGTTTATTCAGACATACCTTTGGTTTGTCTGAAGATGAATAACCCCTCTTGTTAAAATAAAATATGTCCAACACAAGAGGCCCTCAGCTCTCAACTGTCTGCCTAGCTGTTGGACAGGACAAGTTAAAAAAAAAAAAAAAAAAAAAAAAAAAAAAAAATAGCGATAAAACTGAGCTACTTCTAGTAGGTTCCAAATCCACCCTCTCCAAAGCCACAAGTCTAACTCTTTCCATTGATTCATCCTATGTCTCCCCCTCCCCTCAGGTAAAGAGTCTGGGTGTCATCCTAGATAGCACCTTATCTTTCCAGTCCCACATCAATAACATTACTCGGTCAGCCCATTTCCATCTACGCAACATTAATCGTCTACGCCCCTCCCTCACTGTCCCCTCTGCTTCTATCCTGGTTCACAGTCTGGTCACTTCCCGTTTAGATTATTGTAATTCTCTCCTCTTTGGTCTCCCACAAAAAACCCTCAATAAGCTTCAACTGGTCCAGAACTCAGCTGCCCGCATCATCTCCAGAACCCCCTCCTTCAGTCACATCACTCCAGTTCTCCACCAGCTGCACTGGCTTCCCATAACTTCCAGAATCCAATTCAAACTCCTCCTGTTCACCTTTAAGGCCCTCCATAAACTGGCTCCTCCTTATCTCTCCCACCTCGTTCATATCAAAACCCCCTCTCGTTCTCTTCGGTCCTCCTCCTCTGTTCAGCTCTCTGTCCCTCCCGCCCGACTCGTCACAATGGGAAGCAGAGCCTTCAGCTGCTCTGCTCTGGAATTCCCTCCCTCCTGACCTCCGTAACAGATACTCTCTGCGTACTTTCAGATCTAAACTCAAAACCTATCTGTTCATTTCTACCTTCCCATCCTGATTCACTTTTTATTTTATCTGCAATTTTTATTGTGCTTTTAATGTCTATTTTTAACCTTTGTTTTGTAAAGTGTCCTTGGGTTTTTTGAAAGGCGCTTTAAATAAAATGGATTATTATTATTAACTGCGTATCGTCGGCATAACTATGAAAATTAATGCTGTGTTTCCTGATTATCTTTCCTAGGGGTAGCATATAAAGCGTAAACAGGATTGGTCCTAAAACTGAGCCCTGTGGGACTCCATAGTTGACTCGAGTGCACTGAGAGGAATGGCCATTTATATTAACAAACTGATACCTATCAGACAGATAGGATTTAAACCACTGGAGAGCAGATTCTCTGATCCCTATGTCCTGCTCTAGTCTATGGAGTAAAATACTGTGGTCGATAGTGTCAAAGTCTGCACTGAGGTCCAACAGGACCAGAATAGAAAGTAGTCCCTTTTCTGAGGCCAATAACAAGTCATTAGAGACTCTAACTAGTGCAGTTTCCGTCCTGTGGTGGGGTCTAAACCCCGACTGAAAGTCTTCAAAGTGGCTGTTGTCCTGTAGGTGGCAGTAAAGCTGCTTAACTACAACTCTTTCTAGGATTTTAGAAATAAAGGGCAGGTTTGATATTGGTCTATAGTTGGCCAAGATGCTAGGATCCAAACTGGGCTTTTTCAGAAGAGGTTTAACAACTGCATATTTAAAAGACTGTGGCACTTAACCCGTTTCCAGAGAGGTTCCAGAGTGGGAATTGGGTCTAACAAACAGGTTGAGGATTTGGAGGACGTAATAATTGATGTTATTTCCGCTTGATCCACAGCAGTGAAGCAGTCTAATGTTACAGAGGTTTCTATGGATGCCTCCATTTCTACCGCTTCAGCCTGTTCTGGGCTGATAGTAGGAATAACTTGATTTAACTTATGTCTAATATTTGAGATTTTACTATCGAAAAATGTAAGAAAATCATCAGAGCTGAGAGAAACAGGAACATGTGGTTCTACTGAGCTCTGACTGCGAGTTAATTTAGCAATAGTGCTAAAAAGAAATCTTGGATTGTTTCCATTCTCTGATATTAAGGTTGAATAGTACTGGCTTCTAGCTCTACGCAGAGCTTTTTTTTAATTTAATAGGCTATGTTTCCAGATATTCAGAGACTGCTCTGAACCGGAGCGGCACCATTCTCTTTCCAACTTACGGGTTTCTTGTTTAAGAGAACGAGTTTCAGCGTTAAACCACGGTGCTACTCGGTTTTGTCTGACGAACTTAGTTTTCAGGGGGGCAACAACATGGAGTGTACTCCTGAGGGCTTGTAAGGTATCCTTTATATTTTTGTTCAATGATTGATAGAAAATACTTTTGAGTGTGTGGTCCGGCCAGCCGGCCTTGACTGCCAGAATGAGAAAGTCAACCAAGTGGTCACTTACCGAACGGTTACGTTGTTTGAGACTCAGCAACCATCAGATGGCTTCTTCCTGCTTTTGTGGTTGGTTGAACACTAGGGGAAACTCTCCGATGAACCGATCAAACGGGAGATGAGATATGGGGTGTGACGCCAAAAAGGCTTGAGCCCACTGGAGTGCTTTATTTCTAAGAGAGTTTGCGATTAATTAAATTTTGCTGTGATCATATTGATAGTACCTGGGTGCCTGTTGAAAGATGAGTTGACATCGTAGAACGAATCCTCCGCAGGCTTCAACATCTCTGTTAAAAGGCTCTGGTTGAAGGTGGAAGTTCTCCGGTATCGTAGCGGAAGTAGGGGTCAGACTGTTGCCGGAAGTGGAAAACTGAGCAGAACTTCCGCCTTCAACTAGAGCCTTTTATTTTTATATATTTATTTATTTCTTTTTTCTTATCTTGGTCTGTCCAACAGCTGAGCAAACAGATTAGAGCTGAAGGCCTTTTGTGTTGGACAGGTATTACTATCACAAAAGGAGGTCATAGAACTTTGAGAAACCAGAGTGTAGATTTAAAAAAAAAACTTTTTGTTTTATTATTTTTTATTTATTTGTTACATTTAGTGTGTGTGGGGAGGGAGAGGGGAAGAATGTGAGAAGGGGGGGTGGAAGAGAGTAAAAGGAAGAGAGGTGGAGAAAGTGGGGGATACAAGCACTGATTTGGATAAAGTATTATTTATAACGTATTATTATCTGACCTGAATCCAAGGCATCATTAACGATTTTTAACAAGGCTGTCTCAGTACTGTGGTTCGTTCTAAAACCAGACTGGTTTATCTCAAAAATGTTATTTTGTAAGAAAAATTCGTTTAGCTGAATAAAAACAAGTTTTTCTAAAACCTTACTTAAAAATGGCAAGTTGGACACAGGTAGTTCTTAAAAACTGAAGGGACTAAATTAGTTTTCTTGAGTAACGGTTTCATCACTGCAGTTTTAAAGGCAGCAGGAAAAATACCTGTCTGTAGAGAGGAGTTCATGATATTTAAAACCTCACTCTCAAAAGACCCGTAAAAGGATTTAAAAAGTGATGATGGGATGGAATCTAAAAAACAGGTCGTTGGATAAACTTGGGAGAAAACTCGACCCAGTGTTGCAGCTTCAACCAGGTCAAAACTGTCCAGTGCTTCCTCAGGTAAAATCAAGCCAACATTACCAATAAAAAGGCTTTTCTGTCCATTTATTTGTTTATTTGTTTATTTATTTGGAGACACATTAGCTTCCACAAAGTGGTCGCTAGTCTTCCTGGGGTCCATACGCAAAAGATACATACATTTTACCAATTTCACAAAAACCAAAACTGATTTCACAAAATATAGTGACTAATTCATCATATTTACCTTAAAAGCTTCACATGTTAAAATAAGTTAAAACAATTTCATTTTTATATCAGCATATCAAAACACATAGCAACACAACATCAACAATAATACATGTCATGACAGCAAATCATTCAAATTGTTGGTTATTGTAAGTAGTCCATGTATCTTAGTTTTAAAATCTTTTTGAAATTATATTTGTTACTAATAACCCTTGTCCTTACAGACACTTGATTCCATGCAACAGAAGATCTAAACAGCACTGTTCTTCTCATATAGTTAGATCTTGAAAAAAGAACAATCAAATCACCAGAGCTGACCTGATGAGTTTGATATTGGTGACAATACCCACTGTATAAAACTTTGTTTACCAAATATTATGGAAATTTTTTTAAAATGACGTTGTGCATTAAGCATTGAAGACTGAGTTGTACTTTGTCTTTTACCATCAACCAACATAAAATGGTGCATTTACAATGTTAGATCTGACAGAATGGATCTTGCTCCTGAAGTGGTCTGCAAAGTCCTCACACAATGAGGCGGAGGCTGGCATTGTGTTTTTGTTCACATTCAAGTTGATTAAAGATTAAATTGTGGTGAAGAGGACTCTGGGGTTATTTTAATTCACAGAAATATTCGCAAAATATGAATTTCTGGTCTGTTTTTACTGTTTGATTATATACTTTTATTTGGTTTTGGGATAGTTGATAGTTTATTACAAGTGTGTGTTTTCTCCAAAGTCTTTCAGCAGATCTACAACGTCTCTTCAATTGTTTAATTTCCTCAGTTCTCCAAGAGGGTATGGGTTTGATTCTTATCTTTTTAGATTTCAGTGGGGCAACTGAGTCGAGACTGGATTTTAATTTACTGTTAAAACTTTCAACAAGTAGATCACAGGGGACTGGTAAAACAAGTGGAGAGTAGGAGCGAACAGATGTAATAAAATTTTCGACCAGGAGTTCAGGAGTCAAGTAGCGTTTCTTCACCGTTCTCACAGAGGTCTCTTGCTTTATAAAACCAGTGATGTTAAAAAGCACACAGTAATTGTCAGATACAGCCAGGTCCACAACAGTGGACCACTGGTAGGTAAACCATGACTGACGACGAGGTCAAGAGTGTGCCCCCTGTTGTGAGTCGGATGCATGACGTGTTACATCCCTAAGGACTAGCACATCGCCCCCCCCCCCCCCCCCCACCGAAAATAAATAAATGGAACACCCAAAATAGATTGGAAAAAAAACAGCCTTTTAACGGAGATGTTAAACTGCAGGATTAGAGGCTTGTCCTGTTAATTCCATGAGTGTCTGAGTGATACCGTCAAGGCGGCGGAACAGGCTTTGTTTGGCCAAGGATATCTGGGTGAGGGCGTCAGCTTGGCGGCTTAACATTGTCCCCTGATGGAATATGGCGTGATGGAGCCCTTACGGGTCTGCTGGGTCAGGAGTTTGGCCAGTACGTTCTGTCATTATCTCGTGTGGCTAGGCTGACCCAAATTCTGAAACCCGGAAGAAAGCTCAGATGCGTGAGGTAAGTAGAATTGGTTTAATTCACAACTGGTTAGTGAATGGCAGTATTCTTGATGCATTGTGGAGGCTGGCCGGAGGATGCGGCAGCAGGAACCAGAGAGCGTGACTTGAACTGGATACGTGACTTGGACGAGGAGCAAGGACGGCTGACAGGGACCAGAGGAACACCCGTGGTGAGATTTCCTGTGGGTGAGTCGAGGAGGAAGAATTAGCAAGGAGAACTAAGGCAATGACAATAACATGAGTCAACAAACTATGCACCGTGAGAGAAACAATGAACTGGCGTTGATTGCTGGAACTGGATCTCCTTAAGTAAGCTGCTTGCTGATGAGGTGAGTGGAACCAGCTGGTTGCGCCCGGAGCAGAACAGAGAGGGGAGGGGGAGGATAGCTGACAAAGGCACCATGACAGTACCCCCCAACAACTGCCATCT
This sequence comes from Oryzias latipes, assembly GCF_053564925.1. Lineage (NCBI taxonomy): Eukaryota > Metazoa > Chordata > Actinopteri > Beloniformes > Adrianichthyidae > Oryzias > Oryzias latipes. The sequence continues at coordinate 49,667,898 of NC_136238.1, forward strand.
GGCGGTCCAGAAAGAGAAGCTGCTCTGTTTGTTAGAAATTTAGCCCAGGTCTTCATTTCAGTTACAGAAGAAGATGATTTTGATGGATTTTTGGATGCTGATTGATGACTAAAAAAATGAAAAATAAATCACAATCAACTACGTTTTTCTCCCACTGCCTTTTTTCAACACACACCGAGTGTGTGTGTGTGCTAAAGCCGGTGTGGCTGCGATTGCGCGTGTGCAGGAAGGGGGAGGGGGCAGAGCGCTTGGCACGAGTTAGAGTGTGAGTGCACATTCCATTTGTGTTACTCAGTTACGGACCAATAAAAAAATTGTTTCATCCAAAAGAACAGTGACTGTTTTTTTTTATTAACCTGCTCGCTCTGGAAGCTCTGAGGGTCCAAACGGGGAAGTGAACCCTGAAGGAAGATCTGCCTTCGGCCAAGGAGAGTATCTCCTCTGTGTCTTCCAACCACGGTCAGAAACAGCATCGCAGGAAATGTTCAACACTAGCATGCGTGTTTTACTGGTATCTTTTAATATGCCCGTGTCCCAACACCCGGTGCGCCTTTTGTATGTGTCAAAGACTGAAAAATCACCCATAACTGAGACCGGATCCTATAACCCTGTGCGCCCTAAGGTCGAGGAAATTCGGTATTTAGTCAATAATAATTCCTGATGATAAATGACATTTTAATTCCTTGTCTGTTTGAACTTCATTTCAAGTAATTTCTAATCTATTGAATTTTCATTGATGATCATGTTTTTGGGTCCAAATCCAAAAGAAATGAGCAAACAGTGAAAATGTCATCTGTCAGTCTGTCATCAGGGCGGGTCCCACCTGACTGAATGGACCAAGTTCCTGGACCTCCAGCTGCATCACTGCTCCTGAACACACTTTTCTGTCTGATTGCAGGTTGGAGAACTGCAGATTGTCAGAGATCAGCTGTGAAGTTCTGGTCTCAGCTCTGAAGAAAAACCCGTCCAACCTGATAGAACTGGACCTGAGCGTGAACAAGAACCTGCAGGATTCAGGAGTTCTTCATCTGTGTGGTTTTCTGCAGAGTCCAGACTGCAGACTGCAGACTCTGAGGTCAGACTCCATGTTTCAGTTGTGTTCAGATCAATTTGATGACAAAGTTGTGTTGACCCACAGTGAGCAGAAATGTCCAGATTCTGATCTGCAGCAGCATCTTCCTGCAGCTGCTTGTTCTCTTCAAAGATCTGCAGAAGAACTTCTTCTTTTCTTCCTGGAGCTGCTTGTTTCAAAGCTGTCAACTGACATTTGTGCTCCACAAAGTTCTGCTTGCAGCCATCAGCTCTTCTTTGTGTCTTTGCTCCAACAGACTCCTTTAAAGCGTGTGCAGAAGAAGCAGCCGTGCACGCTCACATGCACTCTGAGTCCTGATGCTGTGTTTCAGCAGATGCAGCTGAGAGTCCAGCGGCTGATGTTTGTGAGCAGACAGTGACAGAGTCCTGCTGGTCAGAACTGGTCTTTTTCTAAGCTTTCTGATCTTCTTCAGCTCTGAACTCTTAAGAAGAAGTGAAGAATCAAAAACAGGAACTTTGTCTTTAAACTCAACTCTTTGTTCTGGACTCAGTTTGTGTGACTGCAGTTTGTCAAAGACCAGCTGTGGTGCTCTGGTCTCAGCTCTTAAGTCCAACCCGTCCCACCTGACAGAACTGGTCCTGAGTTTGAACAACCTTCAGTCTTCAGATGTTCAGCAGCTCCAGGATCTGGTGGAGAGTCCAAACTCCAAACTGCAGACTCTGAGGTCAGTAGAGGGTTGGAGTCAGTCCAGCTGCTTCCAGATGTTTGGTCCTAAAGTTAGTCTGAGAGCAAAGATGCAGAGTTTCCTGTGAAGCTGCAGCTTCTCAGTGAAGCTCTGAGGAGAATGATGACAGGCTTCAGGACAACAGTCAGCCAATCAGAGCAGCAGAAGCTCCAACAGGTGAAGATGACAGGAAGCTGCTGCTCTGAACAGGACTGAAGCTCCTGCTGCTCTTTCTGCTGCAGTGCTGCATCACTGACTGACAGACCAGGATCAGGAGACACTCCTTCATCTCTGGCTCTACACTATCTCTCTGCAGGTGGAGACGGAGAGTCTGATGTTCCTCCTGGAGGAGCAGAGAGGAGCAGCAGCAGCAGCTGGTCTGCAGAGATGTTGTGACTGGACGGTGTTCCTGGGAGGTGGAGAGCAGAGTGATGGAGGAATCAGAGGAAGTGGAGATGAGTGTCAGAGCTGCAGCAGGAACTGATCTGAGATCAGCTCCACTGTCTCTCTCAGCATCAAGTGGACAGTTATTGTGCTGCAGCTCCCCCGGTGGACTGACGGAGAACTGCACTTCCTCTTCTCATTCTAAAGGCCTGTTCACACCGGATCGAATTTCGCCGGCGATTTTCGCCGACGTTTAACGCCTCGTGACTATACAAAGTGTGCACCAATGAGAGTGTGCACACTGACGCGAAAAAACACCACGCGTCAAAGCGTCAAAAAAAAAAACGCCTCGGGTTCGTTTTTTTTTTTTTTTTGACGCCTCGCGTCGAAATCTATTCGACCAATGAGAATGGCGCTTTTGCACACGTGTCTGGAGATTCTGAAGTTACAGTAAAACACAACTACGGGGCGCTCAAACACAAAACTGCCTTGCTGAGTACACATACCAGCGAAGAAGATAGACGCCAAGTAGCATCTACACTGCCGGGAAGAAATAATGACGGACATTCTAAAATATCCCCGAACCAAGCACCAGTTGGAGCAGCAGGTGCTTGAAATATTCATGTTTTCTTTGTATGATTCTGACAAGCGCGTAAATACTTGCTCTCTTCTTCTGAGTGAAAAGCGACTTTAAGAAGCGTAAAGTTGCGCGGCGCCACCTTGTGTACAGGAGTATTTCTGTTTACATTAAGCGCCATCTAATGTCAGGGAATGAAATTGCATGTTCACTCGGCTCATCGTCAGCGAAAATCGCCTGGGTGTGAACACAAAAAACGTGGCGAAAAACGCTGGCGAATATTCGTCCCGGTGTGTACCGGCCTTTACTTGGAGTATTGATCTGAAACATGGGTTGGATTCAGATGTTCAGCAACTCCAGGATCTGGAGAAAAACAGACCTGCAGACAAACAGATTCTTTTCTAGATCATCACTTTCTTCTTTGATCTCCATTTGATGGACAGATGTGAGTTTGGGATGGACCAATCAAGGATTTAGGGAATCATGGATCAGACAGAACATTTCTGGATGACATAGATCTATGTGTGGGTCTGGCGTTGGATCCTGGTTCTGTCTCTGGAACAGGGACAGAACCAGAACTCTGGATCACTAGATTCTGGTTCCAGATGTTTCACACTTGATTTCTGTTCTCCAGAAACTCTCATTGACAAACAAACACAGAGTTTCATTCAGAAACCTCCAACATGGTCATGTGACCAGAATGTTCATAGTGGAGACACGGACAAACGCTGTGGTCACATGACTCACTGGTTTGGATTCAAGTCCTTTGAAGTCAGTTTTTGGAGCAGAAATCCCGTCTGATCTCAGTTAGTGAACAAAAGTCTCTCAGTTGAATCATTTTTCTATCATCTCTGTTCTGTTGATGATCAAATATTGACTCATGCAGTTTGAAAGACTCAGAGTTTTGCTTTGATTGATGTTTTCCACAGTTTTCTGACTGAACTTCCTTTTTCTTTGGTGTTTTGTGGGTAAAACTCTGTTCTTTTTCATGCTGACAGCATTTTTAGCTGCAGTTTTAAAGAAGTTTCATCTAAATCCAGTTGAATCTCCTCATTTTTGTAGAATGTCTAAACTAGTAGAAACTTTCTGAGCATAAAGCCTGTTTTCCCCAGAGGACATGAATGAACAGAGTGGATCTTAGTGAGGAATGACAGCCTCTGGATGCAGAGAATCACTTTGATGCAGCTGCTGCAACAACACCAACTGCATGGAAGCAGAGGGAGAAGGGAGATACCTGCTGGCTGTTTACAGAACTGCATCTTAGTGTCCAAAGGCTTCAAACTGAAAGCTGTCTGTAAAATTCCTGCAGCCTGTTTGGATCTAATAAATGCTCTTTTGAATCAACTCTGTGTTTTCTATTGATTTCTGTCTTTGACTCACAAACAGACTTGAATCTTTAGCCTTCCCCCTCATCCTGTTCCAGCTGTTCTAATCTTCATGTGTTTGGTTCCTTCTCAGTAGAAATGGGTTGGAAAAGAGCTTTGGAATGTTCAGGTGGTGCTGATGTCTTTCTAGATGGGGGTGGGCAGAACAGATGAGAGCCCCTCCCTCCTGATTCAGAGGGGAACAGTGGGCAGCAGCTGAAAGGAGGGAGTGGAAATGGGAAAAGTTCTCTGCAGGTTTCTCCTTTCCAAGAACAGAGGGACACGACTCCATGAACAGCAGAAGCTAAAGAGTTGGAAAACATGCCCAAAGCTGCAGCACCACCTGCAGAAAGATGCTTCCTCTTCAGGCTCCGCCCCTCCACATCAAGAAAGATCAGAGTTTCTGCTGAGCTGCTATTGGAGCTTTTAGGGGGTCAGATCTTTAGGAACATTTGCTGTCAATCAAACCAGGAAGTAAAGTGTTTTGAAAGATCAGATTGATGACATCATCAGTTGTGGAAACACTGGAAATGGAAATCCAGCAGAGAAGTAAACATCAGGAACTTCCTGCAGGACAAACTGTTCTAGACTGTTGGAGACAGGAACAGCTTTGGTCTGGGAGTTGTCCGTATTCTCAGATGAAATCATTAAGAACATTAGGAGACATCATGCCGCTGAAATTAGTAGAGAGTTTGTAGATTTAGGAGAAACCAACGTTTGAAATGAAACCAAAGTGTCCTAAAGCAAAATCACTGAGCACATCTCAATGTTCCACAAACAGTCATTTTCCACAGTGGACCGTCACCACACACTTTACAAGACAGTTTCTCACAACTTTATGACAACAAATCCTGAAATTGTTCCATTCAAGGAAACATTGACTAATATTTGGATTGATGCTGTTTTCCATCTGTGTTTTCAAACCTGCATCAAGAATTAGCTCATGTTTATTGATTGACTTTCTGTGGAAGTTTGGCTTCTCTGATGAACCACCAGAGGGCGACAGAGAACTGTTGAGATTATTAACACAACAGTCAAAGAAATCAACATTTAGCACAAAGTGAACAAACTTAGGTCACGTGCTAACGTTCTGATTCTGTTGGAAAAGCCTTTTGTTTTGATTTCTTCAGGATTTTGGCTCAAAAAGACCAATGACAAATGAAACTCCAATAAAGTTGCTTTCTAATGAGGAAATGAAATGTTATTTTTATTGAATTATCAAATGGAGACTCAGCTTCAGGTGATAAAAAAGGTTGGTGCTATTTCCAGTTTTAGAAAGAACATGCCTTCTGCACAGTTTGCAGTGAACGTTACTCATTTATGTCAGTTTATAATGAACTGAAATACCTCCACACAGGAGACAACAATTAATTTATGACAACATAGTTTTTTACCGACCACAGAAATATTTTGAGGTTTTACTTTTTGAACGTTTCTGTTATTTGTTTAATGAAAATAGCGTCACATCACTGCCTGGACCTCTTTCTGGGTCCTAGTGCCCTAAAGGTTACAGCTCCTGGTTACACAAGAAAAAAGTCCATTCTAGAGGCCACTCTGACGTCATCATCATCAATGACAGCGTTACCTAGCAACCACACCAAGACCATAGCAGCTATAGAGGGAAACACAACAAACCATCAACGGCGGTTAAAGCAGTCAGACGTTTGTTCTGCAGCTCAGCCAAAATCTCTGCTTTAGGTTTTGGGGAGAAAAACAAAGGAAAACACACGGAGAAGGATTCTGCAAAGGAAATCCCAAGTTCTATTGGTAAGTCAGCGTCCTGGAAACATGCTTTGTTGGTTCTGAAGTGGCATGAATGCAGACTTAGATTGGTTTGTTTCCTTGGATTCTTCAGATGGATGTGAGTGTGCAGGTCGCCATGGCAACCAGTGTCCAGGTCAAAGGGAGGACCACGGCCATCCAGTCTCCAGGCTTTTGGATTGATTTGGATTTGAGAAACATTTCTTTCCCACATTTTAATAGTAGAATTCAACACGGGACATATAGTGGATTGTAAGAATAGGAACAAAAACAGCAACAACCAAATAATCCTCCTCCCCTTAAAACATGCATTTGACTCTGAACAAGTCTAAACCAAATCCAAGCAAAGACCAGCGCTGGGGCTCCTGCTAGTTTCTTTTAGAAGAGCCTGCCTCTTCCAAACATAGAATGTTAACAACTAGAGCTAAAAATGTCTGTTGGTAGATTTCTGGATGCTGGCCGTATCCCAGCGAGCAAGGCCAAGTCAGCCCCAGATGGTTTCAAAGTGGACAGAAAAGGTTTTTAGGAGTTTCTAGAATGTTCAACAACCAGAGCTAAATGAAACTAGTGCATGAAATGACAAAGAACTTCCTGTTTGAAAGGAATCTCATGATGGCTTCCACCTGTCTCTTTGCTTTTCCTTTCTTTTTTGTGTTTCTCCTCTTTGGGAGGTTACACAAAACTGCACTTTAACCCAGAAGGAAACAACAACCGCTCCACAATCCCTGAATCCCCTACAGCCTTTATCTAAACATTTACATTGACCATTATCACACATTTGATTGACTTTTCTCAGAGAAACAAGCACAACTTCCCGTTTGTTTGTGTGTGAAATGATTCCAAAAAGCCATGTGTCATCCTGGAGGGACTGGTTTCTCATCAATGCAGACCACCAAGTTTCTCTGCTTTCTGACTATTTGGTGGCTGGTAGGCCTTTTGGGGTTTTTGTCAGGGAAAGAAGTGAACCTGGGCTCCAAATATTGGAAGACACTGATCTAAAAGTACTAGGACATCTGGAGAAAGCTCTAGTTCTGCTCCAACTCAGTCCAAAGCACTGAAGATAGATGGAGTTGGATTTGGGAGAGGACTGAGCTCATTCAGATGAAGAAAGAACAAGTCAACAGATGAAGAAGATTTCAGGAAGTTTCCCATTCAACAAGTTCAAGTTTCCACAGAGCTAGTTTAGCATCCGTGTTCTGGACCAAACCACTGTCCCTCTGAAGGTCCAGACACAGAGAGGCCCAGAGTGACCCCCATTTCTCCAGTGGCTGACTCCGCCCCTTAGGACGTCCCCCTGTGTGGATCAGTGGTCAGTGGGTTGGAACCTGCTGCAAATGCAGGCTCTGGTTCTAACTGCTGGATCAGAAGTGGAATGGGAGCTGTAGTGGTGTGTCTGCAGCTGGATGTGGAACACATGAGGGAGGGGTCAAAGGTCAATGTTGTCAGTCTGTTCTCCAACAATGCTCCAACATCTTCAAAGGTTTCTGGTCCCAAATCCAGAGTGGAGCTGGTAGGACGTGATCATTTCAGCCTCAGATTTGGGATCTGTCATCTCTCTGCCACCGTGACACCGAGTGATGAGTTCAGGCTCCAAAGCGGCCCCATCGCTGGCTTTAGGGACTATTCCAAAAGCTTTCAATGATGGCGGGGAATGAACATTAGGAACAGATGACGGCTTGAAATGTCTGCTGTTGGTTTCTGATCCAGACAGAAATTCAATCAAATGTCTGTGAATCCAGGATTTCCTTAGAATCTTTGACTCTAGATTCAGATCCATCTGCTTCAAAGGATGAAACTGCAGCTAAAAGTCTTTCAAAAGTCCAAATCCTCAAAGATGAAACAGAAAGTTCCTAGAAAGTCAAATGAAAAACAGATTGTCTTAGATAAACCCGTTTGGAAGTTAAAGCATAGAAACAAAGAAAGTTCCAAAAGCTAAAAGCCTGAAATCAAGAAAAGTCCAAAGAAAAACAGAAATCCCACATTTGGATCAGTAAAGACATGAATTCTCCAGAAAGATCCAGAAACAGCTCTGAGCAGCAGCCATGAAGGGACTGAGAACAGACGGACATCAAAGCAGAATCCAAGCAGCACCTTCATCCTGATGAAGCTCCGCCCTCTGACCTTCAGCAGTCATCTCCAGGCTCCGCCCCCAGTCTGTGACGGCTGGATGATGCTGTCCTCCACCTGCAGCTGGACCTGGATGTTCTCTCAGACCATGTGGCCTCGTGGATCAGAAGGTTGAGGGTTCAAGTCCCTTCATGGTTGAAGTCAGACAGAAAGTGAAGAAGAGGGAACATTCAGAGCAGTTTCTGTGCTGTTTGCTTCCTCATGAGTCCCGTCTAGATCAGGTCTGGATCCCAGTCAGAAAGGGATCAGGAAATCTGCAGATCAAACCTTCATTTACTGAAATGGAAAACATCAACTGACTTTCTACAGATTCTACTTCCATTCATCAAACTCCAACAGGAAGAAGATTTACAATCAATCAAATCTGTTGATTTCCTGACAAACCTTGTTTTCTCTTCCTGTTTGAATCTTTGATTGTTTTCAAACATGAAGAGAGTTTTTTTCCTGTTTTTAGCTTGAAATTTCTGTTGAAATGTAAAGGTTCATTCAGAATTCCCCAGTGGCCTCATGTTGGAGGAGGGGCTTCATGAGATGGGGGCGGAGCTTGAACACACACCACTTCCTGGAAGCCAAACTCAGGCTAAGTGGAGGAAAAGTTGGGATTTGTGGTGTTTGTAAAGATCTGGAATGGTTTCCTCCCACAAAAAGGCCTTTTTCTAGTTTCCTGCAGATGAATTCTTTTCCTGCTGGGAGTTCTCATCTGGGTTTGCAGATTCTTAGTTGGAGGAAAACTTGGAGCAAATTCTTCCCAGAAAAAGGATTTTCTCTGGAGTGAATTGACATGAACAGAGTGAGTTTGGACTGAAAGCAGCAACAGGGAGGAGATGTTCATCAGAAAACAGCTTTCTGGAGGAGTTGGAAGACGTCAACAGTCACAGTGATGGTGAGGAGGAGGAGCTAAGACTTCCAAAGTCACGTGACTGTGGGAGCTGCAGCAGCTGAGCAGCTCAGCATCTCTGCAGACTCAGACGGAGCTCAGAGCTTCTGAGTTGTGGGAGTTTAGTGGCTGAACTTCTTGTAGGTCCTGCTTGGTTCCGGTTGTTGCTGGTGGTGGAAAGAGCTCCTGCAGACCTCTTTGCTGTTGGAAGGATCTTCTGTCTGCAGACTCTCTGATGCTCCAGCAGGAGGCGCTGCAGTGTGGTCCTCCTCATGAGTCCTGAAGCTGCACCGTCAGCTACAGAGCTTCAGAGCTGCTTCTTCTCAGACCACTTTCTTTGGTTCTAATGTTTTATTATATTATAGTTATTATTATTTATTAATCCTAATTAGTTTTCCTCTTTCACATGTGATCATTTATGGTGTTTACATGTATAAAGGGTACAGCTAAAAAAATGTACTGATTTAAAAGAGGAAAAACATTGTGGCTTAAACAAACAAAATAATGCTTTTATTAATAATTATTATTTATTTTAATTTGGTAGTAGGATCAAACAAAAGGAAAAAGAGAACAATGTTTGTCAGAAGTAAAGATCCACCTCTATTATTATGTTTTTAATTTTAAAATTGTTCAAAATTTGATGACACTTAAAATAAACAAAGTCAATGCAGAAAGTAAATTAGATGGATGATCAGAATCAGAATTACTTTATTGATCCCATACGTGGAAAATTTGTTTGATATATTCATATATAATATAATATTTAAACTATTTTTTTCCAAACACCCTGAAAGGAGGTGATTTCACTTTTCCTACTAATAGTTTAGGTCATAATTTTCAGATTATTGCATATTTCCGTTCGTGAGGACCTGTGTTGTCCAGGAAATATATTACTCTTCTTTTTCTTTCGGTTAAATAAGCCCAAGAAGACCTGGCTGCAGACATTTCTGTTTTTGGTATTCTTCCAAAATTGCATTTACATGCAAAAAATGTTTTATTCGGTGTGGTATCGCATAATAGACCAGAAAATACTGTTCTTAATATCCTGATATTGCAAGGAAAGTTTTATATACACAAAAATACATATTTGAAGACCAAACCACTTTTTATAACATTTCATAAAGAGCACTATTTTTACTTTCAATCACTGCATTACATGAAAAAGAAGAATGGCTTGAAATTGCTTAGTTTTGTTCAGAAATACAAACTTCACGAGTACCCCTAACCAGTATTAGACCATATAGATTGGTTCTATGTTCTTTTATTTTTATTTTACTTATTTGCTTTTATTTATTTGTGTCCTATGTTCATTATCTTTTTGTTTTTATTTCCTTTATTCTTTATTTTCTATGTTAATATGTTTTATTTGGCAATGTTGATTACATGGTTATTGTTCGTATTTAATGTATTTTACCTCAATTGTTAATAAAGTTAAAAAAAAAAAACCTGGCTGCAGACGACAAAATGGCGACTAACATCATTAGCCGGAACCTTCACATGGCACAGAATTCTCTGCAGGAGTATGTTGCGTGAGGAATAATTTTAAGGGGGAGGTTTTGCACACTGATTCTGATACAAATGGTCATTTTATTTGTCTAATTGTAAAGATGAGCAATATTCATTGCTTGGTAATCAATATTTATGGCTACAATTCCAGCTCTGATAACAATCGGCTTCTGGATACTTTAGAGGATAAAATATTGTTCTGGTTAGCCAAATTTCCAATCGCACATGTGCTAATTGGAGGTGACTTTAATGTGGTAATGGACCAAAACGCTGACAGATGGCCTCCAGGTCAGACTCTAAAGTCTACATCAAAGCTGAAGCTGTTGGTAGAAAAACTGGATTTATGTGACATATGGAGGGCCAAATTTCCTGATAAAAGGGAGTATACGTGGAGTAATAAAAGCAGATCGAGGCAATCACGTTTAGACTTTTGGCTTCTCTCAAAGGATGTAGACAAAGAGAATGTTTCTGCAGACATTTGAACAACACCACTAACTGACCACAAAGCCTTAACAATTAGAATACAATTTTTTCCTGATGAGAATGGGTCTAGAAAAATCTGTTACTGGAAATTGAATGGTACGTTGTTAAAGCATGAATGTGTTCAATCAGTGATTAAGAGACTCATTAAACTTTACTGGGATAAAGCGCAACAAGAAAAGGCTTACAGCTCGAACTGGGAACTCTTAAAATTTGAAGTTTCAAAATTTTTGCGAAGATATGGCAGCATTCAGGCAAAATCTAAACGTAAATTAGAAGAAGAAATTATCTCTGAAATTACTGAACTCTCAAGTTTACCACCAGAAAACCTAAATGAGGATCAAAATTTAAGAATAATAGATTTACAATCAAAACTGGACAATATGTACAAAGCTAAGGCTGAAGGAGCTTTTATAAGATCTCGACAAAAATGGTTGGAACAAGGGGAACAAATGACTTCTTATTTTTTCAAATTAGAGAAGTCACAAGCAAAGTTTAATTCAGTGTTACAGTTAAATATAAATGGAAAAATTACAAATGATAAAAAGCTTATTTCTAGTTTTTGTCATAATTTCTACTGTGAACTCTATAAGACAACATTCAGTCAGGAAGCAATGAACTCATTCTGTGATTCCTTGAATAATATAAATACAATCAGTGAAGAGGATAAATTGGCATGTGATTCTGTCATTTCTTTACAGGAAGTTTCAGATGCTATTAACAATCTAAAAAACAACATTTCCCCTGGGAACGACGGAATAACAGCAGAATTTTATAAGCTTTTCTCAGAACTCTTAGCCCCATTTTTACTGAATGTTTATACAGAAAGTATTACAAACATGACTCTTCCAGCCAGCATGACTCAGGGTGTTATTTCCCTGATCCCCAAACCCAACAAAGATACTTTGCTGGTGGATAACTGGAGACCTATTAGTCTACTTAATAATGATTATAAAATATTTGCCACAATATTAGCCATGAGAATGAAAAGTGTTCTTGATACAGTAATAGATGAGAATCAGTCAGGTTTCATGAAAGACAGATGCATCTCAAACAATCTACGACTGGTTTTAGATCTTATAGATTATTCAGACCTCATTACTGATGATGAAAGCTTGATTTTTGTAAGGCATTTGATACTGTTGAGCATCCTTTTCTATTCTACTGTCTGGAAAAGATGGGTTTTGGGGAATATTTGTGTAGTGCTGTTAAAACCCTCTATGCAAACGGAAATAGTTCTGTTAAGTTGAGCGCTGGCACCACTAGCAGATTCTGTCTCCAGAGAGGAATAAGACAGGGGTGTCCCGTCTCTGTGTACCTGTTTCTTCTGGTTGCACAAGTTTTCTGCAGATATATAAAATCAAGTAATATTGATGGTATTTCCATTGCTGGTAAAAATATTCTTATAAGTCAACTGGCAGATGACACCACATTATTCTTAAAAAACTCCTCACAGGTTCCCAGGGTTCTTCAGGTTATAGAAACATTTTCAAAAGCATCTGGACTTCATCTAAACCTTAAGAAATGTGATTTATTTCCTCTGAAACAATGTGCTCTAACATCCATAAATAGTATAGTAGTCAAAGAAAAAGTCACATATTTGGGTTTGCAGATAACTAAAGATCAAAAACAAAGAGAACTGAATAACTATAATCCTATGATTACAAAAACACAAAACAGGTTTAATCGTTGGCTACAGAGAGATCTTTCACTAAAAGGTCATGCCCTCTTAGCAAAAGCAGAAGGTATTTCCAGACTAGTTTACATTGCTTCCTCACTATCTCTGGACAGTAAAACTGCAAAAAGGATTGATCAGATACTTTTTAATTTTCTTTGGAGAAACAGAATCCACTATGTACGAAAATCAGTAGTAATTAATTCATCTAAAAATGGAGGACTTGACTTTCTTGACTTTTCCACTCTGAACAATGTCCTCAAAATTAAATGGTTAAAAAACTTCTTAAAAAGTGAATCCTCATTTTGGAATTTCATACCTAAATATATATTTGATAAGCTTGGAGGTCTGCCATTTCTTCTATTATGTCATTTCAAAATAGAGAAAATTCCCTTAAAACTGTCTAATTTTCATAAGCAGGTTTTATTAACATGGACTCTGATCTACAAACATCATTTTTCTCCTCATCGCTACTATATTTGGAATAACGCAGATATTCTACACAAAAACAAGAGTATTTTTCTTGAAAATTGGTTTGAAAAGAACATTTCTCTTGGAACACAGCTGATGGATCCACATGGTAACCTGATGTCATCCGTTGAGTTTCTGTCCACCTATACTCTGCATGTCTCACCTGCAGAGTTTTCATTGGTTACTGGGGCCATCCCAGGTGCTGTTAGACTTCTGTGTAGCAGTTCTCCTTCAAATCCTCCATGTTCTCCTCCCAAATTAACAGATTTGTGGTGTGGAAAGATTTGTTTTTCAACTAGCAGGAATAATCAAAGTATCCGTTCTCTGTTTCAAAATGAGATTGCCACAAAACCGTATGTTATCTCATACTGGAACAGCTTTGGATGTAGAAATCAGTGGGAAAAGGTTTGGACCCTGCCCCAAAAGTATTTCATCACCAACAAAATCAGAGAAATTTCTTTCAAAATTCTTCATAAATTTTATCCAGTGAAACACTTCTTTACCAAATTCAAAAAAGATCTGGACATAAACTGTTCATTCTGTCATTCCTCACCAGAAACTGTGCCTCATCTTTTTTGGTATTGCTCCTTCACTCAACTATTTTGTAAAGATTTGATACATTTTATAAGAACTCATCTATGTGAAGATTATAGATTATTTTACGAGCATATTATTTTTGGATATTTTACACAAGAAAAACTTAATGCAGATAAATTATATGTAGTTAATTTACTCATAATTATGGCTAAACACTTTATACATAAGTGTAAATATTCCAACAAGAAACCAGTGTTTTATGTTTTTCAGAAAGAAATGGTGTTGTATGTGAACAGTATAAAATCCTCCACTAACAAAAAAGCTGTCAGAACAGTTGAAGCTTGGTCTCTCCTGAAACTTTAACAGATTCCTTTGCCTTTATTATTTTTGTTTCATTTTTGCATAACCAGTTTAACATAGTTATTATTATGGTTTTTGTTTTTTGTTCATTCTCCTGGCAACGTGAATATTGTATTTTGCACAGTGTGGAGTTTTGTTTTTGGTATTTTGTATGTGCAATATTTGTTAATAAAGTTTATTAAAAATAAAATCATTAGCCGGAACCGGAAGTCACGTCCCGTTCCCACGTCTCCATTTAGGTTGCTCTTTTTCTGGTCGAAAAAGATTAGTGACAGAATAGTTCTGTTTAATGAAAACTGCCACTTTTTCTTTTATTTGCCAGTAAGGGTGAAAAAGAAGCGATTTCATGCCGCCATCGACATCATTATGTGAGCACCACTGTGCTATCACTTTGGCTCTTTCCCCTGAAAAAAATCAACCAAAAAATGGAACATCCCACTGGAAATTCAATAATAGCCTTTTAAATAACAAAAACTTTTGTAAAAAAATCAAATCACTTATTCCTGAAATAAAAGAAATACAATACCTGTCTCCTATTAATAGATGGGAGTGGTTGAAATTTAATATTAGAAAAATTGCAATTGTAGAAGGAAAAATTTTGGCTAGAAAAAAAAGACAAGAACAGACTGAAATAATTTCAAAATTAAACACTTTGTGTAATTTAACTCAACTGAGTGAGGAAAATGTCATTGAAATTAACAAATTGCAATCTAAATTAGATGAACTCTATACCGAAAAAGCCAAAGGAGCATTTATTCGTTCAAAGGCAAAGTGGATGGAAGATGGAGAAAAAAATTCAACTTACTTTTTTAACTTGGAAAAAAGTAGACAAAGGAAAAAAACAATCACTAAGTTACAGATAGAAAACTCTCTAGTAGACGATCAAAACAATATTAAGGACTATATCACCAACTTCTATAAAAATCTTTACACTACTCAATATTCAAATCAAAACACACTTTTATTTGAAAGGTTAATCTATGATAAAGTACCTAAAATAGACGAGACATTCAGAGATCTCATGGAATCTGAACTTACTATAGATGAGCTTGATAAAGCTGTTTCCCAGATGGCCAGTGGTAAATCACCGGGACCTGATGGAATTACAGCTGAGTTCTACAAACACTTTTGGACTGACATCAGAGAAATGTTGTTTGAGGCATTCAATGAATGCATCGACGAACAGATGTTATCACCTACAATGAAAAGAGGCGTTATTTCCCTTTTACCCAAACCAGGCAAAGATGTGTTATTAATTGATAATTGGAGACCAATCACACTTCTTTGTTGTGACTATAAAATACTAGCACATATCTATGCTAACAGACTGAAATCAGGAATATCTCAGATCATAGACGAATCACAATCAGCATTTATCAAGGGGAGACATATTCACCACCACACTCGCTTAATCTTAGATATATTAGATTACAATCAAATTATTCCTCAGGAAAGTCTTATCCTTTTTTTGGATTTTTTTAAGGCCTTCGACTCATTAGAACACGCCTTTTTGTTTAATGCCTTGAAAACCTTTGGCTTTGAATCAAAATTTTGTAACATAATTAAAATGTTCTACAAAGACATAAGTAGCAACATTGCACTCAACCGAGGTTTCTCAAACAGTTTTCCTGTTAATAGAGGTGTTCGCCAAGGATGTCCAATTAGCCCGCTGTTGTTCATAATTTCAGCGGAATTACTAGCCATCTTTCTTAAATATTCTCCAGATTTTGAGGGTATTAACATTTTCGACAGGGAATTTAAAATTAGTCAATTTGCTGATGACACAGCTTTATTTTTAAAGAATAAAAATATGGTACCTGTTGTTATCAATAAAATACTTTTGTTTTCAAGAGCATCTGGCCTTACCCTAAATCTCAAAAAATGTGAAATCTTACCTATACATACCTGCAATCAAAGTATTATTGAAAACATACCTGTAAAAAGTGAAGTGAAATATCTTGGTCTAATAATA
The DNA here is from genome assembly GCF_053564925.1 of Oryzias latipes. Taxonomy (NCBI): domain Eukaryota; kingdom Metazoa; phylum Chordata; class Actinopteri; order Beloniformes; family Adrianichthyidae; genus Oryzias; species Oryzias latipes. The sequence continues at coordinate 49,683,746 of NC_136238.1, forward strand.
ACAAAAAATAGTAATGATAGAGAAAGTGTAAATATCACTCCCAGACTAAAAACAATACAGAAAACTTTAAATCAATGGTTGGGACGTGGCCTATCAATATTTGGCCGCATTCTATTATCCAAAGCGGAAGGTTTTTCAAGACTTGTGTATCCCTGTCACTCATTATATACATCCCCAAAGAACATCAAGTTGTCTAATTCTATTCTCTTTAAATTTATTTGGAAAAATAAGACTCACTATATACAAAAATCACAATTGGTCAGAGATTATAAAAATGGCGGTTTAAAAGCTTTAGATGTTGAATCACAGATTGTAGCTTTTAGAATGAAATGGTTAAAAGGTTGTATTTCCCAGCCTCATTCTATGTGGTATCATATCCCAAACAAACTCTTCGGTAAGGTCGGGGGACTGGAGTTTTTGCTGAAGTGTGATTATAATATTTCAAAAGTACCAATAAAACTATCAAACTTTTACAAACAAGCCTTAGAATTTGGGAAGATGCTTTTCAACCATAACTTCTCCCCTCACAACACTGTTTTATGGAACAACAGATTTATAACTGTAAACAAGAAATCCTTGTTTATGTCTGAATGGTATGGTAATGGTGTGTATTTTGTCCATGACTTGATGCATACTGATGGAAGGCTGTTATCATACTATGAGTTTGTAACCAAATACAAGATTAAGGATTCTAGTAACTGTTATAACAAAGTCTCTAAAGCAATTCCCATACCTCTACTTAATCTCATTCAAAACATACTACAATACAATGAAATCAAACCACAACTTTCGGAGCTGAAAATTAATAATATTCCCCTAAAAGATAAAAAATGCAACAATAAATTAATAACTCTAACCTTTAAACAATTAATTTTCTGCAACTTTAGTATAAACAATAGATGCGATTTAGAAACCACCCAAATGAACAAATCTTTTTCTTTATACACAAAGTACCCACTTCCTCCTAAAATGAAAGAAACGCATTTTAAAATAATATCTAAAATTTACCCTGTTGGAGATTTTTTACATAAAAGATTCAAATTTGAATCGGAACCATGCATATTCTGTTCATCTGAAACTGAAACATTAGAACATCTGTTTTACAGTTGCAACCAGGTTAAAATATTTTGGTCTGATATACACAATTGGTTGTCACTCAAAATTTTAAATATTCCCTTTTTTTCCTTATATGATGTTCTTTTCTATATGGAAAATCTGGACCCGGGAATTTCTGATGTCATTAATGTTGTTATTATTTTATGCAAACATTTCATTCATTTGTGTAAATGGAAAAATACATGCCCTTTATTTAGTATTTTTTTGAATTATTTTTCTGATTATTATAAGTGTCTTAAATGCATTCCTAACAAAAACAAGAAAACTACAGTCATTTATCAAAATATATCAAAAGTATTATTATTTTGAATTGTTTTGGCCTTGCCTTTGCCTATTATTTCATTTTTGTTTCTTTTTATTTCTATATGTGCATTTATAACGTTTGTTCACCCTAATTTGGTTTGTATATGAGCATCTATAAAAAAAAAAAAAAAAAAAAAAAAAAAGGCACACACATTGTTAAAAATATTACTATTTTTCGTTTTTTCAGTCTTATATGTGTGTTTGATATTAACAATTGTTTACTGAGCAAGTAAGTGACTGTGAATGTCTGTAAATTGAAAAATGTACAATAAAGTTTGTTAAAAAAAAAAAAAAATCATTATGTGAGCGACAGACAACATTCCAGACCAGCTGGTGGCGCTAAAGCACCATGACGCTGTTAGCCAAACAAGAAGAAGAACTGCACGAGGCGCTAGCAGCGTTAGCTTGTTAGCAGGCTAGCAGCGTTAGCTTGTGTTGAGAGGTCGGTGGTGTTTTGTTGGGACGTTTGTGAGGTTTTTGGACAGAAAGGACGATACGTGCTTCGTGTGGGAACTGTCAGCATTTTCCAAAGTGTCGTAAATGAGTGAAGAAGTGTTGAACGGAAAGACAACGTGGATTGCTGTGATTGTGAGACTAGCAGATGATCGAACGGAGCTGCAGTGAAGAGGACGGCGGTGTTTGTGGGAGTTGGAGCTGAAGATCGGAGCAGGAAGAACCATGTCTTCCCTTCAGTCTCTGAGAGAGTTGATCAGCGAGCGACTAGCTGCTGCTGCTGAAGAAATCTGCAGACTCTGTGAAGGAACCATCGTCCAGTACGAGGAGGAGCTCTGTCGTCAGCGCAGACTGCTGGATGTCATCTGGAAACCACAGCTGCAGCTCCACCACATAGGTATGTCACCTTCATCAGAGAAACAGAGAAGCTCTTAGTTCATCTCTCACTGATTTCTCCTTCAGATTTGGGTTTTATTGAGTCTTTTTCAGCAGCTGATTCTCTCAGGTTTCTTTAGTGGATATCAGGGTTTTGACCTTTTCCTAACACAGTTGGGACCACAAGACAAAAGATTTTAAGGCCCAGTCAGAAAAAATGTGACCACACATGATAGAACAATTCTGAACAAAATAACAAATAAAATTAGCTCAATAGACTTAAAATTAAACAAGTTATTAACATTCAAAGTCTTAATGATTTCTGTTGTTTTGTGAATAGAAAACAATGGGAAAACTTGGTAATTACAGGAACAAAACATTAAAATGAGCAAAAATGTTATTTTCTTCTAGATATCACATCTTCCCTATTTTTGTTCCAAACACTCCAATTTTCACAGGACATTCTTAGGGTGCTTCAGCAAGTTTGTAACATTTTTTAACTGATTAATTAATATAATTAGGGTAATTCATTTATTGGTACATTTATTCAACATTTAAGTCATTCTTTTTCCTTCTCTAAGGCAATTTAAGAGAGTAAAACACACACATTTCAAGTGAATAAACCTTTTCTTTTTAGTTTCATTAGCCATCATCCAAACATCCACAATACTCAATAACCCAGCAACAGTCATGAACTTTTAATGATGATCTCCAGACCTCCTTCCATCAGTTTGTAGCTCTACACAGCTTCATCTCCTTCATAAATTACATTAAACCAGGATGGAAGTCCAGGAACTTGGGAAATAACTTCTCCAATGTAGACTTGACCATCTGCAGATGAGTGGCGTACTCTTTTACCTGGTAAGGATGGGACGGTCCTCTTTTCTTGGGCACACTTGGAGACACTGAGAAGAACCTGCAGCCACAGCAGATTGGATGAGAAACATTAAGTTATCTTTAAGTTCAGTCCATGGCTTATTTCTAGCTTTCCCTGTACTGTCTATTCTGGAAACAATGAAAACATCCTTCCTTCCCCTGGGGTCCTGCTGCAGCACTTCCTGCTGGAAATGAAGCTGATTTGTTAGAGCTCTGAATCTCTCAGCATCACCGTCACACTTCTCCATGTTACTATCATCTTTCTCTGATTGCCAAAGACCTGCATCAATGATTATTTCAGTCAAGTTGTTCTTCTTTTCAAATGTTTTCTCCTGCTTTCTGCCAAAGCCTCCACTGCTTTTAGTAGCTTCTCTTCATGGCTTTTTGTGATGTTGGCCTCCCTTACTTTGGATTTAGCCTCCAGCTCCTGTCTTCTTTTTCTTACATCACCTAGTAGTTGTTCCAGCTTTTCAGGAGATAACTGAGACATCCACTCTGATGTTTTATTGTAGGAGGACATCAGATATGCTTCATTTGTAACAGCAGATGCATTAGGCCTATGGTGAACAAGATAGTCTAACACACTGAATATCCTTTCTGGATCCTTGTTGTGTTTTGGAGCTGCTTTAGTTCATCTTCTCACATGCTCTCCTGCATCCCAAAATTCCCCCCAGGGAGATGTTCCTTGACAGACTTTTCCAAATAAGTTTTGAGGGCCAGCAGTACTGGTTGGAGCAACTGACCACAAAGTTCATCATAATCACTTTTCTTGAGAGATTGAAAAACTTCCTCCTTTTCAATGAGGTAGTCTGGAAACAGACGTTCCTCCTGCATGAAGACGAAGAGAGAGTCTTCATTCTCAGAGTACTCTCCAAGGAAATCGACCAAACTTTTGTAGTAGGTGTTCAGGTCAAGGATGTGTCCATCTCCTTCTGTTAGACGCCACAGTGGAGGGGTGACAAGTGGAGCCCTGGACGGGACTATTGTCCTCATCCCGCCTGCACCCGCAAAACTCTGAGGATTTATTCCCGCACAATAACAGAGATGCATTGATTTTGTATCGTCTCCCGTCCTGCAGGAAAAATCCACGTATTTGTATTGATATTATTACAGAGATTCATGTCCCTCCAGCCTCATCTTTTCATGCATTCCTCTTTTGTGTAATGTGTAATTATTAAATCTATTTTCACTAATATGTTGTTCACTGAAGGTCACACGTTCCCAGATGTTCTTAGGGAAAGTGGGTTCTCCTCGGCTCAGGGAGGTTCTGATAGAGTGATGTTTGGCATTTCTGGTTCTGATGGTTTTGGAGGAGGTTCTGCCTTCAATTTGGATTTATGGAGAGTTTTACGGTCAGCCTGCAGCTTTGCTCTGAAACGGTGAAAGAGAAGAAAACTCTTCTTCATGTTTGCTCTTTCCACCTTTTTTCATGTCTCTCCATTCAGCAGCAGCTCACTGACGCGTAGACTTGATGACTTTTGAGTGACGGCTCAGAGGGATGGGATTCCGCTTCTTGCTGTAAAATGTGACAGTCTTTAATGATCCTCCCGTGTGTGCGTGAGTCCGCACGCAGACACACAGCCTGAGGCGCTGAACCAGCTGGTAAAGATGCAGGTCAAAGTCATTTGAATTTATGGAGGAAAAAATAACATTGTAATGGTTCAACAGAGCTGAAAATCCATGAATCCATTTTTTCCTGACGGAAAAATACTTTTTTTAGCTTCTCCTCTGATGACCGTATTTTGTGCTCTCGTATTTCACGCGGGGGAAAAACTCTCAGCTCCAGAGGATATAAACAGGTGAACAGCTAGAGAGTCGTGGGAGGGGCTTTGGCTTCAAACTCTGTCAGAGATGGAAACACGGCGTCAGATTCAGACGCAGCTTTCACTGCAGGAGTTAAAGCAGAGACTCTCTGGGATGATTTTATGAACTCAAACATGGAAACATGATTACTAAGTAGAACTCTCCAAAACAATAAACCTGATCTCTCCACATTCTCCGTGTTCACCATGCATTGATACACACATGGCTCCATGTAATGATCAGACCATAACTTTAGCTGGTAGCTCCGCCCACACGCGACCGCGGTATCAGGCTTTAAAGAACACACTTTCTAAGAGGCGGGGCGGGGCGTAGCACACCCCCAACAACAGGTTTGTTGACAGAGGCCATTAGGCGTCTCTGCCTGGTGCGTTCACTGAGCTTCAGTACATAAGACCTCTCTCAGCTGTTTATTTTCCTCCAAAATACTTTTTAACTTGTCTGACAGTTCATGTCGTCCCTCACTTTGCTCCTTTTCTTCTGCTTCAAATTGGAAGCGTGCTATCATTGATTTTAATCTGCTAGACTCCGATGATAACCTTTTTACAGCATTTTTTCTTCTTCTAGCTTTTCTGTGAGGGACTCATTTTCAGTCTCAAGATGCTTTTTTTCTGAACGTAACTCCTTGATATTTTCACTGTGTCGGTCTGCGTGTTTGGTTTTGTTGGGGGATTGTCTCTCCTTTTTCAGCTGCTTATTGAATCATCAAGGATCAAATATTCCCGGTTAGGTACAGTATGTAAAGAATTATTCCTTTCTGTTGACCGCTGGCCAAGAACATTTGGACGAATGTATGGTCTCAAATTCCATTCATCAAGATTGCTGTTTTTCCCAAAATCTTCTTTTTCACAAAGGAGTCTCTTCCACTTCCTGTCCAAGTTTTTCTCTGTAATATGTGGTGCATTTTCTGGGATTAAACATCTCAACACCTGAGGGCATCTTTGTTTGAAGATGTCAACCCTTTCTTTTTCAGTTGGCTTAGTTGACATATGTGCTTATTGAAGATCTGCCTTGGAGCTCTGACAGTTTGCTCTGACTTGAGTGCTGCTAAGATTCCCTCTGACAGATCTACATGCAGCCCTGATGAAGCCATCTGAAAAAAGACTAACATTCCTTCAAAAATGGCTCAAATCAGGAAAGAAAAACTTTCAACAGTTTTCTTATATTTGCGATTTCTTCTTTAAATATTACCTTAAAATCTTTGAGAAGATGAAGCCACTACCACACCTGGCAGGGAGAAGTTTAAAGAGTCTTGTTGATTCTTGAGTCCAGACAAAACATGCCACTCACAGAAAAGTGTCACTAAGATTAAAAGTAGGGCTGAAACGATTCCTCGAGTTACTCGAGTTACTCGATTACAAAAATTCCTCGAGGCAAAAACTCTGCCTCGAAGCCTCGTTAAATTCCTATGACGCGCACTATACGCGCGGCGCAGGGATTTGATTGTGTCACACGGACCTTTTGAGTTTAGTTGGCGCGATGGCGGAGAATAGATCTATAAATAAACGGCAGAAATTGTCTAAAGTGTGGGATCATTACACTAGGGTTGGGTACCGTGCCCCGGTATTGAACCAGCCCCGGGGCCACATTCTTCAAGACCGCAGTATCGTTAAGATCTGACCTGAACGGTTCTGCTATCGGGACTGGAGAAGTTACTTTTCGTTTTTCGTTTTTGTTTGTGTCCCACAAAATATAAACTTTATCTGCCATATTTAACTCACCAAGTCAGTCAATTTTCCGTTAATTAATGATGATAATAATTTTGGTATTCTCGTTGAAGGGGAGAGGAGAGCTCTGTCTGTCTATTTGTGTGCACGAGGGGCGGGGCTGTTATTCCGACAACACGCGCCGCGCGCGCACACACACACACACACACACACAAGACAAGGCAGCGCACACACAGTCATGGGTGATCTCGTAGGGGACACCTCTTATGATTCCAGACCCGCGACAAACTATCAGCTGCTTCCTAATACTTAATAATAATTAATGACTAATGATAGGGGTTTCTGAACCCCTGATGAAAACAAACAACACGGACCGATTACGTCGCCCGGATTGGCTTCACCGGGGCCCCGCTCTGGAGCCAGGCCCAGGGTCGGGGCTCGCAGGCGGGCGCCTGGGGGCCAGGGCTCTTCCCACGGACCCCGGTCGGGCACAGCCCGAAGGAGCGACGTGGGACCACTCTCCCATGGGCCCACCACCCGTAGGAGACCTTAAAAGGGGTCGGTGCAATGTGGTTTGGGTGGCAGTCGAGGGCAGGTGCCTCGGCGGCCCAAACCCCGATCATGGAACCTGGCTTTTGGGACATGGAATGTCACCTCTCTGGGAGGGAAGGAGCCTGAGCTGGTGCGAGAGGTTGAGAGATACCGTTTAGATATAGTCGGGCTCACCTCCACACATAGCCTGGGCTCTGAAACTCAGTCCTTAGAGAGGGGTTGGACTCTCTACCACTCTGGAGTTGCCCAAGGTGAGAGGCGGCGGGCTGGCGTGGGCTTACTCGTGAGCCCCCAGCTCAGACGCCAAGTGTTGGAGTTCACCCCGGTGGACGAGAGGGTCATGTCCCTCCGCCTCCGGGTGGGGGACAGGTCTCTAACTGTGGTTTCGGCTTACGGGCCGAACAGCAGTTCGGAGTACCAGGCCTTCTTGGTGTCTCTCGAAGGGGTACTGGAAAGTGCCCCAACGGGGGACTCCATTGTCTTCCTGGGGGACTTCAATGCCCACGTGGGCAATGACAGTGGCACCTGGAAGGGTGTGATTGGTAGGAACGCCCCCCCTGATCTGAACCCGAGTGGTGTTTTGTTATTGGACTTCTGTGCTTGTCATAGTTTGTCCATAACGAACACCATGTTCGAGCACAAGGGTGTCCATCAATACACCTGGCATCAGGACACCCTAGGCAGGAGGTCAATGATCGACTTTGTAGTTGTTTCAGGCGACCTTCGGCCCTGTGTCTTGGACACTCGGGTGAAGAGAGGGGCGGAGCTGTCCACCGATCACTACCTGGTGGTGAGTTGGATTCGCTGGCGGGGAAGGAGGCCTGGAAAGACTTGGAAGACCCAAACGTACTGCGAGGGTCTGCTGGGAACGTCTGGCTGAGCCCTCCGTCAGGGAAATCTTTAACTCCCACATCCGGGAGAACTTCAAACAGGTACAGAGGGAGGTTGGGGACATTGAGTCCGAGTGGACCATGTTTTCCACCTCCATTGTCTCTGCTGCTGCTCGGAGCTGTGGTCGCAAGGTCTCTGGTGCCTGTCGCGGCGGTAACCCCCGAACCCGGTGGTGGACACCGGAAGTAAGGGATGCCGTCAAGCTGAAGAAGGAGTCCTACCAGGCCTGGCTGGCCTGCGGGACTCCACAGGCAGCTGACAGGTACCGGCAGTCCAAGCGAGCTGCGGCCCGGACTGTTGCGGAGGCGAAAACTCGGTCCTGGGAGGAGTTCGGTGAGGCCATGGAGAAGGACTATCGGTTGGCCTCGAAGAAATTCTGGCAAACCATCCGACGACTCAGGAGGGGAAAGCAGTTCTCCACAGGCACCGTTTTCTGTGCAGGTGGGGAGCTGTTGACTTCGACTGGGGACATTGTCTGGCGGTGGAAGGAGTACGTTGAGGATCTCCTCAATCCCACTGACATGCCTTCTTTTGAAGAAGCGGAGAATGAGGACTTTGGGGTGGGGCTGTCCATTACCCGGGCTGAAGTCACTGAGGTAGTCAATGAGCTCCTCGTTGGCAAGGCCCCGGGGGTGGATGAAGTCCGCCCTGAGCACCTCAAGTCTCTGGATGCTGTGGGAGTGTCTTGGCTGACACGGCTCTGCAGCATTGCGTGGCGGTTGGGAACCGTACCACTGGACTGGCAGACAGGGGTGGTGGTTCCCCTCTTTAAGAAGGGGGACCGGAGGGTGTGTTCCAACCATAGGGGAATTACACTCCTCAGCCTCCCTGGGAAAGTCTATGCCAGGGTACTGGAGAGGAGAGTCCGTCCGATAGTCGAACCTCGGATTCAGGAACAACAGTGCGGTTTCCGTCCTGGTCGTGGAACAGTGGACCAGCTCTTCACCCTATCTAGGGTGCTGGAGGGTTTGTGGGAGATTGCTCATCCAGTCCATATGTGTTTTGTGGATTTGGAGAAGGCGTTCGACCGCGTCCCCCGTGGCATCCTGTGGGGGGTGCTCTGGGAGTATGGGGTCCGGGGAGCCTTACTGAGGGCTGTCCGGTCTCTGTATGACCGGAGTAGGAGCTTGGTCCGCGTAGCCGGCAGTAAGTCAGACCTGTTCCCGGTCCACGTTGGACTCCGGCAGGGCTGCCCTTTATCACCGGTTCTGTTCATAGTTTTTATGGACAGAATTTGTAGGCCCAGCCAGGGGCTGGAAGGGATCTGGTTTGGGGACCACAGGATTTCCTCTCTGTTTTTTGCAGATGATGTTGTCCTGTTGGCTTCATCGAACCGGGACCTCCAGCGTGCATTGGGGCGGTTTGCGGCCGAGTGTGAAGCGGCTGGGATGAGGGTCAGCACCGCTAAATCTGAGGCCATGGTCCTTGACCGGAGAAAGGTAGTTTGCCATCTCTCGGTGGTTGGAGTGTCCTTGCCCCAGGTGGAGGAGTTTAAATACCTTGGGGTCTTGTTCACGAGTGAGGGAAGATCGGAGCGTGAGATTGACAGGCGGATCGGAGCGGCGTCCGTAGTTATGCGGGCGCTCTATCGGTCCGTCGTGGTGAAGAGAGAGCTGAGCCGAAAAGCAAAGCTCTCAATTTACCGGTCGATCTACGTTCCAGTACTCACCTATGGTCATGAGCTATGGGTCATGACCGAAAGAACGAGGTCCCGAATACAAGCGGCTGAAATGAACTTCCTCCGCAGGGTGGCTGGGCGCTCCCTTAGAGATAGGGTGAGAAGCTCGGTCACCCACGGAGAGCTCGGAGCAGAACCGCTTGTCCTCCACATCGAAAGGAGCCAGTTGAGGTGGCTCGGGCATCTAGTCCGGATGCCTCCTGGACGCCTCCCTGGAGAGGTGTTCCGGGCATGTCCCACTGGGCGGAGGCCCGGGGAAGACCCAGGACACGCTGGAGAGACTACGTCTCTCGGCTGGCCTGGGAACGTCTCGGGGTCCCCCCAGAGGAGCTGGAGGAAGTGGCTGGGGTGAGGGAAGTCTGGGCATCTCTGCTCAGTCTGCTGCCCCCGCGACCCGGTCCCGGATAAGCGGAGGAAGATGGATGGATGGATGGATGGATGGATGGATGGATGGATGGATGGATGGATGGACTAATGATAGTTGTTATCCATAACATTAATAGAATTTATTGGGTTTACTGGATTTAAAGAAAAATAAATAAATAGAAAGGAGTCTGCATCAAAGTGAATTTGTGTCCATCATCTCACTCATCTTAACTTAACTCTGGTGTTTGACAGACAGAAAAGTCTATTCAAGGTTGTGGAAATTGGACAAAAGATCAAAGGAAACATCACACTCAAAAATAATAAAAATAATTAGATTAAATAATTAAATGAATATCCTGTCTGGAACATTTTCATGTATAAAGTAAAATGTTTTGTTAAAAAAACTGTTGTTGCATAATGAGGAAATAAAACACTTCATGTTCTTAATTTGTTATTTATTTATTTATTTTTCGTCCTCAAAAAGTATCGATAAAAGTACCGTTAAAATACCGGATCGATAAGCAGTATCGATAAGAGTAGTAGTACCGTTAAAACCTTAACGATACCAATCCCTTTTGGAGCCAAACCTTTGGACTTGGAAATAAATACCTCTGTTGAGAAATAAAAGCCAAATGCTTGTTCATTTTACAGCCACATCATTTTTGTTATGCATTATGCCCTGTGGTTAGGGGTCAAAAAGAATACTACCAACGTATTCCCTGCGTGTCGTAAAAGGCGACTAAAAGGGACGGAGCGAGAGGACTGGGAATCCTCTCCTTTTGTAACTAGATTCCTAAATACGGACAGGGCAGAGTTGGGAAGGGGAGGTTACCTCCCCAAACCCTTAAGATTGGGTCCTTGAATGTGCGGGGGTGTAGTACGGATGGAAGCAAAAGAGATCTGATTGGAAGGATGTTTGGAAGGAGGGGAATGAGCGTGTTAGCACTGAGTGAGACAAAGATGAAAGGGAAGGGTGAGTGTGTGTTTGGAAGTGTGAGTGGGAGAATGTCTGGTGTAGATAGCGGGAGAGCAAGAGAAGGTGTGGCTTTGCTAGTGAGCTGTGAGGTGAGACAATGTGTGGTTGAATGGAAGGAGGTTTCACCGAGACTGATGTGGGTGAAAGTGAAATTTCTGAAGGAGTTGTGGGCGTTCGTGAGTGCATATGGTCCTGGCAGTGAGAAGAATGAAGAGGAGAGAGCAACCTTCTGGAACGACTTGGATGAGTGCTTGCAAGGATTTGGAGCAAATGTGAATGTAGTGCTGATGGGAGATCTGAATGCTAGAGTGGGTGATGAGAAAATTGAGGGTGTTGTGGGCGGGCATGGTGTTCCTGGAAAGAATGATAATGGTGAGAGACTAATAGGAATGTGCACTGAAAGAGAGATGATGATTGGGAATACATGGTTCAGAAAGAAAGAGATCCATAAGTATACGTGGGTGAGGCAGAGTGGTGGAAGAGTGATTGACAAAGCACTGATGGATTATGTGGTGGTTTCAAAGGTTGCATGTAGTAGATTGCTGGATGTAAGTGTGAGGAGGGGAGATAGTGGAGGTATGTCTGATCACTATTTGGTGGAAGGAAGGTTGCGTGTGGGTATGCCATGGTCATCGAGAGAGTGGGGATGCAAGAGAAGTTCTCAGAGTGAGTGTTTTGAAGAACACAGAGAAAATGTGTGCGTATCAGAAGGAATTAGGTGGCAAGTGGAATATGGTGAAGGAGCAAATGGTTGTTGGAGTGGCGGAAGAATGGCAACAGTTCAAGAGTGCAGTGGTTGGATGTGCAGAGGAAGTGTGATACGTGTTGGGGGTGGTGTAAGAAAGGGAAGTGAATGGTGGTGTGAGGATGTAAGGTTGGCTGTAGCTGAGAAGAGATGTGCGTACGAAGTATGGCTGCAGAGAAAGAACAGGGAGTCATATGAGTGTTATAAGGAGAAGAAAAGGGATGCTAAGAGAGCTGTGCGTGAGGCAAGAGTGGCTGCGGACGAAAGGTGGGGCAGACAGTTGACTGATAATTTTCGAGAGAACAAGAAAATGTTTTTGAAGGAGGTGAAAAGGGTGCGAAAGGGAGTGTCGGGGAGGGAGGAGAAAGTGAAAACAGAGGATGGAAGGATGCTGAATGAGGGAAATGCAGTATGAAAAAGATGGGCGGAGTATTTTGAGAAGCTGTTGAATGCGGAGGACAATCGGGATGCTGTGATTGGGATGGATGGAAGGGAAAGTAGACTGAATATGTTGGGAGAGTTGAATGAAGCATTGATCACGGGAGAGGAAGTTGAGCAAGCTGTGGGAAAGTTGAAAGTAGGAAAGGCGGCAGGTGTGGATGGGTGTGCTGTGGAATGCCTGAAGTGTGGTGGAGCGATCGTGATCGAGTGGTTAGTGAGATTGTTGAATGTGTGTTTTGCAAACGGGCAGGTGCCGCTTGATTGGATGAGTGCATGTGTGGTTCCCCTGTACAAGGGGAAGGGTGATAAGTACGAATGTGGTAGTTTTAGGGGTATTAGTCTGTTGAGTGTTGTAGGCAAAGTGTATGGGAGAGTGCTGATTAATAGGGTAGTGGAGGGAACTGAGTGTATGATTGGTGAAGAGCAGTGTGGTTTCAGGAGAGGTAGAGGGTGTGTGGATCAGGTGTCTGTTGTGAGACAGGTGTGTGAAAAGTTTTTGGCTAAGGGGAGGGAGGTGTTTTGGGCATTCATGGATTTAGAGAAGGCGTATGATAGGATTGATAGAGAGGCGTTGTGGATTGTGTTGAGTATGTATGGTATTGATGGTAGATTGTTGGAAGGTGTGAAGAGTTTTTATAGAAACAGTAGAGCGTGTGTGAGAGTGGGAAATAGCATGAGTGAGTGGTTTCCTGTGAGGGTTGGTCTGCGTCAGGGATGCGTGATGTCTCCGTGGTTGTTTAACGTGTATATGGATGGTGTGGTAAAAGAGGTGAATGAAAGGGTGTTGGGTACCGGTGTGAGCATGGTGAATACTGACGGCAGCGAATGGAGTGTGAATCAGTTGCTGTTTGCAGATGATACTGCACTAGTGGCTGACACAGAAGAGAGCTTGGCACGTTTGGTTGAGGAGTTTGGAAGGGTGTGCGACAGAAGGAAGTTAAGAGTGAATGTGGAGAAGAGTAAGGTGATGAGGTGTACAAGGCTAAAGGGTGAACGTAGATTGAATGTGGCATTAAATGGGTAGTTGTTGGAAGAGGTAGAGTGTTTTTGGTATTTGGGGTCGTGTGTCTGTGTGGATGTTGGAATAGGGGGAGAGGTAGAGTTTAGAATGAACGAAGTACGAAAGATATGGGGGGAATGAAGAGAGTGTTTGAATGTAGGTCACTGGGAAAGGATGCGAAAAGGAGATTGTATGAGGGTGTGGTGGTGCCTGCAGCGTTATATGGGGCTGAAACATGGAGTCTGAAAGTGGCGGAAAAGAGTAAGCTGAAATGTAGTGGAGATGAGATGTTTGAGGAGTATGTGTGGTGTGACGCGTATGGATTGTGTGAGAAATGATGAAATCCGAGAGAGAACTGGTGTGATGCAAGAGTTAGACCAGGCCTAGACCAGTCACACACACACACACACACACACTGAAGGAGGAGGGTTTGGGGAAGAGAAGGAGGGAGTTAAAATTGTGTGCCCTGTCTAGGCTACCCCACCTTGGTGGGACACAGCCTGGGTGTGTATATATATATATATATATATATATATATATATATATATATATATATAGATAGATATATATATATATATAGATATAGATATATAGAAGTAACTGGGAATAATGGCATTGTGTTGTTGCATAAATAATTACTTTGTGGGTGTATTTTTGCTTTGATACATAACTTTTTAAAAACCATGGTGGAATCAGAACATGGGATTTTGTTAAAAAATGTCATTACATTCTGCCTGTACTTTCACACGGTTAAATTAAATAGCACAAAAATTGTAAATAGCAAACATTTTTATCTACATTAACAGGTAACCCTTAATAAAAAAAGTGTTTTTCTAGATATTTTCTGACAACTCTCTAAAATCAGTGATCAGTTTAACTTTGCTCTTGTAGTACAGTTTTACTGTACAAGTGAGAAAAATAATAATGTGCCTCTTTTAGCAAATGATTGCTCATTGTCGATTATTAACATAATTCTTCTAGATGTTTCTATAGAGAATTGAGTCTGTAAAATCAAATTCCGGGGGTTTCCTCAATGTTTAGGGTGGGCTTTGGGAGATTTTAATCACCTTGTAAGTTTCATGAAGCTGGGAGATCAACCCAAAATCAGAAAAAAAGCTGCGGTTGGATCACAAAAATGTCCAGTAAATACACTTTACTTTTCTGAATGAAAGTCTAAGTAGACGCTATTCCAAAATGCACCGCGATGCATATATTAACTACATAAACTTTTCAATGCGGAAACCAAGTTTTTCAATGGCAGACTGAACATGCGTGAACGGTATGCGCAGTGACACGCATTGCGGTCCCTACTGTTATTCTCTTTTATGGTAAAAACCACAAGAAACAATTTTGCACAAAACCTATAGTTTGGCAGACATTGTGTGCCAAAATCTACGATTTAATAATTCACGGTTTTTAGGAAAATTAATTTTTTTAGACTGATTTCCATTAAATTTCACACACATTCCAATAATTTCAGTCTTCAAACACCTCAGGAGTTTTGTCGAACTTTGACCTCAGGAAGAAGCCGCCATCTTTGATTTTTAAAAACAGCACCTTTAGTATCAGATACTTACAAAAACTTGTCGTTGGGATTTTTATTGATTGTCTCGTAACTTTTCAGGCATCAATGGCAAGCTACTGTTGTAAACTACTAAGTTGTAGATTCTGAACGTGTGGTGAGCTCGCAAAAGGGGCACACTCATATTACTCCTTTATTTTTCAAAGAGTTTTTCTGAGTCAGTTTATGATGCTGATAGCTATGCTAGCACTTGTAGCCACATTAGCATAACTAGCATAGTCAGCATAGTTAGTATCTTAATCAATGAGTGCTTCTGAGTTAGTTGAGAAGGAGGAGTTAAATGGGCATAGTGGCTGCTCAGGAAGTGGGGTTTGGTCAAAGATGGGTGCTAAGAGTGGCGGTGGTGTCTAGACTCAGGCGGCGAGGACGACAATGGGGCATAGATGCATGTAGTGAGGGCTGGTGGAGCATAGAGGTGGGCGGTGAGGGCAGGTAGAGCGGGCAATACAACGCCACTCACAACTTTAATTTGCAATTTCATATTCTTAAAAGGATTAAGAAAATTAATTTATTTCCCTTCAGCAGGTTATGGACTGTCTTCTCGTAGGGGGGAGGTAGTTGGGGCCTTTTGTAAAGCTGGGATACAGAGAGAACTTTTTTTTTTTAAACCACTTCATGACACTCTTACAAGGAAGTTTACGGTACAAACAATGGTCCTTCAGGGGCTCCTCCTCCAAATATCCTGAAAGAGACTATTAAATTTGTATTGGCGTTTTTACAATACATTCCTCAAAACATAAAAAAGGCGGGACTTCTTTGGTTTTTGCAGGCCTCCGATTCATGCTTTTCTTTTTGGGGACCCGTCTGTCACTCAGTGGTGGTTCTACATTAACTTACTACCCGGGCGAGTAACCCCCTCTCTCCCCGCACATATAGAAATTTGATGACTTCCTTTTGTGTTTTCTATCTTTATTTTTCCATTTTACACAAAAAAAATCATAATTTCATAAAGTACATGGGTGTCAAACTCCGTCACACAGGCGGCCTAAATCCAAAACACGCTTTGAGTTTTGGGCCGAACAAGAAACATTTACTGAAAACACTAAAACTAAACTTTTAAACTGAACTGAAAATGATTAAAAACAGAAAGGAATATCAATCCAGAAGAAATCAAGTTAAACCTTAAATAACATATAATATTTTGCTCTCCATAAAAATACATTGTCAAAACTATACAAATATGAACATGCTGCATAACAAAGCCTGGAGATACAGGGGTTGACATAGCCCAGAAATTTGCACTGGCCCACAGGGCCAGTAGTTTTTGAAAGTAACTGGCCCTGCCTGAAAGTTACTGGCCCGCCACCGCGCACAGCGCGACACGCCACCACAGGCGGCACCCAAGTGATGGATGCCGCAGGCGTACGCAGAAAGCACCACAGGTGCTTGCAACTTTAGGAGGGGCCGGGGACATGCCCCCCTGGAACTTTTTCAAAATATGGTTCAATTTGGTGACATCTAGCACTTATTTATATACTTTTCAATGACTGAAAATAGAGCATATCAAACTATAATCTGCTCTAGTCTGTTTCAGATTTTTTGAAGAGAGCGCTGCAGTGTAGTAGGTAACACTAGTTAAGAAGTTTTCATGCTGCTTCTAATCACTGCTATTTCACATTTGTTCCTAATCAATAGTTAAGAAGTTTTATTTCCTTTTCTGCTCTGACTGCCTTGAGGTTCTGCTTTTTGTTACTGTTGCAAAGTTACATTTACTTTTTAGTTACTTTAGTTACTTAATTAAATTAAATTATTGAAAAAATTAAATAAAATTAAATGGCTGAGATCATTCAGCTAACTAGAAATACTTACTGCTTACAGTGTTGTAAAGAAAAACAAAATGAAGTACTTTGACATTATACTGCATTTGAGTCTGAGATTCAGGTATTTGGAGTTGCCTTTGATTCTTTGACATTCAGCTTAAAGCTTAGTGCATACAGTTTCATCTACAATGCATTCATTAAATATCCTGCTGTCCATACTACTGACAGAGTGAACACTGTTCGCTGTTGCGGAGCGTGCGCACCACGTGACCAAAACAATCATGGCGGATGTTAAACTAAAAAAAATAAAGCAGGGATGAAGGCAAAGACAACAGAAATTCATCTGATTTCAGAACAAATCACCTTCCATTGTGTTTGAATTTGAATGGCTCACTTTGCCCAGTTCTCTCTCTCAAACTCAGTCCCTCTGCTACGATGAGAGTGAGACACCTTCTTATATACCTCTTTTGCCACTCCCACCTAATTAGGCACTCTACTCAGAAAAAATTAAAGAAAATTATTCTCAGGAAATATTTCCTATTTCCTTCAACATTATAAGTCAATAATGTCCTTAATCACATTTACTTTAGCCACACATAATTCCCCTTAAACTATACAAAGAAAAAACAAGAAACAAAAACAAGATAAATGAAGAACAGCTGTTTCATAAGATTAACAACAATATATAAACAAACAAACAAAAAAACAAATCCCTCGGTTTGGCTGTCAGTGGAGGGGGCGTGGCTAAGACGCCGCTGGTGCTGAGCTGCTGCTGGGCTGCCGTGAGTAAGCGTTTCTATGTATGTGTATGCCGAAAACTACTGATGAGTGTGCACCCGAGGTCTAAACTGTAAAAATGAAAGGTGAATTGTAAGAAACTATGGTTTCACAGCGAAAAGGTTTGATTATGACGTGGACGCGCGCACCAACCAGTGTGTGTGTGTGTATGTGTGTGTGTGTATGTGTGCTCACGGTGTTCGCTCAGAGAGACGGAGCCGCTCCGTCACAGCGATGAAGACAAAGTAAATCTACACGTTTTCGCAAAATATACTTTATTGAAAAAGGTGAAAAATATATTAACCGTTAGATATTTTAGTGGCCCGAGCAGACAAGTGAAAAATAAAATCTTGTGGTCCGTACTGCTCGAAAAACATGACCGGGCCAGCGGACAAACGGCTATGTCGAGCCCTGAGATATGATCACTTTTAGCTCTTATAAAACATTAAAAACGTAACCATAGAACTCATCACTGGGATTACTTCAAAAATATTTGGCATTTTCCTAATTTTGTGCAACACCAACAGTAAAAACTCAGCTCTTAGAGCTAATGGAAGAATTTCAAAGATTTCAGGTTAAAAACAAGCAAAGAGAAAACCGGGTCGACATTCTGGAGAAAAGACTGGACGATGTGGAACAACAAGTAAGGATGAATAATGTCCTTCTCACTGGAGTACCCATCAAACCTCGGGCAAAGCTAAATGCAGCTGGAGCTAGCACTGCTAATGCTAATAGCGCTGACAGTCCCTCTTAAACTTAGAGCGGTGGAGAGACTCTGGAGCAGCAAATACATTCATTTCTCACATCTAAAGGGATTTCCCTGGATCTAAACACCATGGAGACCTGCCACCTGCTCCCCAGGAGAAAGGAGACGGATAAACCAGCGATCCTCATCAGGTTTGTGAATCAAAAACACAAGCTAGCTCTAATGAATCAACGTAAAAATCGGAAAGGATCAGCTGTTTATCTGAACGACCATCTGACCAGAAGGAATGCTGAAATCTCCAAACTTGCACTGTGTCCAAACTTGCGAAGTGTCTCATTTCGGTCGTCTGAAACAACATGGAGTAATAAACCAAAGAGCCAAATAATTTAAAGAAATATGACGCCTGGATTCATCACTTTCTCCAAAAGTCTGAAGTGACCTGATTACTCAGCAGAGAGTTCTGACCTGCAGACAAGTTGACCACAACTCGGCGCCGCTGATATCAGCTGAAGAAGGATATGGACCTGAATCTAATGTCTGCAGACATAATATTGAAGAGAACTATAAACTCTGTTGAAACCCAGAAGAACAGCTGTTATTCAGCAGAAGAAGAAATGCCAACCTTGGACAATCGACAGATTATGGACCCTTTTATTTTACTTCACAGCATTACTTTATCATAAAAATATGTAAAAAATAAATAAATAAATAAATAAATAAATAAAAAAAATTAATGAAAATGGTTAAATTGATTGACTTTTATTGATATTACTTCATTTGATAATTTGATAAGTTGATTCATGATTTTTCCTAATGTAACATAATTTTGCACATATTTTTAACTTTTGATACTTGATGAAATTTTGCTATGAAAATTCCAGAAACAGTGTTATGTCTATTTTACTGATATAGTATTATTTTTTAATCAACGTTGTCAACATAACTCAATGGAAATCCAAAATACCTCCATACCAGCGACTTCCGTGAAAGACGAGGGGATTCGAGTTCTGTCGATGGGTCTCCATGCTATCTTTTGAGTGGCTGTTAAAGGAGGTTGACTTGCAGCACTTCTTTTTTTAAAAACTTTATTAACAATTAGACTCGCAGCACTTCAACACATGTTTTTTCCCGCTTGGCAAGTAACCAGATGCAGCATGGGGGCGTGGCAGCATCGACAATTCCATTTTTTTATTCGAAGTTCGAGACTGTGACTTAATTTCGATCGATTTCGATTTAAAGTCGAAATCGTGACACCCCTAATACAGAATAATAGAAGAACTTTGTTGGGTTCAAACAACCTGCAACATCATAACAATTCAAAAAGGAAAGAAAGACCAACGGACAAAGGTACCTTTACGAGGAGAGCAGACAGAGATCTACCCAGTAAACAATCTCTCTCCACTCTGGCGCAAATTCTGCTGCCACCTCTTTTAATAAGTTGATTTGGGTTGTCCCTAAGTTACACATGCGCTGAGCTCTAAGGAGGGGAAACAGATAAAAACACAGCTGCAGCGCTATCAGAAAGCATTTATTACAACATGTCCATCCTTCCACAGTCTTCTCAAATCATCCCTGGACCTGCAAAGCCGTTTCTCACAGATAAACTAACACAGACCGTCCTTCGATTCATTTTAGACATAGCTAACACAGGTTCTCAGGAGAATGCTGAAAAGACGCAAAGATAAACATTTTCTCCCAAGGGTGTCACCTCCACCTTCCTGTGAAACAGATTTGGACACACACAGACACTTCTGCAAACATGATTAAATCACTTATACATATATAGCTAGGTGATGCATAAAATAAGCAAATATGAGATAACCTATATACATTATTCCAACAAACTTTAAATGTGACCTGTGTAAATCATTTAACATTTAAATTAAATATTGACACTTTTAATGATATATTTGCTATTTATTTCAAATTTTAAAGAATTAATGTCACATTTATTTAATTATTTAATGGCGTCTATATGTATTATTTCAATGAGTCTCTTGTGGTCCTCCAGACTCCTTAGACATTTTCTCAAATGATCACAGAGTTTATTGATGTTTGATGAAACCCATAACTCTTGGAAACGTATATAAGGCTCCTTGTTGTGTTTGTGTTCCTGCAGGCCTCCCCCAGCATTGGATGACTGAAGAGGAAGATCTCTGCAACCAGCAGAGGAACTTCAGGGTGGAACAGGAGGAACCAGAACCTCTACAGATTCAAGAACAGGAGGAACCAGAACCTCCACAGATTCAAGAGGAACAGGAGGAACCAGAACTTCCACAGATTAAAGAGGAACAGGAGGAACCAGAACCTTCACAGATTAAAGAGGAACAGGAGGAACCAGAACCTCCACAGATTAAAGAGGAACCAGGGGAACTCTGCATCAGTCAGGATGAAGATCAGCTTGATCTGAAGCAGGAGACTGATACCTTGATGGAGATTCTTACTTATGAGGAAGATGAGAACAGTGAAGCAGATCTAAACAATCAGCAGAGCTTTAATGTAACTGATAGTCAGGATGAAGAAGGAAACCAACATGAAGAACCAACATCAACTACAGATGAAGAGACAGAATCAACATCAACTACAGATGAAGAGACAGACCCACAGAACAGAGATCAGAGGAAGAGAAGAGACAGAAGTGATGTCCAAAGTGTGGACAGCTCTCACATGTCAGCAGGTCAGTGTGACTCTGATCTTCATCTCCACACTATCGGTATGTTCACTTCAACAACGGTTCTATCGTGAGCTTCAAGCTCTCCAAACATGCAGTCCATCAACAGCGTGTCCTGGAAGAGTCTCTTCTGTCCCTTCCAGTTGAAAAGACAGAAGACATTGTTGGTCAGTGCAGCCCACAACATTCTTCAAATCAGATGATCTTAGTTAGTCCCTCCAGCTGACGACAAACAGGAAACCTTAACAGATCAAAGAGAAAATTGTTAGCAGATAAAAAAGTCCAATCTGTTTTGTCGTCTGTGGTTCTAAGTTTGTAGTTCAGTTCTTTTCAGCAGATTTCTCTGTCAAACCCAAAATCCATCTAAACCTCTTTGATGTCTCCATGTCTCCAATTCCAGACATTCAGACAGATTCTATTTCCAAAACGACATTTCAATCTAAAACCCAAAGACAGGGTCCTGCTCATGGATCTGCAGACAGAAAAGATTCAAATCCCTCCAAATCCCAAATGGTTGGTTTGTCAGCTACGCGCAAGACAAAGAAAACGTGTCATTCATACTAACTGGCAGAATGCACTAACATTAAACTTTCATATTAAGGCGGGGGCCGCAAAATATCATCTTGGAGGTCGCAAATAGCCTGCGGGCCGCGAGTTTGAGACCCCTGCTGTACACTCTGGCACTGGTACACCAGCCGCAGGTCGGAAGAACGAATCAATAGTTTGCTTGCTCATAGCTCAGACGCACATATCAGGTTATGATGATATTTGTCTCCGTTTCCTTCCCACAGATGTTTACGCATGGTCGATTATCTCAAGGCCCCTTCATGCATTTTAGCCACTTACAGTGGCTTTCCCTATTCTTCTCACTAGGGCTGGGCGATATGGCCTATTTTTTTTTATTCGATTTCCGATGTTCCCCCCCCCATTCAAATGCAAGACAAATGTAACCCCTATTTCTGGGATAAATAATAAATAAATAAACACACTCTTGGAATCAAAGTCAAGTATAAGATTTTTCTTCTTCTCACCCCCTTTTTGGACTTGTTTAAATAATTTTGTCTTGTTTTTGTCTAATTTTTTATTCTACACTTGTTTTCACTTGTCCACAATAAAAAGGTTACTTCCTTACTTGAGGTCCCAGCTGTGTTTTCAGTCCCACTTTGTAGTGTAGACTAAGAGGAGACAAACACTCACCTTGACAGTAGCACCATTTTAAGGATTAACAATACAGCTCATATCTGGGGTCTAAGGTTTTAATTAAATTAAGAAAGCCCGTCTTCTGCACAGAGATGATCATGAAGCAGCAGGAGTCATGGTAAACATTAATTCATTTAATCGATTTATCGCCCAGGCCTACTTCTCACACGCATTGGCCGCCTCACAGACAGGCATCACTCAATGAAACGCCAGTGTGTGCTCGCGTCTCATGAGTGTGTGTTAGCGTGTGCGCTCGCATCTCATTGATTATTTCACTGATCATTGACGTGCCCCTTCCACGTTTAATGTTTAAAATATACGGAGGGTGGGGGAGGCAAATTTACTGGTAGCACACTGAATGTAAAATTTAGTCGCACACTCTCAAATTTTGGTCGCAAATGCAACCATTTTGTCGCAGTCTGGAGCCCTGAAATACAAGAAGCAGACATCAAGTCTAGAGTCTCCTATTTAAAACATAAAATCAGTAGGAACACTCTTTCCACGGCTAATGTTTTTAACACGTATTAGCCTAATGCTAACCCTTTTTTCAGGTCCTTGCAGCCAAGAAAAAAGCACTGGCCATACAGATTAAAAAAATCATGAGTGAGCAGGCCCTTAATAATAATCATAACAGTAATAAAAGCACATTTAGAAGATTGTCTCCTGCAGCTTCCCGTTGATTTTGCTGTTACAGGACAGCTACAGTCCCATGAACAATGCTAACAGCCGTAAAGTGTTTTTTTTACTTTATTTGTGAGTCATATGATGCAGTTACATTTTTAAAATGAAAAAGTATTTCTGTTAATCCACTTTAATTGTCAAATTAGATAAATCTAACCGAAATTCGCTTCACATTTACTAAACAATTTTTTGAAAATCAAATGTCAAATACTATTTTCTTTATCATTTTAATTAAGTGACAGAATACGCGGTGTTGAGGAAGAAGATGAAAAAGTGGTTTGGCGGATTGCTTTTTCTTTTTAATTTTGAGTAAACAAATACAGCTTCATTTGAAAATAATAATAATAATGATCCTGTGTTTTGAAACTGTTGCCGGTGAGATGACAGGCGCCGAGATGTGGGCTCATCTGTGGATGAAACGCGAGTGCATGAGTGGGAAAAGCACAAAGCAGATCTGCATGTTTTTGACTGCACAGCTGTTTTTTTTGGTCATGTCAGTCATTTTACATCTAATTAATGAAATGATTAAGATTGGACTCCGGTGTTTTCGGTTCATTGACGTGTCTTGCAGTCAAGAAAATGGATTCAAGGATTTCCATTTCATTCCAGAACTAAGCAAACAAGCTATTTTCGTCCAGCCTTGAATCTCTTTTGCTGGTCATGAAGGCCAGTATGGGGTGTTGTACTTTAGGGTCAAACAGGAATTATATTATTCAGGAAATGCTGAGGCAGTCCGGTTCTGACTCGGGCTTAAGATCTTACCTGTACTTTACGCTGATTTTGCTGTTCCAGGACAGCTACAGCCCCTTGAACAACGCTAACAGATTTCACCATGCTAAACTTTTGGCTTTTGCTGGTTGGATCAACAGGCACTGATGTCATTGCCCCGCCTCCCCGTGGAAATGCTAACTGGAATTGTGTTATGCAACACTAGTCGCAGGGTGGATGTGAAAATGAAAAGGCAATCCCCTCTTTGCACTTTTATTTTAATTATGACACAGAATAAGTGGTTTTTAAGTAGAAAAGGAAAAAGCATTTTGAATTTTTTTTTTTAATATATGAGTCATATGATGCAGTTACATTTTCAAAATAAAGCATTTCTGTTAATCCATTTTAATTGTCAAATTAGATATATCTACTGTAACTGAATATTGCTACACATTTACCAGATAACTTTTTGAAAATGAAATGTCAAATACTATTTTCTTTATCATTTTAATTAAGTGACAGAATAAGCAGTGTTGAAGAAGAAAATTAAAAAGCGGTTTTGTGGATTGCTTTTTTTTTAAAATTTCGAGTAAACAAATGCAGCTTCATTTTGAAAATGAAAAAGCATTTCTGGTTTTGTCTATTATTTTTAATTATGCTACACAAAAGCTACCATAGATAATATTGTCCGAAACAGAATTCATCGTACTGCTTTTGTCCGGAGTCACATCATCAATAAATACAAGAGAACCAGGTCCAATAGCAGCCATACATGCCCACACCATGACATTACCACCACCGTGCTTCACTGATGACATGCGATCATGAGCAGTTCCTTTCCTTCTTATACTCTTCTCTTTCCATGACTCTGGTATAGGGCTGTGACGATAACCGCATCACCGCACTTTTTATTTTTTTACATTTTCAATATGGTGCGTGATTGGAACTATAATAAACACATTAAACACATTCATCTTTGCTGATAATTTACTTTTTCTGCTAGTCCTGTGTTCAGACTTTCCTTCTTTCTTCCAGACTGTCTTCTCCTCCTCTCCCACCGTGCCTGTCACTCTCTCTCGTCTCCGCGCTCTCACTGCCTCTGCTGCACGTGGCTCCCTTTACACACAGAGGCGCCCGCTTTCAGAAGCACACATCCTCATTCTAAAGGCCCGTACACACCGGGACTAATATTCGCCAGGCGTTATTCGCCAGGCGTTTTCCCCACGTCTTTTGTGTTCACACCCAGGCGATTTTCGCTGACGATGAGCCGAGCCAACATGCAATTTCATTCCCTGACATTAGATGGCGCTTAATGTAAAACAGAAATACTCCTGTACACAAGGTGGTTGCTTTTCACTCAGAAGAAGAGAGCCAGTATTTACGCGCTTGTCAGAATCATACAAAGAAAACATGAATATTTCAAGCACCAGTAGCTCCAGCTACAGTTCCAATGATGAAGAAATTATTGTTCTGTTGAATGATGAAAGACGCCGGAAAAGACGCCGATTTTGGGTACATCCCATAGTTACGAGAAGAGAAGAACATGGTTTTATCGACTGGTACAAGAGCTGAAAATGGATCATGAGCGTTTTCGGGGATATTTTAGAATGTCCGTCATTATTTCTTTGCGGCAGTGTAGACGCTACTTGGCGTCTATCTTCTTTGCTGGTATGTGTGCTCAGAAAGGCAGTGTTGTGTTTGAGCGCCCCCAAGTTGTGTTTTACTGTAACTTCAGAAGCTCCAGACACGTGTGCAAAAGCGCCATTCTCATTGGTTGTATAGTTTTTGACGCAGCGCGTCAAACCAAAAAAACGAACCCAAGGCGTTTTTTTAAAAGAGACGCTTTGACGCGTGGCGTTTTTTCGCGTCGGTGTGCACACTCACGTTGGTGCCCTTTGTTTAGTCAGGAGGTGTTAAACGTCTGCAACTATTATGTGCAGCGCAAAGTTAACATGTCTGTATAAACAAAGGCGGAGCCTCCTGCCCCGTGTTATTCATGGGTGTCAGGCTTCATGGCTACCGGAAAGGTGACAAAGTGTCTGCAGTCTGTTTATTACTGGGAAATATATAATATTCTGAGAAGATGTCTGTACCAAAGAGTACAGGTGACACTTGCGTGCAGCTACAGAGCAGAAGAATCAACACGCACCAATAACACACAAGACGCTCTGTACTCACACACACAGTCAATCTACATCACCTATAGTTAGTAGTTAGTTCACAAGCTAGATAGGTTGTTGTTAGTTGTTACTGTTATTTTTTAATAAAGAATAATGCATTGTAGTTTTATTTATTTCCGATGCGGCCGCCGGGGGATTTGGTGTTTTTTTTATTTTATTTTTTTATCTTGGTCTCATCTGTCCATAGGATGTTGTTTCAGAACTGTGAAGACTGTTTTAGATGTTGTTTGGCAAACTCTGGTCTGGCCTTCCTGTTTTTGAGGCTCACTAAGGTTTTACATCTTGTGGTAAACCCTCCTTTTAGGGAGTTTTCTTCAACAGGGACAGAATTATTCCTTCGTCCACCTCAGTTTTTTTCTGTAATCTCCCAGGTCGTTTGCCGTTGCTGAGCTCCCGGTGCATTTCTTCTTCTTAAGAATGTTGTAATTGTTATAAGGAGGGAATAACACACACCTGGCCATGGAACAGTTGAGACTTACTTACATTACTTTTGGTTTCTTAACAAGTGGGAGGCACATATGCAAACTGTTGTAATTCACACACCGCTCACCTGATCTGGAAGTAAATACCCTCAAATTAAAGCTGACGGTCTAATTCATTGTGGCGGTTTATAGAACCATAAATGTTGGAATTGCTACTGTCCCAATATTTACAGACCTGACTGTATATCAGATTATTATTTTGTTGGAATTAATTAATTATTTAGTGGAAACCAAAACCTTTTTTTTTTTTTTTTTTTTTTTTTTTTTTTTTACTTGTCCTGTCCAACAGCTGGGCAAACAGATGAGAGCTGAGGGCCTCTTGTGTTGGACATATTTTACTTTAACAATAGGGGTTATTAATCTTCAGACAAACCAGAGGTATGTCTGAATAAACCCCTTTTGGAATTGAGGCCAAACTTTATTAGATTCCATCATGTTTGAAAATCTTCTGTGTTGGACCGGACGGAAAAGGAAAGGAGGGAAGAAGAGAGAGGGACGTTAGAGAGAGGGGGGGGGATAGGAGGGTGATAATAGGAGGGGGGGGTAGAACCATGAAGCAGCCTAAAGCAACAACTTTACTGGATGTTTATCATTACGGTAAGGCTCAAGTGTAAAACAAATCTCAAAGGGCGGGGCCTGTCCACACACACATTCAGATGTTATAAACACACCTGTTAGTGTTAGTGTTAGATGTCCACATGTCAACATGTACAGAAAACATGCACACAAAACAGATAGTGTTCACACGCATACTCATGCCTTTAAACCAACTAGTGTGAAATATTTCATTCATTCAATCATGCAAACTATTAGTGCAAAGGTGAGCTAACACCTGTGCTCAGGTGAGTGTTTATGTTCTTCTAAATGGATGGTGGAATGTGAAAAGGAGGGAGAGTGTCCAGCCATCCCCACACCAAGACCCCCACCGCAGCAGCAGCGGCAGCCAGAACCCCCTTTTTTTTAACCCATGGCAGATCACGGGCTCCGTAGTAATTCATTACGTTACTCCATTACTGACAAAAGTAACTAAATTAAAGTAACTTGTTACTATGTAATTCATTACCCCAACACTGTTTATTGTTAGTAGTCAAACTACGAGGAGCTTTCCAAAAGTCTATGCTAAAAAGCATAGACTATATCATCACTGGACATTAGAGTCGCCCCCCCCCCACTTCCAAATAGGAAGTAGCTGCTGTCGCCAAACTCCAATAGACCTCTATAGATAAATAGGCAGCTGTTACTCAGTCATTCTAAATGGACAGAATTACCATTCTTGCTGTGAAATTCTTTTCTTAATATCTTGTGGGTAATCTTAGTTTTTTTCATAACATTTTTTCTTTAGTGCTAGTTATTCAAGTTGTAAACTGACCAATCAGATGCCTCAGTGAAAGGCGTGGTGCCCGCTGGCCCCCACCTCGAACGTTTGATTGACAGCTTTTTCCGAGCAGCTTTCAGTGATGTGGGCTTAGACTTTGAACTAGATTATCATGATTGGCAACTGGTTCTTCTAAAAACGTGACTCAGACCACCTGACTAATCACTGTTGTCTGGCTCAAAATGGTGATTAGATTTGTTGTTGTTATTGACAAAAAAGATTATATCAGAACATTACATTGTTGGCTTCAGTATCTTTTAGAGCTATTAAGCATTTTGGACCAATCATGAACCATAATTACAATAAGTAATTAATTGACATACAGTTATCTTTGTTGTAGTAGGACAACAGGGTCATGATTAGTCAGTACAGAAAGTTTGGTGAAAATAGCTTCAGTATCTTCAGAGCTATCGAGCATCTTTATTATGAGTCATTTCTCTATTAAAATTTGATAAAATATAATAAATATTGACTTTTTTCACAAAGTATTGATTGTAGCATGAATTTGCTGACGATTCTTCATTACCATATAACTGTAGAAATTCATTTGTTTTATAGAGATTATTGATTTTTACTGAATGGTCTTTCCTCGGATATTGCACTTTGTTGATAACGGTGTCTTTGCAGCCGTCTCTCTGCTGTGTCTCCATTTACACCTCAAAGAGATCACTTCTCATTAAAAGTCAGGAAAAAAATATATTTTTTTCTTTTGAAATGTATTTGTAGTTCACTCAGTTGTAGTGTGCTGTGATTCACAGCAGCAGATTCAAGCCGTTGAAATCACTGATTTGAGGTTGTAACTATAATGAACACATGCAAATGGTAATTTGTCAGTTGTGACTTTTATTTGCCAAACTTTACAGGAGAAGATTTTCACACACAGATGCAGACTTTTGGTTTGCCACATTCTATTTTACAAGTTCTCACATTAAATCTTCAAGCTCGTCCATTTTGACACATTTTTACCATATGAGCTGCCAGTAGCACTTCTAGGCTAACACTCACACATAAACACACCCACCAACACCACTATAGGCAAGTTTCTGACCCCCATTGATGGGACCCAAGACCTCGGTCCTGGAGGTGATTTCTAAATAAAATAAATACAATAACAGACATGTGAATGTAACTTTATTAGCAGCACATTCCTAACATAACAAAGCCTCAGAGACTGTGTCAAACATTTACTATAGATGCCTGGATCTTTACTGTCAATAATGGCAAGAATCTAAAACATTCCAATTGTTTTCAGACTTTTTTCCTTTTTGTAATTTCATATAAAAATAATTGGCGACAGAATCAGGTTAAAAGTACATTTTCTGTCAGTCCCTCTGTCCCCTTTCTAATAAATCTATTTATTTCAGTATGATTTAATTTGAGTATACAGTTAAATGACATTAAAGACCTGTTTGTACCATTTATGAATTATTTATCTGCAAGTTAATTTCCCTAAAAACAAATAAAATATTATTTTCTTTCTATAACTGGTTTAGACTACAAGTTATTGGCTGAAAAAGCTCTCATCATATGGGGGAGGTGTAGGGGGCCTTTTTCAGCACAGTTTGATACTGTTGTGCTAAAGAAAACAAAAAACTTTTTTTTGATTAAAAGTTTTTTAATGTGCATATACTGAATGATTCTGCAATCATTTGTATTGATAATTAAGAATAAATAAAGTCATCATAGTATTTAAAAGGACCTGTTCTTGTGTTTCTGCAGCTCTCCCCCAGTGTTGGATGACTAAAGAGGAAGATCTCTGCATCCAGCAGAGGAACTTCAGAGTGGAACAGGAAGAACCAGAACCTCCACAGATTAAAGAGGAACCAGGGGAACTCTGCATCAGTCAGGATGAAGAGCAGCTTGATCTGAAGCAGGAGACTGATACCTTGATGGAGATTCCTACGTATGAGGAAGATGAGAACAGTGAAGCAGATCTAAACGTTCAGCAGAGCTTTAATGTAACTGATAGTCAGGATGAAGAAGGAAACCAACATGAAGAATCAACATCAACTACAGATGAAGAGACAGAATCAACATCAACTACAGATGGAGAGACAGACCAGAACAGAGATCCGAGGAAGAGAAGACACAGAAGACATGTCCAAAGTGTGGACAGCTCTCACATGTCAGAAAGTCAGTGTGACACAGATGTTAGAAAAAATCCTAAAAAGACTAATCTTGGTAAGAAATACAAACAATCTCCAATCATGTCTGGTAAAAACTTAAGAATAATTACTAACCCGTCTGACTACATGGAAAATGGGTCTGATGAAAGATGTTATATCTGTAAAGAATGTGGTCAAAGCTTTGGTAACATATCTCAGTTCAGAATTCACACAACAATCCATGCAGAACATAAGAGATTTTCTTGTGAGGAATGTAATAAAAGCTTTAGTCACAGATCTACTCTCAAATCACACATGAGAACTCACACAGGAGAAAGGCCTTTTTCTTGTAAAGAATGTAAAAAAAGTTTTAGTTGTTCATCTGATCTAAAAAAACACATGAGAACTCACACAGGAGAAAGGCCTTTTTCGTGTAAAGAATGTAAGAAAGGTTTTAGTCGTATATCTTTTCTCCAAACACACATGAGAACTCACACAGGAGAAAGGCCTTTTTCTTGTAAAGAATGTAAAAAAAGTTTCAGTAAAATATCTCATCTCCAAACACACATGAGAACTCACACAGGAGAAAGGCCTTTTTCTTGTAAAGAATGTAAAAAAAGTTTCAGTCAAATATCTGCTCTCCAAACACACATGAGAACTCACACAGGAGAAAGGCCTTTTTCTTGTAAAGAATGTAAAAAAAGTTTCAGTCAAATATCTAATCTCCAAAGACACATGAGAATTCATACAGGAGAAAAACCTTTTTCGTGTAAAGAATGTAAGAAAAGTTTTAGTCGTATATCTTTTCTCCAAACACACATGAGAACTCACACAGGAGAAAAACCTTTTTCTTGTAAAGAATGTGATCAAAGTTTTAGTCACATATCTACTCTCAAAACACACATTAGAACTCACACAGGAGAAAAGCCTTTTTCTTGTAAAGAATGTAAAAAAAGTTTTAGTTGTTCATCTGCTCTAAAAAAACACATGACAACTCACACAGGAGAAAAACCTTTTTCTTGTAAAGAATGTAAAAAATGTTTTAGTCAAATATCTAATCTCAAAACACACATGAGAACTCACACAGGAGAAAAGCCTTTTTCTTGTAAAGAATGTAAAAAAAGTTTTAGTTGTTCATCTGCTCTAAAAAAACACATGAGAACTCACACAGGAGAAAAGCCTTTTTCTTGTAAAGAATGTAAAAAAAAGTTTTAGTCGTGTATGTCATCTCAACAAACACATGAGAACATGTAAGACCTTTTCTTGACAATGTAAGGATTTAGTGTAAACTCTAAATTCTAAACTTTTCTGATAAGAGGTCGACCTCTCAACCTCTGTACCAGAATCAGAATCAGCAGAAGACTTTATTTTACAGGAGGGAAAAGTTCTGCATCTCAGAAAAATTGAATATTTTAAAATAAGTTTTTAATGCTCAAAACTTCTGGGGTGAAACCTCAATGTTCTAATGAACTCCATAGCAACCTGAGCTTTCATTTCATGTACACAGAGCCACAGGCTGATGGCCTCCATACCATATTGATGCAGTAACTTCATTAGAGGGAGGCACAAGTGAGAATTGATCTGTAGAAATGAAATTGTCTACATTTAAAAAAAAAAACTTTGGTTGTTTTAATGTATGATTCGCTACAGGAGGTCCTTTGTCCCAACAGCAGTTAGACTATAGAATGATACAGTTTAGAACTGTTGAAACTGCTGCTGGATTTACTTATTTAGTTATGACGTGTACTTTTACTTCCGCTTTTAATACTATTTTAATTTTTACTGACTATTTGGTTTTCTAACTGCCATATTTCTTGTTTGGCTGCTGTAACAACTGAATTTCCCTCCAGGGATCAATAAAGTCTTGTCTTGTCTTATCCTGACTTTCCTGAACAGCTTTTTTAGGTTTTCATCTTCTCTAAGCCACAAATATCTACAGCAAAGAAATATATGATCAATACATTTTAATCTGTGTAATCTATCCTGGCTTTTTGTCTTCTATTTTCTTTATTTTTGCCTCTGAACATTGATTTGGAGGATTGTTCCAGGTAGGATCAACTCCATAGCTGCAGGGGGCAGTATAAGGAAAATGTGAATCCTAATCTACCAGGTAGGTAGATGGGAAGAAGTATTTAACTAGGTGACGGTGTGCAGGTGGGGGTTTTGTCTGGCAGTCATGGTGAGCTGAACAACAAACATTTCAATGCTTGGATGACTTCAGCGACCCCATTGGTATGTTTATTTCAATTTCATTTATATTCTGATATTTGTGGGAACAATTTTCAATAGGGATGGGAATAAAAGCCTCATAGGGGTTCATGTAATTGTGCCAGAAAAATGAACTACCCATTCAGGGCTTTGAAACCACACAGAACAGCGGCATCTGGTGGTGGACTAGATGTATATCGACATGCTTCAACTAAGCTCCTTGGAACACTTCAATGTGGAAATGATGATAAAAAAACGTAAAACAAAAATTTTTTGTTAATGATGACTGAAGAAAAAGATGTATGCATTCTGTTTCTAATCTTTTACTACATTTAACAAATTAATGTTTAATTATACATGCATTCTGTTAGAATAAATGTATACATAAGTTATCCTATATTTACTCTGAACTTTTTTAACTGTAAAAAGTGTATACTTGTCTGCGAGAAACAGCCCTGAGAAAGCGGGAAGAATTTTTTCTCTGCATTGAACTGGGAATTCACCTTTGACCTTTTGATCCTTGCCCTGAAGCCACAGGAGCTGACTGATGACCGTTGATCTGCAAAAAAGACCCTAATCCCCTGGGGGGAGTAGCAATCTCCTGGGAACGGATGTCTCTCTGTTTTATGACCATTGGGGGCTGTGTGTGTGTGTGTGTATGTGTGTATGTTTACAACCACCTCCTTGTATGCTGTATGTAAGGTAACGCCCTGATTTTAAATAAAAGTGAGGAGGCAGACTCTTGAAAACTCAGAGCACACGTGGAATGGCTTGAGTATGTTCCTGTCTGCTCTCCTCGAGAAAAGAGATAAGTGAGTATGTGTCCTTTCTTCAAGCTCAAAAATAGTTACTAAGTGTTGGCTTAGTTGTAGACCTAACACATTCTCATATTGCTATCTGGACTTTTCACCCCGCTGCTACAGAAGTGTTAGAGCAGAAGGCATATGCAGGCTGTGCTGTGCAGAGAGACGGGAAGCCACAGCGCAGCATGTTCAGAACAGGAAGTAGGGCCCCTCGTCTGCAGACAGAACTCAGATGTACATCATGCAGGTGTGAGGACATTTCCAGAAGCAAAGCAGAAGCAAGCAAGAGGCCACGGTGTCTGACACCCACACACTCAACAAGTGTGAAATGCTACAGACTCGAACTGGTTGGAACCAGCTGGACGGAGTCACAAAAAGGTCACTGGGTCTTCTCTAAAAACAGGAAGCCCACTGTTGGAGGCATATGCGGGCGACGCAACAGTTTACCCTATAAGGAATTGGACAGCCACCAGCAAAGGGTTACGTCTGCCCACAGGAGGAGGAACTCAGAGCCGCTCTAAAGACTTCTCCGTAGGAAGTCCCCGGTGCTTTTTCTCTTCTCTGCGGGGGCCCTGTTCTCACCTGTACTTCTGTGTTTTTCTCTTGCTACTGTCTTAGAACTATTGTATCAGGGAATAAACTTCTAATCTTTACCGGTTCGACTTATGGTCATTTTCTCCTCGACTACTTGAACACGTAAAGGAAAAAGCTGCAAAACGGAAAGATCTTTTTCCTTCATGATTTAAAAAAAAAATCAAAACAACACAACATGTGACGCTTTCTGTGAGAAGTGCTTGACACAGCAAAATACATATCAGATGAAGAAAAAAATACACGCAAAAAGAACATGTATAGTGCCAGACTCAACCCTAGAGCCTCTGGATGTATATGCCACTGACTATTCCACTGAGCTGTCTCCATTCACATAAAAACAGCTTGACATCAGAGATTCATTCGTGTTTTTTTTTCTTTTTGATACAAAACGTTCATGATGTGGTGTTTTATTAGGAAAAACCGAGTTGAAATGATCCTGAGCCACAGAAAGTTTTTAATAGGAAACATGTTAAAGTGCAATGAACTGACGCTGATTCTAATACAAGCGAAACAATAGAACTGGTCAGGAAACGTTCAGGATTCATTTCGCATTTCTATTGAATAGCGCGCCCAACTGTTCAAACACAAGTGACATCTGAACCGTGGTTCGACCAAACGAAGCATTTGGCGCGTCATACATCATCAACCACGTGATCTGTGCTAGTTGACACACACCCTGAAACATTGTGCCGAAACACTCTGTTTCATGAAGGTGAAGCGCCGTGTCAAACGGGCCATCCCTAATTTTCAACAAGTGAAATAGTTAAACCACACAATATTTGCAAAAGTTTAAAGTAACAGTACCGGGGATCACATCACATCTGAGCCAGGGGGTGTCCGTGTCCCTGTGGTGTGGGTTCTGATCCTTGCCCCTGAGTGCCCGGCCTCGCCAAGTTTCCAACTGTGGGCGAGCCTGGTCGGACCATGTTTACAACACTTCCTGTGGACCCTCTCTTCTCCTGTGTGCCCTCCTCCTGGGTGGGGGCGGCTGGCCTCTGCCTCGCTCCTTCCTGGACCAACCGTGGGCCTGGTGGGTGGCTGCATGGAGCGCGGAGCGGGTCTCCCGTGGGGGGTTTTGGCTTATACAAGGGGTTGGGGCGGGGAAATGCCCAGAACTCCTGGTTGGTGATGAGGTGCGCGTCTGGGGTTCTTGGCACTCTTCTGGGGCGGGGCCCTGCGTTGGGCCCTCCCGGAACGGCGGGGGGGCTGCTCTCTGTCCAGGGAGTCAGTGTAGCTGGATTAATAACGGGGTGACGTGTGAAAACTTAGATGATTTAGTTAAAAGCCTTGCAGCAGCGTTCTGGAAAACCTGGAGCCGTTCTAGTGATTTTTTTTCTTAAACATGTGAAGACGGAGTTGCAATAGTCAAGACGAAATGTAATAAAAAGGTGGATGAGCATCTCCAACTCGGAACGCAACACAATTGACTCAGTTTTGCAATGTTTTTAAGATGAGAAGAAGAAGAATGTACAAGTGACCCGACAGGGGAGTCAAGGGATAAAACACACAAAAAACCTCCTGCGGTTTAAAAGTCTGTCCAGGAGGACATAACGGTCAACTGTGTCAAAGGCTGTGGTCAAGTCCAGTAGCAGTAGCACAGAGCATTTTCCTGCATCACTCTGCATCAGGATGTCATTAGTGACTCTGAGAAGGGCTGTTTCAGTGGAGAGAGCTCTAGAAACTGAAACTGCTCAAAAATGCCATGACTGTCCAGAGCAGTTGTCAGTTGGTAAACAACAACCTTTTCTGAAATTTTGGACATGAATGGGAGATTAGAAATAGGTCAAGAGGGAGGAGTCAAGTCTGGGCTTTTTAAGGAGAGGAAGGACGACAGCATTCTTAAAGTGCTCAGGGACTTGACCAGACAGCAAGGACGAGTTAATTATTGACGGGACACAGGGACCGATGGACTGGAAGACATCTTTGAGTAGAGATGTTGACAGCACGTCGAGAGAGCAAGAGGATGACTTCATTGTACCAACTAATCTGACTAGCTCAGGGAGACAAACAGTTGAGAATGTGTCTAAAATGACAGCCTGAGGTGATCATCCTTGAAGAATTTCAAAATAAAAGAGTTACACCATAATCACTGCTGGATGATAAATACATTTACTCTTTATTTTCTGTCAATAAATCATATTTATCAATAAATCCTTGATTGTAAATGATGGATCTAAAGTTGAAAAGAAGTCAAAGTGCTGACTCAGCACAGATCAAAGGAGACACAGATGATTTCCTGGAATGAAGAAAACATCAAACATCATGATGTGATCTGGAACTGAGCTGTTCTTCAGAAGATCCTCCCAAACATGGAAACTGTTGCTGCAACACGTGAAGCTTTGCTTCTGTTGCTAGGTAGATCTGATGGATCAGAAGCAGACTTCTGTCAGCTGGAACTGGGGCTTCTTCCAGACCATGACATGTTGTTCAATAAAGTTCATTCCAAAGCGTGACTGATTCATGAAGTGGTTCCTTGAGCCGTGAGTTTTGCCAGCAGCAGGAATCCCTGAGAGTTAGGAGACAGTTTGTGGAGAGAGTTTGTAGATTTAGGAGAAACCAACGTTTGAAATGAAACCAAAGTGTCCTAAAGCAAAATCACTGAGCACATCTCAATGTTCCACAAACAGTCATTTTCCACAGTGGACCGTCACCACACACTTTACAAGACAGTTTTTCACAACTTTATGACAACAAATCCTGAAATTGTTCCATTCAAGGAAACATTGACTAATATTTGGATTGATGCTGTTTTCCATCTGTGTTTTCAAACCTGCATCAAGAATTAGCTCATGTTTATCGAAGATGGTCAGGAGAACTTCTTTGAAGAGGAGGACTTCTCCAAACAACCACAACCTTAGAGGAAGTTTTCTGAGCATTCAGAGAATGCTTTTCCAATGACTCATCATTTTCCACTAGAAGCTAATGAGTTTTTCCAAATGCATGCTGGGTATTCTTAGTTCTAGCTTGGAAAGCACTTTGTGGGATTTCCCTGGAAAACCTGCTTTATCAATCATTTTGGTCTCTTTTTCTTCTTCTAAGTTCCAGCTTGGTGAGTGTGCAGGTCGCCATGGCAACCACTGTCCAGGTCAAAGGGAGGACCACGGCCATCCAGTCTCCAGGCTTTTGGATGGATTTGGATTTGAGAAACATTTGTTTCCCACATTTTAATAGTAGAATTCAACACGGGACATATAGTGGATTGTAAGAATAGGAACAAAAACAGCAACAACCAAATAATCCTCCTCCCCTTAAAACATGCATTTGATTCTGAACAAGTCTAAACCAAATCCAAGCAAAGACCAGCGCTGGGGCTCCTGCTAGTTTCTTTTAGAAGAGCCTGCCTCTTCCAAACATAGAATGTTCAACAACTAGAGCTAAAAATGTCTGTTGGTAGATTTCTGGATGTTGGCCGTATCCCAGCGAGCAAGGCCAAGTCAGCCCCAGATGGTTTCAAAGTGGACAGAAAAGGTTTTTAGGAGTTTCTAGAATGTTCAACAACTAGAGCTAAATGAAACTAGTGCATGAAATGACAAAGAACTTCCTGTTTAAAGGAATCTCATGATGGCTTCCACCTGTCTCTTTGCTTTTCCTTTCTTTTTTGGGTTTCTCCTCTTTGGGAGGTTACACTTTTTGAGCTTTTCCAGTCTGGTTCTACTGGTTTTCTTGGAGTTTCTACTGTTTTTATTGTTACTCCACGTGACCCAAAGGTCTCTGCTCGTCCCTGCTGTGCAGCTCTGTTCTTCCCCTCTGTCATGTGTTCATCCGTCCACATGAGGGCGCCGTCTAGGTCAGTGGTCTCCAACCTTTTTGTCACCGCGGACCGGTACAACGCAAGGCACGTTTACCGCAGACCGGGGGTGGTATTTTCTCTTTAGTAATAACAATAATAATATATAATTCATTATAATAATAATGAATTGACAAAGCCTCTTGGATAAGAGGCGAAACGTCTTCTAACTTTAAAAACCAAGTCCAGATGACATCCCCTAAACCTACTACAATGGAACCAACCTGGATGAATGAGAGTCTTCATAGACAATAATAATGAATGTAAATCCACTGTGTAATCATGTGCAACTTTATTACTTTATCAGCGGTGTCCTCGTAACGTCACACCAACAACAGAACATCCCATGAGCAACATCGTTTCTACCATCACCGCATATTACGCACAGTGGGTTTGGTTCGTGGGAATTGCCCGTGGCGATAAATCCATATTTTAAATAGGTTTCTTGATACTGCCTGTTAAAGGCAGATTTCCCTTTTTTAGCGGGTGCAGGTTCCTCTTCTGTCCTTTCATTGGACCTTTTCCTCTTGTCAAAGCAACTTTCTAAAGAAGTTTGTTTTTTGCTCATTTTGTTTGTTTGGGTTTAATTTTATCGAGGTGTATCATGTGATGTTTGGTGTAGCAACTTTGATGTGCGTTAAGTGTGACGGATACAACAGAGAGAATCCGGTCACTTTTCAAAATAAAACGTTTTTTTTCTAAAAAAACCCAATAAAATAGAAATTATTTTTTCTTTCTGTGCTTCCCGGTGCCAAAATTTCCCGCGGCCCAGTACCGGTCCACGGCCCGGTGGTTGGGGACCACTGGTCTAGGTCATGCCTGGTGAGCTGGAAGCCAAGAAAAGGAGGGAAAAATGGAGAAAATGAAAGACCTGAGGAAAGCTGCAGTTCAGCCTTCAGGAAGAAAAGTTTAGACCAATAATTACAGAAATAAAAGATAAAAAATGTTTTTATAAATCTGAAAGTCACCAAAGTGTTTAACAAACTTTTTTATAAAGTGTAAAGGTCAAATGTTTGTGTGTTGGAAGTCCCAACCTGACAGATGAGCAGAATAATCAGGCAGGCAAAGCCGTAACACTGCCCCCTGGTGGACAGGAACTCAGCAGTGCAGCTTCAGGATGGAGTGGCTTCCAACAGATCAGATCAACGTTCTGCTCTCTGCTAAAGAGGCAGAACGTCTCCTTCTAAGAAGAATCCAGAGTTCCTGATCACAAACATCAACTGAAGCCCAAATCAGAGCTGATCAGACTGCATGGAGCCCAAGCTCCAGAAAAGAGGAGAAAAGAAGAAGAAGAAGTCGTCCACATGAAGCTTCACCTTAGAGGAAAAGAGGAGCTGCTGAACTAAAGTACTCGAGTACTGAGGACTTTCAAGCTCTGATGGATTCTGTAGAACATCTGGAACTAGAATGTAGAAAGTGCTTCAGTTCCATCAGCTGTCAGTCTGCAGCAGCTTCATCTGCTGCCTCCATCCTCTCTCTGTGAGTCTCTGCAGAGTTTTTCTGCAGCTGCTGGTTTTTCTGCAGCTGCAGCAGCAGCATCAGAGCCAGAGAGCCAAAGAAAGTGGAAAGTCTGAGAAGGAAGCAGCTCTGAAGCTCTGCAGCTGACGGTGCAGCTTCAGGACTCATGAGGAGGAGCACATGCACGGCTCTGATGCTGCTGAACGTCTGACTGAGATGATCCACATTCAGAAGAGAGTTTCAGAGTGAAAGACGTGTGGAAGAAGAGAATCCTGAAGGTTTCTGTGCAGACATGAACTCAGTCAGAGAGCGTCTGAATGTTGGAGGATCCAGAAGAAACCAGGAGCTCATGAAGGTGGTTCTGTTGGAGCAGAGAGCAGAACTCTGATCCCAGTTTCAGGAACAATGCAGGCTCATGTTCTGGACTGAAGAGTTCTCCTGAAATGTTCTGTTCAGACTTCTTCAGGATCACATCTGTGTGTGAATGTGGAGCTTTGTCTGAACCAAGCTGCAGCTAGTTCACTTTGAAGCTCCTTCAGGCTCACACAGCAACAATGACAAAGACTGAAGCTGCTGTGCTGCCCTCTAGTGGCAGACATGGCATCTGCAGCACACATTTCTGCATTTCTCAACATTTTTGAAGCTCATCCAGAGAATGCCAAAAGTCTGCAAAGCAGTAATCAAAGCAAAAGGTGGCTACTATGAAGAACCTACAATATGACATATTCTCAGTTGTTTCACACTTTTTTGTTATGGATAGAATTCCACATGTGTTCATTCATAGTTTTGATGCCTTCAGTGTGAATCTACAATTTTCATAGTCATGAAAATAAAGAAAACTCTTTGAATGAGAAGGTGTGTCCAAACTTTTGGTCTGTACTGTCAATAAAAATGTTAAGTGTTTTTTGTCTTAACCTGAAAAAAATCTGTGAATTTCTTTAAATCTACCCCAGTTTTTATTGAAAAAATCTTTGAAGAAGAAACAGAAACTAGAAACGGCATTAAAATCTTTGCTGATTGTTGGTGAAAAATGTTCTTTAGTTTTAGTTAGATCTTTAGTTTTTTCACTTTTCTTTGCAGGCAAAAACTCAAGAGTCACGTGATCCTGAGAAAGCTCATAGAAAATGAATATGAAAATAAAAAATAACCATCTCACAACTTAAGACCCCGTTTTTGTTGAAGTACTACATTTTTCCACGCAGACAAACAAGATTACTGCACGTTTTGGGATGGGTTGAAAAAAATGCTTCAGTTTCAATATTTAAAAGATTTATTCTCCCTAAAGGCTCACATCTTTGAAAAAATACGTGTTTCATAGTAAATACAGTCCGTCGTATTTAGAGTGTAGATGTGGCACTAAAAATCAACTAATTTACACTTAAACTTACCCGGGTACAACAAACAGCAGGAACCCACACTGTGGGAAAGAATCCACACATCTGACTGATGTTCACCTCCACTTTAGTCTACATAGATAAGATTGGAACAGAACACTGACAACCAAACATAACAGAGGAACAGTTCTAATGTCTACTAGAAAACATGAATCACCAGAACACCAGACACAAACACCAGTCTGGTTCTTTGTCCTTTAGCCTCTTCCTTCATACGTTTTTAGGAAAATCTTTTCTTCACTAAATTTGGTCTAACAAAATATAACCTGCAGTTACTACTTTTTGTTTAAAATAATCATATTGTCACTGATCACAAAAAAGTGTTGGAATACAAGATGTTTACAAATCTTTCTAGTGTTGTCATGGTAACACACATAAACAACATACTCATCATCTATGTATAGTATTAACTAACTACATTGAATCTATTCAAGAGCATATCTGCCTTGGCAAGAGTAACATAGACGGATGTAACAGAAAATTGACAAATGCTTTTCTGTTGTGTGTGAATTTTCCTGTGTCTTATGAGACTAGCTTTTTTACTAAAACTTTTATCACATTCTTTACATGAAAAAGGCTTCTCTCCTGTATGAGATCTCATGTGTCTTTTAAGATTCACTTTTTGACAAAAACCTTTTTTACATTCTTTACAAGAAAAAGGCTTTTCTCCTGTGTGAATTCTCATGTGTGTTTTGAGATTAAACAGTTGTTTAAAACTTTTTTTACATTCTTTACAAGAAAAAGGCTTTTCTCCTGTGTGAATTCTCATGTGTCTTTTGAGACTTGATATTTGACTAAAACTTTTATCGCATTGTTTACATGAAAATCGCTTTGCTCCTGTATGTAATCTTACATGAAAAGGTTTGTTAGCTATTCTTGAACTTTCATGAGACTCTATAGAAGAAAATCTCTCCTCTTTTGGAGGTTTTTTCTTTTTCTTAACCAAAGCATCATATTTTAATTTTTTACTACCATCAGAGTCACACTGACTTTCTAACATATGAGAGCTATCCACACTTTGGACATGACTTCTATCTCTTCTCTTCCTCTGATCTCTGTTCTGTTGGTCTGTCTCTCCATCTGTAGTTGATGTTGATTCTGTCTCTTCATCTGTAGTTGATGTTGATTCTGTCTCTTCATCTGTAGTTGATGTTGATTCTGTCTCTTCATCTGTAGTTGATGTTGGTTCTTCATGTTGGTTTCCTTCTTCATCCTGACTATCAGTTACATTAAAGCTCTGCTGATTGTTTAGATCTGCTTCACTGTTCTCATCTTCCTCATAAGTAGGAATCTCCATCAAGGTATCAGTCTCCTGCTTCAGATCAAGCTGATCTTCATCCTGACTGATGCAGAGTTCCTCTGGTTCCTCTTTAATCTGTGGAGGTTCTGGTTCCTCCTGTTCTTTAATCTGTGGAGGTTCTGGTTCCTCCTTAATCTGTGTTGGTTCTGCAGTTCCTCTTTAATCTGTGGTTCTTCCTGCTCCTCTTTATAATGTGGATGTTCTGGTTCCTCTTTAATATGTGGAAGTTGTTGCTCCACTTGTTTCTCTTCAGACTGTGTAGGTTCTGGTTTCTCCGGTTCCACTCTGAAGTTCCTCTGCTGGTTGCACAGATCATCCTTTTCAGTCATCCAATGCTGGGGGAGGACTGCAGAAACACAAGAAGAGAGTCTTTTATGCTTCATAATGACAGCACAATTTAAATATTAAATTAAAAAATAAAATACATTCTTAGGTATAACACCAGATCAAAATAACTCTTAGGTTTTTAAAAGATTACCCAACAATGTGGTCTACACACCAGCAGACTATAAACACACACATTACACAAGAAGGTTGGCGACCATTTATCTTCTGTCCCCTACTCAGTCTCTTGTGGGGGGAAACTACAGCTGCCAATAGGTGTAGGTTGTGTCCATTGGGCATGAGCTTCCTGGGCCTGGTATCCTCTCTCCCCAAAGGGGATCCTAAGGAACAAGCCGGGGATCTGACATACTTTGTTTGTGTGGTGTTTACTATTGCTTTGTCCTATAAAACAGGTAAAGCAGAACATAGGGCTAGGCAATCAAATGATAATTAAATATATCGTGGTAAAACCTTTTCTCGATAGAGGAAGGAGTCTATCATGACAGACTTTTATTTTGAAGGGTCTGATTTTAAACTTGCCAGTTGCGAGCATTTTCTCCTATTTGGCGAGTAAACATTTGAGGGTTAGTTGCCACATGGTAGAGGGCTGCATTGGGATTGGCGTCTGTGCCCCTATAACAAACAACCCCATCTCTCTTAAATATTATCAATACAAATACATGTTTTTTGTCTTTGCGGGACTGGAGAAGATACAAAATCATTGCATCTCTATTATTGTGCGGGACTAAATTCTCAGAGTTTTGCTGGTGCGGGTGGGAGTGGACATATATGTTGCGGGAGCAGGCGGGAGTGTAACACATAAGTTGTGGGAGGGGGCGTTAAAGGTCAGAAATTCGCCGGGCGTGGGATGAAAAAAACAATCCCGCGCAGGGCTCTACCACAGTGTGTCCAAAGTTTTTTTGGTGAGGGCCAAATCCTGAAGAACATTGCTCTCAGTGGGAGCAGTGATGCTGATCTGTGCCACATAAAACAACCGCACGATTTTGTAGATTATAAAGAGTCGACTGTTTTCTCAGAAAAGTAGACCAAAAAAAGGGCTTATGGGTGACCAACGAGGACAACTTTAACATTAAAAACACACAATTTAAAAAGCATTATTTTACAATTACACTCTGTGACAAAATATGCAGCTATGAACAAAAAAAAAATCCAAAAACAAAACAAGTTATTTTATACATAAAGGGAATACTTTTTCACAGTTCAGAATGCATTTTCTTCACCTTTTAGGTTCACTCTATCTCTGTCTATCTCTAGATGGAAAATAAAGACGTCATTAAAATGTCTACAATAGTTCATAAAGAATGACTTTATCAGCATGAGCTGAGGAATCTAAAGACAGTGGTGATCCTGGTGTTGGGCAACAGGCAGCTCTCCTCCGCGTTCCCGATTCACCTGGCAGACAGAGCCCACCCCACCACTCCCCTTTCTTTCTCACTCACGCAGCCGTGTGTGACACAGACAGGAGCAGCTGCAGGGACGGGGATTCAAAGGTTTCAGGCTGTTACAAACACTGATAGAACGGATAATAGGAACCGAACGGTGGACCAGATTATTTCCCATGCACTGAGCCGCTGTCACCACCGCCCCCACGTTAAATTTGCGCACCAGACAGGGCCGGCCCTGGTCTTCTGGGGGCCCTAAGCCAAATTTAATTTGTGGGCCCTCTAAATGATCAGCAGCACCAACAAAACGCAACTGTTGTTGTAATATAAATGAGATCTCTCTAGTAATACATTTGTGAATGTTTTATTGTTGCTGCTGAAGAATTGAATACAGTTTATTGCCTGCATGTTAAATGCACATTAAGTGGTGCCAAACCTATGTTAAAAGTGAAAAGAAAAAAATATGAATGACAAATGTATATTTATATATTTAATGTAACATTAGGCACTCAAATGACATTCACAAAACTCCAACTTATTAAAAACAGCAACTTAATAGAAAATCAAATAACGATAAAACAATCCAAAATAAAGAATAACAGCTCAATGAGAGGGATTTTGAGGGTGATTTTGGAAAGTCAGAGTCTTTCTCAGTCTGAAAAGGACCTCTCTGCACCAAATCCATTCTTACTGGATCAGAGAGTGTGGTTGGCCATTCAGATGGATCAATTGGATTTGAGGAAGGTGGAATTTTGAATCCAGTCTGCTTCTCTTCCATACACGCCTCTCTTGGAGCCTCTGGAACATGAAATACATAACTTTAACAAAAGCAAACAGTGAAAAGTCAAACAGTCCAATCAAATCTACATAACAGTTGCTGTGATGCTGGAAGCAGATTGTTGGAAAGACGTGCCTTCACCTTTGTTTGTGTGTGTGTGTGTGCTCAAATGTATGACTTTCTATTAAGTAATAATGAAACAATAAGTTTGATTTAAGTTCCATATTGGCAAGATTTGAACTTTCAAGCAGCAGCATCAACGTTTTCCCTTTCAGTCGAAGATGTGGTGACAGCAGTTTCTTCTGCAGCTAAAAAACAAGAATTATCTTTTCACAATAATCAATGATAAAGCTAATAATATAATAACTATAGCAGAATACTAATTATAGTTTAGTGGCTCATTTAAAATCTGTGTGCAGGTTTTTCACAATTTCACGATCTTTTTATATAATTATGAGAGATTTATTGTTTGATTGTATATTTGCATAAGGTCATATTTATTTAATTATGAACAACTTTGAACTACATACTCATACTTCAGCTGCTCTTTTGGAAAAAAGGGGTTATGCAGACACTGATTTAAATTAGTTTACAAGCTATTAAAATGACCTGAAATCACATCTTCAGTGATGTCAGGAACATCTTGGGCTGTGGACACTGCACCACCTCCAATACTTTTTGAGAGCAGAAGAAACTGTCAGCTGAGAAGGAACTGTGCAAAACATCATCATTATGTAGAATCAAAACTGCAAAATACAAATAAGAAATAAATGTACCCAGTTATAAATAATAAATGTGAACAATAATTTGAGTATAAGAGGAAATATAAGCATTTATACACTTCT
Source organism: Oryzias latipes (assembly GCF_053564925.1). Lineage (NCBI taxonomy): Eukaryota > Metazoa > Chordata > Actinopteri > Beloniformes > Adrianichthyidae > Oryzias > Oryzias latipes. The sequence goes on from NC_136238.1 coordinate 49,728,127, forward strand.
CTATTATTTTGTATGTTCATAATTTTAAAATTAGTACATTTATTTTGTTTGTCATTTACAAATGAGAACATTTATTTCCTATTTGTATTTGGCAGTTTTGACTCTCCATATTTCATGCTAATGCAAGATTTTAAGACACATTGAAAAAGTCAAACTACCTGACTGTCTATAACAGATAAACAGCAGTTTTCTATACTGACATAAACGGAAAATGCAGAATGCACTAAATATGTGTTAGCAAAACAATGAAACAATAATGACGTGAATTAAAGCATTTATCAGCCATCACCGTTGAAATTATTTACTTTTCTCTGCTCTCCGCCGTTTTAGAAGGTCATGTCAGGGGGGTATTCCAGAAAGCAGGTTATGCTAGCTCTCACGGTAAGTTTGAGGCTAAGGAAGTTGATAACCTCAGTTTTCGGTTCCAGAAATGGAGGTATGTTTCAGGGTAGGTCAAGTTGCCATGGCAACTCATGCTCTGAACATAACCTGGTCGGGAGCAGGTTTAGTTGAAGCTTAGTTTGTTTACAGAGAGTTGAAGCAGCATGGCGTGTCCATTTGAAGATGATTTAGTGGATGAAGAAGCTCAGATAATACTTTTTCTACCATGAGAGGGAGATATGGATGCTGGAAAATATTTTCTTTTACTTTGATCTAACTTTATTATATGTTTCAGTTAAAATAAATCATTGTTTTGTAAGTCGGTTTAAAAATTACACGTAGTTTTCAGACAATTATTTTACTTTCATTCAAAGTAATTCAATTAAGAAGGTGTAACTTTGGTGCTGCTGTTAGAGCGGCACCGCAAAGGATTGTGGGATATCATTCCCTTTGCCTGTCTGGACGGATTTGGGTTTAGGTGTGGGTTTTTGACCAAATGTGTTTAGTTGTTTAGCTGTTTTACTGTGTTTTGCCATGCTTCGCCGAGTTATTTTGCCGTACTGAGCTTGGGTCTCTGCACCATGAGTGAGAGTGAAGGAGAGGATGGTTAGTTTATAAAGCACCCCTACGGCTTGGCATTGTAATGACAGTCACGGTTAATTCTTTAACGATTTTTGTACTCCGTGCATTATTCACCCCGTCTTTTTTATTGTTATAAAAATGAGTATATCTGCCGGCTCAAACTTAGGCATTTGAGAGTTCGAGAAATGTAATTAATCAAGATGGAAAAAAATGTTAATTGAATTGGAGTAATATGGCATTTAGTAAGATAAATACGTAAATTTGAGTTGTATAAACAATTATTGAGTTTTATAGACGTAAGAAATTAGGTTGAATAATTTTAACTCAATTTCTTGTTACCAATAGAAGTAATTCATTTAAGTTGGCAAAATTGGATACGTTATATGCGTCACAAGGAAAATGGAAACAAGATCAGAAACTCGTGCTGTTACTTTGCTCTTTTTTCTACACGCAGAAACTCTTTTTTTTTTATCATGCAGCTGTGTTACTTTTTTGATGGACGTGTAATCTTCTACACGTGGGTGGACGTGTAGAAGATTAAGATTAGAACATGTGAAGACGGAGTTGCAATAGTCAAGACGAAATGTAATAAAAAGGTGGATGAGCATCTCCAACTTGGAACGCAACACAATTGGACTCAGTTTTGTAATGTTTTTAAGATGAGAAAAAGAAGAATGTACAAGTGACCCGACAGGGGAGTCAAGGGATAAAACACACAAAAAAACCTCCTGCGGTTTAAAAGTCTGTCCAGGAGGACATAATGGTCAACAGTGTCAAAGGCTGTGGTCAAGTCCAGTAGCAGTAGCACAGAGCATTTTCCTGCATCACTCTGCATCAGGATGTCATTAGTGACTCTGAGAAGGGCTGTTTCAGTGGAGAGAGCTCTAGAAACTGAAACTGCTCAAAAATGCCATGACTGTCCAGAGCAGTTGTCAGTTGGTTAACAACAATCTTTTCTGAAATTTTGGACATGAATGGGAGATTAGAAATAGGTCAAGAGGGAGGAGTCAAGTCTGGGCTTTTTAAGGAGAGAAAGGACGACAGCATTCTTAAAGTGCTCAGGGACTTGACCAGACAGCAAGGACGAGTTAATTATTGACGGGACACAGGGACCGATGGACTGGAAGACATCTTTGAGTAGAGATGTTGACAGCACGTCGAGAGAGCAAGAGGATGACTTCATTGTATCAACTACTCTGACTAGCTCAGGGAGAGAAACAGTTGAGAATGTGTCTAAAATGACAGCCTGAGGTGATCATCCTTGAAGAATTAAATAAAAAAAGACTTACAATCACTGCTGGATGAGAAATACATTTACTCTTTATTTCTGTCAATAAATCATATTTATCAATAAATCCTTGATTGTAAATGATGGATCTAAAGTTGAAAAGAAGTCAAAGTGCTGACTCAGCACAGATCAAAGGAGACACAGATGATTTCCTGGAATGAAGAAAACATCAAACATCATGATGTGATCTGGAACTGAGCTGTTCTTCAGAAGATCCTCCCAAACATGGAAACTGTTGCTGCAACACGTGAAGCTTTGCTTCTGTTGCTAGGTAGATCTGATGGATCAGAAGCAGACTTCTGTCAGCTGGAACTGGGGCTTCTTCCAGACCATGACATGTTGTTCAATAAAGTTCATTCCAAAGCGTGACTCAGTGTTTTTCAACCAGTGTGCCCTGGGAGATGGTCAAGTGTGCCGTGGAAAATTACCCTCATTCACTGATCTAAAAACATTAACCATCTCCAGGAAATCAGCTCTGTGTTCATCCAAACAGGTCCTGATAAAACACTCAGTAGTTAGAAATATGAAAGATCATAAAATACTTTTTCTTTTTGTTTATTTGATTCTATTAAATACATTTTGATAAGAATGACAGTACAGCGATTTAGCCGTAGCCACAGCTGTTTTCTGAAAAGTCCCGCCCCCTTTAACTGCCTCCACCAATCATTCTTGAAGGCTTAATCACATGTCATCAGTCTGACCAATCAGAAGTGGTTAAAGTCTTCACTTCCTTGTTCTGATTCAGCTCCTAAAGTCTCTCAGTTCCAACAAAAACACCAGCTAAAGCTCGTCTTTAGCGGTGTAACTTTCCACAGAATCTGGTATCAGACTGTGGAACAAGAGAACAAAACAATGAAGCTCAGAGACGCAAGTCTTTCTGCCGTTTTCTCGCAGTATTCACACTACATCTCCCATGATGCATCGGCTTAAAGGGACAGCGCCTCAGCGTACAATGAGTCGTCCTTGTTACACGGATTGAAACCACAACGAACATACAGTTTGTATGTAACTTAACTTTTATTATATTTTTTAGAAAAAACATCTGCAATTTCCTGCTTTTTCTGCCACAATTATCACAAAAATGCACGTCAGATTGCCGGGGGGGGGGGGGGGGGGGGGGGGGCTGTAGATCAAAACAGACTACAGACATGAATTCTCCAGAAAGATCCAGAAACAGCTCTGAGCAGCAGCCATGAAGGGACTGAGAACAGACGGACATCAAAGCAGAATCCAAGCAGCACCTTCATCCTGATGAAGCTCCGCCCTCTGACCTTCAGCAGTCATCTCCAGGCTCCGCCCCCAGTCTGTGACGGCTGGATGATGCTGTCCTCCACCTGCAGCTGGACCTGGATGTTCTCTCAGACCATGTGGCCTCATGGATCAGAAGGTTGAGGGAGCAGAAAACTGTGCCTGTAGGCTGGAAGCAGGCAAAGGCAACAACAGCAACACTTCCTCACCTGCAGCTGTTGTTGTTTGTGTGTTGATCCACAAACACATGCTGTGAAGAGGAAGCTGCAGGGAAGGCAGCCATGTTGGAGCCTCACACATGTTCTCATTAGGATCAAATGAACCAGTGTGTTTGAGACTGAAAGAAAGACTGAAGGACAAAGAAATATGAAGATTCATTCAGGATCAAATCCAGACTTTATTCATGTCTGCAGACAAAAAAGCTGCAGACATTTTACAGACACAATTGAGGTTTTTCAACACTTTTCTGACCACAAGATGCAGTTCTGGATACAGCCAGAAGGTGTCGCCCTTCTCATTTCTAATCCAAGTTCAAACTACAGACCTGACTGGTTTGGTTTGGTTTTTGTTCTTTTAGCCATCATGGATGAAGACATCAGACCTAGAATTACAGAAAAAACATCATCAAAAATGTTTCATAAACTTATTTTAATAAACTGAAAATGTATAATTTCTGTCTATTGGAAGTCATTTGAAGTGAAGCTGTGAAAGTGACCACATTTGTTCAACAACCTCATAGCAACAAGAAACAAAGCAGATTTCTCTCCAAAGAAGTTTTTTTCCTCCGTTTTCCATCCAAACAAAGACAAACAGATGTTCTGTTTGGCAGAAATGTGTTTCCACCCAGAGGAACCTGCAGCAGCTGCTGATCCATCAGAAGATTCTGGACCTGCAGAGACTTCCCACACAGCTGCCTCTGCCTCCAAAGAAGCTGCTGATCTCTAATCTGATAGATTTAAGTTGTTCTATGGCCTTTTGTACTTCCTCAAGTGTAATCATGCTCTCACATTGCTCCTTTTCACTTTCAGTGATGGTCATCTGTTGAAACTTGACTAAATTTAGAGCCATAAAGTTTCTGGTAAAAATCACAACAATAGTTAGAAATGACTTTATGGTCTTCTGAAATAGTTCCATCTATATTAATTATGTGAATTCTACTACCTTTAGAATGGTATCTCTCCAGATTAAAGAAGTAATGTGAATTTTGTTCACCGTTTTCAAGCCATCTTGATGGAGATCTCACAAAAGCTCCCTTGGCTTTTGGAAGAAAGTGTTTCCACTAAACAATTGACATGATAAGACATTCATAAACACAGATTTGAGCAATACTTGGATTTACAGCAGATACCTTCACATTTGTCTCATTACAATGCATGGAAGACAGAGGATGTTTAGCCATCAGATTGATTTAATTTTAAAAAGCTCAACGAAAAGCATAGCTAATCACGTCTCCATGTCTGGGTTCACTTACATCCCTGTACGCACTCCGTCCACATAATGAATATATTTAAGATATGTGAGGCTATATGTGTAATCTATACAACTACAGAAAAAGAGAGTTATATCTGCATTGACATTCTTTATTCAACATCAGTTCTACCATACTTCAATTGCATTAGTGACATTTTGGGGGATTTATGCAAAACAATTATTTGGATTAAACTCCACAAAAAGACTAATACAAATACAAAGTGGGATTTGGAAATCTACTAATGAATTCATGAAAAAACATCACATAAACATTTGTGGATAGTGTGCATGCAAGAATGTTGGAAATGTTGTATTGTGTAGATTTTTAAAGAGCAAATGAACATTTGTGATTTCAGAGAAATGTTTATGTTTGAGTCATGCTGAGTTCTCAATAACTGATGGTGAAGGATAATCTTTTTTCTTCTTAGTTCTTTTCTGCTACTACAACTTAATTTACCTACAGGGATTAATAAAGTTCATCTTCATCTTAAAAAACAACATCCAAACTTTTGCAAAGATGGATGTGCATGTTGCGCATATAAAAGGAAAGCATTTATCCGATCACTGCTAACTCCACAGAGAAAGTGGGGCTGTGTCCGAATTCCCCCCCGAACCCCTAAATACTGACAAACTATATAGTGCGGTACTAAATATTCAGCCTTTCTCTTAGGGCACTATAGCTGTGAATTTGAAAAGCAATTCGGACACTATGCTCACTACATTTTTTTTATGGTGGATACGACGTAAGTTAAATGAGTTTTTCACTGATTTACTGAGCAGCGACGCACACTTCTGTTTCGCAGAGACTTCTGGGAAATTTCTATGGTACTTGATTTTGGAACTGTAGGTTGTGTCTGAATTCCTTCCCTGCTCACTATATAGTGCGTTCACCATTTTGTAGTGCTGTCCAAAATCCAGTGCCCTAGAAACTTCCCAGAAGACTCTGCAAAGAACCAGTGTGCATCGATGTTCACTTGATCGGCGAATATAGACCACAATGCATTCCGTCAGAACAATTTTTGCCAAAAATCTTTATTTAATGAATTATTTTAATTTGTTTAGCTTTTGTTGTTATTATTTTTGTTTAGAGTCAGCAACATGTCTTCATTTCGTCTGTTTGGATTTCCAGCAAGCTTACTTCTGATTGGCGACAGTAGTTGCCCTAGAAACGCCACTCAGACCAACTCGACCAATCCCGGTTGTCTGGCTCCAACGGGGACCCGTTTTGTGGAAAAATGGCAACGGAATTGGCTTCATTTCCCTTTCTCTGGGTGAGGTCACAGTCCTCTATGTACAGTGAATTTCAGGGCCGGATCTGTGTGGAAGTGAGCCCAAATATATCTAGCTGCTACCTTTTAACATCTCACACAAGCTCAGGCTCCTTCCCTCTCAGAGAGGTGACCTGACTGCAAGCTTTGTGTTGTAACTGGACCTTTTTCTTTTTTGACTCAGTTTATGGATTCTGAACCGCTCTTAGTCTGACTCGTCACCTAGAGCCGGTCTGTCGTGGGACACCATGCCATCGGCTTTAGCCCTGGACAGATCAGCTTCTAGGATCACTCAAGTGCTCAAACCCTTCCACCACGTTAAGGTGGCGGTTCACGGTGGGGATCCATATAGTGTGTTGCAATTCTTTCTGTTTCTACTTTTTAATGTCACTTCATTTTTTTCTGAATAAAATGAATTTAATTAAAAATAAAAGATAAACTTATCCATTTTTTTTACAGGAACTTTTTTTTGGTTGGGTGGGGGGAACTGAAGTCCTCAGAGAAAACCCACACAAACACACTAAATGGTGTGTCGCCCTTTTTTCATGTTTGGCCAGATTTTAAAGAATTAATAAATAAGTTCACATTTTTTTATAGCCTGTTTTATGTTTGTACAACTAGAAGAGAGAATTGCAACAATGGTTTTGTTTCTTCAATTCACAATTTTTTTTCTCTCTCACTTGTTCTGTCCAACAGCTGAGCAAACAGATTAGAGCTGAAAGCCGTTTGTGTCGGACAGGTTTTACTATCACAAAAAGAGCTTATAGAACTTTAGAAGCCAGAGTGTAGATTTGTAGAAACCCCTTTTTGTTGTATTATTTTTTTATTTATCTGTTACATTTAGTGTGTGTGTGTGTGGGGAGGAAGAGGGAAAGAATGTGTGGGCGGGGGAAGAGAGTAAAAGGAAGAAAGGTGAAAAAGTGGGGGATACAAGCACTGAGTTATTAAGTAATTATTTTAAGCTGTAACATTTATACCAGATCTGCTGGAAAGACAAATATTAAATCAAAGGTGAAAATCTACCACAAAGATGAGCGGAAAAAAAAAATCTGTCCATCAATCCACTGTGGGTTAGGAGGGGGGATGAAGCAGACAGGGACAGACCAGGCGGCAGCCATGGGGGCCACCGGGCGCAGGACACCGAGACAAGGGCCAAGTACGAAGCCAGGGCCCCCAGAACCCATGAGCCGCCCACCACCCGACCGGCGCCCCGTCTCTGCAAGCCAGCCCAGGCACGCGACCCGAGCAACCCAGAGATCGCCGCGCACCCACCCCCACCCCCCATTACCCTACCCACTACTAATTCACAATTTTTAACTTATAATATTCCTACAGACGTTGTTTTTTGGTTGGGTGGGGGGAACTGAAGTCCTCAGAGAAAACCCACACAAACACACTTATTAGTGTGTCCCCCTTTTCGTTTAAATGCCAGATTTGAACAAATGAATGAACCCATGTTTCATGCTAGGAGATGGTGTGTGTTATGTCTGCATGTGTCTGGTAGGGGGGAGGAGGGCATATTAAAAATGCGTCCCTCCCCTCAGGTCTTCTCCCTAACAAGTGATGTTGCTTGTTAGGGAGGAGGACACTTAAGTGAGGGAGGGTACACTATGTAAACCCCCTCCCCATCCACCAAACACACACTTTTATACATCATATCCCGGGATAGCACAAGGAAGAAAATATTTTCCCTTTTTATGACATTACTTTTAATCCCATTTATGTTTCTTTGTTTTAGCATTTCTTTCTTTCTTTTTTGAGTCCTACTATAAACTAAAAATAAAGGCTTTCCCCCAGTTTAACCCTAGTTCTGTTTCTTCCCTGTGTCCCCATTCTAAACATTCAATCCTTTTTGCTTTTTTGGTCTTTCTCCTGATTAGAGTTGGAGAAAAACTCTGGATTTTCACTCTGGTTCAGGATAAGATCTGAAAAGTTGGTTTTCAGTTCATTATCAGGTCTTCCAGGTTGAATCTTTCCCTTTTTTTCGGTCAGGCAGTTTTCATGTACTGCCTCTTTTTTTCCTGACGTCGATCCTGCAGATCATCAGGTTCTTTTTGCTGCTTCAGAATCAGAATGGGTTCATCCAGGTTTTGGATGTTCTGTTGAAGAAGCAGTTTTCTTCCTGAGGCAGATTTTCCTCCTTTACAACAAAGTCCTGTTTTTCCTCCACTACCATCTTGTTTCTTTAACCTCATCTGTTCTTTCTGAACTTGCAGATCTCGGAGTTCCTTCTTGAGAAGGTCCTGTTTCTCCTTTGCCTTGAGCATTTCCTTCTCTGCTTTGGAGACATTTTCCTCCAGATCATCCAAATGATGAACCTTGTTCTGCAGATCAGCAACTTTATTTTGAAGGTCCAAGTTTTCCTCCTGCACAACGTCTGTTTCTGCTGTGATCTCATGGTATTCAGTCTGGAGTGTCTGACGGGGTTTCAGCAGATCTGTCAGCCTGGTTTTTTCCTCTCTGAAGTCCTTTGTTTCTTCTCAAAGAGGTCCCAGTTTACTCAGTACATGGTTGAATTGAACAGCCAGTTCACGGACTTCAGTCTGCTGCTGTTTCAGTTCTGAAACTTCATCCTGAAGCTGCTTCTTTTCATCTTCAAGTTGGGACTTTTCTGCAGAGATTCTGTTGAATTCAGCTTTCACCTCTTTCACTTCCTTGTCCTTCCTCTGGAGTTCCTTCTGCTGCTGTTTTAGTTCTGAAACCTCGTTTTTTACCTTCAAATTTTTCTCCTTTTCATCATGAAGTTTTTCCTGCACTTCATCCATGTTTGAAACCTGGTGCTTCAGCTCTGCAACATCTATGTAATCTATAACAATGATTTAACGTGGTAGAAAACATGCATTTATCTACACGCCACTCTTTATTTCCATAAATTGAATCACTTCTACAGTATTTTCATCAGTCATTAAGAATTTTGAACACATTTTTTACTACTTATTTGTGCAGATAAAGTATATAACATGTGAAAATACTTTTGCTGATCACATTACCAACCTACATGAAGGGATTTCTGAGCCATTGTTCCATGTGCAACACTTGCTGTTTTGAAAAAAAATAAATTATTTTGTACCTGAAACTCAAAAACAAGTACAAACAAAACCAGGAGCTGGAGGAAGTGGTCAGGGTTAGGGAAGTCTGGGAATCTCTACTTAGACTGCTGCCCCCGCAACCCGGTCCCGGATAAGCGGAGGGAGATGGATGGATGGATTATTGAAAAAATGTGTTTTATAGTGAACGCAGTCTTTTGTATTTAAAGTGGCAGATGTGGCACTAAAAATGAATAACATCAACTAATCAACAAACAGCAGAAACCCACACTGTGAGAAAGACTCCACACTTCTGACTGATGTTCACGCCCACTTTATTCCTAATAGATAAGATTGGAACAGAACAATGAGAACCAAAATAAAAAACAGAGGAACAGTTCTAATGTCTACTAGAAAACATGAATAACAAGAACACCAGACACAAACACCCGTCTGGTTCTTTATCAGCCTCTTCCTGAATACATTTTTAGGAATTTTTTTTCCTCACTTAACTTGGTCTAAAAAAATATAAACTGCCGTTACTACTTTTTGTTTAAATCAATAATCAAATGTTCACTTATTACATAAAAAGTGTCAGAATTAAAGACGTTTACAAAATTTTTCTTGTGTTGTCATGGTAACACACATGAACAAACTAAAAATTAATTAAAATATTTTAAAAAATTAAAATATTTAAATTATCTGAAATATGAAAACCAAAGTGATTGGATGTGCTGCAGAGGTAGAGTGGTTGACCTCTGATCAGAAGATCACAGGTTCAATTACCACTTTGCCCGTCCATGTGTCAAAGTGTCATTGGATAAAACTGAACCCCACATTGATCCTGGTGGTTATAGGTTAGTGCCAGTGTGAGACAGCACAGCTGCCATCAGTGTGTGAATGGGTGTGTGTGGGGGTGAATGGGATTGAATGTTTAGTAGTTTGGGCTTTCAAAAAAGGTACATTAGCGGTATATTCCATGCGTATTTGGCAACATAAAAACAAGGCTTGAAATATTTAATTCTAAAAATCATAATTTCAAATAAAATACTAGTTTCTGTCTTTATGGAAGAAAATTTGTACTTTTTCCAAATCTCTTCCTCTGCTCATGTAAACCCCATGTTTTTACTGCACAAGTTCTCTGCTCCAAGTTTTCTTGTGCTTAAAGTTTTTAATGAATCCTTTATTAAATTGTTTTAAAATGTTTATCTCTTGTGAATTATCATGTGTGTTTTGAGATGAGATATATGTTTAAAACTTTTGTCACATTCTTTACAAGAAAAAGGCTTTTCTCCTGTATGAGTTCTCATGTGTGTTTGGAGATCAGATAGTTGACTAAAACTTCCACCGCGTTCTTTACATGAAAATTGTTTCTCTCCTGTATGAAATCCTACATGAAAAGGTTTGTTAGTGATTCTTGAGCTTTCACCAGACTTGAAAAAGGAAAAAAATTTCTGCGCTGGAGACTCTTTGTGTTTTTTAACCAAATCATCCTTCTTTGATTTTTCACTAACATCAGAGTCACACTGACTTTCTGACATGTGGGAGCTGTCCACACTTTGGACAAGACTTCTGTCTCTCCTCTTCCTCTGATCTCTGTTCTGTGGGTCTGTCTCTCCATCTGTAGTTGATGTTGATTCTGTCTCTTCATCTGTAGTTGATGATGATTCTGTCTCTTCATCTGTAGTTGATGATGATTCTGTCTCTCCATCTGTAGTTGATGTTGATTCTGTCTCTTCATCTGTAGTTGATGATGATTCTGTCTCTTCATCTGTAGTTGATGTTGATTCTTCATGTTGGTTTCCTTCTTCATCCTGACTATCAGTTACATTAAAGCTCTGCTGATTGTTTAGATCTGCTTCACTGTTCTCATCTTCCTCATACGTAGGAATCTCCATTCCAGACAAAGAATCCAAACAACAACATCTGATTGGTTGACTTTTGGAGGGAAAGCTGCAACAGTCTTCTGTGATTGGTTCAGCCGTCCCTGCCCCCACTAGTCCACTGAACAGGGGGCAACATTCCAGGGGGGGTTGGTAATCTCCTCCTTCTATTGTTTCTGCCCCACTGGCTCTTTCAAAATAAAGGCTTGTTGTAGCAGAAACCTGAATGGAACATCAGAATGGACTCCAACTGCTGCTGGTTTCAAAGCCTCGTTCTCAACTTCCAGCTGAACTCTTCATGAGTTTGAGCGTCTGTGACAAACTCTACAGTTGAACAACAGCAGTGAAAATCTCCATGGATGTCAACTGGGAGAGAATCAACAGGAGATTTCCAAGAGTTTCTGCAGGAACTCATCACAAAGTCAGAAGCTGCAAGGCCTGATGGGAGATCTGGGATCCTATTTTGACATGAAGGAAACGCCTTCAAACAGGAAAGATTTCATCTGACACGATCACTTTGATGTTAACACGAAGATGGATCCCAGTGATTCAGCTGACAAACATCCCATAATACTGTTCTAGATGGTTCTAGAGTGGTGTGGAGATTTCTAGTCTTTTCTGCGGTGAGAAAGCCAGATGTTTTCCAGATGCAAAGCCGTTCCTGCTTCCAGAAACTCCTCCCAGCTGTCAGGGAGAAAACAGGGATTTGGTTTCTCCAGAGATGCTTCACATCAGAAACTAGAAGTCAAAGCTGAAAGCAGAAGCTGCAAACTGAGTCTGTGAGGCCGATTTTCCAGCAGCACATCCTCCTCATCTGCTGCTGAGATGGAATGATGAAGCTCAGCTGAGGAACAGCAGGTTTCCTCTCACATGTTCCTGCTGCAGGAAACACTGTTTCATATCAACTCATCCACATCATGAAGGATCAACATGTTTGACTGAATTTACATGAAAAGAAAAGACGTCAAAGAAATCTGTCCATACGGGAAAGACTGAAGGAATCCAAGTTTTTAGCAGATAGACAGAACTTTGTTTGATTTTCTAGCTCTGTTTTTCTCCAAAGATGAAGAACATCAAGAAATAACCAATAAATGCTGATCTGGAACATTCTGTCTGGGAGTCTGACTGACACTTTGACACTTTCTACATTCTGCTTTGATCCGGGTCTGAACCTGCTTTCCTGCCACCACAACACATCCAATCCCAGCCCAGAACCTGAAGCTGGTTCTGAACATGAAGCCGGTCTTCAGGGACAGCAGGACTGATGAGTTAGTGATCTTCTCAGATGGACTTCAGACCCCTTAGAGCTGAAACTCTCACTTTTCTCTAGGAATCAGCTTCTTGTTGACGACACACTGCTGCAGTCAGGGGAACACACAAGAACCACACACACAAAGACACACAAAGGGGGAGGAGCTTAGCTCAGCCATTGAAGTCATGGTTGAACTCTTCTGGGACTGATTTTAGACACAGAAAGCGCTGGTGTTGTAATCAATAAGATGATTGGTCAGCTTTAGCATCAATGGAAACATCACATGGTCTTTCATTAAAGTCCATTTAGATCATAGTTACAGAAAGAAGAACTGATCAGAAGTCAGGAATCAATGGATATTCAGAAACATTCAGAATATTTCACTAGTCTGATTGGAATCACTCTATTCAATAGAAACCAGCAAGAAAATAGAGATTTTCTCTCCTGACCTCATTATTCATGTGAATTTATCAGCTGTAAACCATAATTCAGACAAATGGAGCCAGTAATTCCAGAATAATCCTCACATAGATGTTGTGTGTGGAGCCCGTTTTCCTTTAGATCAGGGGTCGGGAACCTTTTTGGCCAAGAGAGCCATAAACGCCACATATTTTTAAATGTGATTTCCAAAGAGCCATACATTAATGTAGCGTCTCTTTCCCACACTGAGGCACTGAGACTTAACCTCATTTAAGGTTCTTTATTCTGGTTACTGCAGACCGCGACAAACGCCGTTCAATTAATTCAGCAACTCCTGAATCTCTCCCGCCGAGACGAGAGCGCTTCTCCCAACTTTATATTCCCCCGTCCTGCTCCAGCCCTCCCATTTCCCTTATTCGGCCCATAGCTGAACCCCATTGGTCCAAACTACCTAACAACAAGCTGAGCGACAGAACTGAGAGCCAATCAGATCTCTGCTTGATCGATGCGTTCCATGAACTCCAGAACTTTTAACGCGGCCCAACAGCAAAGTTAAACTCAGTCCGCGAAAATATGTTTAAAACTAAATATACAAGTGAATGTGTGCATTTGATGTAATTTCAACATTTTTAAAGTACAATAAGTCTGTGGATTCTTTTTAATAACATTGTTATGCTGTTGCTGATAAATGATGAGTATTTCTCGTGGTGGTTTTGCTGATTGTCTAGTCTGGTTGATACGTGGTGAGTTTCTGCTTCGTTCAGGCGTTGAGACTTTAAACGGGATCTTAGGTCTGAATGTTCTGTAGATGTGGACAAGGAGCCAAACACACACTCACACGCTGCAGTGAGTGACGGGCAGCGGCTTTACGTTTTTACAATCCCTGCGCGATTCACCTGCTGCCGGTCCCCCCCCCCCCCCTCCCCCCCCGGCTTTCTTCCTCACACATCCCGTCCCCGAAACTGCGCGCTCTTCCTCAGAGACGGGAGCGTGCAGTTTTAGGCACGTCAATTCACAGGTTTCCGGGTGGTACAAACTCTGTGAAATAATAGATAACAGTAAACTGATAGTTTTCTCTCCAAGCACCGCTACTACTGCGCGCCTCTGGCATCGCATCGCGCCCGAGAAGGACTGGTCTAATGAAAAAAAAAAGTATAATTAAGGATTTGTCTGCGAGCCACATGTGACCATCAAAAGAGCCATATATGGCTCGCGAGCCATAGGTTCCCGACCCCTGCTTTAGATGATCCAGCTCTTGGTCCACTGAACCTCCAACCTTCTTCCGTTTGTTCAGCTGCTGGACAGAACAAAGAAAAACAACCAGATGTTTTTGCTGAGTCAGGAAAATGCCTGTTGGAGCGCCAACATGATTGTTGACGGTGTTCCTCCTCTTTCTGCTCCGCTGACGTCCTCATTTTCAGTTTCCTGATCAGCTGCTAGACGTCTGATGTCTGACAGGAAATCTTCTAGCAGATGTCAGCTCCATCCCATCAGACGTTAGCTGACAGACTGGCGGCCATGAGCTGGACGTTAGCTGACAGACTGGCGGCCATGAGCTGGACGTTAGCTGACAGACTGGCGGCCATGAGCTGGGACAGCAGTCAGAAACACAGTCAGAGGGTGGAGATGGGCTGCAGGTGAAGCAGGAGTCCCCGCCAGTCATCCTGGACACCTGTGGAGAAAAAACCAACACCAGCAGGAAAAGGCTGGAGGACTGCAATGACAGAGATGACCAGCAGAGGGAGACAGAGAGACAGGGACAAACCAGGACACCTGCAGTAAGTCCAGACAAAAAGACATCAATGTTTGAAAGAACTGGACAGTCAGTGAGCTGGACATTCAAATCAGACCAAGTATAGGATGATCTGTTAGAAGATTTAGTGTCAGACGTCAGAAAAATGACCTCAGTCAACTGGATCTCCATAAATATACAGAAGATTTACAGACAACCTCCCAAAGTCCCACACAGACTAAAGCTGTGACATCATCAGACAACAACAAAACAGCAACAAAGATTTCCTCAAATTCAAAAACTAAACATATGATTGACTCTAATCAACTGGATCTTCATCCGGTTGATCAGAACTGCATCCCAATCAGGTCCATCAAAGCTGTCAGTTTGATCCAGAAACAGAACATTGGTCCATAGTTTTTAATTCCCATTTCAGCTCCGCCTCCAGCTCACACATGTAGGCGGTTCTTTCAGAGGTGCTGATGTTGGATGGAAGAACAAGTCTCTCAGGTGATGGAAGCAGCAGATATTGGAGGAGAAGATTTCATCTGAGAATACGGACAACTCCCAGACCAAAGCTGTTTCTGTATCCAACAGTCTAGAACAGTTTCTCCTGCAGGAAGTTCCTGATGTTTACTTCTCTGCTGGATTTCCATTTTCCAGTGTTTCCACAACTGATGATGTCATCAATCTGACCTTTCAAAACACTTTACTTCCTGGTTTGATTGACAGCAAATGTTCCTAAAGATCTGACCCCCTAAAAGCTCCAATAGCAGCTCAGCAGAAACTCTGATCTTTCTTGATGTGGAGGGGCGGAGCCTGAAGAGGAAGCATCTTTCTGCAGGTGGTGCTGCAGCTTTGAGCATGTTTTCCAACTCTTTAGCTTCTGTTGTTCATGGAGTCGTGTCCCTCTGTTCTTGGAAAGGAGAAACCTGCAGAGAACTTTTCCCATTTCCACTCCCTCCTTTCAGCTGCTGCCCACTGTTCCCCTCTGAATCAGGAGGGAGGGGCTCTCATCTGTTCTGCCCACCCCCATCTAGAAAGACATCAGCACCACCTGAACATTCCAAAGCTCTTTTCCAACCCATTTCTACTGAGAAGGAACCAAACACATGAAGATTAGAACAGCTGGCACAGGATGAGGGGGGAGGCTAAAGATTCAAGTCTGTTTGTGAGTCAAAGATAGAAATCAATAGAAAAAACACAGAGTTGATTCAAAAGAGCATTTATTAGATCCAAACAGGCTGCAGGAATTTTACAGACAGCTTTCAGTTTGAAGATGCAGTTCTGCAAACAGCCAGCAGGTGTCTCCCTTCTCCCTCCTGCTTCAAAGCAGTTGGTGTTGTTGCAGCAGCTGCATCAAAGTGATTCTCTGCATCCAGAGGCTGTCATTCCTCACTAAGATCCACTCTGTTCATTCATGTCCTCTGGAGAAAACAGGCTTTATGCTCAGAAAGTTTCTACTAGTTTAGACATTCTAGAAAATGAGGAGATTCTACTGGATTTAGATGAAACTTCTTTAAAACTGCAGCTAAAAATGCTGTCATCATGAAAAAGAACAGAGTTTTACCCACAAAACACCAAAGAAAAAGGAAGTTCAGTCAGAAAACTGTGGAAAACATCAATCAAAGCAAAACTCTGAGTCTTTCAAACTGCATGAGTCAATATTTGATCATCAACAGAACAGAGATGATAGAAAAATGATTCAACTGAGAGACTCTTGTTCACTAACTGAGATCAGACGGGATTTCTGCTCCAAAAACTGACTTCAAAGGACTTGAATCCAAACCAGTGAGTCATGTGACCACAGCGTTTGTCCGTGTCTCCACTATGAACATTCTGGTCACATGACCATGTTGGAGGTTTCTGAATGAAACTCTGTGTTTGTTTGTCAATGAGAGTTTCTGGAGAACAGAAATCAAGTGTGAAACATCTGGAACCAGAATCTAGTCATCCAGAGTTCTGGTTCTGTCCCTGTTCCAGAGACAGAACCAGGATCCAACGCCTGACCCACACATAGATCTATGTCATCCAGAAATGTTCTGTCTGATCAATGATTCCCTCAATCCTTGATTGGTCCATCCCAAACTCACATCTGTCCATCAAATGGAGATCAAAGAAGAAAGTGATGATCTAGAAAAGAATCTGTTTGTCTGCAGGTCTGTTTTTCTCCAGATCCTGGAGCTGCTGAACATCTGAATCCAACCCATGTTTCAGATCAACACTCCAAGTTAGAATGAGAAGAGGAAGTGCAGTTCTCCATCAGTCCACCGGGGGAGCTGCAGCACAGTAACTGTCCACTTGATGCTGAGAGAGACAGTGGAGCTGATCTCAGATCAGTTCCTGCTGCAGCTCTGACACTCATCTCCACTTCCTCTGATTCCTCCATCACTCTGCTCTCCACCTCCCAGGAACACCGTCCAGTCACAACATCTCTGCAGACCAGCTGCTGCTGCTGCTGCTCTCTGCTCCTCCAGGAGGAACATCAGAGTCTCCTCTTCCACCTGCAGAGAGAAAGTGTAGAGCCAGAGATGAAGGAGTGTCTCCTGATCCTGGTCTGTCAGTCAGTGATGCAGCACAGCAGCAGAAAGAGCAGCAGGAGCTTCAGTCCTGTTCAGAGCAGCAGCTTCCTGTCATCTTCACCTGTTGGAGCTTCTGCTGCTCTGATTGGCTGACTGTTGTCCTGAAGCCTGTCATCATTCTCCTCAGAGCTTCACTGAGAAGCTGCAGCTTCACAGGAAACTCTGCATCTTTGCTCTCAGACTAACTTCAGGACCAAACATCTGGAAGCAGCTGGACTGACTCCAACCCTCTACTGACCTCAGAGTCTGCAGTTTGGAGTTTGGACTCTCCACCAGATCCTGGAGCTGCTGAACATCTGAAGACTGAAGGTTGTTGAACATCAGGTCCAGTTTTGTCAGGTGGGACGGGTTGGACTTCAGAGCTGAGACCAGAGCATCACAGCTGGTCTTTGACAACCTGCAGTTCTCCAACCTGAATCCAGAACAAAGAGTTGAGTTTAAAGACAAAGTTCATGTTTTTCATCCTTCACTTCTTCTAAAGAGTTCAGAGCTGAAGAAGATCAGAAAGTTTAGAAAAAGTCCAAAGATGTGAAGCAACAGCAGCAGATCAGAAGAGTCCAGCAGAAGCAGAGAAGAAGAACATTCAGGAACATTCAGGACAACATGCAGCTGCTTCAGGAAAGAAGTCCAGATGTGTGAAAGTCAAACATCAGCCTGTGGCTGCATCCAAACCAACTGATGTTTCTGCAGCAACAGCAGAAAAAGTCCACTTCCTCTTTCTGCTCAGCTCTTCTCCAAACAGCACTGAATCATGGGAGAATTTCAGCAGCAGGATGCTGGAAAGTCTTCATCCCAGTTTTCAGGAGATGATCTTCCAGTCCTTCTCTGCTGCAGCCCTTCAAGCAGAGACTTTCAGCTCCAACAGATCAAAGCAGAGAGAAGAAGGAAGTGATGAGGAAGAGTCAGCAGCAAATGTTGGACATTTATCCCTGATCAAGCATGACTTCAGCTCTGAATGAAGAGTCAGAAGCTGCTGGGAGCTTTGATGTGAGCAGAGAACAAGCAGCTGCAGGAAGAAAAGAAGGAGGAGTTCTGCAATAGATTAGAAATGAAGTTCAAACAGACGAGGAATTGAAACGTCATTGATCATCAGGAATTATTCATGACTACAGATTTACAATCCAATAGATTTAAACTTTAACATTAGGAACTACAGATCCCATGATGCAGTGCTTCAGCTGCCTTGCTGAACTGTTGAGTTGTGCAGCTTCCCTTGAACTCAGAGGAAAATGTGATGGAGAAGATGATCAAAAGGGAAAATCCTGTTTCTATATGTTCTCAGCGTGATGACGTCATCTGCATCTCTGCTGTACGACTAGCGCCCCTTAGTGGCAAAAATCAGAACCACATTTCTCTCTGACAGATCAAATGAACTGGAGAACATTTGACACAGTAATCCAACATGAACTCTGACCGCGTCAATCCAAACTAGCTGATGATGCTGCAAGTTATTGTGAAGCTAGCCCTCACCATGCTGAAGACAACAGTTTCATTTCTAGTGGTAAATGAATATGCAGTCATTTCTGGTTTCAGTGACTGAATGATGCTCTGACCAAAGAACACTTTGTGTGTTTTTGTTGTTCTAGTGACATTCAAAGGAAGTGTCTGTTCTAGATTCAATATTTAAAGATCTTTTCAAACTATTTTCTTCAAATAGATTTGATGTAGAATCCTTTGAATGGTTTTCTGAAAACTGGAAGCTGAAACTAATTTGGACTCCAACTTGAACTTTCTACAGGCCGATCTGTGAACATTTTTCTGACATGAAATGGATCCGTGTTCTAAAATAGGTTGGAGATCCTGATTTACAAGATCCTGATTGAAACAGATCAGTTTCTATCAATCATCAGAACAATCAATTCAATGGATGAAGAAAATCTGAACCAATCATCAGTTTGTTTCAAACACGGCTGTAGACAGAAAATCTTCCAGTGAAACATCAGAAAGTTCTTCACCTGATCCGTTCTTCTCATCCTTCAGGGAGTTCAGCTTCTTTACTGACCTCAGAGTCTGCAGTCTGCAGTCTGGACTCTCCAGAAAACCACACAGATGAACAACTCCTGAATCCTGCAGGTTCTGGTTCCAGCTCAGGTCCATAAATATCAGATTAGACGGGTTTTTCTTCAGAGCTGAGACCAGAACTTCACAGCTGATCTCTGATAAACTGCAGTCCTCCAACCTGCAATCAGACAGAAAAGTGTGTTCAGGAGCAGTGATGCAGCTGGAGGTCCAGGAACTTGGTCCATTCAGTCAGGTGGGACCCGCCCTGATGACAGACTGACAGATGACATTTTCACTGTTTGCTCATTTCTTTTGGATTTGGACCCAAAAACATGATCAGGAATGAAAATGACATAGATTAGAAATGACTTGAAATGAAGTTCAAACAGACGAGGAATTGAAATGTCATTGATCATCAGGAATTATTCGGACTAAATATTTACAATCCATTAGATTTAAAGCTTCCATTTCAAAAATGTCAGATTGAATTGTATTTCTTCATCTTGAATCCTAAGATGTGAAAATCATTTTTATCACCCAGAAATCTTTCAGGACATTTGGGTCAAGCTCAAGGCTGGTGGGCCACATCTGGCCTGTTGTGTGATCATATCTGGATATAGGGCCGGTCGACAGATCAATTTTGTTTCATTGATTCAGTTCAATTTGTTGTTTAGAAGATCTTTTTGGGGAAAATCTGGATTTTATTTCTCAGCCCTCAGCCTGCCTATCAGTGGCAGCTACTGGTCTGTCAGAGACGGGAAGCTCATTTTCATAAAATTGTCCATTTATTTAAAAGTAAATTCTGCAGGACTATCTTTTGCTTATTGATCTGCGTAAATCCATCCAACGTCACTGTTGTCTAGTCCTCAAACATCAACAGAAACAGAAAGACAGGCGGCAACTCCAAACTGCATAGTAGTAGCGCCCCCTGGTGGCTTGTGCACACTACTCCGTATTTTATTTATTTATGTTTTTTTCTAGAACTTTACTGATCACAACGATCCAATACAAAAAAGTGAAATACAAATACAAAACAGGAATAAGTAGCTAGTAGCTGCTGTTGTCTTCCGAATCGGTATCAGCCGGATCTGCTCTGTCTGAGTCGTGTTAAAGTTTGAAGAGCAGCGCGCAGACTAGTGTGGCCACCAATGGAATGAAAAATTCCTTATAGTACAGAGTCACTGTCAGACAAAAGGAGGTGCAGTCTAATCGACACACAGACCCTCCAATCATCACGCAGAAGCTAGGAGTCCGGGCCAGCCCACTCCCCATTCACCCCAGAGACGCTGAGCGTCCGTGGGCGGGACATAATCACAGCGTTAATCCAATGACAGTCTAGTTTCAAAGCGCTGAAAAAAAAAACGTTCCAAGCAGCCCCATTGAAGTCAATGGATGTCTATAGGGAAATGCACTGTGACGCTGCAGGAATATATAAGATCCAGTCAGCCAACCTGCTATATGTAACTGATTCTGAATGAACTCGTCTGTGAGATGAACGTTTTAACGCATTTTTAGACAATAAAATGTTAATACAATAGTACATATTTGACCATTTATTTTGTGACATTGCAGTCTTAAAGAAATGGCCACTGCTGTCCATCTATCTATCTATAATCACCCCTCCTTTTTTCCCTTAACATTACCCTTTGTAACGGATTCAGTTTGGTCGCCGATGCATAATAAGGATGACGAGACTACTCTGGTCACTGCATCTTTAATGCCTTTAAAACAGCACAAAAGAACACGGCATTAGTGGACAGCACAAGTGCAGCTCCCTACATGCAAAGGAAAAAAAAAGTCTGATTAAAAGTGGCTCCTAAAAAACATAAAAAGATAGTTTAAGATAAATGTAAATGATTCTACATCAGTTTCATGTCAGTTATTTATACATATTTAAGAAGCTAATACCCGTTTTTCAACAGCTAACTTACAATACTGAGGAGACTGCAGAAAATAGACTGTTCACTCCACCTGAACAGGGAGGGGCAGTGACCACGTGGTGAAGGCAGGTGTCGCACTAATTACCTTCCCTGCGCAACAGGTAACAGTGTGGAACTAAAGTTTCTAATAAAATAATTGGAAGATTAACAAAACATTTATTAATATAATGTGCTTACTAAAATAAAATAATTTCAAAATTAAATCATCACTGTGAAGTTTTATGAATGTTCATTGAAAAAAAATCAATTCACCTTAACCTAAGCCCTTAACTTTACCCTTAAGTTAACATTTACTTAATCTTCCTTAACTTTACCCTTAGCCTCAGCATATTTACCTATTCTTTTTATAAACTTAGCATTATCCTTAACTTTACCCCTTACTTTTACCCTTAGCTATACATATTTACCTAAACCTTTTTTGTACATTGACATTACCCTTAAAATTAACCTTAACTCTTCCCCCTAACTTTACCCTGAGCTTAACCTATTACCCTAAACTCTTGTTTTTTCCCTAATTCTTCCCCCAACATTATTGTTAACTTTAACCGGTGGACCGAGTGGTTTGACGTAGATCCTGCAGCCTTTAACCCAGTGGTTCCCAAACTTTTTCTGCAGGGCCCCCCTTTCTGAAAATTAGAATATTTTCGAGCCCCCCCACACTGACACAAACATACAAATCCTTTGTTTCTAAACTCCACCGCGCCTTATAACATGTGGTTAATGAGAAGTCTTTCTCTGAACGGTAGAATTCTGTTATCTAAAGCTGAAGGAATCTCTAGATCTGTCTGTGTGTCTCTGTCTTTAGAAATGCCAAAACACATCTGTAACCTATTAAACAAACATTATTTGATTTTATTTGGAGGAAAAAACTTCATTAATTAAGCAAAATTTGTTTTGTGTAACACCAGAAAAAATGGGGGCATGGATGTATTAACCTTTGAAACTTTAAACAACTCTTTGAAATAAAGTGGTTAAATAATTTATTGAAAGGGGAAGACAATATCTGGAATGCATTTCCCAAATATATATTTGACACAATGGGAGGCATTAAATTCTTGTTAAAATGTAATTGTAAAATTGAAAAATTACCCATGAAACTTTCAAACTTTTACAAACAAGCCCTGCTGGCCTGGAAACTCCTTTATAAACATAATTTTTCTCCAACAACTTGTTTTATTTGGAATAACAGTAATGTACAATACAAGAATAAATCACTTTTTTTCCCTAGATGGTATGATAATGATATTGTTTTAATCAGACAACTTTTCAGTCCTCATGGACATCTTCTGACGTATGAAGAATTTCTTTTAAAATTCTGTATTCCTGTTCCACCCAGAGAATATGTAATAGTGTTAGATGCCATTCCAACCAGTCTACTTCAACTGTTTAAAGGGATTTAGAACACAAGTCAATGAAGAACCCAGAAATTTTTTGGGGACAATGTGGATATTTGTGTTAATTCAGTTTCCAATAAACAAATAAGAAATCTTTTACAGACCACAACCTTACCTGCTGGGAGGTTTTATTGGGAATCCAAATTTGTGGACATAAAATGGACTTATGCTTGGACTATTAGCAATAAATACTGTCTAAATAACAAAATAAAAGAGGTGTCCTTCAAAATATTGCATTGTATATATCCTACCAAAAAAACTTTAAGTAGATTTGTTGTGGACATGGACCTGTTTTGTTCATTCTGTGGAACTCAGGAGGAAACTATTTATCATCTGTTTATGGACTGCAGACATACAAATCTGTTTTGGATTGAAGTTGGAAGCTATATTGGAAATATAACTAAACAAACTGTTACATTTTTAGATAAAGACATTATTCTGGGTTACCTTGATGTCAAAGTAGACAAAGATTGTATCTTCATTACACAATTGTTTTTATTATTGGCAAAATTCCATATCCATAAAGCCAAATGGTCAAACTCCAAACCTAAATTCCAGCAGTTTTTGAGTGAAATCAATCAGTAATGTACCATTATCAAACACCTGCAAAACCAAAAAGCAATTCCAACTCATTTAATTTTAGAAAGATTTAAAATTTATTCAACCCCAAAGATTTTTGAAGTAATAATTCTTTTTGTCTTATGTTGTTGTTGTTTTATTTCTTATATTTTTCTGCAATATGTACACATTTCAATTCCCCCTGAGACATTCACATTGTTATTGCATTATGTTGTTTGTCAATAAAGTATGAAAAAAAAAACGCGCCCCCCTGCAATACCTCTGCGCCCCCCCCTAGGGGGCGCGCCCCCCAGTTTGGGAACCACTGCTTTAACCCAAGTGTTCTCAATCTGCTAATGCTTCCTGAGAAGCCTGGCGTGTTTGGAGATTTCAGCATTCCTTTTCCATTTTGAATTTGATCTTTTAGCGCTGCCGCCTGACTCCTGCGCAGACGGCGCTGCAGTTCTCAGCGGCTTTCTCAGCTTCTGAGGTTTCCTCCGTGGACGTCCAGTGTGGAAACGTTGATGAGGTCCTGCAGGATTTGAACCATGTTTGTGGGCATTTCAGACGTTATTGTTCCTTTAAGGTTAAACGCTGTAAACTCGGAGCCTTGGATCAACGAACACACTCGTGCGCTCAGACGCTCCTGCCGTCGCGTGGAGCATAAATGGGGAAAAAAGACGGTCTTCACGTGTCATTTGAGATTTTGAATAACTCCTTGACTGAGTATCAGGCTGCTGTGAAAAGTTCCACGTTTCTGTCAAATGTGTGTCTGAGAACATCAGCAAGCCTAAGATCCTTTTGAATCCTTTAAAGTCTGTGAACAGTTTTTAACAGTTTTTACTGACAAGGTCAGTGCTGTCAGGTTTTTACCCTCTCTTATGACCCCTAACCCTCTGTTTAGGACTTTCAATGCAGTGTCAAAGCAAAGGATTGTGGGAAACCCTCAGATGATAGATGGTGACATCAGAACTTTGTCATGAGTGAAAATGACCATAAATGGTTCAATAATTATTCCTAATTGTAATCTTGGCTGCTGCAGAAACTTGTCAAGTCTTTCATCTTCCATTGTTGTCCCTTTAGTAGCATTTAACCGGCTACTAACAGGTTATTGGTCGTTGGAGCCGTTTACCGTCTCACTTCTGTCTCCAGTCAGAGCCTCTGTGCTCACAGATGATCAGCTGATGTTCTTTGTGTTTCTATCTGCTATTGCAGGTCTGTTTCTGTGTTAAATCATTTGTTTTTTGAAGGCTGTCAGTTTTTTGTGTTAAAAACTCAAAATACGTTTGAATCTGTTTCAATTTTTTTTGACGTAGTTAATCACAGATTTTGAGTTTTGACTTTTGGCACTCGCTGCTTTCCGTACAACCGCGTCGTTCAGGAGTACGAGGCAGAAATGGAGGTCCAGAAAGGACTCCTGAACGACAAGTTTCTTCTTCAGACCTTGCTGGATGGCTCTCTGGACCAAACTAAAGGGATTTGTAGTCCTGCAGGTGTGAGATGACCTTGTGAGATGCAGGTGTGACGTCTGACCGCTTCAACAACCAGCTAGCTTTTGTAGCTAAATGGATAGAACAGCTAGCAGACCAATCAATGTGGTTGACCATGAGGGTCACATTGCAAGCAACGACCCAGCCTAGCAACTTCCCTCTAGAGCTACTACTGTGAAAAACATCAGCAACCTATAGGAAGATGACAAAGATAAAAAGACCCATGCAGCTCAATGGGGATCACTGGACGTCTCTCTGTAATCACAATAACCTGGAGGTTACAGGACATTATTAGGATTCAGAGTGGAACTGAGGTCAAATGTTTTAACTGTTCTGGAAACAGCAGTGCAGCATGTTGCTAATGCAGCACTGAGCACTTTCTGCATGTGCCCAGACAGCAGAGTATTGAACATAAAGTCAGCAGACTGACTACAGCAGAGAGACAGCTCCTGTTTGAGGTCAACGCCGTACATGGTTCATAGTATCTACCATGGCAGTTTGTCTGCAGAACATTTGTGTGAAGGGAAATTGTTTTATTATTATCATTGTTTAAATGTTAGCTCAGATTGACCTTTTTAGAAAACAGTTGTGTGTTTTTTTATCTGTTTCTCATCCCAGCTAGGATGAGGGGGTTTTAGACACACTGTCCTGAGCTGATAAGGAATACTGTTTGAACTTAGAATAGACCCACATGGATCATTATACGACACCCCCTAATGAACTTTTCTCTTTGTCTTTAATGAAAGGTGCATAGGTGAGAAAGGTGCACAGGTGAGAAAGGTGCACAGGTGAGAAAGGTGCATAGGTGAGAAAGGTGCACAGGTGAGAAAGGTGCACAGGTGAGAAAGGTGCACAGGTGAGAAAGGTGCATAGGTGAGAAAGGTGCATAGGTGAGAAAGGTGCACAGGTGAGAAAGGTGCATAGGTGAGAAAAGTGCACAGGTGAGAAAGGTGCAGAGGTGAGAAAGGTACACAGGTGAGAAAGGTGCATAGGTGAAAAAGGTGCACAGGTGAGAAAGGTGCACAGATGAGAAAGGTGCACAGGTGAGAAAGGTGCACAGGTGAGAAAGGTGCAAAGGTGAGAAAGGTGCACCGGTGAGAAAGGTGCACCGGTGAGAAAGGTGCACCGGTGAGAAAGGTGCATAGGTGAGAAAGGTGCACAGGTGAGAAAGGTGCACCGGTGAGAAAGGTGCAACGGTGAGAAAGGTGCACAGATGAGAAAGGTGCACCGGTGAGAAAGGTGCACCGGTGAGAAAGGTGCACCGGTGAGAAAGGTGCACAGGTGAGAAAGGTGCATAGGTGAGAAAGGTGCACAGGTGAGAAAGGTGCATAGGTGAGAAAGGTGCATAGGTGAGAAAGGTGCATAGGTGAGAAAGGTGCACAGGTGAGAAAGGTGCACAGGTGAGAAAGGTGCATAGGTGAGAAAGGTGCACAGGTGAGAAAGTTGCATAGGTGAGAAAGGTGCACAGGTGAGAAAGGTACATAGGTGAGAAAGGTGCATAGGTGAGAAAGGTGCACAGGTGAGAAAGGTGCATAGGTGAGAAAGGTGCACAAGTGAGAAAGGTGCATAAGTGAAGCAGTCCTTTGAGAAGAGAAGCATGGTGGACGTCTTCTGTCACTCTTGCTTTTCTCCCTTGTGCATGAGAAACTTGATTCTTGTTGTGGTCTGTTGTTTCTAATTGTGTTTTTCTTTAATGTCTAGATGCATTTATCTGACAATCTGACAGCACACTAGCCAAATGCAGGAAGTTAGTGTTCCATGTTCAACATAGTCCTGCTATGCAGCAGAGCTGGAACACAAACAGATTGACCATCAGAAAAGAAAGAGTCCCTCACACAGGATCTGACTACCAAGTGGAACAGGAAATGATCAATACTGACAAACACAGAACCACTGACAGATGGTCCTACATCCAACCAACGTCTCCATGGCAACCCTTGCTGAAGTGGATAAGCTGAAAAAGCTAGAGGAAGTGCTAGAGCATCGTAGCTAACTTAGTTATCTGTCTGTGTTTCCCTTTTTATTAAGTTGAAATTCATGATATATAGAACTGTGTGGAGCTCTACAAGGCAGAGCCCACCATCAGCTTGGAGGACTGGCCCCCCCACAGACTAGAGGTAAGATGGGGGCTAAAAACCCCAGCCTGACCCGACCCAGGCCCCCGGGCATTAAAACCCAACCCGGCCCAAACCCGACCAATTAACTTGATCTGCAGGCCCGAGCCCGAAGCAAACCCGAAATTTTAATGTATCCCATAGTATTTTTGGCAGAAAAAACGCCAGATTTCTTAAGGTTAAAATAATCTACATATTTTTATGATCATGATAAATGCTTTGGCACAATGAAATAATGCTGGAACACAGAATAAGAGGCCAGACAAAGAGAGAGAAACAGAGATCTTGATGATAAGCACTCGCTTCATTACACAGAGAAATACTGCAGCTGTGGTGCGTGTTTGCCTTTTCAGATCCCCTGTCTGGAGTTTATCCTTGACTTCTAGCTGCTCCATATCAGGGTTTCCTAAACAAAATAGATGCTGACTTTACATTCATGACACGTGTGCAGAGCTGCGGGTGGCCGGCGCCCCCCTCTTTCTGCCAGTTGCTGGACCACAGTGTCTGTCAATCAACGGTGGGCTGGGAGGATAGAGGGGGCGGGGTCTACCTGTGTGTGTGTGTGTGTGTGTGTGTGTGTGTGTGTGTTCGGTGAACGTTCTCCCTCTGAGTAAGCAGAAGCTGGCTGTGTCTTTGGGTTCATGAGGTAACCGTTCTGACATCCAGGATTAATAAAGAGCTGTTTGATAACCGCCCACCTAAGGAGCTTCTTTGCAGACATTTCAATATATTTATTAAAACAGTCAGAGAAATTCGGGTCGGGTCGGGTTCTGAGTCGGGCTTAAGATCTTACCTCTACCACAGACATACTGAGAAAGTCTAGAGTCCCTCCTGATTTTAGTCCAACAAAATATCATCTGCAGCTGCTGGTTCTGTTCAGTGCTTTGAAGACTGGCTGGATTGTGGTTCTGACATGTTTTTTTGGCATATTTGTTGGGATTTATTCTGGTCTGAACCCTTTGAACAGTTTTTTCTTCATGACTAAAGCATTTTTGTTTAGCTGTAAATTAAACACATATAATTAATTGTTTTTAATAACTAATTGACAGTTTTTCCTTTCTAGTGGTAAATGAATCTGCAGTCATTTCTGGTTTCAGTGACTGAATGATGCTCTGACCAAAGAACACTTTGTGTGTTCTTGTTGTTCTAGTGACATTCAAAGGAAGTCTCTGTTCTAGATTCAATATTTAAAGATCTGCTCAAACTATTCTCTTCAAATAGATTTGATGTAGAATCCTTGAATTGTTTTCTGAAAACTGGAAGCTGAAACTAATTTGGACTCCAACTTGAACTTTCTACAGGCCGATCTGTGAACATTTTTCTGACATGAAATGGATCCGTGTTCTAAAATAGGTTGGAGATCCTGATTTACAAGATCCTGATTGAAACAGATCAGTTTCCATCAATCATCAGAACAATCAATTCAATTGATGAAGAAAATCTGAACCAATCATCAGTTTGTTTCAAACACGGCTGTAGACAGAAAATCTTCCAGTGAAACATCAGAAAGTTCTTCTCCTGATCCGTTCTTCTCATCCTTCAGGGAGTTCAGCTTCTTTACTGACCTCAGAGTCTGCAGTCTGCAGTTTGGACTCTCCAGAAAACCACACAGATGAAGAACTCCTGAATCCTGCAGGTTCTGGTTCCTGCTCAGGTCCAGTTTTGTCAGATTGGACGGGTTTTTCTTCAGAGCTGAGACCAGAACTTTACAGCTGATCTCTGACAAACTGCATTTCCTCAACCTGCAATCAGACAGAAAAGTGTGTTCAGGAGCAGTGATGCAGCTGGAGGTCCAGGAACTTGGTCCATTCAGTCAGGTGGGACCTGCCCTGTCATTGATCATCATGAATCGTTCATCACTAAATAGTTACAATTCAATAGATTTAAAGCTTCCATTTGAAAAATGTCAGATTTAAAAAACTAAATAAAGACACTCAGGCTGTGTCCAAATTCCTGTCCTACTCCCTAACTTCTTGTTAGGAGGACTGTGAGGATGAAGGACTGTGAGGACGGAGGACTGTGTCACTGATTCGGGGGAGGAGTTTAGCAGGAAACAAGATGGGGGGGTCGGTCAGGACACAGGGAGGAGGAGAAAGAGATGTGACTCCACTTGGCAGATGTTCCATATTTATTCCAAGTCAGTCTGCAAACAACTAAAGATCCTCTCATCACTACACAAACAGCACAAACTGACCTGCTGTCAATCAAGTAAAGTCCATAAAATAAGAAAACTGAGTCTGTCATTATGAACATAAACTCCTATAATATAGATAGATAGATAGATAGATAGATAGATAGATAGATAGATAGATAGATAGATAGATAGATAGATAGATAGATAGATAGATAGATAGATAGATAGATAGATAGATAGATAGATAGATAGATAGATAGATAGATAGATAGATAGATAGATAGATAGATAGATAGATAGATAGATAGATAGATAGATAGATAGATAGATAGATAGATAGATAGATAGATAGATAGATAGATAGATAGATAGATAGATAGATAGATAGATAGATAGATAGATAGATAGATAGATAGATAGATAGATAGATAGATAGATAGATAGATAGATAGATAGATAGATAGATAGATAGATAGATAGATAGATAGATAGATAGATAGATAGATAGATAGATAGATAGATAGATAGATAGATAGATAGATAGATAGATAGATAGATAGATAGATAGATAGATAGATAGATAGATAGATAGATAGATAGATAGATAGATAGATAGATAGATAGATAGATAGATAGATAGATAGATAGATAGATAGATAGATAGATAGATAGATAGATAGATAGATAGATAGATAGATAGATAGATAGATAGATAGATAGATAGATATAAACTTTATAATCTCCCAAAGGAGAAATTCAGGTGTCCGGTAGCAAAACACACAACCACACACAACAAACAACAGTAAAAAGACAGTTCACAAAATAATATCAGTTCATATCAGGCAGGTTCATTAAACAGCCTGATAGCTGTAGGGACAAATGAGTTCTTAAAGCGCTCTGTCCTGCAGCACAGTGAAAGGAGTCTATTACTCCGTGTGCTCCTCTGACCTGACATCGTATTGTGCAAAGGATGTCTGGGATTGTCCAGGATGCTCTGAGTCAAAGCCCTCATTCTCTTCTGCAGCACAGATCCCAGAGAGTCCACCCTCCTCCCGATCACAGATGCACATCTCTTAATCAGTTTGTCCAATCGAGTGCAATCCCTTGTGGTCATACTGCCACCCCAGCATACAACCCCATGGAAGACAGCACTCGCTACAACCGACTGATAAAAGAGGAGCAACATTGTCAGTACATACATCAAAGGACCTCAGCTTTCTCAGAAAGAACAGTCTACTCTGCCCTTTCTTATACAGAGCATGAGCCTGCTCCGACCAGTCCAGTTTGTGGTCAAGGTGCACACCCAAGTATTTGTAGGAGTCAACCACCTCGATTCCCCCTCCATCAATGATCACTGGCTGGTGGGAGGACTTCCTACTAAAGTCAATGATCATCTCCTTGGTCTTTGATATGTTCAGCACAAGACCATTGTCCCTGCTCCAGGAGGTGAATCTGGTGATGAGCTCCCTGTACTCACTCTCATCCCCTCCCTTTACACACGCCACAATAGCAGTGTCGTCCGAATACTTCTGGACATGACAAGCTGCAGATGCATAATTAAAGTCAGCAGTGTAGAGTGTGAAGAGAAAAGGCGATAGTACAGTTCCCTGTGGTGCTCCGGTGTTGCTCCTCAATGTCCCAGATACACAGTCTCCTAGTCGGACAAACTGTGACCTAAGAGTCAGATAGTTGTGGATCCAGCGAGCAAAACCTGGATCAACTCCCATCCTCTCGAGCTTCCCCTTCAGCAGCTGAGGCTGGACTGTATCAAAGGCACTTGTGAAATCGAAAAACATCACCCTCACATATCTGCCAGTCCCTTCCAGAAAGGAGAGCACCCTATGGACCATATAAAGGACTGCATCCTCCACTCCCATACTGTCCTGATAGGCAAACTGAAGGGGGTCCAGCGCCCCCTCCACCTGGGGTTTGAGCCTCCGGAGTAGTAGCCTCTCAAAAGTCTTCATTATGACAGATGTTAGGGCAACTGGTCTATAGTCCTTCATCCCTGCAGGCCTTGTCACCTTGGGCACTGGGACAAGGCATGAGGTCTTCCACAAACCAGGGACACATCCTGTCTGAAGACTCCTGTTAAAGATGGTTTGAAGAGGCACCGCCAGCTCTGACGCACAGTCCTTTAGCAACCGTGGTGATATTCCATCAGGACCAGCAGATTTCCAACCATTGAGCCTCCTGAGCTCTATGCACACTTCCTCTATTCTTATAGGTGTTACAGCATCAGGGCTGGAGCTGGAGCAGGCGCTGCTGGGTGGAGGAGAAGAGCAGGTCACAGCCGCAGAGGTGTAGGAGCCGCCACTTGGTGGAGTAGAGGAACCAGTCAAAGCAGCAGAAGTCAAGGATCTGTCACTGGGTGGAAAAGGGGAGCCGGTCACACTCACAGCAGCAGAGGTGGAAGAGTCACTGATGGTTGGGCATGGGTGAGCGTGTACTGAGTCAAACCTATTATAAAAATGGTTGAACTCATCCGCCTTGGCCACATCACCAGGCACAGTCCATCCCCTCTCCTTAAAGCCAGTAATGGTTCTCATGCCGCTCCATACCTCCCTAGTGTTCTTATTCTGCAGCTTCATCTCAAGCCCAGATTTGTAATCCCTCCTGGCGCGCCTTATGGCTCTTCTTAGATCATGTTGAGCCACCCTTGCTTTGTGCCGATCACCAGTCTTAAAGGCCTGCTTCTTCAGGTTTAACAGGTGCTTCATACTGCTTTTAATCCACGGCTTGTTATTGGGAAAGCAGCGTACTTTTTTCAGAGGCACTGCCACATCTGTACAGAAGTGGATGTAATCAGTGACACACACCACAGCCTGATCGATGTCACTGTCACTGTCTCCCACCAGCAAGTCCCAGTCAGTGGATTCAAAACAGTCCCTTAGCATGGCTGCTGTCTCAGGAGTCCACTGCCTAAAGGATCTGGTAGCTTTAGGCAGCCTCATCACAGATGGCTTATATGATGGTCTGAGCTGAATGAGGTTATGATCAGACCTACCAAGGGGGGGTAGAGCCACTGCAGTGTAGGCAGATCTTAAATTCACATAACACAGGTCCAGAGTGTTTTTGTGTCTAGTTGGACAGTTCACATATTATGTGAAAACCCCTAAGTGAGAGCTCACATCAACATGATTGAAGTCCCCCGATATTATGATGAGCGACTCTGGGTGTGCAGACTGAGCCCTCGCAGCCACTTCCTGGATGACGTCACACGCTGACGAAACAACGATGGCGACTACGTTGGAAAACTCTCGTGGAAGATAGTATGGTCTTATACCGATCACCAAGAGCTCCACATCACGAGTGCAGATCTTACTTTTGACCGTAATGTGACCGGGATGGCACCACTTGTTGCTGACCAGCACAAAAAGTCCACCGCCCTTCGTTTTTCCGCATAGTTCCACCTCTCTGTCCACTCTGACGAGTGCGTAGCCGGGGATGCTAACAGCTGAGTCGGGGATCACGTCAGTCAGCCAGCTCTCTGTGAGCAGATATAAACTCACACACACACACATATGCTAAATAGAATTCAATCTGCTTTAGTGCAGGAATATCTAGTGTCCTGGATTTTAGAATTAATTCTAACATCATATTTTTTAAAGTAATGATCATTACAACATTTACAATAAACATTCACATGGGTCAATTTTTTTTCAGAATAAATCATTCCCACATGCGCAGTAGTGTTGAAAATATTGGAAGAGGAACTGAGTTCCACTGAGCTGCGACATACATAGATATCTGGCAGCTCGGTAATATACCAGATGATCTTCTAAACAGGCTTTTATTAATGTTACGGTTATTATGAAGCGCCTGTTCGCTCATCATTTTAGTTTTAATCCGTGTGGTCAGAGCTTTTTCTGTTGAAGAACGGAGCTGGAAGAAGCCAGGACTAGGAGAGGCTAACCAGCGCTAACAACATTTAGCCTTTGATGAACATAAAATCCACGCGGGTGTGGCAAGTAGGACACGCCCACTAATTATGAGGCGGTAGTCAACACCCTCGAGTTAATTTGGTGGCGGTGCTTTAAAAGCCCTCCTCCTCCCCGTTTGGACATGAACTCGTGCATCAAGGCACCAGGAAGTGGAACGGGGGGTTGGCAGGCAGGTAAGCCAGGTTTGGAGTTCTCTGAACTGAACAGGGAGTGGGAGCTGACGAGCAGACTCGTTCACAGCTCCCTGTACACGAGCAATTGCCCAGGCTTTGGCGCACCTGTGGCGTGGCGGCAGTAGTCTGCAAGCGTGACGTGACTTTGTTCACCTAGATCCGCCCTCCTCTCAGTGACCGATATGTTAAGCTGGCCTTCCTCCTGCACGTACAGTTAAGGCTCCTGCAAACTATTTATTTCCTTTCTCTTCAGGAACATGTTTTGGCTGCACGCCCTTCTCATCTCCCCCAAACAGGGGATTACAGCTGCTGCTTTGCCTTTATTGTTTTTAACCTAGCTTCCGGTTCCGGGTTACAGGGCGGACGCGTGGCAGCTCACAGCGGCTATACAACTATCTTTAAATGACTTTTAATTCTGTCTGATAAAAGTTAGGAACCGGATAATGATGATAAATCATGTAATAAAATGGTTATAGTATAATGGGGTGGGATTATATAAGTTTGCTTCCTTCCACTCCCTTTCAAGCAATATTTATTAATATGCCTAATTATACTAAGTTTGATTAGTTACTGTATGAATGTATAACTGATGATTGTATTGCATTTCTATTTCTATTTGATTGCTTGAAATAAACCATTTCAAATCAAAAATCAAATCAAAAACCTTGATTTCTGTCCGGGTCCCACCCTCGCCACAACGGAACCGGCTGGAGCGATACGCTCAGCTCACCGGGACCCCTCGTTGCTGTGGCATCTCACCGGACTGTGGTCGGCTCCCCCCAGCTGATAAGCAGTGGTTGGGCAGCTTACCAGCGCCCCTGAACATTAATCACCTTTTTATCTTTATTTTTAATTATGTGGCTTTATTGATGAATTTTTTTTTTTTTTCAGGAGGGGGAGGCCGAGGTGGTGGACTGCTGTGTGTGGTGGGGGGGTCCCAGTGTGCTGTGTGGTTTCCCTCACGTGTGCAGTGATTCACAAAAGGGTGTTTGCTTTAGTTTTTAATCTTTTCCTGGGGCTCAGCAGCCCCCAGGAGGCGTTGTTGACCCGTTTTCTGGTGCTGCCACATTCTGGCGTTGTCGGCAGGATCTTTTAAACATTATAGGCAGAGGCTGGTGTGTTTTTAAAGTGATTTTATGTGGAAACCTTAATGTTTTTAGCTCTGTAGTCTTTACGGGATACTAAAGTCCCACAATCCTGTATCATCCAGTGGGGAATGCCCAGGTGGAACGCTTTAACGGGACTCTGCACAACTTGCTGCGTACTCTGCCTGTGTCTAGGAAGAGGGATTGGCATGTGTGTTTGCCTCAGGTATGGTATTATTATAATACAACCCTGCATCGGTCAACAGGGGAGTCCCCCTTTTTCCTCATGTTTGGGCGGGAGCCAAGGCTCCCTGTAGATTTTCTTTTAATCTTTCCTTATACTCGTGCTGCCACATCAAGTTTCTTTGTCAGCCGATCTATTCCTTTGCCAGGTAGCTCCGCCCCCAGCCTTGAACATAAACTACCAGCAGAGGCTCTTCACTCTAAAACAGCATAGATTTAGTGTCTGTTTAAGCACCAAGACTGAGAACCAGAAGCTAACCTAAAGGCTATATGAAATAGATGACCTGGTTCTGATCCAAACTCGGTTCTGAATAATCACCAAAACCAGATCTGTGGTAAAGACCTTTCAGTCTGCTGCAGTTTGACCTCCTCTTATCTCTTCATAAGGAGCTGCTGCTCTGTGGGTCAGAAATCTGCTGCAGCTGTTTGTCCATTGAAATCTGTAGTTCTGGGATTGATTCATGTTTTTTTTCAAAGAACACAGAACATGAACTTCTCCCAGATATCAACACCTGGATGAACTTAGGTTCTCCTGTTTAGTCTGGTGCAAAAAAAAACATGACGACATCTGTAACCATTAGATAAGGAAAACCAGGACTTTTAACTCAAGCAGAATATTCTTTTTCTTTTTACTTCTATCCAACAGTCCTCTGCTGTTTCCTCTGCACTGACGTCTATCTGACAATTTCTCCTAAATCAGAGAAACAAAAGACAGAACTTCTTGTAGAGAACAAACATTTGACAACAAACAAATGAAACCTGACCTGAGAGTCTCCAGTTTACAGTCTGGACTCTCCAGTCCAGCAGACAGCAGCTTCACTCCTGAATCCTGCAGGTTGTTGACACTCAGATCCAGAACTCTGAGTCCGGAGGACTGAGAGCTGAGAACTGAGGACAGAGCTGCACAGCTTCTCTCTGACAGATTACAGTCTCTCAGTCTGAAGAAAACAAAGACAGACAGCAGTTATTGAATCTTTCATGTTTCCATCAGATTCATTTGTTGACTGAAGGTGATTTTCCTGAGAGTTCTTACAGAGCTTTGTTGGAGGCTTTGATCACTGGCAGCAGCCTCAGAAGAGCCTCCTCTGAACCAGAGTATTTCTGCAGGTCAAACTCTTCCAGATCTTCTTCTGATGACAGTAAGATGAAGACCAGAGCAGACAACTGAGCAGGAGACAGTTTCTCTGTGGAGAGACGTCCTGACCTCAGGAACTGTTGGATCTCCTCCACTAGAGAACCATCATTCAGTTCATTCAGACAGTGGAACAGGTTGATGCTTCTCTCTGCAGACAGATCCTCACTGATCTTCTCCTTGATGAACTGGACTGTTTCCCGATTGGTCTGTGAGCTACTTCCTGTCTGAGTCAGCAGACCTCGTAGGAGACTCTGATTGGTTTGCAGTGAAAGACCCAGGAGGAAGCGGAGGAACAAGTCCAGGTGTCCGTTTGGACTCTGTAAGGCCTTCTCCACAGCACTCTGGTAGAAGTCCTGAAAATGAGTACCCCAGGATGTGATAAACATAACCAGTTTAAATAACCAAGACTTTTTCTGTTGTTCTTCCTCCATGAGGTTGAGTTCAGAGGTGATGAAGGTCCGGTGGACATGAAGAGCAGCCAGAAACTCCTGAACACTCAGATGGATGAAGCAGAAGACCTTGTCCTGGTACAGGCCTCTCTCCTCTCTAAAGACCTGTGTGAACACTCCTGAGTACACTGAGGCTGCTCTGATATCGATGCCACACTCTGTCAGGTCGGATTCATAGAAGATCAGGTTTCCTTTCTGCAGCTGCTCAAAAGCCAGTTTTCCCAGAGACTCTATCATCTTCCTGCTCTCTGGACTCCAGTGAGGATCTGTCTCAGCTCCTCCATCATACTTGACCTTCTGGACTTTGGCCTGAACCACCAGGAAGTGGATGTACATCTCAGTCAGGCTCTTGGGCAGCTCTCCTCCCTCTCTGCTCTTCAGCAGATCCTCCAGAACTGTAGCAGTGATCCAGCAGAAGACTGGGATGTGGCACATGATGTGGAGGCTTCTGGAACTCTGGATGTGGGAGATGATCCTGCTGGCCTGCTCTTCATCTCTGAACCTCTTCCTGAAGTACTCCTCCTTCTGTGGATCATTGAACCCTCTGACCTCTGTCACCATGTCAACACACTCAGCAGGGATCTGATTGGCTGCTGCAGGTCGTGTGGTTATCCAGAGGCGAGCAGAGGGAAGCAGGTTCCCCCTGATGAGGTTTGTCAGCAGATCAGCCACTGAGGTGGACTTTCTAGGGTCCTTCAGGATCCGAGTCTTGTGGAAGTCCAGAGGAAGTCGACTCTCATCCAGACCATCAAAGATGAAGAGGAGCTGGAGGTCTTCAAAGCTGCAGATTCCTGCTTGTTTGGTTTCAGGGAAGAAGTGATGAACAAGTTCCACCAAGCTGAACTTCTCCTCTTTCAGCACATTCAGCTCTCTGAAAGTGAATGGAAATGTGAAGTGGAAATTCTGGTGGGCTTTGCCTTCAGCCCAGTCCAGAGTGAACTTCTGTGTTAAGACTGTTTTCCCGATGCCAGCCACTCCCTTAGTCATCACGGTTCTGATTGGTTCTGGTCTTCCAGCTGGGAGTTGGAAGAGCTCTTCTTGTCTGATGCTTGTTTCTGCTCTGTCTGCTTTCCTGGATGCTGCTTCAATCTGTCTGACCTCATGTTCTTCATTCAGCTCTCCTCTTCCTCCCTCTGTGATGAAGAGCTCTGTGTAGATCTCATTCAGAAGGGTTGGGCTTCCTGCTTTAGCCATCCCCTCAAACACACACTGGAACTTCTTCTTCAGACCAGATTGGACTTCATGTCGACAAACAGCAGCAGATCCTGAATGAAGACAACAAACAGTAAATCAAGTCTCTGCAGCCCTGAATGATGAGGGTTTGAATCCCTGTGGTTCCATGTGTTCAGACATCAGGAAATCTGAAACCTTCAGAGAAATCCTCTTACTGCTCTGCAGTCCATCAGCCAGCTCCTCCTGCTTCATTCTCCTCAGGAAGTTCACTGTGATCTTCATCAGTGACTCTCTGCTGCTCCTCTGCTCTTCATCTTCAGCCTCCAGCTCCTCCTCTTCCTCCCTGTGACTCAGAAGCTTCTGGATCTTCTTCAGCTCCTTCTTGACAAAAGTGACAATGTTGTCCTCCAGCAGCTGCAACAGAATTCCAGATGAATGAGCCAATCAGAGTGAAGTCATGGAGCCAAACATCAGCTCCATGTTGGACACACTGACAGTCCACTGGTGTCCAAAGTGCAGCATGGAGACGACTGTGGACAGAATGATGGGAAAGTAGTTGTTGTTCATGTACAGACCAGAAAGATGGAGTCCAGCTGTGTTTGATGCTGCTGGACAGACGGACCACTGGGAGTCTCTGAGCTCTGCTGGTCCAGTCTGTGGACAATCAGCAACAATCAGATCCTACTGGACCCACTGGTGTCCTGCAGACACTCAGGAGAATCTACTAGATCTATTCTGTGTTTGTGGAGAAGCTCCAACACTCACTGCTGCACACATGAAGATAGAAATGTCTGTGAGAAAGAATGTTTACAACATGCAGCTCACTTCTCTGTACTAGAAGATGATGTAAGGTTGATAGGATGATCCATTGACCGGTCACTCCTGAAGGAAACACAGCTGGGTTCAGATCCAGATCCAGTTCTGAGTCTCTGATGGATCCTGATAGAAAAACATTTGTTTAGTTAGAAGTGAGTTTCTGTCATGATGGTGTTTGATGAGTTCTTTTGGATTTGGATCATCTCAGATCATAAATGCATCATGAATGCTGTTGTTTTCAGAACAGCAATGATTCCAACATTCATTCTGACTCACAGATGAATCAGAGTCACAGAAAACTGGATCATTGATTCTCATTTAGACCAGAAGAAAATGAAGAATTGAATGTTTCAGTTTGTGGATGAGATTCAAAGAAAAAGTTATCATTTTAATGGAGACCAACCATTATCATCATTATATTTTAGATTTTCTGTGGTTAATTATAACATTAACTTCATGAAAGACTTTTAATAAAATATTTGACTAAACTGTTTCTTTTTTTAAATCAAACATTTGTTCAAATCAGAAAATATGATGGCTGTTTGGGATTTGGAGCTGAAGCTACTGTTTGGGTTTCTCTCCAACAATCAAATCCCATCTTCTCACCCTGGACATGGATTACTTGAACCACTCCCTTCAGGCAGGAGGCTAAGGTCCATCCGGACCAGAACCTCACGACATGAGAACAGTTTCTTTCCTTCTGCAGTCAGACTCATGAAAACTTTTTAACTCCTCCCCCCTTAAACATTTCACTTAAATGTCCAAGTACCAATCCAGTACCTGCACCTTCTTCATCCACAGTTTGCACTGTTAGCACTATTGTACTTCTATTCATTGTTCTGAACATTGTGTTAATTTTTTTTTCTTTGCTAATTTTTATTTGAAAATGTTGTTTGTGGCACATAGGCACCGCAGCAAATTCCTATTCTGTGAAATTGTTTTGTTCACAGACAATGGCAATAAAAACTCCTTCAATCCTTAAATCTAAACACTGTCTTTGAAAAAAGATTAATCAACAGATCTCTGTTCACTAGAAACTGCTTCTTACTGTGAGTCTGAAGGTCCTGGTTCAGTTCTGAAGTCTGGAGGAGGACCTTTGGACCGGTCACTCTTCATGGAGCCACAGCTGGAGGCTGCAAACTGGACTCTCTGTGTGACCTGTTGAC
Organism: Oryzias latipes; assembly: GCF_053564925.1. Classification (NCBI taxonomy): domain Eukaryota; kingdom Metazoa; phylum Chordata; class Actinopteri; order Beloniformes; family Adrianichthyidae; genus Oryzias; species Oryzias latipes. The sequence goes on from NC_136238.1 coordinate 49,767,074, forward strand.
CTCTGCAAACACCAAAGCATCAGAGTGTTGGAGGATCTGCTTCTTCATGAACAGCTGATGGACTTTGACATGAACACAGACTGAGCTGTTTAGTCTGGAATAACATGACATGTTTGGATCAACAGTTTCCAGCTTTCAGCATTTTCTGTCAGTCAATCCAGACTTTTTTCTAGAAAAGCTGATTCCAATTCTCCATGTAGAAATGGAGAAAGTCCAACTAGAACAATGTGATGTTTGGAAAGCATGAAAATCTGAATCCTAGGAGTCTGCAGTGATTCTTCTCATTAGACTGGAGCTGCTGTCAGTCAGAGTCAGCAGTCAACATGTTTTCTTCTCCAACATCTCTGATGTCTCTCAGAGACTCTCAGAAGACTCAACTGAAAAGATCTCATCACACACATGATGCTCCAAGTGAGTCTGATCAGAGAGATCCAGAACGGAACCAGACCTCAAGTCCTTCATCTGAAAACTGTTGATCATCTGAACTAGAATGCAGCCTCCAAAAACTCTGACAAACACTCACCGTTCCACTCCTGAATGGATGTCCTTGAAGTTAGGAGGAAGAAAACCATTTGAAGTGTCACTCCTGAAAGATCCACAGCTGGATCCAGGTCCAGATCCAGGTTCAGGTCCAGATCCAGGTCCAGGTTGGTTCCTGTGGAGAATGAAGGTTGCTGGTGTGAGTCCTGAGCTCTGACATGGAGAAGATGATGGACAGTTGGGGATGTTCATCTCACCTCTGAGCTTTGCTTTGGTTGTCATGGTTACCATCTCTGCTTCTAGAGGGAGGGGCTCCCTCCTGTGGCTCCTCCCACTGATCCATGCTGCTGGATTCACTGGATCCACATCAGCTCACACACACCTTCCTCCTTCACCTGCAGAGGAAACATGTCTTCTTCATCTCTGACAGACATCCTGGTTGTTACCAGATGAGGTTCTGAGTTCTGTTCTCTGGTACCAAAATATTTCGTTTTTTTGTCAACAAAGCTGATTTTCTGACTGATCAGGCTGTGTGGTATGGAGTGCTATACTGTTCATTATTAAATAAATAAATATGACCTCATATTTACACAATCAACCAATAAATCTCTTATAAATATATAAAAAATATCACGTAATTGTGAAAAACCTGCACACAAATTTTAAATTAGCCATTTTATTACTAAATATATTTCATTTTGCTTTAAAAATCTGTTCATTGTTTTAAAACAGCATTTTAATCATGGTGAATATTATTATAATACTGTCTTCTTTTCAGAAGCTCGGGTTCCAAAATCCATATTTTCCAAAATATCTTTGTTTTCATTTCACATAGCTGTTTTTCAGAAAGACTTATTGATTTCATAAAGAGCTTTCCAGCAGAATGAGTCTGTCTGTCAATCAAACCAGAAGTCTACATTCGTCTTCCATCTTTCCCGCTCTCTCTGAAGGTATTTCTCCCTGCTGCTGGTTCCATCGTATTCAAAACTTTTACATGGAACTGAAATCTATTCAGCTAGCAGTATGACATTTTTGATTGAATTATATGGTTATTATTGAAATAACTGTATATTTCTAACAACACAAATATTAAAATCTCGTAACATTAAAACATGTTACGGAGTTGGAGTGTGACGGGATTAAAGATTTGGATCAAAATGGCCGCTGTTTCATATGCTAAGCACCAAGAAGATGGAACATAACATTTATGAAATTCAGAATTGACTTGATTATTTAAATAACAGAAAACCTTTCTAGCAAGTCATAGTGTTGAGTCGCTGCATTTGACCACATCCAATACCCCAGCCTTCTCCTCTGTACCTCTCTGTTCTTTTCCCTCTTCATCATCAGCTGATCTTCTCTCTTTCATCATCATCATCATCATCATCATCATCATCTGAACCTCTCTCCTCGTTCTTCTCTGTTGGGACTGACTTGTCATGTATGTCTGCTCTTGTTTTCCTAAAATAAGTGAACAGATGTTCAGCAGAAGTTTAAACCAGAATGAGCATCTAGGTTTTTGTGACTTTAATAGTTGAATTATTCCTTCTTGAAGTCATCTCTGCTCTCTTTAATATCAGATGCATCATCAACCTCATGTCTGTCTGGTTCACCTCTAGTCTGTGTTCTTCTCCACTAAATCATATGGCAAATATGATAAATATTAAATATCATATTAAATCCTACGGCCAAGCAAGGATTATTAACTGTTTGAATTAATTTAACATCTTGCTAATGCATGTTTATTTGACATAAACTTTGTATTAGGAAGATTTTCAAAGAAAACAAAGGTCTAAACTATTTGTAAAAATAGAAACACTTTTTACTTTTAAGCATATTTTATTCATTGTTGTCAAACATCACTAAATGTTCAACTAAAATCCAAAATGTCGTTCAGCCAAAGTGATCTTGAAATTAAAAGGCTGTAAACGTAATAGTCACTCACAAAAATAATAATCATCCAAACTTTTAACATAGAAAGAAACAAAAACACCATCTAACCACCATCACACATACTTCTACCTTCTAGGAGCAGCTTTATCATCATTTATTGCTGCATCAGACAAAAGAAAAAACTTTTTCAGTGTTTTGGAACATCTAGTTCAAGCAGTGGCGGTTCTACACTAACTCACTCCCTGGGCGAGTTACCCCCCCCCCCCCCCCCCCCCCGCACACATACAAAATTTGACAACATCCTGTTGTGTTCCGTATCTTCTATTTAGCCATTTTACATAAAAACTGCAGTAATTTTCTAGACTCGTATTACAGGGGGGTCAAACTCAGTCACACAGGGGCCTAAGTTAAAAACTCGCTTAAGGTTTTGGGCCGAAGAAGATAAACATTTACTGAACACACTAAAGCTAAACTTTTAAACCTTTTAAACTGAACTTTTTCAACATAAATATGAATAAAAACAGGAACATTAATCCAGAATAACTCAAGTTAAACCTTAAATAACTTGTAATATTTTGCTCTCCATATAAATATATTCTGTCAAAATTATACTAATATGAACATGCTGCAGGACAAAACAAAGAAAGCCTGGAAATATTAATAAGAAATTACAAATCAAATAATTCCGTTTTTTTTTTGCTCTTTTATCATTTTTAGAGCATTTTTTTTAGAGCTGGACTCCTGCTTCATTTTTAGCAATAATTTCTTAATGCGTGACGTCCTGTGTGTGTCTTTGTGAAACATATCAGAGGGATTAGGGTTAAAAAAAAACTTACTGTGATTAATATTTTTATGTCTTATAAAACATTAAAGACTAAATCATAGAGTTCATCAAAATATTTGGCATTTCCCTTAATTTGTGCAACACCAACAGCAGAAATCCTCCAAAAAACCTCAATCCATAAAAAAATGGTCTGCGCCCACCACCCCTGTTACGGTTTCTGTTTCTTTGTTTCCTTTTTTTTTTTTTTTTTTTTTTTTTTTTCAAACTTTATTCTTTGTTTCCTTTTTGTTCTGGCATGTTTTGAGTTTAACTTCCTGTCTTATTTTGTAGGGTTTCCTGTTTAGTTTTTTGTTGTGAGTTTTACTTTGGTTCCCCATCCTTCCTGATTGTGTTCACCTGTGTCTCGGTTGTCTGTATGTATTTAAGTCTTGTCATTCCCTTCCTCCTGGGCTGGTCCATAGTATGTTAGTTAGTATGTAAGTCTGCTCTCCCCGTTTCGAGTGTTTCGAGTTTCTAGCCTGCCCTCTGCAGTGGTTTTGGTTTTGCGTCCTTAGTTTTGTTTATTAAAGCCCCCGTTCCCCTGCAACCTCCTGCCTCCTCTCGCTCTCTGCGCCTGGGTGCTTCCTCCCTTCTCCCCCCGTAACAACCCCTCCCCCTCCCATTCCCTCTGACACACGCGGCTCCGTCTCTACGAGGGGAGGCGCAGCTGCGGCCCAGAGTTGATTGTCAGATAGAAAAAGACTCCCAATCACCTGTTAGTGTGATTCAGCCAGCCACCGGAGAGTTGCGCTCCCCTCTCGAGTTTTTTGACTTATGTTCCAAAGACTACCGCAAAGAGGTGTGGCCGCAAGCGTTTTGTAGCAGAGGGCAGTGGTCACGTGCGTGTCGGGTCTGCTGTGTCGGATCAAGTTATTGTGGGAAATAATCCCCATTGCCTGTTTTTGTCGAAATTGGGTTGAGCACAGGTGTTTGTTCTGCCTAATTCTTTTTCATGTGCCTGTTTTACGTTGTTTCACTCTGAGTTATTTCATCTTTTTTTTATTTATTTATTTTTTTTGCACTATAAGTGTGAAGAGGAAACAGGATCAAGACATTCTTAGGAGTCTGATGTGTCAAATTTAAAGTGTTAAGTGTCGGCAGCTGAAGCAATTTCAAATTAAAAGCGCAAAGCCGCCTCTTTGAATATGGTAGTACATTGTAATGCATCGGGTACCGGCAAATGCCGCCCCCTATGAAGTGCCGCCCTGGGCGACCGCCCACATCGCCCATATAAAAAAACCGCCACTGAGTTCAAGAAATTATTTAAAATAAAATCAGTAAAAACAATCTCCTTTATTTTCTCCATGATTATTGATTCTGTAAATCCTGCTCAGTACAGCTGGAAGACACTTGTGACCATTTTATTGGTAGCCAGTGGTTTTAGGCCCGGGCGCAGCCCCCCCCCCCCCGCAGCACTTTTGGTTTTCTCTTATCTATTATTTCACAAACTTTGGAACGGCCTAAAACCTGTGAATTAACGTCCTGCAGCTGCACTCCTGTCTATTAGACGCAAATGTGAGAGAAGAAAAAAGGGAAATGGGGGCAGCAGAGAGGAGAGCAGCCTCGATTATGCAACACCTGGATCATCACTGCTGTTGGATCACTCGGCAGTTCATGTTAATAATGTCATTATTTACCAACTATTGTAGATGTTTTTATTATTTAGTTGGTGTCAGTATTTGACATAAAGGCAGCAGGAAATGCAGGAAAACAGCTGCACTTTATGACATCATAGATAAACTATAGAGGAATTTTATGAATGGATTGAGGTTTTTAGAGGATTTCTACGGTTGGTGTTGCACTAAATAGAAAAATGCCAAATATTTTTTAGAGTAATCCAACTGATGAGTTCTATGATTTAGTTTGAAATGTATTATAGACCTAAAAATGACAGGTTTTAAAATAATCAAATCCTCTGATCTGTTTCACAAAGACACACAAAACAGAAACAAAGTTATTTCTAAAAATGATGCAGGAGTCCAGCTCTAAATGACAAAAGAGCTAAGAAAACAGAAAGACATGTTTTGTTATTTCTAATTATTAATATTTCCAGACTTTTGTTCTGCAGCATCTTCATATTTGTACAATTTTGACAGAATATATTTTATGGAGAGTAAAATTGAATTAATGTTCCTGTTTTCATTCATATTTATGTTCAAAACGTTCAGTTTTAAATATCTAAAAGTTTAGCTTTAGTGTTTTCAGTAAATGTTTATCTTGTTCTGCCTAAAACCTAAAGCGTGTTTTTAATTTAGGTCTACGTGTGACTGAGTTTGACCCCCCTGGAATACGAGTCTAGAACATTCATGCATTTTTTGTGTAAAATGGACAAATAGTAGATAGAGAACACAAAAGGCTGTTGTCAAGTGTGTATGTGTGCAGGGGAGGTGTATGTGGGTGGGGGGGTGGAGGTTTGGTAGGGTTACTTGCCCGGTGAGTAAGTTAGTGTGGAACCACCACTGCTGGTAGCTTTAGCCCAGTGGCGGTTTTAGATATGGGCGATGTGGGCAGTCGCCCAGGGCGGCACTTCATAGGGGGCGGCATTTGCCGTGCCCGATGCGTGCGTTACTCATATGCGTTACTCATATTGTGCTACGATATTCAAAGAGGAAGCTGGCAGCTTTTAATTTGAAATTGCTTCAGCTGCCGACACTTAACACTTTTACTTTGACACATCAGACTGTTAAGAATGTCTTCATCCTCTTTGCTCTTCACAGTTATGGTGCAAAAAAATAAATAAAAAAAAATAAAAAAATAAAAGATGAAATAACTCAGAGTGAAAAAACGTAAAACAGGCACATGAAAAGGAATTGGGCAGAACAAACACCCATGCTCAACTCAATTTCGACAAAAGCAGGCAATGGGGATTATTTCCCACAATACTTTGCTCTGACACGGCAGACCCGACACGCACGTGACCACCGCCCTCTGCTGCAAGATGCTTGCGGCCACACCTCTTTGCTGTAGTCTTTGGAACATAAGTCAAAAAACTCGAGAGGGGGGCGCAACTCGCCGGTGGCTGGCTGAATCACACTAACAGGCGTGAGGGGAGTCTTTTTCTATTTGACAATCAACTCTGGGCAGCAGCTGCGCCTCCCGTCATAGAGACGGAGCCGGGTGTGTCAGAGGGAAGGGGAGGGGGAGGGGGGATGAGAGCAGACCATTTTTTTATGGATTGAGGTTTTTTGGAGGATTTCTGCTGTTGGTGTTGCACAAATTTAGGGAAATGCCAAATATTTTTGGAGTAATCCCACTGATGAGTTCTAAGATTTAGTCTTTAATGTTTTATAAGACCTAAACATATTAATCACAATAAGTTTTTTTTTAGATCTAATCCCTCTGATATGTTTCACAAAGACACACACAGGGCGTCACACATTAAGAAATTATTGTTAAAAATGAAGCAGGAGTCCGGCTCTAAAAAAAATGCTCTAAAAAATGATAAAAGAGCAAAAAAAATGGAATTATTTGATATAATTTCTTATTAATATTTCCAGGCTTTCTTTGTTTTGTTCTGCAGCATGTTCATATTTGTATAATTTTGACAGAATATATTTCTATGGGGAGCAACATATTATTTAAGGTTTAACTTGTGTTCCTGTTTTTATTCATATTTATGTTCAAAAAGTTCAGTTTAAAAGGTTTAAAAGTTTAGCTTTAGTGTGTTCATTAAATGTTTATCTTCTTCGGCCCAAAACCTTAAGCGTGTTTTTAACTCAGGCCCCTGTGTGACTGAGTTTGACCCCCCTGTAATATGAGTCTAGAACATTCATGCATTTTTTTGTGTAAAATAGCTAAATAGAAGATAGGGAACACAACAGGATGTTGTCAAATTTTGTAGGTGTGCGGGGGGGAGGGGGGGGCGCCTGTGGGGTTACTCGCCCAGGGAGTAAGTCAGTGTAGAACCGCCACTGCTTTAGCCTGAATGTTTCCACCTCTGTTTCTATCACTGCTAGAACCTTCCTGCTGTCTCTCAGCCATTACAGGAACTTTCCTTCATTCCTTCTACATTTTGCATTTTCTGTTTTGAGCCCTCAATTGTTTTTCTCTGGCCTCCCCGTCTTTAGCGCTCTCATCAGATGACGACACGATTCAACTGACAGTAATCAACAGTGCGCTCCCGCGCGCGCGTCTCCGCGAGAGACGTGCTGGAATGTCCTCTCTGTAAAGACCCGAGGGAGGGAGGGAGGGAGGAGCGGCTGCGGTGCTCAATCGGTTACAATGTGCTTCTGTTACCGATCATTTCATGCAAATCTATGTTAACAAACAGCTGTGAAAATAAAAAATACGAACTATTAAATAACTTTCCCAACTTCGGTCTGGCCAACGCCCCATGCGACGCATTTGCTGCATTCTCACTTTTTGCGCCCCTGAAGCCTCATGTGCTGGATTTAAAAAAAACACATGAAGAACCTGATTCAACAGCCACAGATCAGAGTGGATCAGAGTTTCTGGAAGAAGGATCAGAGTTTCTCTGAACCGTCTCAGCACGAATACATGGAAACTTTCAGAGATCATGTTTCCAGGAAGCCCTGATGTGTTTGTCTGCTGCTCTTTTCCTCACAGATCAACACAACAGCTTCATGATGAGAACAGAAAACAACTTTAACACAAAGACTCACCAAAGAAGAAAATGAAGGAAACTCCAACATCTGTGTCTGCTGGACAAACTCAGCTGACTGACTGTGAGAGGAGAACTCCTCCCTCTATGTGTGTGTGTGTGTGTGTGTGTGTGTGTGTGTGTGTGTGTGTGTGTGTGTGTGTGTGTGTGTGTGTGTGTGTGTGTGTGTGTGTGTGTGTGTGTGTGTGTGTATGGATGTGACCAATGAGTGACCCTGACAGACATCTACTCCACCCGCTGCATCACTAGGGCTCATAACATCATCAAGGACAGTTCACACCCCGGCTCAGGCCTGTTCCACCTGGTGCCCTCTGGGAGGCGCTACAGAGGCACCACAAGCAAAACCAACAGACTCAACAACAGCTTCTTTCCAAAAGCAATAACCATCCTCAATTCCCAAATGACAGATAACATCCATACTAGCTTTTGCACTTCTGACATGTTTACACACAGTTCTCGTACCCAATTTTGCTCTCTTCATTACAGTTTACATTTGCAGACTTGTACATACTGTTTGTCTGTTTGACTTATTGTCTTACGATGTTCCTTTCTTGCTGTTCTTGCACTGATGGCGATGCTTCAATCTCATAGTACAATTCACAATGACCATAAAGCAAATCTAATCTAATATCGCTAGAGGAGGGGGGCCAAGATGGCGACGGCGACCGCATGTAAGAAACTTCTGTGAGCTCTCAAAACTTGGAATTTGGAATTTGACCCTTTGCCTTGAATCAAAAACACAGGATGTGTTGTGAAATATTAATTTCTTCAAAATTAATTTTTTAAAATCTAAACTAACAATGAGGAAGAAATAAAAGAAAACCGCGGCTCTCTCAACCGCAGCAGCTCTTTGGAAAATATGGAAGTGGATGCTTCTAAGGAGAAACGACACATCAGAGAAACCCATTCCTATGGCTGTCACATGACAGATGATGAAGAATGTTCTTCAATGCCAAATACACCTAAACATCCCCAAGAAGGTGAGAGGAGAAGAAAAGCTAAACAATCCTGATAACAGCTCTGCAGCTGAGCCGACTTTGTCTGAGCTTCAGTCCACCATCATCACAGCAGTTACTGACAAATGAATGAACCAGCAGACAAAACTGATGAAGCTGGGATTACAATACTGTCCAAATGAACAATCTGAAGAAGTTGCTTGAGTTTTGCATTCAGGAGGTCATGGACTTAAAAAAAAACTAACTGAGAGCCTGAAAAAGCAACGTAAAGAGTTGGAGAAGGTTGGAAAGATGGAGACCAAAAATAACGATGCAGAAGAAGAATCTACGTCTGTCTGCTGTCCCTGAAGGAAATCCAGAGGACGTCAAATCAAGAGTTCAAGACATTTTGTCAGAGCTCTGTGTGTTTTTACAACAGACTTCATAATGTTTTATTCTATGGTAGTATCATAATTTGTCCAGACCAATCACTATCTGACATCGGACCAACGTACAACCAATCACATAACTTGATGTCAGCTTTAGTCCCAGAACCCCGAACGGAATTTCCAGGCTGAACGGTTTTGGTTCCTACAGAAGCCATATTGAACATGTGCAGCGGTTCCTGAACAAAACCAGGAAGTTCCTAAGTTACTTTTCTCTTGGTAGCAGAAGAAAGGAAGAAATGTCCCAGCCTTCTCCTCTGTTCCTCTCTGTTCTTCTCCCTCTTCATCATCAGCTGATCGTCTCTCTTTCTCTCTATCATCATCATCATCATCATCAAGTTTAAACCAGAATGAGCATCTAGGTTTTTGTGACTTTATTAGTTGATGATTCCTCCCTGAAGTCATCTCTGCTCTCTTTGATATCAGATGCATCACCAACCTCATGTCTGTCTGCTTCACCTCTAGTCTGTGTTCTTCTCCACTAAATCATACGGTGAGGCAACAATTGTTTCATGTTTTAAATTAATTAAACATCTAAACATTTTCTAAAATGAAGAATACTATTTAAAATGACAGACTTGGTCTGAACTGTCTTTGTCCTGAACGTCACCATCAGACCAGCCTGTTTCTGTCCTCCATCTGTCCTGATTCTCTTTTCTTGTCTTTCTCTCCATCCTCACAGCTGTTTGACAGAAACTTTGTGTTAGGAAGATTTTAAAAGAATACAGACTAAACTAAAATCCAAACTAAGCAAAAGGCTGTAAACTAAACAGTCCCTCAAAAAACAATAATCATCCAAACTTTTAACATAGAAAGAAACTAAAACTCCATCTAATCACCATCACACACACTTCTACCTTCTAGGAGCAGCTTTGATCATCATTTAGTGTTTCAGTCAAAGGATAAAAACTTTTTCAGGGTTTTGGTACATCTAGTTCAAGAAAGGATTTAAAACAAATTCAGTACAAAGAATCCTCTTTATTTACTTCTGGATCAGTGATTCTGTAAATTCTGCTCAGTCCAGCTGCAAAACACTTTTGTGATTATTTTACTGGTAGTTTTAGCCTGAATCTTTCCAAGCCTGTTTCGTCACTGCTATAACATAGCTGCTGTCTCACAACCATAAAAAAGTTGACTCTATTTATCCGACAATGGGGAAATAGGTTCTCCACATTTGACCCCTCCCCTGGGGGAGCAGTGAGCTGCAGACCGGGAACCATTACAGGAACTTTTCTTCAGTCCTTCTACATCTCTGGCATTTTCTGTTTTGAGCCCTAGATTGTTTTTTCTTTTTCCTTCCCATCTCTAGCGCGCTCTCATCAGATGACGACACGATTCAACGGAACATATTTAACAGCGCGCTCCCGCGCGCGCGTCTCCGCGAGAAACGCGCTGGAATGTCCTCTCTGTAAAGACCCGAGGGAGGGAGGGAGGAGCGGCATATATATATCAATTGTTCCATTTTTGTGGAATTGCCTCATATGCTGCTGCTCTGCGGGGAAACACGTCTCCACGCCGCCATCATGGTGTCTAACAGCCCCCCCCCCCCCCCCCCTCATTCTAAAAACACATCTGGAGCCTGAAAGAACATGGAATCGGGCAGCAGATTCTAGGAGAAGTCGCCATGTTTCCAGGAAGCCCTGATGAGTTTGTCTTCTGCTCTTTTCCTCACAGATCAACACAACAGCTTCATGATGAGAACAGAACACAACTTTTACACAAAGACTCACCAAAGAAGAAGAAAATGGAGAAACTCCAACATCTGTGTCTGCTGGATAAACTCAGCTGACTGATCGAGAGCAGAACTCCTCCCTCTGTGTGTGTGTGTGTGTGTGTGTGTGGATGTGTGTGCATGTATGGGTATGAGGTTTGATATTCAACAGACATTCAGCGCGGATCTCCACTGAGGTCTCTTAGGGACCGTCAACAAATTAACGATTGCATGAGATGGAGAAGATTTTAACTTTGCAAAAATAAATAAATTACTATAAAGCATTTACTCATTTTGTGTTTTAACAATCTATTTCTTTTGCAACGTTTTAATAGGAAAGGTTGTGCAATCATAGATGCTAAATATTTTATAAGAAAACTGTTTCAAGGAAAGATTTTGTTTTTTTAATAGCTTCCTAATCATGTGATGTTATGATTGCAAATATATAAAAAAAATATGGCTCCACTACGCAACATACACACATTTTATAAAGAAATTATGTTATATTTTTATAAAAAAAACGTGCAATTAGCAAATTAATTCTGTTCAGTTCTTTCAATAACTTCCAAACCACATGACCCAAAAACATGAAACCTATGCCAAATTGTTCTTCTGACAAACCTACATCAGAAACATCAATTTGTTTAAGACTTAAAGATTATACAAATCTTACGTTACTTTTTGTATTAATATTACAGCTGTTCACATATTAAATTTAATCGTTTCTTCAATAGCTCCCAAACCGCCTGACCCAAAAATGTAAAACCTATGCCGAATTGTTGAAGTGACATCGCAACATCAGACACACCTCTATGTTTTGTAATCAAAGATGTTATATTTTTTATATGAATTAATATATGGACATTCCATAGGTTCGCATAAGAGTTAGTCATTTTTTTCAATAGCTCCCACACTGTGAGACCCAAAGATATGAAACATATGCCAAATTGTGGTGCTGACACCCTAACATCAGACACACCTCTGTGTTTTGTAATCAAAGATGTGAAATATTTTAAATGAATTATTATATCAAAAATGCAGAGGTTTGCTTATGAAAGTTGGTCAATTTTTTCAATAGCTCCGAAAGCGTGCGAAGCAAAGATATGAACCCTATGCCAAATTGTTGTACGGACATCCCAACTTCAGACAAACCTCTTTGATTTTTGTTCAAAGATCTGCAATATTTTATATGAATTATTATATGGAAATTCCATAGGTTATAAATAGAATATACAACATATTTGATAACAAAACAAAGAGGTGTGTCTGATGTACACATGCGAACCAATGACATTTTGATTTAAAATTCATATAAAATATTTCACATCTTTGATTACAAAACAAAGAGGTGTGTCTAATGTCGTCTGACTGATGTCTGACTGATGATGACTGAGTCAAAAATGTATAAATCTATATTACTATAATAGTGTAGTCCTAGTCTACTTCATATAGGTTTAACACAATAAAGTTGACATTTATGTCAACAGCAAATTATCCGTACATCATCCAGCATGTTGGTAATAGCCCTGCAGCATCATGCATGAAAACGTGTGTTCTATTAATAAAGCCCCTGCAGCATCATACATGTCAACATGTGTTCTATTAATGAAGCCCCTGCAGCATTAAAAGAAAATAATTATAGTACTTACCTGTGAAATGATATACCTTCCTCCTTCGTGGACTAATTTCTCTGATTTTGGCTGTTGAAACCCAAACAATGAACTGGCATTTTGCAGAAAATGTGTTCACATGCATTCACTCCAGCAGTGACTTGACCTCACCAAGATGGCGGTGCTCTCCTCCCAGGAATCACGTGATGTCTCCTCTAGTGATAGAACTATTTGGGTCTGACTCTCCCCTAAGGAGTGATGTTCATGCCACTACGTGGCACACAAAACTTTCTAAGTTGCAAATGAAAATATTAAATATTCGCTATTCAAATAGTTTTTGTTGTGCTTTCAATTTCTTATTTTTTTTGTTTTGCTTTCAAAAACTTTTTTTGCGTTTGCAAACCACGTGTTTTTGGATGCGTCAAATCTTGCTTTTTTCCAGCTATCTTTGATTTTGCTGAATACGGAGGCTCAGAAACCAAACCAGATCTTTTTACCCTCAATTTTGGATGAAGACATTTTCATTTTTTTTAAATCATTTTAATAATTCATACTTTTTTTTTTTTTTTTTTTGAATGGATTCAATTTTATTTAGTCAGATTTGTGAATTTATGGCTGAGGGTCTCCTGAAACTAAAGTTTATCAACTGACATTAAATCAACAGGCCTGTGTGAGATCTATGTGACCAGTACGATCAGCATCATCAACTGACTCAGAAAAACACATTGATTAAGATGATCGTGTCGGTAAGAACCACAAGTGATAAATTGATGGAAAATCCACTTTTTTTTCTTCAAATTGGCAGCTTTCTGTTGATTTCTATCTCCATAGCAACCATTTTATGTTTTTATCACCTGGGGATAATGAACAGATGGACGTCAGTTTTCCTGGTAGTGATGACATCACATTCAGAGGGGTCACGTTCTGGTGGAGCGTCTCTGCAGTCCACACTTCCTCTGTCTCATGATGGTTTGGATCCCTACAGCTGATGAAGACTCTGGGATGTCAAAGTCAACCTCCAGTGGTGTTTGATGCAGATGTTTGACATTCCTGATCACTTTAGATAAGGGTGTCATGTGCGGGTGGCTCGAGAGCCGGTAGGACCCAAATGCAGAGACGGGAGCCAACGGGTTCAGGACTAAAGGGTTTAATGACCAACAAACAAAAGGCGCTGCAGAGCAGGATGACAAAAAAAAAAAAAACTCACTGTGGCGTGGCGAGGGACATGAAACGAGGACGCTAGACAGGAATGACGTAAAACACACGACCAGAAGTTAATGGACCAGCACAAGAGGAAGGCAGAGACAAGACTTATATACAGACAGGGAAGACAAGACACAGGTGAACACGATCAGGGCAGATGGGGACCAAAGGAAGTAAGACTCAAGACATGACAAGACAGGAACCCTTTCAAAACAAAACAGGAAACAGAACCAAACAAGACAAAACAAGAACTAAAGCAAAAACCAAGACAAAACAAACTCAAACCATGACAAAGGGGTCACCAACTTTTTTGAGACTGAGGGCTAATTCATGTGCATTAAGTGGTATTAAGGGCGCAACAGGACCTGTTTGCTAAAAACCTCCTTGCCCCCCCCCCCCCCCCCACACACACACACACATTTGCATGCCCACATGCATGAATACTTTAGACTCGTACTACAGAGGGGGTCAAACTCAGTTGCAGAGGAGGCCTAAATCCAAAACACACTTTAGGTTGCGGGCAGCAGAAGCGCCGATTCACAAGTTTCAGGCTGTTCCATACTCTGCCATATATTTCATGATAGCAGAACTAAAGTGCATTAATTACTTATAGCTAGCACTGAATCACCATCCTCTACTATCGAGGCAAGAACCGTTACGCCAGAGTCTTCATTTACTATCCTCTTACTTAGTAGCAACCACATTGGACATCTCCCAATCTGCTACCTGTGCCCCATGCAAAGCACAACCCCGGTTTGTTGAGAAGGACACCCACATTAATTAGCGCAGTTGTCCCCAACCTTTTTGTCACCGCGGACCGGTACAACGCAAGACACGTTTACCGCGGACCGGTGGGGGGGGGGGGATTTGAGGTGCAACGCAAGGCACGTTTACCGCTGCCTATTAAAGGCAGATTTCCCTTTTTTAGCGGGTGCAGGTTCCTCTTCTGTCCCATCATTGGACTGTTTCCCCTTGTCAAAGCAACTTTCTAAAGAAGTTTGTTTTTGCTCATCATGTATCACGTGATGTTTGGTGTCGCGACTTTGACGTGTGTTAAGTGTGACGGATGTAACAGAAAGAATCCGGTCTCTTTTCAAAATAAAACGTTTTTTTTGAGAAAAAAAAACAATAAAATGGAAATTATTTTTTATTTTTTTATGCGTCCCGGTGCCAAAATTTCCCGCGGACCGGTACCGGTGGTTGGGGACCACTGATTTAGCGGATAATCATATTTGTCCATCTGTTTTGAACACACCCACCACCAGCCAAACAGCATTACCTTCAATTCTGCTCACAGCTCCCTCACTTATGGTGAGCATTTAACACACCCAAGATTCCCACTTCCCATGAGTTTTAGAAGCTGAAGGCGGGGCTAACCCCCAGATCGCCACATTATATTGATTTACTACTGGTTATGATCAATGCTATTTTCTGAGCATTCCCGTTAAATGATATTTACCCTTCAAATTTTTTTTTACATTCTTGCTATAAATGGGACAGTAATCTTTGTGTCTTTTGTGAAAATGATGTAGAAATTGTGAAACATCTTTTCTTTGAATGTTTTCATGTAAAATAGTTTTGGTCTTCTTTTCATAATTAGCTCAAATCCAAAAATATCTGCATTAACCCTTTAAATTGAAATAAAATTAAAATTCGATTACAATTAATTGACAAAAATTTGGAATTTCTGATTAATGTACTGCTTATAATTTCAAAACATTTTATTCATACTTGTGAATTCTTAAAGGTGAAACCTCACATTAATGGATTACTCAACCTTGACAACCTATTCTCTAAATCTTTACATTACATTAATCATAAGAATGTCCAGACATTGTGTAATTTATTTGATCTATTTAAACTTTTGTAATAGACACTTCTTTTTATGGATTATTTTTTAAGTTATATTTGCTTTCATATTTTTTTTGTCTACTTTTATCTCAGAATTGATATTGTTGTCATTGACAGACATGCTGTGGTTTTTTGGTGAATATTTGCTTCAAATAAAAAAACAAATTGGGTGCTCATGCGCCCGCAGGCACAGGGTTGGTGACCCCTGTTCTAGTGGGTCTAGATGACCAAACTCCCAACATTAAAGTGCCTAGGATAGCACAAGGGTTAAACAATGTCTTTGTGTGTCTTGTCCTTTTGTTTTTAAATGTGATGATGTTTTGTTGGTTTGTAAAGCACTTTGAGTAGCTTGTGTTGTAAAAGTGCTTTAGAAATAAAGTTTTGATTTTGATTCCAACAGTCTGGTAAATGTCAGCCCATCCTGGGACAGCATCTTTCTCTGGCATCGTTCCCTGTTCCAGTCATGTAGAGCATCATCTAGTCCTGAGCCAAACTCACAGGAAACATCACTCTGCTTCAGTTCAATTCACTTGATATACTCCAATATCACAACTCAGTTGTCTCAACGAGCTTCACATTGCAAAGTAAGTCTTACAATTAACAGCCTACACGAACACCCGTTTGATCGATCAGCAGTGAAACAAACAAAAAAAATCAAACGAAAATTACAACAGAAATTCAAATGAACACATATTTGCAAAAGGAAAAGTGAAACATGTTCTGTAATATTGGCATGTTGTGCAATTCATCCTCATAGATAATGTAGTTAACAGAACGAAATTATGTACAAAACTGATATTCTCCTCAATGTTTCCGTCTGGCGGAGTAGAAATAGGTGCGGGCGTGCGGACGGACGGACATACGTACTAATTGTCCACTGGGGAAAGTTGTTTTCATAGTAAAACATTTCTTCATAAGCTATGGAATTATGGTATTCATGCATATGCCTTTAGTTTGTTTTATTTTTGATAAAACAATGTATGGCGTATGTCTCAACCATTCAGAAAGCAACAAGAAATTACATTTGCGCTGAACAATTTCCCATTTCCACGTCGATTATTACCGACATTTGTAGCTTGTCAGATGCAATAAATGGATGGAAATAGAATGCCCCATCACATGCGTAATGACGCACAATGGCTGATCTTGTGCACTTAGAAGATGTGGCAAATGGAAGAATTCGGAGTGTTTGATCATATCAGCTTGGAAAAAATGTCAGCCCAAAGTTCAAGTAACTTTGAAAGAATTCGGTCTCTCTGGTCTCCCATAGCTAACTCGATGACTTAGGGGGTGGGGGGCCTTGACTTTCTGCCGTGGTTCGGGGTGGGGGTCGGGGCCACCGGTGCCTGGCGGGGGGTGGTGGGGGCTCCGTTGGTCGGGGGGTGGGGCCCGGTGCCTGGGTGGGGCGGGCGGGGGCGCTGCATGGTCCTCTGGGCTTGGGTGTGGGGGTGCGTGGTGGGGGGGTGGGGTGATGGTCTGGCTTGGCTTGGGGGGTGGTCCCTTTGCCTGTGCTGGGGGGGGTTGGCGGGGGGCCCTGCTGGGGGGGGGGGGGGGGGGGCAGGCCCAGCGGCGCTGGATGGGCTGCCCATCTGCACCTGGGGCTGGGATCGTCCCTTCCCTGGCTATGGGACGGGAAGGGACAACTCTTGGGACAGCTGTTTGACCACCGGGGGAGAGTCTACCAGCTGTCCCCAACTTACCCCCTTCCTCATATAACCTCATATTAGGGTGAGGGGGTGGGGGGTTTAGCCTGCGATTCGCCTTGGGGGGGGGGGGGGGGGGGGGGGGGCTACTTGGCTCTTTCGGTTTTATTTGCACCTTAGACATGTAGGGTCCTTGATAGGGGGGGTGCTTGGACATCACTGCCAGCAAGCAGCAGATGTCCTCCTGGCACCCTACCCGCCAATTTTAACCGCACCTTAGATATTTAGGGCCCCTTGGTGGGGAGGGTGAGGGGATATCACTGTGAGTAATCAGGAGATGTCCCCTTAGTGCCCTACCCGCCAATTTTAACTGCACCCCCCTTAGTACACACACCCCTCCCCCTTCAATATATACATTCCAACATAAACACACACACATGCACACACACACCCTCTCAAACACACATACACACACACACATTTTGCAAGGAAGGTGGGACCTAGGACCATCTGTCCCCTACCCCTTCCCTGGTGGGGGGTGCGGGCCCCTTGGCGACGGCTGCCGTGTCCCCTGGGTGCCGGCTTCCTGGGCCCGGCGGTGCTCTCTCCGCGCGGTGGGGGGGTTCACATTACACCTGGGCCGGGGGTGTTCGTGTCCCTGGGGGATGGGTCCTGGTCCTTGCCCCTGAGCGCTGGGCCCCGCCAAATTTCCAACTGTGGCCGAGCCTGGTCGGGCCATATTTACAACACCCCTTGTGGGCCCCCTTTTTTCCCCGGGGTTCCCCCCTCCTGGGCGGGGGCGGCGGGCCCCTGCCTTGCTCCTCCCTGGACCAACCGTGGGCCGGGTGGGTGGCTGCCTGGAGTGCGGAGCGGGTCTCCCTTGGGGGGTCCTGGCTCGTACCTGGGGTTGGGGCGGGGGGATGCCCGGAACTCCTGGGTGGTGATGGGGTGCTCGTCTGGGGCTGTGGGCGTCCTTCTCCTGTGGGGCCCTGCATTGGGCTCTCCCGGCGCGGCGGGGGGGCTGCTCTCCTGGTTGGGCTGGGGCGGCGCTCTCTTTCCCTCCGCGCCTCCCTGCTCTCTGGCTCTGGGGGCCTTGCGGCGGTCCTGCTGGCCCTGGCCTGGGTGGCGGTCTTGGTCGCCCGGGGGGCGGTTGTTCCCTGCCCGTTCCCGTGTGGCGTTGGGGGGGTTCCGGCTGCCGCTGCTGCTGCGGCGGGGGTCTGGGTGTGGGGGTGGCTGGGCGCTCCTCTTCCTTCTTTTCACATTCCAACATCCATTTTAGAAGAACATAGAATTTGGAGTGAACGCATCTTTAAATAGCAAGAAGACTTGCTGGCAAACGAGGATGAGTGGCTTATGAGCCGGTTCCCACTTCTTCGAGCCGTCCTGTTGGACCTCTGCGGGTTTTCACTCGGAGGAACCACGCGTGTCATCCGGTGCATGCATCTGGCGCTCTTGTGTCCCCCCCCCCCCCCCCCCCCCCCCCCATGGAGCGCTAGACGTTTTTTATGCCTCGACTTTGATGTCCGACCATTTCTTTTTTATTTCGGCCCACGGTCCGAGGTTGTGAGGCTACAGCATTACGGCGTCTGCCCCCGTTTGCCACTCACGTGCCATTTTGGCATTAGTGATGCCCACACTGTGCCCTCCAAACAACATTCTTCTTTTCTTTTCCACCTTGCCAACGATAACTTCTACTTCACATTGAGTGAAGTTACGTTTTTTTGATTTCCTCTCTGTGTTTGCCATGGTTTCGCAATCAATGAATGTTCATTTGTGGGCGTTTCACAGACTATTTATGGGCAAATATGGGCGTGTCATGAAGCCGCAAAAGCTGCGCTGCATTTAGAATTGGTTGTGATTTATTAAGGGAACGATGCGTAGGATGTGCGTGCGCACGGTTTTATAAATCCAAATATTTCTGTGCGTACGCACGTCTTATGTTTCATCCGTACGCCACTTCTGACGCAAATTCTACGCAAAGTTTTATAAATGAGGACCCAGAGCTCTTGTCTGATATTATAACCATAACTTACAGTATTTTATTAGGACTTCAGAGTCAGAGAAACTTTCCGTTTATTCAACGTTTAATCATGTCTGTTCTTCTGAGCCGTGATAATCCATGTAGAGGCAGAAATTCTACAGACACTGCAGAACTACCCTTGTCTGCTGGTTTCCTGTAAGTCAGGAGGTTTGGGGGAAACAGGTTTTCCTGTTCCAAGGTGCCGTTGGCTGTTATGCACCTACTAGCTATGTGAAATCTCTGCCTTTGACCCCTCCCCTGGGGAGTGGTGAGCTGCAGACACAGCCACGCCCATTTGGTGGTTTACGAAACCCATCCAGCCCCTTCATGCTGAGTGCCAAGACCGGTTGTGTCATCGGATTTGCATCATTTGGAATTTAAAAAAATAATATCATCTGTTTTACATCGAAACAGAAATATTTAATAATTTTATGAACGGTTCCTCTATTTTTATTTTCTGCTTTTCATTCAATTTAACTTTTTCATATAAATAAATAAAATGAAAACATTGACAGCACCCGTGGCCGACTGCTGACTGTAATTGTGACTAAAAGTGGATAATATTGTAACTACCTGGGGGTTAGCCCCACCTTCAGCCCCTAAGATTGACGGGAAGTGAGGAATCCTGGGTGTAAACCTTGAGAGAGAGGGTTGTGAGTTAAAGTGACGTCCATGCTGTTTGTGTATTAAAGTAGAGAGGCTTTGATGCTGAAAAGTAAACTTGTTTGTCTTCCTATTATTTCTCCTTGAGACTGTCCAGGTCGTGCAGTGTGTGGACCACGGGCAGCTCTCCAATGAAGCAGCTTTATTAGCAGTTTGCCTTTTGCTTCCCCACTTGTGATGTTCCGGCTGGGTCGTTTCAATATTTTTTTCCAAAAACGTGAAAGGACATGACGTCACGTTTCCTACCACTGGTTTATGTCATCATTTTCATATCATTTCATATTTCAGTTTATGAGAACTGGAATTGTCCAGAAAATATGTAACTCTTCTTCGTTCGGTTAAATATACACAAGAAAACCTGCTGCAGACGACAAAATTCCGGCTAATGAATCATTAGCCGGAACCGGAAGTTCGTGTCCTGTTCTCCCTTCTCCATTTTGGTCGAAAAATACATTTTTGTCGAAATAAACAAGTCACACCGAACTATCGTTGATTTAAAAAAAATCGTGTATACCTTTATTTGCCAGTACAGTAAAGTTAAAAAAATCGTTGTTTTGTCCCCCGCCATTGACATGATAATATGAGCGACAGGCAACACTCCAGACCAGCTGGTGGCGCTAAAGCAACATGACGCTGTTAGCCAAACAAAGAAGAAGAACAGCACGAGGCGCTAGCAGCGTTAGCTTGTTAGCAGGCTAGCAGCGTTAGCTTGTGTTGAGAGGTCGGTGGTGTTTTGTTGGGACGTTTGTGAGGTTTTTGGACAGAAAGGACGATACGTGGTTCGTGTGGGAACTCTCAGCATTTTCCAAAGTGTCGTAAATGAGTGAAGAAGTGTTGAACAGAAAGACAACGTGGATTGCTGTGATTGTGAGACTAGCAGATGATCGATCGGAGCTGCAGTGAAGAGGACGGCGGTGTTTGTGGGAGTTGGAGCTGAAGATCGGAGCAGGAACCATGTCTTCCCTTCAGTCTCTGAGAGAGTTGATCAGCGAGCGACTAGCTGCTGCTGCTGAAGAAATCTGCAGACTCTGTGAAGGAACCATCGTCCAGTACGAGGAGGAGCTCTGTCGTCAGCGCAGACTGCTGGATGTTATCTGGAAACCACAGCTGCAGCTCCACCACATAGGTATGTCACCTTCATCAGAGAAACAGAGAAGCCTTTGAGCTTCATGCTTTTTTTTTTTTTTCTGTTTCACTTGTGTACTAATTCTGCTATACAAATAAAATTGTCTTGTCTTACTCTCACAAGTACAAGTCACTAAAAAGTTAAGTAAATGTAACGCGTTACTAACCACCTCTGCATTTATATTTGTTTCAATGAGGCTCTTGTGGTCCTCCAGACTCCTCAGACATTTTCTCCAATGATCACAGAGTTTATTGATGCTTAAAAAAACAACAAAAGTCCTGGAAACGTATAAAAGGCTCCTTGTTGGGTTTGTGTCCCTGCAGGCCTCCCCCAGCATTGGATGACTGAAGAGGAAGATATCTGCAACCAGCAGAGGAACTTCAGAGTGGAACAGGAGGAACCAGAACCTCCACAGATTCAAGAGGAACAGGAGGAACCAGAACCTCCACACTTTAAAGAGGAACCAGAACCTCCACAGATGAAAGAGGAACCAGGGGAACTCTGCATTAGTCAGGATGAAGATCAGCTTGATCTGAAGCAGGAGACTGATACCTTGATGGAGATTCCTACTTATGAGGAAGATGAGAACAGTGAAGCAGATCTAAACAATCAGCAGAGCTTTAATGTAACTGATAGTCAGGATGAAGAAGGAAACCAACATGAAGAATCAACATCGACTACAGATGAAGAGACAGAATCAACATCAAATACAGATGAAGAGACAGACCCACAGAACAGAGATCAGAGGAAGAGGAGGGACAGAAGTCATGTCCAAAGTGTGGCCAGCTCTCACATGTCAGCAGGTCAGTGTGACTCTGATCTTCATCTCCACACTATCGGTATGTTCACTTCAACAACGGTTCTATCTTGAGCTTCAAGCTCTCCAAACATGCAGTCCATCAACAGCGTGTCCTGGAAGAGTCTCTTTTGTCCCTTCCAGTTGAAAAGACAGTAGACATTGTTGGTCAGTGCAGCCCACAACATTCTTCAAATCAGATGATCTTAGTTAGTCCCTCCAGCTAACGACAAACAGGAAACCTTAACAGATCAAAGAGAAAATTGTTAGCAGATAAAAAAGTCCAATCTGTTTTGTCGTCTGTGGTTCTAAGTTTGTAGTTCAGTTCTTTTCAGCAGATTTCTCTGTCAAACCCAAAATCCATCTGTGTGACCCAATTCCGATTTTTTCCTCTCACGTGGCAAAGATCGGATATGATCGGTGAACGTGTAAGCAGGACAAAAGCGCATGGATTCTGTTTTTCTCAGATCGGATACAGGCCTCTCTCATATGTGGAAATAAATCGGAAACAAATCACATACGTGTATTTGCGTGTGCCATGTAAGCAGACAAATCGGATATTCCCCAGTAAATGCGTGTCATACGTCAGTGACGTCAATTCAGGACACCACCAACTGAGATCACATGACTTATTAAGGTGCTTTTGTGCTGATTTTGCTGTCAGCGTGTTGCCTTTCAGCCTCAGGCTTCAGACCGTAGTTGGAAACCGCTGTTATGTCCGGTCCGGTCCCGGTCGGGACGCAAACGGTAACTAATCAAGCGGGACACCGTTGCTCTGGAACAGGCTAGAAGCTGTTTATTTCTTTGGGGGGCGTGTATGATGGGGACCATGTGTGTATGTGAGCGCGCGCACGCGTGCTTGCGTGATTGTGTAAGGAGAGAGGGGGGTGTGAGCGCAGAGCGGGGGACTCTCGAAGAACCGTAAATTAAAAATAAGGTATCTCGCCCAAAAGTTTTGCAGTCTTTCTGACTTAACCCACTCTGCAGGCTGAGGGTTCAGAACGGAAAAGTGAACCCCGAGGAAATCTCCCGTGCGTTTCTGACCACGGTCGGAAAAGAGAAGTCATCGCGCAGGAAAGGTTCAACACTTGGATCAAACTGTTCGGACAGCACAACGTCTGCAAACACTTCCTCATTCAAAACTCAGAGAGAGCACATAAAACGGCCGAGCAGCGCCCCCCCCCCCCTTTTTTTACTCCCCCGTGCATCCCCTCTGGAGCGCCCAAGCCAACGCCTCCTTCCGTCGCCGCCTTGCCTCCATGACAACCGCAATCACAAAGGTCCGCGGAGGGCGGAAATACTGCTACGTAGTCCTCAGAATGTCTACGTTTGATAGTTTCAGCATTGTATAGTGTAAATGCAAAAATCAGATACGGGTCACTTTTAAAAGATGATATAAGCGGGTCGTCAAAGAAATCGGATATTGTCAGAAAATCGGATATGAGCATCAAGACCTGCAGTGTAAATGCGGCCCATGTCTCCAATTCCAGACATTCAGACAGATTCTATTTCCAAAACTACATTTCAAGCTAAAACCCAAAGACAGGGTCCTGCTCATGGATCTGCAGACAGAAAAGATTCAAACCTGAACACATCAGTGAAAAACTGCTTAGTGTCAGAATTGTTCTCCATCTTTTCTGGACTGATTCTTCCTCCAGTGCAGCTTCATCTTCATCAAACTGCTCCTCATTGGTGGGTGGAAACACAACAGGGAGGTTTTTCTGTGTCCAGTTCAGCTCCATGAATGTTCAGGCTGTTTAATGTCAGTGATTTCAGTTCTGCTGAGATTTGCTTCACTTCCAGAAGAACCTCAGCAGCATCAGGATCATTTTGTTGATGGTTTGTCTGTGGAATGACATTTCATACTCATAGCTTCAGTGGAGATCAAGAGTCTGGAACCTTTAACACTAAAAGAACCATTTGATCCAGTTTCTTCCAGACCAAAACCCAACAAGAGCCACAAAGTTCCACCTCACTGTTTAACAAAATACTTTTTATTTCTGTTTTTCTGGTTGTTGTTGGCCTCCCGTCAGGCCTTTGGAGATTCAGATGGTTCAGGACGTCCAAAAATGAAATGAGCAGTTGGGAAATGAAAAGACACACAAGAGTCTGCATGAATTTTCCAACCTTTTCCAAAAGGGGAGAGGTGGAGAAACACGACCTGTTAGGCTCTGTGGCTGTCCTCTCTCTCTGTCCTCAAGGCAAAAAGGCTTTTTTATTATTCAGTAAGGGAAGATATAAACATACTAGATACGTCATTAGAATGGTGTGTTTTTGTCTAGTCTGCATTGCAGGTGTCGTGGCTCCATAAAAACTCCAGTACAGAAAGAAAACGGAGACCAAAAGTCCAAAACTATCTGCTACTCATGTGGGTCAAACTCACTCTCTGAGCATCTGATTGACATCAGAGTATATGTTAGAACGCCAATCCCATTTGATTTGGTCTGTGCACAGATCTTGCCCAATTTCGTCTGAATGTTTGATTTATTCTCTCCACCTTTCCTTGTGACTGTGGGTGTTTTACCGTTTCAAGTGAATGTTTCAGGCCTAACAGGGCTCCAACCTTCTGCAGGTCCTGGTTTCTGAAGTGGATTCCACTGTCGGACCTGTCTTTTATGGGAAAATCATGGCGTTGAATGTAATGGTTAATAGACATTTTATTACTGATTTTAGACATTCTATTACTGATTTGCTGTCTCTCTTCTTGGTGGGCCAAGCCTCTGCCCACCCAGTAAATGCATCCAAGCACACCAACACAAAACTAACCTCTGATGGAGGTCACCATGTCTGTAATATCAATTATGATCTCTCGCCCTGTTGCTGGTTCAACTGGATATCTCTATGGTTTTCCTGGTGACACCCCCTTTTGTAATCTTACCACCTCATTGAAGCATGGCTCCGGCTCCCACTCTGTTTCTGAACATCTCTGCTCCTTCTGCTTCAGCTAATCCGACTAGCAGGCTAGCTGCTGCTGCTGCTGCTGCTGAAGAAGTATGCAGACTCAGTGAAGGAACCATCGTCCAGTACGAGGAGGAGCTCTGTCGTCAGCGCAGACTGCTGGATGTCATCTGGAAACCACAGCTTCTGCTCCATCGCATAGGTATGTTAGCTTCATCAAAGAAACAGAGAAGCCCTTTGAGCTTCAGGTCCACGCCATTGCGCGGACGGACAGACGGCAGTCAGCTGAGTCCGCGTATGGGTCACACGCAACTCTGCCTGGTTCACCGCAGCCCGCAGGCTATGGAGTTAATTCAGTCTCAATAATCAGAAATGCACACAACCGGTTTTACAAATGCACATGCTCCGATTCACAAATGTCATTTTATGCAAACGTGAAAAATAAATTCGGAAATACACACCCTGTGTTTCACAAACACACAGATTGTGTTTCACAAATGCACACTAAATGTTTTACAAATGCACAATAAGTGTTTCTCACAAATGTGCACACTGTGTTTCACAAAAAACATTTTAGAAATTCACAATAAATGTATCAGAAATGCACAGTAAGTGCTTCACAAACATGATTTTTAGGTACACATGTGATGTGAACTCACAGATCATTCGAACTGCAGACTGTGCATTCAAAATCCCGTTCTCGTTTGTGAATCTCCCCGTGTGTGTGAGAGAATTTTCTACGGTGAATATTGAGACTCATCTGACGGAGCGGGTCAACTAATGTCACCATTGGCTAGTGAATCTGTCAATCAAACTCATCGGCAAAGCAGGCGGGTTCGCTTTTAACCAATCGAATGGCCCCTTACACTCCTCACTTTCAAAGTGACGAGGGAGGGAGCTGTTCAGCACAGCAGTTGAAAGGACGCGGGCGGCAAACGTGGCGGAGAGGTCTTCTGAACGGGATCAGTCTCAGCCCGTAAGTAATGCATTTATTTGATCATTCCCTCGTTGTACGTCCTGTAATGTTATTGAATACTAAGTTGAAGCGGTCTCCTTAGCCAAGTGACATGTGTGAATGCTTTATGAACACTGCAGCAGAGTCGTTTGCAGAGTACCCCCACCACAAATTAGCTTAGCTTTGTTTTGCTTAGCCTGTGCAAGTTGTGTCTGCCTTTGAGTGAAGTTCAAGCCGGTGTCGGTTCAAGCTAGCGTCTATAGCCAATGATCTGTAGGTTCTTAACATGATTCAGATAGAACTAAGGGGAAAAGCATGCCGGATTTACAGCAGCAAAGAAAGTTTAATAAAAAGTATTGATTTGGAGACGGCGATTTGTTTAAACACTGATGCTATGCTATGCTAACTAGCTAGTTGTTCCGTGTGCTGCCTTTATGTAAACGCGATCCGGGTTAAAGTTAGACAGAGCATTTTCTCAATCCAGACTTTAAGATGGGGTGGACTGTGCAAAAAAGTTAATTCATATGACATTCATGAAAACGGCATTTTTTAAATATAACAGACGTGAATCCACTGTTGAATGAAAGAAGCCTCATTAAGTTTCTAACGTTAGAACCCGTATTCATTGTGATGACCAGCCCTGTGAGATTGTGTCAGAGTGACAGCCACTAAAATCCCCGTATCTTTACTTCAATGACGTAATGACAAGAATCCCAAACATTATGTTTTTAGGCTGTTTTGTAGTCGATAAGTAGTCACAGAAAGGGTGGATGGGAGAAATCAGCTGTCAACAGTGATTAGAGTAGAAGTTACTGTAAGTATTACACACAGGCTTCCTGTGATCAGTGTCTTGTCTCTGATTTTTTTTAAAGGTGTTCTTTACTAATTAAGTAATCATAGCAAGAGTGTTTTAAAAAAATTCCCCTTTCATATATTTGAAAATTATGTAATTTAAGATCAGACAGCTAAATTATCTAATCCATGTTTGTTGTGTTTTTATTTATTCTCTAGGAATTACTGAAGCGTGACAGAGTGCCAATCTTTTGTTCCTCGTGCCATCAGGCAATACAACTCTCTGGCAGGGCATCTTACAAGTAATTTCTTTTAATTTTACCCACTGATTTTCCAATTATTTACCTTTTTTTTAATCAATCTTTTTATTTTGTGATATTTCTATTTGTAATGCATGTGTGTTTATGTGTTTTTTTTAAGATGGCCTCTTCTTTCTCTTTCGGCTTTTCCCATCAGGGGTCGCCACAGCGAATCATCCTTTTCCACCTCACTCTGTCATGGACATCTTCTACCCTAACATTAGCCAACTTCATGTCCTCTGTTAAGACATCCATGTATCTCCTCTTTGGCCGTCCTCTTGCCCTCCTGCCAGGCAGCTCCATCTCCAACATCCTTCTACCAATATATCCACTATCCCTCCTCTGAACATGTCCAAACCATCTCAGTCTGGCTTCTCTGACTTTGTCCCTAACACAGGCAACATGAGCCGTCCCTCTGATGTACTCGTTCCTTATCCTGTCTAACCTGGTCACTCCTAAGGAGAACCTCAACATCTTCATCTCCGCTACCTCCATCTCAGCCTCTTGTTTCTGTCTCATTGCTACCGTCTCTAACCCATAGAGCAGAGCTGGTCTCACCACTGTCTTGTACACCTTTCCTTTGAGTCTTGCTGACACTCTTCTGTCACACAACACTCCTGACACTTTCCTCCAACCGCTCCAACCTGCCTGCACTCGCCTCTTCACCTCTTTTCCACAATCCCCATCACACTGAACTGTTGACCCCAAGTACTTAAACTCCTGCACCTTCTTCACCTCAGCCCCCTGTAACCTAACGCTTCTACCTTGATCCCTCTCGTTCAGACACATGTATTCTGTCTTACTACGACTGACCTTCATGCCTCTTCTTTCCAGAGCAAACCTCCACCTCTCTAGCTGTTCCTCCACCTGCTCTCTACTCTCACTGCAAATTACAATGTCATCCGCAAACATCATTGTCCAGGGAGATTCCAGTCTTATATCGTCTGTCAGCCTGTCCATCAGCATAGCAAACACAAAAGGACTCAAAGCTGATCCTTGGTGTAGTCCCACCTCCACCTTGAACTCCTCTGTCTGACCTACAGCACATCTCACCACCGTCATACTTCTCTCATACATGTCCTGAACTACTCTGACATACTTCTCTGCCACTCCAGACGACCTCATACAGTACCACAGCTCCTCCCTCGGCACCCTGTCATACGCCTTCTCTAAATCTACGAACACACAATGCAGCTCCTTCTGACCTTCTCTGTACTTTTCCATCAACATTCTCAAAGCAAAAATGGCATCAGTGGTGCTCTTACGGGGCATGAAACCATACTGCTGCTCACAGATCTCCACCTTCTTCCTAAGCCTGGCTTCCACTACTCTTTCCCACAGCTTCATTGTGTGGCTCATCAACTTTATTCCTCTATAGTTGCTGCAGTTCTGCGTGTCACCCTTGTTCTTAAAGATTGGGACCAGAAAGCTTCTCCTCCATTCCTCAGGCATCTTCTCACTCTCTAGAATCCTATTGAACAAACTCGTTAGAAATTCCACTGCTGTCTCTCCTAAGCACTTCCATACCTCCACAGGTACGTCATCAGGACCAACGGCCTTTCCGCTCTTCATCCTTTTCAGAGCCTTCCTAACCTCATCCTTTCCAATCTCTGCTACTTCCTGCTCCACAACAACCACATCTTCCTCCCTTCTTTCCCTGTCATTTTCCTCGTTCATCAGCTCCTCAAAATACTCCTTCCATCTTTTCTGTACACTCTCCTGGGTTGTTAGCACCTTTCCATCTCTGTCCTTAATCACCCTTATCTGTTGCACGTCCTTCTCATCTCTGTCTCTCTGTCTGGCTAGCCTGTACAAGTCCTTCTCTCCTTCCTTTGTGTCTAGCCTGTCATATAGCTCATCGTAAGCCTACTGTTTGGCCTTTGCCACCTCTCTTTTCACTCTACGCTGCACTTCCTTGTACTCCTGTCTACCTTCCTCAGTCCTTTCTACATCCCACTTCCTTTTAGCCAACCTCTTCCTCTGGACGCATTCCTGTACTTCCTCATTCCACCACCAAGTTTCTTTACCGTCTTTCCTCTTTCCAGATGACACACCTAGCACCTTCCTACCTGTTTCCCTGATAATCTCTGCTGTAGTTTCCCAGTCCTCTGGAAGCTCATCCTGACCACCCAGGACCTGTCTCAACTTCTGCCTAAATTCCTCACAAGTTTCTTCATTCTGTAGCTTCCACCACTTGGTCTTCTTTTCTGTTTTCCAGTGATGAAAGTCTTCCGGGAATTCCCGGAAATCCGGGTTTTTGAGCAAACCGAACGTACTTTCCGGGAAATAAAGACCTGATCTCTACGGACAAATCGCTTTCCGGATTAAAAAATGGTCTGAAATCAGCTAATTTTAGCTTTAGTTTCTATATTTCTCCGCAGATCGCTTCCTCTATGGTCGTGGCCATCTCTCGTCTTCCCGGCCTAATTGACCAATGACGGGACGTTTTAGTTGCTTTCGGATGCGTCGACGGGTCTGATTGGCTCTGTCTGCACCACGTGGTCAGCGTGACTTGCTTCCCTAGAGACCAAAACTGGCGGACCCACGCTTTCACAAACACATCTGAAGAGTTTGCGATCAAATTTGTGTTAAAATAATGGCAGGCATCGTCATTATTGAGCGTGGTCACGACCTCAGTTGTGAGAAGACGATAAAAAACAAATTGAAGTGGTCTTGGCTGGAAAAAAAAGATTTTTAAGGTAGTGTAGGTCAAATACTTTTTTGTGTAAAATAATCTCAAAACCACATTTTGAAATAATTTCAATTTTAGTTTTGAGTTTCAGTTTTTATTTTGAATACATTTCTTTATCTAATTTATTTGTATTTCCTAATTACCATGATTTAGTTCAGTATAGTTGACATTAATTACAAGTATTTGATGGTTTGGACCCGCACTCCCTTAAAAAATAATGTTTACAATGTTTAGTTTAGTTTGTATGTTTGTTTTGATATTTCCCAGATTACTTAGTATTGGTGTTAAAGAATTGATGTATTATGTTATAGAATTATAGTTTAAAGCAGATCCCATATTTTGATGTAATTATAGTTTGAGAAAACAGTGCAAGTGGATGTTGTACATCAGTCATTTCTAAAGCAGAAATAATGTATAAATAACTGAGGTATTTTCATAGAATATCATAGTTACTGGTGTTCTTTTTGCCATTTGAGGCTTTGATGTTACTATATTTTAGCAATTGTATGTTTTGCAGCTTTGAGGAAAAGCGTAGATTGTAGGATTGTGTTATTTTGGGCAATTTTCCAAATTCTTTTTTGGGACCAATAAGTCCTTAATGGAGAGTCAAACTAGGGGTTTGAATGACAAATCATGATGCTCCAATTAGTCTTAGTTTCTTGATAAAGAAGTGAATAACTAGCTGCCAGAATGCACCAGAATGCATCTAAGACCACGTATTTCTCCAAAATTTCGCTCTGTGCCCGCCATATCGCTCAAAGAAAAGTTCAGGGATTTTTTCCTTACCTGACTTTCATCACTGTTTTCCCTCTCTTCTTCTTCCTGACCTCCAGAGTCATCTTACACACCACCATGCGGTGCTGTCTGGCTACACTCTCTCCTACCACCACTTTGCAGTCATTAACCTCTCTCAAATGACCTCGTCTACATAGGATGTAGTCCACCTGAGTACTCCTACCTCCACTTCTGTATGTCACTCTATGTTCCTCTCTCTTCTGGAAGTAAGTGTTGACTACAGCCATTTCCATCCTCTTCGCAAAGTCCACCACCATCTGTCCCTCCAGATTCCTTTCCTTCACACCAAACCTGCCCATCACCTCCTCATCACCTCTGTTGCCCTCACCAACATGCCCATTAAAGTCTGCTCCAATAACAACTCTCTCTCCTCTGGGGATACTCTCGATGACCTCATCCAACTCACTCCAGAATCTCTCCTTCACTTCTAACTCACAGCCAACCTGTGGCGCATACCCACTGACTACATTCACCATCACCCCTTCAATTTCTAACTTTAGGCTCATCATCTTGTCTGAGACTCTTTTCACCTCTAGAACACTGTTTACAAACTCCCCCTTCAGAATCACTCCTACCCCGTTTCTCTTCCTATCAACACCATGATAGAACAGTTTGTATCCTCCTCCAATACTACGTGCCTTGCTGCCCTTCCACCTTGTCTCCTGCACACACAGTACATCTACCTTCCTTCTCTCCATCATGTCTGCCAGCTCTCTGCCTTTCCCTGTCATTGTGCCAACGTTAAGAGTCCCTATTCTCAAACCTATGTTCCTGCCTTTTCCCTTCTCTCTCTGGCCACGGACCCTTCTGCCTCCCCTCTTTCTTCGACCAACAGTAGTCAAATTTCCACCGACACCCTGTAGGTTAACAGCATCGGTGGCGGTCGTTGTTAACCCGGGCCTCGACCGATCCGGTATGTCTAAAGTGTTGTGGATGATTCGCATGGTTATTTTGGCAATTTTTACGCCGGATGCCCTTCCTGACGCAACCCTCTCTATTTTTCCGGGCTTGGGACTGGCACAGAGGCAACTGGCTTGCAACCCCTGTGGCTAGATTCCACCCCTGTGGCTAGATTTTTTAAGATGGCCATTTTTAAAAAATTTCCTCAGGGATTATTAAATACCCTTCTATTCTATTCTATTTCATATTTTATCATCCTGTTGTATTACTGTTTTACCTGTCAATTGGTAATTTAGCATTTTTGCCCCTGTAAATATCTCTCAGTTGAAAGTATTTGTACTTGTATTCCATGTATCCTGTACCTGAAGATGGCAGACAACAACTGTGCAGACACCCACTTGGCCTTCTTCAGTGACGCTGTGAACGTTTATGGCTTTCCTCTGAGGTATTCATGTTATTCATAAAGAAATATTTTATTCACATATCAGGCAGTATAAGTACTTGGTTATTTGTACAAAAATAAAATTACTTTTTTTAGACTCCTCTCTGAAAACAAAGGCAACTCTAAAACTCTTTCCCCTCATGAATAACATTTTACCCCCCCCCCCCCCCCCCTTAACAGTCTCTCTCACCTCATTTTTTTCCCCAGTGATACATGTAACCCACTCCTGCAATTTATTTAACCTAGAAATTCTACTTATTGGCATCATACATAAGAACATTACATTTTAAACTGATGTGTACCGTATTGGCGATGCATTTGTAATTATGTGTTTGAGACATGATTTTCATGTTATTGTCAGGGTGAGAGGAGATCACGGAGGAGAAAATGTGGGCATAGCCGAGTTAATGCTCACAGTACGTACAACTGACACAAACGGCTTCATTGTGGGAAAAGTGTACACACAATCAACGGTGAGTTGAACCTAGTTTTAGAAGCTTTAATATATACACAGGGCTCCAGACTGCGTCCATTTGGTCGCATTTTGCGACCAAAATTTGAGAGTGTGCAACTGAATTTTACATCCAGTCGCACATGTGCTACCAGTAAATTTGCCTCCTCCACCCTCCGTATTTTTTATACATTAAACATGAAAGGAGCACGTCAATGATCGATGAAATGAGAGATGAAATCATCAATGAGACGCGAGCGCACACGCACGCAGGCAGACACACACACTCGCGCGAATACTCATGAGACTGGAGCACACGCGAGCGCACACTCGCGTTTCATTGAGTGATGCCTGAGGCGGCCAATGCGTGTGAGAAGAATAGGGAAAGTCACTGCAAGTGGCTAAAATGTGTGGAGGGGCGGGGCCTAGAGATAATCGAGCACGCGTAAACATCCGTGGGAAGGAAACGGAGACAAATATCACAACCTGATATGTGCGTCTGAGCTATGAGGAAGTGAACTATTGATTCGTTCTTCCGACCTGCAGCTAGTGTACCAGTGCCAGAGTGTACAGCAGGGGTCTCAAACTCGCATGAAATCGAAGCTGCAGCGAGACTGAAAGAGACCAGGAATTAGGAGTTGTCCTTAACATTCAATTTCGTTTTAATATGCCTCTCCCCCTAAGTATGATCTGTGATATTCCATCTTTTATAATTATTTTAATGTTTTGTAATGGATGTAGCCTTTTTTAATCAGTTGGTATTTTAAATTATTTTAATTGATCAGTGAACTACAAAAAACCCATCAGGACGCATGTCCCATAATGCATTGTTTTGTAGTCTGTAGGGCAGCTTTTAGTCAGTTCAATACTAAATTTCCAGCTGCGTTCGCTCTGATTGGTGTCTTGCTCTCTCCCCTTTCTCGTGATATTTTTGTTTTGATTGACAGGTGATGTTGGAGCAAAAACAAAAATATACGTCTCACACCAGGTGATCTGTGCAGTGTTGCGTCCATCTGGGTGATCTCAAACACGCTTATTGTGCATCTTGGCTGCACATATTTGGTGTCACCAAGATGAATTTCCATCCCCTAATGTTTACATACATTTAAGTATTGTTTGAAACTGTGAAATGACGAAAGGTTACTACGGTAATCACTTGTTACTAAAAACTTTTTTTTATTCTAAATGTATGGTATTTTTTTTACTATTTTTACTTAGTTGTACTGTCATGACAGCGATGCTTTTGTCAGTTTACCTTCATGTTGCATCTTCAAAAGTGCAGAATAAAATATGACACTGAATTAGAAACAGCACATTGTAATTTCTGCATCTATTATTAAAGTATTTATTAGTAATACAGTGGAAATTAGTAGATTTGGTTAGAATGTTGATTTACGATATGCGCCCCTAAATTTTCTGGTTGTGCCCCTGAAATTTTCAGTTGGGGGCCACAGTGCTCCTAGTGAAAAAAGTTAGTCTGGAGCCCTGATACATAAGTGAATGATGTATTAAAAATAAATCTGACAATATAATATTTCTTTTTGCTTTTTTCCAAATACAGGATTGAGCTCCTCTGGTGTGATGTCTTCGTGAGTGTTACTGGTTTATATTACAACATCCTGCACTCTCCTGAGGACCAAGACTTGCTCAATATCAGTCACATCACGTATTCTGCTGCCATTACATTTTTCTACCACGCATTCAGGCCAGTTTGGATGTCTTTAGTGACGCGTGGGACAGCCATCCAATCAGGACGGAGCAAAGCATGACACCAAATCAGCTGTGGCAGTTGGGCTTGACCCAGAACCCTGTTTCTGATCCCCGGGTAAATGCTTTATTTAATCTCACTGTACTGGACAACTGATTTGTGTGCAGTTTGACTAAAGTGGAAATTATCAAGAAGAGTATCATGAAATCATAATGACTACAAGGAATTTTCATCGAAAATGAATGAAAAGGATTATTGTTGTGTGGTGCAAACAATTTCCCTAAATTGTTTGTTTGTAGGAAGAATAGCACATCTGCAAGTTCAAAATGCATCACAATGCATGGCATTATGAGCCATCAGATGTACTAATGTCACTACTTTGTTAAGGTTCACTTATTTGCAAATTATAAACAGTTATGGAGAAATGAGGTCTGCCTGCCAGAAACAATATAAGTTATTATTAGTGGGTCACTGTTCCTACAAAATCTAAAACACAAAAAAAACAGTGCTGTTCATAAACGGTATCTTTTTTTTTTTTTTGTCAGGGTATGCTGGTTCCAGAGATTGAATGGGAGGAGAGTGGATCCATGGCTGAACCTCATCTTGGGATCAATGTCCCGGTATGGGACAGTCCTCTTTTGGGTCCACAAATGTTGGAACTGTAAAACGACATCAATCCATTGTTTAATTCAGACCGTTTGGGAGTGGACATATATCTTTACTGTCCCGTTTGTTTAGAACTTAATTTAGGCGACATAATTACATACAGAAGAAGAGAGACTGAGGGGAGGAAGACAGAGTTCAAATCAATACTGCTGTATTGTTCAAGGGACTTCATTGTATGTAAGGAAGTTATGAAAATTAGTTCCAGTTTAAATAAAATTCAAATCAGTAGAGATCCCGCATCTGCTTAAATTTTGATGTTTTAATCTGTCCATGTTTTCTCTGAATTTTACTCTGCAATAAAGGGTGAATGTTTGCACTTTGTTGTTCTATGACCATCTTTTGTTGTTTAGTATTTAACCAGCTATAAAACCCAGAGAGATGAGGATCTTTTTTGCAAGAGTGACCTGGCCAAGAGGTGTATATGTATATGGTTACAACAGTGGCGGTTCTACCCTGAATTACTCCCCGGGCGAGACCCTCCCCAGCCCCCCCCCCCCCCCCCCCCCCCCATAGTCACAACAGAACTTTGTCTTCGTCAACTGAAATGTTTTATTGTCATTGAAATTAAGAAGTGGATACAAAAGATGTCAGAATTCTGAACAGCATTATAAAAGCTATCAGAACACAAAAAATAAAAGACCATAAGCATGGCAAAAATACAGTTAGCTAAGAAAATATTGAATCAAACTCAATGTTAAATAAATAATATAAAATAAATATTTTAAAAACATTTATGAATTGGAAATTTAAATTGTCATGTTCTATATCGATCTCTACTTCAGAGAAGAAAAATTAGCTCATGTTTTCCGTCTTCAATCCTTTGATTGGCACATTTTTAGTTATGACCTGTTACATTATGTTTTGTCCCCATAGAGTTGCAGTAAATGGTAAATATTCATTTTTAAAACTACCTACAGATTTATGGAAATTCTATTGGCTAAAAATATAATCCCACATTTGTAAAACAAATAAAAAATAAACTTCATATGCAGGCTCAAAATTAACCCCTAAATCCCCAGTTAAATGTCAAAAAAACATTGTGAAAACGTTTAGGCTGCCACAAATGATTATTAAATTAATGACCAATCTCAAATTATTTGCCCCATTAGCATCTTATGGCAGCACCAGCATGCTGTGTAACCATCACAGCTTTTTTAACATTATGAACTAGTATACAACAGCAAAACACAACACAACCTTTGTGTTACAGCAGAGCAGACAGACACATGAATCATAACTGTTACAAGTTAAGGCAGAGCAAATTTTTAAGAATAAAATCTAAAAAAAATTAAAAATGACGCTATTTGCAACATTTGGGCCTACTTCAGTGTTGGTCATCGACCAAAATAAAGTTTTCATCGGCAACGTTGTTGTAGGGCAGGTAGCATTAGAATTTAGAGAAAACATGCATCAAGCTGTGAGGACTTACCCTTTTCTTTATCTCTTTTCTCCTCTTCTTCTTTTCTTTTCTTTCTAAATTGGGCACCAGATGGCTTTGACCTTTTCTTCTCCATATTTTAGATGTTTATTGGCGTTTGTTTGGCATAAATGTCCTCACGTCACGAAGAAGGCATCAAGTCCGTCGACTGAACCAACTGTCACCTTAGTGACAGCATTGTTTTGTGTTGCCATTTTTTTTATTTGGGCATTTCACACAAAATTAACCCAAAAAGCAGAATATATTTTCTATACCTTTATTAAAATGTAGGTTATAGAATGTCACCTTATGACTGACTTATTAAAAGGATTTTATAAAGTAGATTCAAACCCCCGCCCTTGTCCCCACCTAGCCACTTAATTTGGAAGCGTCCCACAATTGAACTGATTCCCCGCAGCCCCCCCCCCCCCCCCCCCTTCTTCACACATTCCCAGCAGGAGCGCTTGCAGCTACAGCCAGGGGCGCTGATTCGCTACATGACGGCGCAGTCGCAGTTTTTACTTTTATTTTTTTCATCAAGCCCGCGACCGTCGCCTCCCCTGAAAGATGAGCCAGCCAGGTTTTGCGCATGCGCAAACGCGGCGGCGCTCCGTGCTCACCCCGCGCCCCCTCCCTTCTCCTTCTTCACACACATTTGTGTCTACTTCTCAAAGACAGGAGAGCGCAGCTGCGGGGCGAGGGCGGCGGCGCGGCCAGGTTCAGGCTGTTACAAACTCACAAACTGTGACAAAAGTAAACCAATAGTGGTGCATATAATATTTTACAAGGGCTGAGCCGCTGGTGCCGCCCCCCTTCAGTTTTCCGCCCCAGGCCACCGCCCGGACGGCCCGTGCCTAGAACCGCTACTGGGTTACAATATAAAATCAATGACATTTGAGTTATTAAAAAAATAAAATTAAGGTCCAGCAAAGTGACTTCGGGCTGAGCAGGGGAGGTGTATTGGGCGTCTGTGATTGACAGTGAGATGAACTTGAGGTAATGTAGTCCCACTGCGTGGTACGGAGCAAAGTGATGCCAGTTTCTCCACAAAACCTACTGTGGAAGTTGAAGATTTTTCTCCTCCACCTTCAGATGATCAAGACCGAAGGGAACCGTGTCTGAGTGTTGAAATGACGCTAGCATGAAAGCTAAGAGAATAACGTACAAACGATCCCGAGTGAAACATTCATTTTAAATCTCATGACC
The DNA here is from genome assembly GCF_053564925.1 of Oryzias latipes. NCBI lineage: Eukaryota > Metazoa > Chordata > Actinopteri > Beloniformes > Adrianichthyidae > Oryzias > Oryzias latipes. The sequence continues at coordinate 49,804,116 of NC_136238.1, forward strand.
AGTACAGAGTTCGATGGATTCTATGTCAACTGCATTCGACCACTGTTGCCTTGCTTCCAGGTCCACTGAAAAGTTGCGCAAGCCAGTAATTTTTGACAACCGAAGGCAACAAACCGACAAGCCATGCTAAGGCTAACACGCTAACTACCGACTGGTACAGAATCAAATATGGGCGGGGCTTTTGCCACCCGCAGAAAGCGTAGAGAAAGTGTAAGGGGCCATACGATTGGCTAAAAGCGAACCCGCCTGCTTTGCCGATGGGTTTGATTGACAGATTCACTAGCCAATGGTGAGATTAGTTGACCCGCTCCGTCAGATGAGTCTCAATATTCACCGTAGAAAAATCTCTCACACACACGGGGAGATTCACAAACGAGAACGGGATTTTGAATGCACAGTCTGCAATTCGAATGATCTGTGAGTTCACATCACATGTGTAACTAAAAATCACGTTTGTGAAGCACTTACTGTGCATTTCTGATATATTTATTGTGAATTTCTAAAATGTTTTTGTGAAAAACAGTGTGCACATTTGTGAGAAACACTTATTGTGCATTTGTAAAACATTTAGTGTGCATTTGTGAAACACAATGTGTGTGTTTGTGAAACACAGGGTGTGTATTTCCGAATTTATTTTTCACGTTTGCATAAAATGACATTTGTGAATCGGAGCGTGTGCATTTGTAAAACAGGTTGTGTGCATTTCTGATTATTGAGACTGAATTAACTCCATAAAAAATGCTGAAAGCTAAAAAGTTCAACTCAGAGCCAAAGACAACCAAAGGACATTTAGAACAGAGTTCAACACTTCATAAACACAATGAAAAGCTGCAAACAACTGATGGACATGAACCAAAAAGAATTGCCATTGAAAGTTCACTGACTGAATGTTAGACGTTTCCATCCAACTAAAGACACAACTGTGTTAAATCCAGCAGTGAAGGAAATCCAAGGAGATCTACAGAAGAGTTTCAGGATTCTCCAAAGATGAAGTCCAAATCCACATAAAGAACAATTGTCTGTGTAGAGCATCCAGAATGGAAGTGAAAGAAGACTTTCATGTTCTGCTCTAGCTTTCTGCTTTTCTGCTGAACTGCAGGAACAAATGGACGGCTGCCCCCAGATTTCTGGCTCTTTGCACTGAGCCACTTCCTCAAACACACAAGCCTCCTGATCTGTTCAGAGGAGAGAGAAGCTCTCCGTTTCTGAACCACATGTCCAGAGAGGGACAATCATCTCTCAAGGCACTGATGGTGCTGCTGTCTCCAGGTACTTGATGTTTGACCCCCACTGAAGGGGCCAGTCCTCCAAGCTGATGGTGGGCTCTGCCTTGTAGAAATAAAAGGAAATAGTTGTATATTGATAGAAATCAGATCCATACAGGCCTCCATATGGAAGCAGCTGTCTGTGTTCAGAATCCACTGTAGTCTTCAGCATGGTGAGGGCTAGCTTCACCATAACTAGCAGCATCATCAGCTAATTTGGATTGACGAGGTCAGAGTTCATGTTGGATTACTGTGTAAATGGTAAATGGCGTATACTTATATAGCGCTTTCTACCTTCTTACGAAGGCCCAAGGCGCTTTACAGTCACAGTCCCATTCACCCACGCACACACACATTCACACACTGGTGGCGGCTCCGCTGCCGAACACTGGCGCCAACCTCCCACCAGAGGCAAGGTGGGGTTCAGTGTCTTGCCCAAGAACACTTCGACACATGGGCGTGCAAGGCGGGAATCGAACCTGCAATCTTACGATCATGAGTCGACCGCCTTACCGCTACACCACGGCCGCCCCCACAAATGTCAAATGTTCTCCAGTTCTTTGATCTGTCAGAGAGAAATGTGGTTCTGATTTCCACCACTAAGGGGCGCTAGTCGTACAGCAGAGATGCAGATGACGTCATCACGCTAAGAACATATAGAAATGGGAATTTACCGTTTTCCCTCCAGTTTAGTATTCTGAATGGCTCTGCCAGAGCGGCTAAAGATGATCATCGCCTCCGTCACATTTTCCTCTGAGTTCCAGGGAAGCTGCACAGCTCAAAGGTTACTGTGAAGGGGGGTCTAAGGGCAGGGATGCCAGTTTAGCTTAGTCAGTTTGTTAGTTCATTTTAGTATTTTTCTATTGACTCTTTGTATTCATGATCCTTTTGAGTTCATGTTTCACTTCAAAGCCCATCGAGACGACTGTTGTTGTGATTTTGATCTATACAAATAACATTGAATTGAATTGAACAGTTCAGCAAGGCAGCTGAAGCACTGCATCATGGGATCTGTAGTTTCTAGTGTTATCAGCACTCATTTTGCCTCTCCATTAATAACAATCTGAAAAATATTTAAAAAATAATAAATAAAGAAATGGTAATAATAATCTAAAACAATCTCACAGACCAGATGGGGCTGGACGATATGAGCAAAAAATAAACCAGAATGACCATGGAGACACTGACAAGGACAACATGACAACAACAACATGACAACAATTCAACAATCTTCACAAATGAGTCAAAGCACAGCTAAAAAGCCCCCATGCCCCCCCCCCCATGAGGAGACGGCTGTCAGTCATCTGAAGTCTGAACCAGCAGTTTTTTTCTGAAATGTAGAAAGAAAATGAAATAACAGTAAAGTCATTGATAAACGAAGACGTCTTTAATGTCATCTGACCGTAAACTGAACTAAACTAAGACTAAACTGAAGACCTGCTGAGAAAACAAAGGCAGATTTACTAGAGGAGGGGGGGCCGACAGAAAAACACTTTCTTCCTGATTCTGCCTCCAGGTGATTCTTTTCTATATGAAATCAGAACAAAAACAGCCTAAAACATGATAATGGTTTGGATTCTTGTCATGATGTCATTGACAGGAAAGATGCAGCTCTCTCATGGGGGGGCTCATTCTTTTCTCTTAGTTCATTCTTTTCTCTGATTCTGTTCATTGGTTCATTTGTAAATCCCTCTATCTAGTCAATTGTGATTGGTTCCTGATCCATAGAGGGCGGGAACAGGTGAGGAAGAAAGGAGAGACAGACAGGAAGTTTGAGACAGAGGGTGTTCCAAGATGGCGACCTACCTTGCTTTCCAAAGTTGAATCTGGATTATTTTCACATTTTTCCAATGGCCATGGTGAAAAAGCCTGAATATTGGGCTGTGGAGCTCCAACTATGCTGAAGCTTGGGCGCCTGCTAGCAGTGACCACGACTATTCAAAGAACACTGAAGGAATGGTGACCCACGTCACAGAGGAAGAGTTTCTGCTGCTAACTCCAAGTAAGCCACATGTAACAAAGACAAAGGCTCCAAAGCAGGCCACATCATCGTCCAAAGATGACATTTACACCCAGCTTGACGTATAACAGAACTAATTCATATGTGGTTGATACTATAGAGGACAAAATAGCTGGTCTGAACAACAAGGTGGAAGCTGTGGCTAACCATGTTACAGCTGTTAGCACCAAGATGGCTGTTCTAAAGAAAGAAACCATCAGCAAATATATAATGACATTCTGTATGAAATCAATCAAAACAATGAAACTCTGTCTGGGTTCTTTACATAAAATGTCAGGAAATCTCTAGTAACAGAATTTTAGATTTGAGAAAATCACCAAATAACTCTCTGTGGGTTGTTGACAGAAATAAAGCTTTTGTTGTCCATCACAATCTCAACTTCAGTTGTTAAAGCAGAATCTCTTAAATGACTCATGGAGCAGTCTCTTTAGGTTTTCCTGTTCTTTCCGTTGGGCAGGTCCACTTCACCCATGTTTTCCAGGCTTCCATGAGTCTCAATCACGTGGCCAGGCTCTGTGATCATGCAAAAAAAGGGGTGTCTGTCTGGTATCTTTCAGGGGGCCGGGTCAAATGGGTGGGCGGGCCCCTGAGCCTCAGTTTGGGGACCCCTGCCCTAGAAGATGAAATAATGTTCTGGTTAGCCACATTTCCACGCACACATGTGCTGATTGGAGGTGACTTGAATGTGGTAATGGACCAAAACGCTGATAGACGGCCTCCAGGTCAGCCTCCAAAGTCTACATCAAAGCTGAAGGTGTTGGTAGAAAAGTTGGATTGATCTGAAATCTGGAGGACTACATTTCCTGATAAAGGGAGTTTACATGGAGGAATGAAAGCAGATCAAGACAATCCAGTTCAGACTTTAGTCTTCTTTCAAAGGATGTAGACAAAGAGAATGTTTGTGCAGACATTTGAACAACACACTAACTGAACACAAAGCTTTAACTATCAACACAGGATTATTTCCTGGTGAGAATAAAATATCTCTTACTGGAAACTGAACAGCACATTATTTTTTTTATTTATTTTTTTTTTTTTTCAGAGTCATGCTCAAAAAAGTTGAGTTTTATTTTTATTTTGTTTAAGGTTTGTTTGTTAAACGTACAAAAAGAAACCACATTTACGTAGAAGAAATAATTATTTCTGTATTTCTGTATCTGTATCTGTGCTTTCATTAATAGTGACCAAAAATACAATAAATGACTGGATTCCTTCATTTGGCGCCCAAGTCTCCTCAGAAATGTTGGATCTGTAATCATAATCCTTGACAGACTTCTTTTTGGGAACAAGACTTCTGCAGCCTTCAGTATTTTTCAATAAGTTCAGCATCTGAAAATGGTTTGGATGTTTGCTTCAACTTGTCTGCAATCAGGTGTCTGTCACTGCTCCATCACTGACGTCACGCTGCAGTAAATGCAGACGGTTGTTTTTTCAGGCCAGCTTTTAGTTGGTAAATCCTCTCTATTCTTAACTGCAAATGGTGATGGTAAATGGTAAATGGCGTATACTTACATAGCGCTTTCTACCTTCTTTTGAAGCCCCAAAGCGCTTTACAGTCACAGTCCCATTCACCCATGCACACACACATTCACACACACACACACAGATTCACACACACATTCACACACACATTCACACACTGAAAAATGGTGAAACCTTCCTCATTGTCTCACAGTGGAGCTAAATGTTCTATTCTTTGAGCACTGCCACCTGTTGATGACAGAACAAGCACGCAGGTTTTGCATTCAACCCCTTTAAACAAATAAAACTGGAAACCTCAGCACTTCACTTCAACCCTTTTTTTCTTTTTGACAACATCTTGGTCATTAGGGTGTCACTACTGATCATCTTTATAACAATGTAACAGCAGTGGGGCTTGCGGGGAACCAAACTACATCTTATTCAGACAAATACCTGTTAGGTTTCACTTTTGGCACTTGCAAAGATTTGCATTTTCACCTGTTTTGCTTATCCTTTGCTCCCCCTAGTGGCGGAATTGCGCATTTCAGTCATTTCTTTAAAAAATCATAACTCGCCACAGGAATGGACTAGAAACGTGCTTGGTTTTTTAAACATTCTTGTAATTTTTACTCTTCATGACTGGGCCGGATTGAACCATCAGACCAGGGGGCCATATGTTTGACACCCCTGGTCTAGATGACCCCACTCCCAATGTTACAGTGCCTAGGATAGATCAAGGGTTAATGCAGAGAACATTTATGTTGTTAAATCAATAATAATTATGGCTAAATATTTCATTTATAACTGTAAAAATGCGAACAAAAAAACAGTTTTTGACGTTTTTCAGAAAGAAATGATTCTGTATGTAAATAGTATTAAATCCTGCACTAACAAAAAAACTGTTAGAACAATGGAAACTATGTAGTCCTATTTTGTTAATGATTAAATAAATAAATATGACCTCATGCAATCACACAATCAACCAATAAATCTCTCATAAATATGTAAAAAGATCATGAAATGGTGAAAATCTGCACACAGATTTTAAATTAGCCATTATATTATTCAATATATTTCATTTTGCTTTAAAAACCTGTTCATTTTTTTAAAACAGCATTTTAATATATTCATTTTAATCATGTTGAATATTATCATAATTCTATTTTTTTTCAGAATCTCAGATTTCTAAATCAATACTTTCCAAAGTATCTTTGTTTTTATTTCATGTTGCTGTTTTTCACAATGACTGATTTATTTATTTCATGAAGAGCTTTTCAGCAGAATCAGTCTGTCTGTCAATCAAAAAAGGCAGAGACTCTTTTGTGATTGGCTCCTCCTTTACTCAGACATGAGCAGCAGCATCCTGACTACATCCATCAGTGAACGTGATGGTGCAATGCCACCTCTCAACACTAGGGGGAGTATACACCTCAACACATCCACAGTGTTGCCAGAAATTGGGCAATATTGTTCTAAATTAGCGGGTAGAAATGGCTTTGAGCAGGTATGCATAATTTGCTGGTTTTAAAGTCAGTTCAGGTTTTGTTCTCATGGTGTAAGTTAGGATGGGTGGCTGTTGGAGTTCTGCTAATCTTCTATGAACTGGAGCTCCATGAACGCACCAGGCCGCGTGTGGGAGGAGCTACCAGCTAAAGTTTTTAGCCTAATAGCCACATAGAACGGTGTCTGTGATCATGTCATTTACATGGTAGACACGGAGAAAGTTGAGAGAGCAGGTTTCTTTAATTAGAGTAGTTCTACATGGTAACAATGTTTCCATGTTTGAGTTCATGACATCATCCCAGCTTCAGCTCCCTGGATGACAGTCGCTGTAGCGTCAGGTTAATGCTTGCTGTCCTGCGTTAATACGTTAGGGACAAATAAAACCAGAGAACTTGTCTCCATCAAGATCAAACCTCTCATCAGGTTCAGGAGTCCCTAGCAGGCTGGTTCTGCTTTCTGCAACGGGTCTCTCTGGCCGCCAGAGTGATGGTGTGTGAGGGGAAAAAACAATAGAATAATAATAATATTCAACATGATTAAAATGAATATTTAAAAAGGCTGTTTTAAAATAATGAACAGGTTTTTAAATCAAAATTAAATATATATTGAATAATATAATGGCTAATTTAAAATCAATGTGCAGGTTTTTCACAATTTCATGATCTTTTGATATATTTATGAGAGATTTATTGGTTGATTGTGTGATTGTTCAAGGTCATATTTATTTATTGAATTATTAATGAACAGTTTGGGACTCCATATATTAGTAATTCTTTTCTCTGATTCTGTTCATTGGTTCATTTGTAAATCCCTCTATCTAGTCAATTGTGATTGGTTCCTGATCCATAGAGGGCGGGAACAGGTGAGGAAGAAAGGAGAGACAGACAGGAAGTTGGAGACAGAGCACATGGAGACTTTTCCCTCCAGAGTGTTTGTAGAGACATTTGGATCAGAACACGAGCTGGGATTGGTGAGTGGAGGAACTGTGGGTGAATAGCAGTTTTCTGGATAGGAGTCGGAGTGGAGGCTGTGGTGTAACGTGCATCACGCTGGTCACATGGAACTTAGCAGAGTCGTGGTCTTTCTGTTCTCTCTGGATCTGACTGGATGATTGCAACAAACTCCATGTTTTCCAAGAGCAACAACAGGCCTGCAAGGCTTTTTCTTGGCTTTAAGGTGCCGGTACAGGGACTAAACTGGACTGTGTGAGAAAAGCTCTGAAACGGTTTCATGTTCTACGGTTTGGACTTCTGTGCTTTACTTTGTTAGAAACTAAAGGTGGTAATATGTGGGAAACTTTGATGGAGGTATTGATTTGTTATTTGGATGGAAACCAGAGTTTTCTTTAGTTTAGATAGAGACTAAAAGGAGACATTTATGTTTTAGGAGAACTGCTGACATTTTTATTTGAAACATTTACACTGAATTGGAGGGTTTTATAGTTTAGGTTGGGGAATTATTCACATTTTTGTTTTAAAAAATAAGTATTTAAATGTATTTTTACATAAATCATCCAGGTATTTATCATCTGAACTCAGTGATTCATAAATGATCATCACTAAACACTCATATCAATTAGATTATCACTTTGTGAAATCAATGACGTCATATTCACTGTTTAAATAAAAGTAGTGATCATGATGTTAGAATTACTTCTAAAATCCAGGACACTAGATATTCCTGCACTAAAGCTGATTGAATTCTATTGATCATATTATAGGAGTTTATGTTCATGATGACAAACTCAGTTTTATTGTTTATGGACTTTATTTGATTGACAGCAGGTCAGTTTGTGCTGTTTGTGTAGTGATGAGAGGATCTTCAGTTGTTTACAGACTGACTTGGAATATGAATCAGTAACAGAATAAATGTGGAACATCTGCCAAGGGGATCACATCTCTGTCTCCTCCTCCCTGTGTCCTGATTGACCCCCCCATCCTGTTTGATGTTAAACTCCTCCCAGAATCAGTGACACAGTCCTCCATAAAAAGGGTAGTGCTTTATAATAGGTGTCCTTAATAAACTGAATCTATTGGATTGTAAATCTGTAGTCCTGAATAATTCCTGATGATCAATGACATTTCAATTCCTCGTCTGTTTGAACTTCATTTCAAGTCATTTCTAATCTATGTCATTTTCATTCCTGATCATGTTTTTGGGTCCAAATCCAAAAGAAATGAGCAAACAGTGAAAATGACATCTGTCAGTCTGTCATCAGGGCGGGTCCCACCTGACTGAATGGACCAAGTTCCTGGCCCTCCAGCTGCATCACTGCTCCTGAACACACTTTTCTGTCTCATTGCAGGTTGAGGAGCTGCAGATTGTCAGAGATCAGCTGTGAAGTTCTGGTCTCAGCTCTGAAGAAAAACCCGTCTAATCTGACAGAACTGGACCTGAGCTACAACCAGAACCTGCAGGATTCAGGAGTTGTTCATCTGTGTGGTTTTCTGGAGAGTCCAGACTGCAGACTGCAGACTCTGAGGTCAGTAAAGAAGCTGAACTCCCTGAAGGATGAGAAGAACGGATCAGGTGAAGAACTTTCTGATGTTTCACTGGAAGATTTTCTGTCTGCAGCCGTGAAGAATATAGTTAGAACAGATCTTTAACTATTGAATCTAGAACAGACACTTCCTCTGAATGTCACTAGAACAACAAAATAACACAAAGTGTTCTTTGGTCAGAGCATCATTCAGTCACTGAAACCAGAAATGACTGCAGATTCATTTACCACTAGAAATGAAAAACTGTCACTAAAAAATGACTCTTTATTTTTGGAACTTTGGATTCAGAAAAGTTTTCTGGAGACTAAAAAATGCTGAAAGCTAAAAAGTTCAACTCAGAGCCAAAGACAACAAACGGACATTTAGAACAGAGTTCAACACTTCATGAACACAATGAAAAGCTGCAAACAACTGATGGACATGAACCAAATAGAAGTGTCATTGAAAGTTCACTGACTGAATGTTAGACGTTTCCATTCAACTAAACACACAACTGTGTTGAATCCAGCATGTGATAAATATCAGGATGGATCAATGGTGGGATTCCAATCCAACCGTGTTCATGGGATCAGAAAACCTTTTCCCATTAGAACAAACGTTCACATGGTCTCACTTTCACAGTAGTGTGGAAAATACCAGAATATACATTTGTGCAGCAGCTCAGTAATCTATGAGATGATCTTCCAAACATGCTTTTATTAATGTTATTAATATTATGAAGCTTTTTTCTGGGAGGAGAAAAGGAACTTTGGGAGCAGCAGAACTAGCTGGAACTAGGGATGGGTACCGATCCCTGGTATTGAACGAGCCCCGGGTCCACATTCTTCCAGACCGCAGTATGGTTAAGTTCTGTCTCCACGGTTCTGCTATCGGTTCTGGAGAAGTCACTCTTTTTGTGTCCCACAGATATGAACGTTATAATCTGCCATATTTAACTCACCAAGTCAGTCAATTTCCATGAATTAATGATGATTTTAATGTCTCTATTCTCACTGAAGAGGAGAGGTCTGTCTGGATATTTGTGGGGGGGGGGCTATTGTTAGACGGTACGCAGCGCACGTAAAATGAATGAAATCTGCACTAGAGCACCACGACTATCGTCTCAACCTGTTGCTATGGTGACCGTATTTTTCACTCTGTGTGTGAAACACTCTGAGGAGAGCGGGGGGGAGGGGGGTCTCAGCTGCAGAGGACATGAACAGGTGAACGGGTAAACGGGTAAACGGGTGAACAGGTGGACAGGTGGACAGGTGGACAGGTGAACAGGTAAACAGATGAGCAGGTGAACAGAGGAAAAGCAGGTAGAGAGGAAAAGGGGGAGGGGCTTCGATGGAAACACGGCGTCAGATTCAGACGCAGCTTTCACTGTTGAAGCAGAGACTCTCTGGGATGATTTGATGAACTCAAACATTTATTTAATGTGTTTTATATTGACATCATGACAGAAATATGTCAAAACATTGATGTTTATTTTCCTTTAAATAACTTATTTCTTCATGTATTTTACTTTTCAAGTTGGAATAAATGTTTAAAGTCAAATGTTTAGTTAAAAAACATTGTTGCATAATGAGGAAATCAAACTCTTTATGTTATTCCTGCACAAAATACCACAAATGTATCGTTATTGAATATCCAGCTCTGCAATACGCAGATCGCTAAAGACGGTGAAAATCACAATAAATGGTAAACCTTAAATGTGTTAAAACAATCTGATGGCAGCTTGAAGCTTTTAACGAATCAAATAAATCCCTTTATGCATTTGACCAATCAGACCAACCAGACATTAATATTCCTCCTTTATTAATCTCAGTAATGGTTCCATTATCAGATGATCCTCTCATCTCTACATCTCATACAGAAATGTCTCATTGTCATTATGTTGCACCATGATTATCAATGATGTCATGATCAATAAAAATCAACGTACATAGATTTAAATTTGGACTAAATCTGCAGCGTTTTAACTAAAATCATGTTTGATTGAACACATTTGAATTCCTCTTTTCCATGACTCTGCCATGTTTCTCTGACAGCGTCTGGGATCTTTTGTTAGTTTTAGTCCAAGTCTGTCTGTGACGTCACTTTTCTTCCACTTTGTCTCAGATGCTGAAACAATGTCTTTCAGCAGCGACTCTCAGAGGGAAAGTCTCTGTAGATCCAGAGAAAATGTCGCTGATGGTTCCACAGTGGGAGTCATCACGTGCTCAAAGCCATCACTTTAGCACAGAACGCTGGGATGAATGATGCATTATGGGATGTCTGGCTCAGCTTTAGTGATGGTTGAATGAAGAATGTCCATCATTGATCCTTCCTCATCCAAAACCTTCATTTCTGATGCTCTGAGAAACATTTATGAACATGTAAAGAACATTTGATTGATCAGCATAAAGAGTTTGATTTATTTATTCAGAGAAACTGACTGAATCGTAGTAGGAGAGTCTCTCTGTGTCTCTGTGTCTGAAACCAGGAGTCCATGGTTCCTCCTTCAGTTCAGAGAAACCAGGAGTCCATGGTTCCTCCTTCAGTTCAGAGAAACCAGGAGTCCATGGTTCCTCCTTCAGTTCAGAGAAACCAGGAGTCCATGGTTCCTCCTTCAGTTCAGAGAAACCAGGAGTCCATGGTTCCTCCTTCAGTTCAGAGAAACCAGGAGTCCATGGTTCCTCCTTCAGTTCAGAGAAACCAGGAGTCCATGGTTCCTCCTTCAGTTCAGACAAACCAGGAGTCCATGGTTCCTCCTTCAGTTCAGACAAACCAGGAGTCCATGGTTCCTCCTTCAGTTCAGACAAACCAGGAGTCCATGGTTCCTCCTTCAGTTCAGACAAACCAGGAGTCCATGGTTCCTCCTTCAGTTCAGACAAACCAGGAGTCCATGGTTCCTCCTTCAGTTCAGACAAACCAGGAGTCCATGGTTCCTCCTTCAGTTCAGAGAAACCAGGAGTCCATGGTTCCTCCTTCAGTTCAGAGAAACCAGGAGTCCATGGTTCCTCCTTCAGTTCAGAGAAACCAGGAGTCCATGGTTCCTCCTTCAGTCAGAACCACAGATGCTGCAGTGATTTATGCGTCCAGCTCAGCGCCTCAGTCCGGAGTTCTTTATGATCTTCTTCAGCGTTTCAGGATGTTTTCCAGCCGTTTCTGAGTCAGCTGTTGTCATTTCTCCATGCAGACACAAACTTCTGTTAAAGATTCAGGAACAGCTGGAAGCAGCTGTTGGAAGCTGACAGACCGGAATGTTTTTCATCTCCAACCTCCTTCCTTAGAAATGAACACAGAATCTCAATCAGTTTATGTGAAACCAGGAAGATGACTGTATAACTGTAAACTCAGATGATGGATACACTGTAGAATGACCATATTTGAAGAGATGGTCATTTTGAAATTGATATAAATACAAGTTTGATTCAAACAGAACAGCAACACAATGAAAGTAAACTTTAAATGGAGCTATTTTTAGAACAGGCCTGCAGGCCACTGATGTGGCCCTGGGGGGCCCTGGGGGGCCACCTATGTGGCCCTTGGGGGCCACCTGGTGCCCACAGACACCATGTTGGTGACCCCTGGTTTAGACTACCAGCAGAACCATCAGCAGCTCCTCTTCAGGGCCGCATTCAGACACTTTGGGCCCCGTGGATCCTCATGTTTTTCAAGGCCCCTCTACAGTTTAGAGATGTCAGCAAATGCTTTCAGAGGAGAACTAAAGACTTTTTCAGCTGTTTTTCTGCAATGTGATCATTTAAAAATGCATTTTACAATTTAGGATTCAAGATGAAGAAATACAATTTAATCAGACATTTTTGAAATGGAAGCTTTAAATCTATTGGATTGTAAATCTGTAGTCCTGAATAATTCCTGATGATCAATGACATTTCAATTCCTCGTCTGTTTGAACTTCATTTCTAATCTATGTCAGAACTTCTTCTTCTTTTCTTCCTGCAGCTGCTTGTTCTCTGCTCACATCAAAGCTCCCAGCAGCTTCTGACTCTTCATTCAGAGCTGAAGTCATGCTTGATCAGGGATCAATGTCCAACATTTGCTGCTGACTCTTCCTCATCACTTCCTTCTTCTCTCTGCTTTGATCTGTTGGAGCTGAAAGTCTCTGCTTGAAGGGCTGCAGCAGAGAAGGACTGGAAGATCATCTCCTGAAAACTGGGAGGAAGACTTTCCAGCATCCTGCTGCTGAAATTCTCCCATGATTCAGTGCTGTTTGGAGAAGAGCTGAGCAGAAAGAGGAAGTGGACTTTTTCTGCTGTTGCTGCAGAAACATCAGTTGGTTTGGATGCAGCCACAGGCTGATGTTTGACTTTCACACATCTGGACTCCTTTCCTGAAGCAGCTGCATGTTGTCCTGAATGTTCCTGAATGTTCTTCTTCTCTGCTTCTGCTGGACTCTTCTGATCTGCTGCTGTTGCTTCACATCTTTGGACTTTTTCTAAACTTTCTGATCTTCTTCAGCTCTGAACTCTTTAGAAGAAGTGAAGGATGAAAAACATGAACTTTGTCTTTAAACTCAACCCTTTTTCTGGATTCAGGTTGAAGGACTGCAGTTTGTCAAAGACCAGCTGTGATGCTCTGGTCTCAGCTCTGAAGTCCAACCCGTCCCACCTGACAGAACTGCATCTGAGCTTCAACAACCTTCAGTCTTCAGATGTTGAGCAGCTCCAGGATCTGGTGGAGAGTCCAAAGTCCAAACTGCAGACTCTGAGGTCAGTAGAGGGTTGGAGTCAGTCCAGCTGCTTCCAGATGTTTGGTCCTAAAGTTAGTCTGAGAGCAAAGATGCAGAGTTTCCTGTGAAGCTGCAGCTTCTCAGTGAAGCTCTGAGGAGAATGATGACAGGCTTCAGGACAACAGTCAGCCAATCAGAGCAGCAGAAGCTCCAACAGGTGAAGATGACAGGAAGCTGCTGCTCTGAACAGGACTGAAGCTCCTGCTGCTCTTTCTGCTGCTGTGCTGCATCACTGACTGACAGACCAGGATCAGGAGACACTCCTTCATCTCTGGCTCTACACTTTCTCTCTGCAGGTGGAAGAGGTGGCAGTGATGTTCCTCCTGGAGGAGCAGAGAGGAGCAGCAGCAGCAGCTGGTCTGCAGAGATGTTGTGACTGGACGGTGTTCCTGGGAGGTGGAGAGCAGAGTGATGGAGGAATCAGAGGAAGTGGAGATGAGTGTCAGAGCTGCAGCAGGAACTGATCTGAGATCAGCTCCACTGTCTCTCTCAGCATCAAGTGGACAGTTATTGTGCTGCAGCTCCCCCGGTGGACTGATGGAGAACTGCACTTCCTCTTCTCATTCTAACTTGGAGTGTTGATCTGAAACATGGATTGGATTCAGATGTTCAGCAGCTCCAGGATCTGGAGAAAAACAGACCTGCAGACAAACAGATTCTTTTCTAGATCATCACTTTCTTTGATCTACATTTGATAGACAGATGTGAGTTTGAAAGACTCAGAATTTTTCTTTGATTAATGTTTTCCACAGTTTTCTGACTGAACTTCCTTTTTCTTTGGTGTTTTGTGGGTAAAACTCTGTTCTTTTTCATGCTGACAGCATTTTTAGCTGCAGTTTGAAAGAAGTTTCATCTAAATCCAGTAGAATCTCCTCACTTTCTAGAATGTCTAAACTAGTAGAAACTTTCTGAGCATAAAGCCTGTTTTCTCCAGAGGACATGAATGAACAGAGTGGATCTTAGTGAGGAATGACAGCCTCTGGATGCAGAGAATCACTTTGATGCAGCTGCTGCAACAACACCAACTGCATTGAAGCAGGAGGGAGAAGGGAGACACCTGCTGGCTGTTTGCAGAACTGCATCTTCAAACTGAAAGCTGTCTGTCAAATTCCTGCAGCCTGTTTGGATCTAATAAATGCTCTTTTGAATCAACTCTGTGTTTTCTATTGATTTCTGTCTTCATTTATCTTTGACTCACAAACAGACTTGAATCTTTAGCCTTCCCCCTCATCCTGTTCCAGCTGTTCTAATCTTCATGTGTTTGGTTCCTTCTCAGTAGAAATGGGTTGGAAAAGAGCTTTGGAATGTTCAGGTGGTGCTGATGTCTTTCTAGATGGGGGTGGGCAGAACAGATGAGAGCCCCTCCCTCCTGATTCAGAGGGGAACAGTGGGCAGCAGCTGAAAGGAGGGAGTGGAAATGGGAAAAGTTCTCTGCAGGTTTCTCCTTTCCAAGAACAGAGGGACACGACTCCATGAACAGCAGAAGCTAAAGAGTTGGAAAACATGCCCAAAGCTGCAGCACCACCTGCAGAAAGATGCTTCCTCTTCAGGCTCCGCCCCTCCACATCAAGAGCTGCAAGGAGAAGAAATAGTCATCTTCCTGCAGTTCCTCTGATTCATGGACAGTAGTTGTAGATGCTCCACTAGAACAGTGTTCTCTTCTTCTGTGGATGTTCTAGTGTTCTCAGCACATTGGTAAAGTCTGCTGCATTATCTGTCAGCTTCCATTTTCAGCATTTGGATCCTCAAAGTTCAGGAAGAAACCGGAATCCAAACTGCTTCCAGTTTCCATGTTTGGGATCTTCTGGAGCTGTTGAAGGACACAGATTCTTTCCACATCATGAAGCTGTTCTTCTGAACCCAAAGGGCCCACAGTTCTATGCTGATGATGCTCTTCTTCACCAACAGCCTCTCAGATCACAGATGCTGCAGTTTCCTTGGTTTGCTGGAAAGCAGCAGCGCTGAAAGAGCCTCAGAGCTTCTCCAGCTGATGTCTTCAACACTGGGACTCCATCCCTTCTTCCATTCATCTTTCTGTCCGTTTGCTTTGAGGCCCAGATCCTCACCTGCTGCTGGCTTTGGTTCAGCAGCTGCTGACTGGAACGCTGAAGCTCAGAGCGTCCGGCGCTTTGATCTTCTGCACATTCAAGTGTGGAACAGATGCAGAGAAAAGCTCCAAAGTTCTCAGAGGAGCATTGATTCAGCAGATCTTTAGTTTCTGGAGACCACTTCAATGGAAGAATGAAAACCACATGGATTCAAGCTGAAACTCTGTCAGAGTCAATAAAGGTTTTTCAAAGACAAAGCTCTCCTTCACTGTCAACACACACAGATGATCAGAACAGTTCCACATGTGTGTGCATGTTCTGGGAAGTTCTCCGGTTCCTCTGATCACGGCTCCAGCAGCGTGTTTCAGGAACACGGATGATCCAGAACATGGGATCAGACTGAAGTCAGCAGCTTTCAGCTCCTTTTGGGCTTCAAGCCCAGAGAGAAGACAGAAATGTGAGGAAGGCAGAGAACATGAAGGCTTCCTGACAGCAAAGAGAAGTTGGAGCCAGAAAGACTGGAACCGGATCAGGACCGACTCTGGACAGTCCTTTTAGTGGTGGATCCAGACAGAAGCAGCATCATGTTTGTCACAGAGACGTGAGCTCAGATCTTTAGGAACATTTGCTGTCAATGAAACCAGGAAGTAAAGTGTTTTGAAAGATCAGATTGATGACATCATCAGTTGTGGAAACACTGGAAAGTGGAAATCCAGCAGAGAAGTAAACATCAGGAACTTCCTGCAGGACAAATTGTTCTAGACTGTTGGAGACAGGAACAGCTTTGGTCTGGGAGTTGTCCGTATTCTCAGATGAAATCATTAAGAACATTAGGAGACATCATGCCGCTGAAATTAGTAGAGAGTTTGTAGATTTAGGAGAAACCAACGTTTGAAATGAAACCAAAGTGTCCTAAAGCAAAATCACTGAGCACATCTCAATGTTCCACAAACAGTCATTTTCCACAGTGGACCGTCACCACACACTTTACAAGACAGTTTCTCACAACTTTATGACAACAAATCCTGAAATTGTTCCATTCAAGGAAACATTGACTAATATTTGGATTGATGCTGTTTTCCATCTGTGTTTTCAAACCTGCATCAAGAATTAGCTCATGTTTATTGATTGACTTTCTGTGGAAGTTTGGCTTCTCTGATGAACCACCAGAGGGCGACAGAGAACTGTTGAGATTATGAACACAACAGTCAAAGAAATCAACATTTAGCACAAAGTGAACAAACTTAGGTCACGTGCTAACGTTCTGATTCTGTTGGAAAAGCCTTTTGTTTTGATTTCTTCAGGATTTTGGCTCAAAAAGACCAATGACAAATGAAACTCCAATAAAGTTGCTTTCTAATGAGGAAATGAAATGTTATTTTTATTGAATTATCAAATGGAGACTCAGCTTCAGGTGATAAAAAAGGTTGGTGCTATTTCCAGTTTTAGAAAGAACATGCCTTCTGCACAGTTTGCAGTGAACGTTACTCATTTATGTCAGTTTGTAATGAACTGAAATACCTCCACACAGGAGAAGACTGACAAATGATAACACTATTTTACACAGAAATACCTTAGACGTTTTAGTTTTTGAACTTTTCTGTGATTTGTTTAATGAAAATAGCATCACATCACCGCCACTGCCTGGACCTCTTTCTGGGTCCTAGTGCCCTAAAGGTTACAGCTCCTGTTTCCACAAGAAGAAAGTCCATTCTAGAGGCCACTCTGACGTTATCGTCATCAAAGACAGCGTTACCTAGAAACCATACCAAGACCATAGCAGCTATAGAGGGAAACCCAACAAACCATCAACGGCGGTTAAAGCAGTCAGACGTTTGTTCTGCAGCTCAGCAAAAATCTCTGCTTTAGGTTTTGGGGAGAAAAACAAAGGAAAACACACGGAGAAGGATTCTGCAAAGGAAATCCCAAGATATATTGGTAAGTCAGCGTCCTGGAAACATGCTTTGTTGGTTCTGAAGTGGCATGAATGCAGACTTAGATTGGTTTGTTTCCTTGGATTCTTCAGATGGATTCAAGCTGGAAATGTTGTCAGCATAAAGCAAGTTTGGACTAAACTAAAGCAGAAAGTGGCTTTGAAGATGGTCAGGAGAAATGAGGGCTTTTTTCAGGAATTCTGGGAAGAGGAGGACTTCTCCAAACAACCACAACCTTAGAGGAAGTTTTCTGAGCATTCAGAGAATGCTTTTACAATGACTCATCATTTTCCACAAGAAGCTAAGGAGTTTTTCCAAATGCATGCTGGGTATTCTTAGTTCTAGCTTGGAAAGCACTTTGTGGGATTTCCCTGGAAAACCTGCTTTATCAATCATTTTGGTCTCTTTTTCTTCTTCTAACTTCCAGCTTGGTGAGTGTGCAGGTCGCCATGGCAACCACTGTCCAGGTCAAAGGGAGGACCACGGCCATCCAGTCTCCAGGCTTTTGGATTGATTTGGATTTGATAAACATTTGTTTCCCACATTTTAATAGTAGAATTCAACACGGGACATATAGTGGATTGTAAGAATAGGAACAAAAACAGCAACAACAAAATAATCCTCCTCCCCTTAAAACATGCATTTGACTCTGAACAAGTCTAAACCAAATCCAAGCAAAGACCAGCGCTGGGGCTCCTCTGAAGGTCCAGACACAGAGAGGCCCAGAGTGACCCCCATTTCTCCAGTGGCTGACTCCGCCCCTTAGGACGTCCCCCTGTGTGGATCAGTGGTCAGTGGGTTGGAACCTGCTGCAAATGCCGGCTCTGGTTCTAACTGCTGGATCAGAAGTGGAATGGGAGCTGTAGTGGTGTGTCTGCAGCTGGATGTGGAACACATCAGGGAGGGGTCAAAGGTCAGTCTTTCTTCCAAACAAAGCCATGAAGGGACTGAGAACAGACGGACATCAAAGCAGAATCCAAGCAGCACCTTCATCCTGATGAAGCTCCGCCCTCTGACCTTCAGCAGTCATCTCCAGGCTCCGCCCCCAGTCTGTGACGGCTGGATGATGCTGTCCTCCACCTGCAGCTGGACCTGGATGTTCTCTCAGACCATGTGGCCTCATGGATCAGAAGGTTGAGGGTTCAAGTCCCTTCATGGTTGAAGTCAGACAGAAAGTGAAGAAGAGGGAACATTCAGAGCAGTTTCTGTGCTGTTTGCTTCCTCATGAGTCCCGTCTAGATCAGGTCTGGATCCCAGTCAGAAAGGGATCAGGAAATCTGCAGATCAAACCTTCATTTACTGAAATGGAAAACATCAACTGACTTTCTACACATTCTACTTCCATTCATCAAACTCCAACAGGAAGAAGATTTACAATCAATCAAATCTGTTGATTTCCTGACAAACCTTGTTTTCTCTTCCTGTTTGAATGTTTGATTGTTTTCAAACATGAAGAGAGTTTTTTTTCCTGTTTTTAGCTTGAAATTTCTGTTGAAATGTAAAGGTTCATTCAGAATTCCCCAGTGGCCTCATGTTGGAGGAGGGGCTTCATGAGATGGGGGCGGAGCTTGAACACACACCGCTTCCTGGAACCCAAACTCAGGCTAAGTGGAGGAAAAGTTGGGATTTGTGGTGTTTGTAAAGATCTGGAATGGTTTCCTCCCACAAAAAGGCCTTTTTCTAGTTTCCTGCAGATGAATTCTTTTCCTGCTGGGAGTTCTCATCTGGGTTTGCAGATTCTTAGTTGGAGGAAAACTTGGAGCAAATTCTTCCCAGAAAAAGGATTTTCTCTGGAGTGAATTGACATGAACAGAGTGAGTTTGGACTGAAAGCAGCAACAGGGAGGAGATGTTCATCAGAAAACAGCTTTCTGGAGGAGTTGGAAGACGTCAACAGTCACAGTGATGGTGAGGAGGAGGAGCTAAAGATGGAGGAGCAGCAGGAGGAGGTTCTTCACTGAAGGAGAGCACTAGTCCAGCTTGTCAGTGCTTTGCTGATTGGCTAGTTGGATGTGTTCTTTGATGAGCTTTTCAATCTGACGTCTGCTTGGAGGACTGTTTTCATCCTTTTGGATGATTCCACTATTTGAACCAGACCTGGAACTAGAAGAGACTCAATGAGAACAGAAAGACAAGAAAGGATCCAAACCAAACTCTTCTTCTGTCTGACTTCAACCATGAAGGGACTTGAACCCTCAACCTTCTGATCCATGAGGCCACATGGTCTGAGAGAACATCCAGGTCCAGCTGCAGGTGGAGGACAGCATCATCCAGCTGAAGAAGAGGAGGAGCTTCTGCTGCCTCCCTCAAAGAGGAAGGTGGAGGAGGTGAGAGGCTGCACTGGAGCTTTGGACCAAACCCTGTGATGGATGAACAACATCTCCAGGCTGTTTCCAGCCTGACCAGGAGGATCAGAAAACAGCAACAACTTCTCCTCCATCAAACCATGATGTCACCACCAGCAGGTGGAGACAGATATGAGCAGAAATTCTCTAGTTGGCTTCAGATTTCAGAGTTTCCCAAACAAGCAGTAGCACAACTCCACTTTTCTCTCCAAGCCCATCCTCTGAAATCTGATCTTCTGAGGGACGAGAACACATGGAGACTGAGACTACCGGAGCATCACTAGAAGGACAGTTGGACTCCCCTCTGGAGAAAGAAGGCTGGAGCATGTTGACGTGACAAACTCCACATTTCTTCTCTTTGTCAGGAGTTGGGATCCTAAAATTGGTGTCATTCATTTTCTTTTCCAGCTCATATGGAGCAGAAAACTGTGCCTGTAGGCTGGAAGCAGGCAAAGGCAACAACAGCAACACTTCCTCACCTGCAGCTGTTGTTGTTTGTGTGTTGATCCACAAACACATGCTGTGAAGAGGAAGCTGCAGTGAAGGCAGCCATGTTGGAGCCTCACACATGTTCTCATTAGGATCAAATGAACCAGTGTGTTTGAGACTGAAAGAAAGACTGAAGGACAAAGAAATATGAAGATTCATTCAGGATCAAATCCAGACTTTATTCATGTCTGCAGACAAAAAAGCTGCAGACATTTTACAGACACAATTGAGGTTTTTCAACACTTTTCTGAGCAGAAGGTGCAGTTCTGGATACAGCCAGAAGGTGTCGCCCTTCTCATTTCTAATCCAACTTCAAACTACAGACCTGACTGATTTGGTTTGGTTTTTGTTCTTTTAGCCATCATGTATGAAGACATCAGACCTAGAATTACAGAAAAAACATCAAAAATGTTTCACAAACTTATTTAAATAAACTGAAAATGTATCATTTCTGTCTATTGGAAGTCATTTGAAGTGAAGCTGTGAAAGTGACCACATTTGTTCAACAACCTCATAGCAACAAGAAACAAAGCAGATTTCTCTCCAAATAAGCTAACCAAGCGCTTCATCCAAGAGAAGCAGCTCCAAAGCACAAAGACTCCGTCTGGTTGCAGGAACTCTGGGAAAGAAGGAGCAGGAGGAACTCCTGCAGGAATCTCTGCAGGAAACATCAGCTTGGAAAGAAGAGCTGACTCAGCTAACATGTCAGCAGTCTGTGGCTGAGACCAAGTCAACACTCCTGCAGAGAGAGAGAGAGACAGAGAGAGAGACAGAGAGAGAGACAGAGAGAGAGAGAGAGAGAGAGAGAGAGAGAGAGAGAGAGAGAGCTGGAAGCTGCTGTCAGTGCAGAGAAAAGCAGGACAGCTGAAGCTCCCAGACTCTCAGCCCAACAGCTGAAGGAATCCTCTGGACTCCAAGCTGATCTGCTTCCAATCCAAGAACATGTCCAGAAGGACAAAGACTCCTCCCTCCCTCCCTCCCTCTCTCCCTCCCTCCCTCCCTCCTCCTGACTGACTGACACCACAGAGGGAGGCAACAGTCCCATGGAGACCAGCTCTGATGGAGAACCACAAGAACCTGGAAGGAGAACGGCAGCAGTGAACGGCAGCAAGAACAGTCCTCCCTTTTGGGGGAGATCTCCTCACTCAAAGAGACCCTCAAGAAGGAGGAGGAGGAGGAGAAAAGGATGCTTTCAAAGACCTTGATGGACACATTCAATCAGATCAAAGAGGAGATTGAAAACCTGCAGAAACCAAAACCCACGAAGAAATCTGGGATGCAGAGATTCCTTCAGTTTTTCCAAAGATCTGAAAGACAGAATTGATCCAAACTGGATTGATTTTGGTTCTTTGAGTTTTTCTACATTTGACAGAAACCAAAGTGGGAGGAGTCATCTTTATGAGGTCCATCAGAATCAGAATCCATCAGAACTTTTTATGGTCTTATAATCTTCATACGCCGTCATTAAAATCTCAGACTCCGTCTTACTGAAGTGCAGCGCCTTCTCTCTTTTTTTCTCGTTTCCATGGTGACTCAGGAAATCGGCGATCCATTGAGAATGTCTTGGATCTTCCCTCAGCGTTGGAGTCTGGTCCTGCATTTGGGTCATCCTGATATACCGTAACAAAGCCTCTTTTCTGCGCTGCAGAATCAGCTGATTCAAGGTGATTGCGTAATCACGTCCCTACTGTGCAGCGCTGCATCTCAGTGTGAGGCTGCTTTCTCCACATAAGAATCCACTGGGATTGTGTCAACTCTTGAATAGTTACTGGAACAAAAAGAACGTAAACACTGGAGATAAAGCCCCTGTGTCAAAGCACATGTGTTTTTTTCAGAACTTATGTCAGTAAGCTTTAGACTTTATTTTGGTTAGAAAACTTAAAATCCAACATTATTCTGCATTTCAGAGCAACACAACATTGCTCCCAAGTGCATTTTTAACACACTCTGCTATATTTATAAAGATTGTGAGTCAGCCATCTTAGACGTTGCAAATAAAAAAGGAGAGAAAATGAACAGGACTACCAGCACTGTAAAACCCAATGATCATATCATATCAATAGACTGAAAGATCATATTTCGCCTCAATAATAAATTACACAACACAAAGTGTAAAATTCATTAAAATACAACATTGTGCATTTTTATTTCCACTGTTCTTGTTATTTGCAGTGAGAAGGCCATATGATATATTTGGTTCTTTACTGCACTGATTATCTAAGTTATTGCATTGGAGTAAATTATTATAATTATTATAATTATTATTAATTATAATTATCAAATTGAAATTTTCCTCAAAATAAATACAGAAACAAGTTAAAGTAATTACAGAAACATATAAGCAACCTTTCTCCTCTTGACTTCATCATGCGCTAGCATGCTAGCTCGTTAGCTTGCTAACTCGTCCAACTTGTGGTTAGCTTATTAAAAAAACTGAAAAACAATCTTCAACTCACCAGGATATCTCTTTAAACACAACTCTGTTTGAAGATCTTTAGAATACTCCTTCAGTGTCGATTCGTGCCAAGTTACTATTTCTGTATGTTTTCCAGAAGCACACTGATGTCCTCTCATCTCACCGTGTCGTCACAGATGGAAAAAACCTTGAGAAATATGGAGTGATATTTCTGCCACCACGTTGCACACAAAACTTTCTAAGTTGCAAGAGAAAATATTAAATATTTGCTTTTTAATAATTTTTTATTGTGCTTTACTTTTTTTGCTTTCAAAAGTTTTTTTTTTTTTGCGTTTGCAAAATGCATGTTTTTGCATGCATTGTGTCAAATCTTGCTTTTGTCCTATCTTTGATTTTGCTGACCACTTTGAGCACGACTTAGCGTTATATGACAGCCACTGCCAGCGCCAAAAAAGTTTTCGCTTGCGTTGTGTGTCATCTCACTTTTTCTATCTTTGATTTTGCTGAGTTAAGTTTCAGTGTAGTATTCAGTTTTCAGATTAGTTTGTAAACATTTTCAGGAACGAGGAGAGATCTTTTAGCGGTAACGATGTCCCCACATTAGACAAAAACTCTCTCACTCAGGACAGAGGTTGCAGAAATGGAGAGATACGTCTTTGCCAATTTTGCAATGTGCTTATAGCTGGTCCCATTGGTTCTTCCCAATTCAAGAGGGATACATCCTGTTGCTCTGTATTTGGTAATCTTTACCTTTATCTCCTCCAAAATAGCAGACTTATTTTCCACCGGCAACTGAAAGACTTTGCCAAACAGTTCAGTCATTACTAATTACAGACAATCCGGTGATGCCATTTTAAATGGATTAGCAGATTAGATGTTTTACCGCGGCATACGCGATCTCCGTGAAACAATGTCGGCACACGGTGTTCGACTTATCCAACAGTATTTTCCCTTCATGGATGAATACAACAAATCAAAAGTGTTCCCACACAGGAGAGCGTAAGGAGATGGGTGGGTCCTCAAGTTCTGGTATTGCGTCTGCATTAGCCATAGTGCTATAGTTGACATGCTAACTGTCCGTCACCTAATGGCGTCTTGGCGAAAACTCGCAGTTAACATTAGTTCCGTCTCGGCGCAAAGTTAATACATTGGGGGGAACAAAAACAAAAAAATGTATAAAATTTAAAAACCAAAACGGTACAAAGGTGAACCGAACCAAAAGTGCCATACCGAAACGTTCTGGTACAACTACGTGTACTGTTACACCCCTATTACTTGACCTAACAAAGTATATACTGCAGTCATTATTTTTGTTTAAATGTTTATTCAATGTTCAATGATCAGATTAAAAGTGTTCAAGTTTGCTGTATTTTTTAATGACAAGGTTCAAGGCATTAAAAAGGCCATCAACTCCACAACACTTATAACTATCCAACGGCCACCTACTCACTCTAAGCTGACTCACTTTGTACCTGTCACTGACCAAACTGTCCAAGAGACTAGGGCTGCACGATATGAGGAAAACTCGCGATATGCGATATTAGGGATTAATATTGCAATAACGGTATAATTTGCGGTATACAAACAAATGAAAAAATAAACCAAAACATCATTCCCATTTCATTGCAACAGTTCAAAAATTATACTCCAAATGACCCTCGTCGAGATAGGTGACAGTCTAACATAATGCGATTGGTCAAATGCATAAAGAGATCTATTTTATTCGTTAAATGCTTCAACCTGCCATAAGGTTGTATTAAGGTTGTATTTACGATTTATTGCGATTTTTGCTGTCTTTTGCAATATGCATATTGCAGAGCTGGATATTGCGATAACGATAAATTTGCGGTATATTGTGCAGGCCTACAAGAGACCATCACCCGTCTGAGCTTGTCTACATGCTGCCTTGATGTGTTACCCACTAGATTTCTAAAGTCTCTCCTGAACAGTGTGTTGCCACCAATTACTCAAGTAGTTAACGTGTCTCTTCAATCTGAAATATTTCCCGAGGCCTTAAAAACTGCAGTCATTAAACCTCTCCTGAAGAAGGGCAGTCTTGATCCCACTGTACCGAATAATTACAGACCTATCTCTAATCTGCCATTTTTAGGAAAAGTCCTTGAAAAAGTTGTCTACCAACAGCTCACTGACTTTCTCTTATTAATAGGGATGGGTACCGTGCCCCGGTATTGAACCAGCCCCGGGGCCGCATTCTTCAAGACCGCAGTTTCGTTAAGATCTGACCTGAACCTGTCCTTATTGCTGCCCTCCATAAGTTTGGTTTTGGAGAAGCATTCATCAATTGGATCAAAATATTATATCACAACCCCAATGCATCAGTTAGAACTAACAAACAGACTTCAAACAGGTTTTTTCTTGGAAGAGGAACCAGACAGGGCTGCCCACTCTCTCCTTCTCTTTTTGCTATATTCATTGAGCCTTTAGCTGCAGCAATAAGACAGAATGAGAGCATTATAGGAATAAAAACCAAACACAGCCATCATAAAATTAGTCTTTATGCGGATGACATATTACTGTTTTTAAGGAATTTACATTCTGTAAATGAAACAGCAATGATCATAAATGAATTCTCCTCCATATCAGACTATTCCATTAATTGGAATAAGTCTGTTTTATTACCACTCAACAGGAATATGGAACAAAGACTCACAATTCCAGTTAAAACAGGAAATATCAAATATCTGGGTATCTACTTTTCCCCCAAACTATCAGAACTGGTGCAGCTAAACCACACCCCAATACTGAAAAGCATACAGGACGATCTAACACGCTGGACCAACCTGCCTCTGTCCCTTATGGGCAAGGTAGCCACGGTTAAAATGAAAATCTTACCCAAAGTTAATTATCTCTTCTCAATGATTCCCACACAACCGCCATTAAAATGGTTCAAAACATTAGACTCATCCATATCAAGCTTTCTATGGAACAACAAACCTGCAAGAATTAGTCTAAAAACTTTAAAATCTGCAAAAAGCTGTGGAGGATTAGAACTACCTAATTTCCACAAATACTTTCTTGCAAATAGATTACAATATATCTTAAAATGGTTAAAAAATAATCCAGAAACCAACTCATGGTTAGACTTGGAACAGGTGTTATGTGGAAAGATCAACCTGTCACAGCTACCATTTATTAGCCAAATAGTTAAAAAACAGGATTGTTTCAAAAGCATTAATATAAATGCCACCTTAACAGCCTGGTGGGAATTTCTCAAAATATCAAAATCATCAATTCAACCGTGCAAAATGACACCCATCTGGAACAACCCGGACATCCTTATTAACAAAAAAATGATTCACTTCCCAGCTTGGCAAGCAGGGGGCATAAAACAACTAGAGCACGTAATTATTGATAGAAGATTCATAACCCCCCAGGAACTTCAAGACAAACATGGAATAAATAACTTCTTGGAATATCAGCAACTTAAATCAAGTATTACTAAAAAGTATAAAATTAAAGACGACGATTTAAAGCTACCAGATGTAGTTACCACTCTGATTAATTTTTCAATGAATAGAACTCTCTCCAAAATATACAAACTTTTATGCAATTTAGATAACAATATTGCCCTTCCAACAAAAAAATGGGATGCAGATTTGAGCATCAGCACAGATGAAAGCTTCTGGTCAGAACTTTGTCTAAACACCTTTAAACTGACAAAAAGTTCAAATCTGCAGCTAATCCATCTCAAAACTCTTCACAGAATTTACTACACTGGACAGAGGATGTTCAAGATGGGTCTCAGTAACTCAGACATTTGCGAGCACTGTGATAATAATCTACCCGACAGCTACATGCACGCACTGTGGTTCTGCACTCCTGTCAGGGCTCTCTGGCAGCAGGTATGTGCCGATTTATCAGTCTGGCTTAAGGTTTCAATCACTGCCTCACCGTCACTTTGTGTGCTTGGTGACATGAGTGCCATCGATATAGAAGAAGGATTAGCATCTATCATTTTCATAACTCTTTGTATTGCCAAAAAAACTATTTTAATAAATTGGAAAAACAAGAAAAATATAAACATAAGTCAACACAGAAATCTGCTGTTTGATCATATCAGCTTGGAAAAAATGTCAGCCCAAAGCTCAAGTAACTTTGAAAGAATTCAGTCTCTCTGGTCTCCTGTGGTTGACTCCATGACTTAGGGGGTGGAGGGCTTGGTCGTCGCTGCTCCTTGCCCTTCTGCCGTGGTTTGGGGTGGGGGTCGGGGCTTCCGGTGCCTGGCGGGGGCGGTGGGGGGCTCCGTTGGTCGGGGGGTCGGGTCCGGTGCCTGGGTGGGGCGGGCTGGGGCGCTGCGTGGTCCTCTGGGCTTGGGTGTGGGGGTGCGTGGTGGGGGGGTGGGGTGGTGGTCTGGCTTGGCTTGGGGGGGTGGTCCCTTTGCCTGTGCTGGGGGGGGTTGGCGGGGGGCCCTGCTCGGGTGGGGGGGGCCCAGCGGCGCCGGATGGGCTGCCCATCTGCACCTGGGGCTGGGATCGGCCCTTCCCTGGCTCTGGGACGGGACGGGACAACCCTCTCGGGGCCCCCGGTCGCTCTGGGTGTCACCCGCTTCGGCTGCGGGGTCTGGGGTGGGGTGGGGTGGGGGGCTTGTCGGCCCTGTCCTGTGGGGGGGCGTTCTGGGGGGGAGGGGGGGCCCATTATTAGTACGGGTCGGGGGGGCTAGCGGGTCGGGGTCTCCGCTGAGGCAATCAGTGGTTGCCTCGGCCGGTTGGCCTCCTCGGTCCCGTCGAGGCCTGACCAGAGCTCTTCTAGGGCCGGCGTCTGGGGGTGGGGGCCTGGGCTTGCTCCGGGGGGGGGCGACGCTTTCTGGCTCCTCTCTCTCTGTGTGGGGTGGGTGGTGCCGGGCCTGGGGTGTCGGCGCCTCCGGGGGTGGGCCCCTGGGCTGGGTGGCCCTGGCCCCTTTGCTGGGGGTGGGCTGGGGGACGGCTGTTTGACCACCGGGGGACAGTCTACCAGCTGTCCCCAACTTACCCCCTTCCTTATATAACCTCATATTAGGGTGAGGGGGTGGGGGGTTTAGCCTGCGATGCGCCTTGGGGGGGGGCTACTTGGGAGTGGCCCCCCTCCTATGGTTGCCGTATGGAGTGGGCCCCCCCTCTTTCGGTTTTATTTGCACCTTAGACACGTAGGGTCCTTGGTAGGGGGGGTGCTTGGACATCACTGCAAGCAAGCAGCAGATGTCCTCCTGGCACCCTACCCGCCAATTTTAACCGCACCTTAGACATTTAGGGCCCCTTGGTGTGGAGGGTGAGGGGACATCACTGTGAGTAATCAGGAGATGTCCCCTTAGTGCCCTACTCGCCAATTTTAACTGCACCCCCCTTAGTACACACACCCCTCCCCCTTCAATATATACATTCAAACATAAACACACACACATGCACACAAACACCCTCTCAAACACCCATACACGCACACACATTTTACAAGGAAGGTGGGACCTGGGTCCATCTGTCCCCTACCCCGTCCCTGGTGGGGGGTGCGGGCCTCTTGGCGATGGCGGCCGTGTCCCTTGGGTGCCGGCTCCCTGGGCCCGGCGGTGCTCTCTCCGCGCGGTGGGGGGGTTCATATTACACCTGAGCCGGGGGTGTTCGTGTCCCTGGGGGGTGGGTCCTGGTCCTTGCCCCTGGGCGCTGGGCCCCGCCAAACTTCCAACATGGCCGAGCCTGGTCGGGCCATATTTATAACATCCCTTATGGGCCGCCCTTTTTTCCCCGGGGTTCCCCCCTCCTGGGCGGGGGCGGCGGGCCCCTGCCTTGCTCCTACCTGGACCAACCGTGGGCCGGGTGGGTGGCTGCCTGGAGTGCGGGGCGGGTCTCCCTTGGGGGGTCCTGGCTCGTACCTGGGGTCGGGGCGGGGGGATGCCCGGAACTCCTGGGTGGTGGTGGGGTGCTCGTCTGGGGCTGTGGGCGTCCCTCTCCGGTGGGGCCCTGCGTTGGGCTCTTCCGGCGCGGCAGGGGGCTGCTTTCCTGGCTGGGCTGGGGCGGCGCTCTCTTTCCCTCTGCGCCTCCCTGCTCTCTGGCTCTGGGGGCCTCGCGGCGGTCCTGCTGGCCCTGGCCTGGGTGGCGGTCTTGGTCGCCCGGGGGGCGGTTGTTCCCTGCCTGTTCCCGTGTGGCGCTGGGGGAATTCCGGCTGCCGCTGCTGCTGCGGCGGGGGTATGGGTGTGGGGGTGGCTGGGCGCTCCTCCTCCTTCTTTTCACATTCCACCATCCATTTTAGAAGAACATAAACACTCACCTGAGCACAGGTGTTAGCTCACCTTTGCACTAATAGTTTGCATGATTGAATGAATGAAAGATTTCACACTAGTTGGTTTAAAGGCATAGGTATGCGTTCGTGAACACTATCTGTTTTGTGTGCATGTTGACATGTGGACATTTCTGCGGCTAGCAGGTGTGTTGATAATATTTGAGTGTGTGTGAACAGGCCCCGCCCTTTTTGTACTACATTTGAACCGTACCGTAACGATAAACAACCAGTAAACCTGTCTGCTCTATGCTGCTTCATGGTCTTACCCCCCTTCCCCTCCTATTATCACCCTCCTACCCCCCCCCTCTCTCTAACGTCCCTCTCTCTTGTTCCCCTCTTTCCTTTTCCGTCCGGTCCAACACCAAAGATTTTCAAACATGATTGAAATTAATAAAGTTTGGCCTCAATTACAAAAGGGGTTTATTCAGACATACCTTTGGTTTGTCTGAAGATGAATAACCCCTCTTGTTAGAATAAAATATGTCCAACACAAGAGGCCCTCAGCTCTCATCTGTTTGCCTAGCTGTTGGACAGGACAAGTTAAAAAAAAAAAAAAAAAAAAAAAAAAAAAAAAAAAAGATCTGACCTGAACGGTTCTGCTATCAGTACTGGAGAAGTTACTTTTTCTTTTCTTTTTTTTGTGTCCCACAAAATATAAGCGTTATCTGCCATATTTAAATCACCAATTCAGTCAATTTTCCGTTAATTAATGATGATATTAATTTTGGTATTCTCGTTGAAGCGGAGAGCTCTGTCTGTCTATTTGTGTGCACGGGGGCCGGGGCTGTTGTCTTGTGTGCGTGCGCGCCGCACAAGACAAGGCAGCGCACACAGTCAGTGGTGATCTTGTAGGGGACACGTGAGCGCCCTAGACTAAGAACTAACGTTTCTGCGTAAAAATTATTAAGTTTGCCGACCATGCTTTTTAGCTGTGTCCCCGGGGTGCCGGCTTCCTGGGCCCGGCGGTGCTCTCTCCGCTCGGTGGGGGGGTTCACATTACATCTGAGCCGGGGGTGTTCGTGTCCCTGGGGGGTGGGTTCTGGTCCTTGCTCCTGAGTGCTGGGCCCCGCCAAATTTCCAACTGTGGCCGAGCCTGGTCGGGCCATATTTACAACACCCCTTGTGGGCCCTCTTTTTTCCCCGGGGTTCCCCCCTTCTGGGCGGGGGCGGCGGGCCCCTGCCTCGCTCCTCCCTGGACCAACCGTGGGCCGGGCGGATGGCTGCCTGGAGTGCGGAGTGGGTCTCCCTTGGGGGGTCCTGGCTCGTACCTGGGGTTGGGGCGGGGGGATGCCCGGAACTCCTGGGTGGTGGTGGGGTGCTCGTCTGGGGCTGTGGGCGTCCTTCTCCGGTGGGGCCCTGCGTTGGGTTCTCCCGGCGCGGCGGGGGGGCTGCTCTCCTGGTTGGGCTGGGGCGGCGCCCTCTTTCCCTCCGTGCCTCCCTGCTCTCTGGCTCTGGGGGCCTTGCGGCGGCCCTGCTGGCCCTGGCCTGGGTGGCGGGCTTGGTCGCCCGGGCGGCGGTTGTTCCCTGCCGGTTCCCGTGTGGCGTTGGGGGGATTCCGGCTGCCGCTGCTGGTGCGGTGGGGGTCTTTGGGTGGGGATGGCTGGGCACTCTCCCTCCTTCTTTTCACGTTCCACCATCCATTTTAGAAGAACATAAACACTCACCTGAGCACAGGTGTTAGCTCAACAGACTGAATGACTGAAATATTTCACACTAGTTGGTTTTAAGGCATAAGTATGCGTGTGAACACTATCTGTTTTGTGTACATGTCGACAGGTGGACATTTTTGCAACTAACAGGTGTGTTTATAACATTTGAGTGTGTGTGTGGACAGGCTCCGCCCTTTTTTTTTTTTTTTTTTTTACATTTGAACCTTACCATAATGATTAACAACCAGTAAACTTGTTGCTTTATGCTGCTTCATGGTCTTATCCCCCTTCCCCTCCTATTATCACCCCCTACCCCCCCTCTCTCTAACGTCCCTCTCTCTTCTTCCCCTCTTTCCTTTTCCGTCCGGTCCAACACCAAAGATTTTCAGACATGTTTGAAATTAATAAAGTTTAGCCTCAATTACAAAAGGGGTTTATTCAGACATACCTTTGGTTTGTCTGAAGATTAATAACCCCTCTTGTTAAAGTAAAATATGTCCAACCCAAGAGGCCCTCAGCTCTCATCTGTCTGCCTAGCTGTTGGACAGGACAAGTTGAAAAAAAAAAAAAAAAAAAAAATTATTAAGTTTGCCGACCATGCTGTCACCTTGCTACTACGATGACCGTATGTTGCGCTGTTTGTGCAGAACAGGCTGGGGCAGCGGGAGGGGGGGTGCTGGGGGGCGTTGCACGCGGAGCATACAACAAACAGGTAGAGAGGCGGGGCTTAGACTCACCGCTTATGATTCCAGACCCGCGAAAAACTATCAGCTGCTTCCTAATACTTAATAATAATTAATAACTAATGATAGTTGTCATCCGTAAAATTAATATCATTTATTGGGTTTACTGGATTTAAAGAAAAATAAATGGAGTTGGCAAAATAGAAAGGAGTCTGCATCAAAGTGAATTTGTTTCCATCATTTAACTTAACTTAACTCTGGTGTTTGACAGACAGAAAAGTCTATTCAAGGTTGTGGAAAATGGACAAAAGATCAAATGAAACACTCATAAATAATAAAAACAATTAGATTAAATAATTAAATAAATATCCTGTCTGGAACATTCTCATGTAAAAAGTAAAATGTTTTGTTAAAAAGACAATGTTGTTGCATAGTGAGGAAATAAAACACTTTATGTTCTTAATTTGTTATTTATTTTATTTTTTTCGTCCTCAAAAGTATCGATAAGAGTACCGGATCGATAAGCAGTATCGATAAGAGAAGTAGTATCGTTAAAACCTTAACGATACCCATCCCTACTTATTAAACAATTCATTTGATGTTTGCCAGTCAGGCTTTAGACCCCATCATAGCACAGAAACTGCTCTTATCAAGGTAACCAACTACATCTGCCTGAACACTGATGATGGCAAAGTCTCTGTCTTAATCCTGCTAGACCTGAGCGCTGCCTTTGATACTGTTGATCATGGGATCCTTTTGCACAGACTCCAAGACTGGGTTGGCATCTCTGGATCTGCCCTAAATTGGCTCAAGTCTTATCTAGAAGACAGGAAATACTTTGTTGAAATTGGGAGTTGCTTCTCAGACTACATGGCCTTGACTTGTGGTGTGCCCCAGGGATCGATCCTGGGACCCCTTCTGTTCAACCTCTACATGCTGCCACTAGGATAGTTAATGCGCAGTAATAACATTTCTTATCACAACTATGCAGATGATACTCAGATCTATGTGTCACTGACAACAGGTGAATATGGGCCAGTGGATTCACTCAACCACTGCCTCAAACAGATCAGTGCGTGGATGCAGAACAACTTTCTCCAGCTAAACTCAGACAAGACCGAAATTATTGTTTTTGGCCCACTGAAACAAAGAGAAAGAGTCAGTAGCTACCTTCATTCTCTGTCTCTTAAACCCTCAAATCAAGTCAGAAATCTAGGGGTAATCATGGACTCTGACCTGAACTTTAACAGCCATATCAAGTCAGTAACTTCAGCGGCATTTTACCATCTGAAAAACATTGCCAAAATCAAAAACATAGTGTCAAAGCCAGACCTGGAGATACTTATTCATGCATTTGTCTCCAGTAGGTTAGACTACTGTAACGGCCTGCTCACCGGCCTCTCCAAACCAGCTGTAAAACAGCTTCAGTGCACCCAGAATGCTGCTGCTCGAGTCGTGACCAGAACCAGGAAGTATGATCACATTAGTCCTGTGCTTAGGTCTCTGCACTGGCTCCCTGTACCTCAAAGAATAGACTTCAAAGCAGCTCTGCTTGTGTACAAGTCTCTCCATGGCCGCTCACCAAAGTACATCTCTGACATGTTAGTGCCATATGAACCATCTCGTACTCTGAGGACCTCAGGGACCGGCCTCCTGTTGATACCCAGAGTCAGAACTAAACAAGGGGAATCAGCGTTTCAATATTCTGCAGCTAAAATCTGGAACAGCCTCCCTGAAGTCGTAAGACAGGCCTCTTCTGTGTTCATGTTCAAATCTAGACTTAAAACATTTCTTTTTAGCCGTGTATATGACTGAAAGGTCCCATCTGCACTTTTCTTTCCTTTCCTTCCTTTATTTTTAAATCAATTTTCTAATTTTATCTTTTCTTTTGAAGAAAATTTTATGTTGATTATTTCTATGATGTATTGTGATTTGAATGCATTTTTCTGTTTTGTGGAGCTCCTTGAATTACTTTGTGTACGAATTGTGCTATACAAATAAACTTGCCTTGCCTTGCCTAAAATTAAAGATGTATAAAAAACATTTCAACCATAATGAAGACATTCAAGAATTAGCTCTAATGACTCAAAACAAACAACTCATTTCTATTTGTAGGTACATCTAAAACAATTCATTTTATAAAAAGGTTGTACATATTTTGTCAGCAGTAAAACTCTTTGATATCATTACACAAATATTCAAATGTATTGATCCATTATTTTTTGCTTTTTTATGAAGAGAAAATGAAAACCTAAAAAAACTAATAGAAAGTAAGAGTATCATATTATTGCAATACATTTGTAGAAAAAATCATTTCGACACATTAAATACTCACTTGTGCCTTCCTCTAATGAAGTTACTTTATCAATATGGTATGGAGGCCATCAGATTTTTCCCTCCTGCAAAATAAAGTCTTTGACTGTGGTGCAGAGGTGGAGGTGTCGACTTCTTATCAGAAAAGTTTAGAATTTAGAGTTTACACTAATTCCTTTATTACATTGTTTGTAAAGAGAAAGTCTTGTGAGTTCTCATGTGTGTCTGAAGACTAGATCTGCAACTAAAACTTGAATCACATTCTTTACAAGAAAAAGGCTTTTCTCCTGTGTGAGTTCTCATGTGTCTTTTGAGATTAGATGTGGAATTAAAACGTTTTTTACATTCTTCACAAGAAAAAGGCTTTTCTCCTGTGTGAGTTCTCATGTGTGTTTTGAGACTATGTATTCGACTAAAACTTTTTTTACATTCTTTACAAGAAAAAGGCTTTTCTCCTGTGTGAGTTCTCATGTGTTGTTTGAAAGTAGATATTTGATTAAAACTTTTTTTACATTCTTTACAAGAAAAAGGCTTTTCTCCTGTGTGAATTCTCATGTGTATTTTGAGATGACATCTGCGACTAAATCTTTTCTCACATTCTTTACAAGAAAATCGCTTATCTTTAGCATGGATTCTTGTGTGAATTCTGAACAGAGATATGTTACAAAAGCTTTTACCACATTCTTTACAGATATAACATCTTTCATCAGACCCAGTTTCCATGTAGTCAGACGGGTTAGTAATTATTGTTGAGTTTTTACCAGACCTGATAGAGGAAAGTTTCTCTTCTTTTTGAGATTGTTTGTGTTTCTTACCAACATTTGTCTTCTTGGGATTTTCTCTAACATCAGAGTCACACTGACCTGCTGACATGTGAGAGCTGGCCACACTTTGGACATGACTTCTGTCCCTCCTCTTCCTCTGATCTCTGTTCTGTGGGTCTGTCTCTTCATCTGTAGTTGATGTTGATTCTTCATGTTGGTTTCCTTCTTCATCCTGACTATCAGTTATATTAAAGCTCTGCTGATTGTTTAGATCTGCTTCACTGTTCTCATCTTCCTCATAGGTAGGAATCTCCATCAAGGTATCAGTCTCCAGCTTCAGATCAAGCTGATCTTCATCCTGACTGATGCAGAGTTCCCCTGGTTCCTCTTTCATCTGTGGAGATTCTGGTTCCTCCTGGTCCTCTTTGGTCTGTGGAGGTTCTGGTTCCTCCTGCTCCTCTTTGGTCTGTGGAGGTTCTGGTTCCTCCTGCTCCTCTTTGGTCTGTGGACGTTCCGGTTCTTCCTGTTCCACTCTGAAGTTCCTCTGCTGGATGCAGAGATCTTCCTCTTCAGTCATCAAACACTGGGGGAGTTCTGCAGAAACACAAGTAGAGGCCATTTTATATGTTATAGTGACTGTATGCTAGGGGTGTAACGGTACACGTAGTTGGACCGAACCGTTTCGGTACGGCACTTTGGGTTCGGTTCACGTTCGTACCGTTTTGGTTTTTCGGTTTGTTTATTTTTTCCCCGCAAGTGTATCAACTTTGCGTTGAGGTGGAATTAATGCTACTCGTGGTATTCCGCCGAGACTCTCACTGGTTTCTGCAATCGCTTGCCTGTAGGAGGGGGGGGGGGGGGGGGCAGAGCGTGTCGCGTGCAGTAAGACAGTGTGTGAGCGCGCGTTCAGTTTGTGTAGCTCAGTTATGGAGAACGGCAATAAGTCCATACGGGGAGGTGAACCCCGAAGGAAGATCCGCCTTCCATGGTCAGAAACGTCATTGCACTTCAGCTTCAACAGCTATCAGGTGATGGAGGTGACAGTGCGCATGTCCACAGGATCAGCATGGCTAATGCTTAGCTTACGCTCTCCTGTGTGGGGAATGCTCTGTTGTGTTGACATCGTTACTCAAAGATAGTGTATGCCACAGAATAGATCTGTTAATGCTCTTAAAACGGCATGACCCGACTGGAACAGTCTACAAAAAAATAAATGTGCAGTTAATTTTTCAGGCCAGGGTTAATCATTCAAATTTTTTTGTTCCGGAATATTCTGCTAATAAAGTTACATTCACATGTCTGTTATTGTATTTATTTTATTTAGAAATCACCTCCAGCACCGAGGTCTGGGGCCCCATCAATCGGGGTCAGAAACTTGTCTGTGGTGGTGTTGGTGGGTGCGTGGATGGTAAAACTGTGTCAACATGGATGAGCTTGAAGATTTGATGCGAGAAATTGTAAAATAGAATGTGGCAAACCAAAAGTCTGCATCTGTGTGTAAAAATCCTCTGCTGTAAAGTTTGACAATAAAATCCCAACTGATTAATTACCATTTGCATGTGTTCATTTAGAGCAGTGGTCGGCAACCCGTGGCTCAGGAGATGCAGTTTCTTTAGGAGGAAAAACAAGACACAAACATTTTTACGGTTTTCCAGTGCTGTGAAAATGAGTAAAATAAATATTGTAACGTCCAACAGATACGTCACTTGCAGCGGGAGAAACGGGAACCAAGCTGTCAATTAGTTGAACTGTCAATCAACTGGCTGCACTGGAGAACTGTCCGTGTCCCGTACACCGCATGATTCGGAACAGTCTCAGGAGAGGAGGAGGCAGAAGGAGAAGCTGAAAGCACAGTCTTCTTTCCGGCATAACGAGCCCACTTATTTTGAACACGCACCACATTGAACATTGCACATGTGTCATCAACCTCTCCCCCTCCCACACTTATGGTGCAACATAAAGAAACAACATAACAGGAAGAATAAACTAAGATGGAACAACAAAACTGCCATATGAGAAAAAATATGGGCAAACAGAAACGCTCCTGCTGATCCCTAATTAGGTCAGGACACCGCATCCCACAATCCCCTGCTGCTAACAGACCTAAAATGCACATGACTGCCACTACAATATTAAATTTCAACATTTCTGTCAACGAAGATTTGCGACATAGCCTGCAATACACGTTTCTACCAGCAGGGCTTTTTTTTTTACTTATTTTTTTTTACTTTTAGCCGACCGCTAGGCAGGTGGCTGATGTAAATGAAGCACCGTCAGTTCTGTGCATTGCTTGATGAAGTTGAAAGCGAATATTCTGATCTCCTGCTACACAACACAGTCCAGTGGCTGTCCAGGGGTGAGGTTTTGCGTCACTTTGTCGTCTGTTTAGAACACGTGAAAACATTCCTGAAAAGCAAAGACCTGGACTACCCGCAACTGGAAAATGCTGAGTGGCTGGAAAAGCTGCACGTTTTGGTGGATCACATGACTTTGACAAGCAACCAAAACCAGCCGAATGAAAATCTGCAGGCACCGCAAATGCTTGAAGCTGTTCTGTCATTCGAGCGCAGCTGACTGTCTTTGCAGAAATGTACAGCAAAAGAAGAGAAGACGATGCTGCTGCGTTTACACCCTTACACTGACTTGCTTGGCATTTGCTGTATTCATTTGATTTTATATATTTTACCTTTTCAAAAGGCTGTTCTTTTCTCTTTTATAAACGCAGGTTGCGTTTTATTGCACTCTGTTTAATTCCCAGAGGGGGCTCGTCTTGCACGTTCCATTTTATTGTTTTTTGTTCGAATCCTCAAAATAAAAATGACATCAAAAATCGGATTTCTTAATTACATTTCTTTAATTTTATCAAAGCAATGAAACATAATTTATTGATATTGTAATTTAGTTAAACTTGCACAACAGAGCAGTCACGTGACGAGTCGTTCTCCCAGAATGCACTGCAGGGCATATAAACATTTAATCGTTAATGCTCATTATGTATTTGTAGCAACTTAGTCATTTTAATAGTAGGATAATAAAGCTAATATAGATACATATTGCATGTGTTGCCTTCATTATAAGACTTAAATAGGGCTTTTCATATTTTGCAGCTCTAGAGATATTTGGGTTTTGTTTTTTTTGTCCAATTTGGCTCTTTCAACATTTTGGGTTGCCGACCCCTGTCCTAGAGTTCCAATCTCAAATCAGTGATTTCAGCTGCTTGAATCTGCTGCTGTGAATCACAGCACGCTACAACTGAGTGAACTACAAATACATTTCAAAATTAAAAAGATGTTTCTTTCCTCTGACTTTTATTGAGAAGAACAAACGTTCACATGGTCACACTTTTGGTCAGAATAAATCATTTGGGCATGCGCAGAAGTGTTGAAAATACCAGAAGAGGAAATGAGTCCCGGTGTAAACAATCTTCCAAACGTCCTTTATTATTGTTATGGTTATAATGAAGCACCTGTTAGATCATCATTTTATTTTTAATCCGTGTGTTCAGTAATTTTTTTGTAGTGGAACAGAGTCGGAAGAAGTCAGGGTTATGAGTGGGCTAACATGCGCTAACAACATTAGCCTTGTTTAAAAAACATAAAATCCATGCGGTAAATCCTGCAATCTGCATCTTGGCTGCACGTAAATACGTGGGAATAACAGCAGCCTGTCCTCGAACACAGAGCTATCACTCCGGCTGCTCTGCTCAGAGACACAGTTTGGTGCCGCAGAGCAGCCGGTCGGTCCTGTATGTGCTCCAAAGCTGGAGCACCGCACCGTCTATGCATGACGTAAACCACAGCAGTAGTGACACAGGATCCAAATAAACTGTTTACATGCAACACGATCGATCAACAATCAGCATAACCAACCTATCTCCATCGGAAAGAAATTTTGATCCGAACGAATCGGATCTGGGCAGAATATTCTGAACGGCGTGTTTACA
Source organism: Oryzias latipes (assembly GCF_053564925.1). Classification (NCBI taxonomy): domain Eukaryota; kingdom Metazoa; phylum Chordata; class Actinopteri; order Beloniformes; family Adrianichthyidae; genus Oryzias; species Oryzias latipes. The sequence goes on from NC_136238.1 coordinate 49,842,436, forward strand.
TGACGTGTTTTTCTTCCGATCAGGCATTCTTACCGATTACTTTTGTCCGTCTAAACCAGGGGTCGGGAACCTTTTTTGCCGAGAGAGCCATAAACGCCACATATTTTTAAATGTAATTTCGAAAGAGCCATACATTAATGTAGCGTCTCTTTCCCACACTGAGGCACGGAGACTTAACCTCTTTTAAGGTTCTTTATTCTGGTTACTGCAGACTGCAACAAACGCCGAACAATTAATTCAGCAACTCCTGAATCTCTCCCGCCGAGACGAGACGAGAGCGCTTCTACCAACTTTATATTCCCCTGCTCCCGCTCCAGCCCTCCCATTTCCCTTATTCGGCCCATAGATGAACCCCATTGGTCCAAATTACCTAACAACAGGCTGAGCGACAGAACTGGGAGCCAATCAGATCTCTGCTTGATGCGGTCAATGAACTCCAGAACTTTTAACGCGGCCCAACAGCCAAGTTAAACTCAGTCCGCGACAATATGTGTATCACTAAATATACAAGTGAACGTGTGCATTTGATGAAATTTCAACACTTTTAAAGTACAAGAAGTCTGTGGATTCTTTTGAATAACATTGTTATGCTGTTGCTAATAAATGGTGAGTATTTCTCGTGGTAGTTTTGCTGATGGTCTAGTCTGGTTGATTGATAGGTGGTGAGTTTCTGCTTCACGCAGGCGTTGAGACTTTAAACGTGATCTTAGATTAGTATGAATGTTCTTTAGTTGTGACAAAGACGGCTCACATGCAGACGCGGAGACAAACACACACTCACACGCCGCAGTGAGTGACGGGCAGCGGGTTTTACGTTTTTACAATCCCTGCGCGATTCACCTGCTGCCGGTCCCCCCACCCCCACCCAAAGCTTTCTTCCTCACACATCCCGTCCCCGCAACTGCGCGCTCTTTTTCAGAGACGGGAGCGCGCAGTTTTGGGCACGGCAATTCATAGGTTTCCGGGTGGTACAAACTCTGTGAAATAATAGATAATAGTATAGTGATAATGCTGGCGCAGATTTTTTTCTCCAAGCACCGCTACTACTGCGCGCCTCTGGCATCGCATCGCGCCCGAGAAGGACTGGTCTAATGAAAAAAAAAAGTATAATTAAAGATTTGTCTGCGAGCCACATGTGACCATCAAAAGAGCCATATATGGCTCGCGAGCCATAGGTTCCCGACCCCTGGTCTAAACGCAGGTAATAACAACAACAGATCAAATCACCATTTTGAGCCAGGCAACAGTGATTAGTCAGGCGGTCTGAGTCACATTTTTAGAACAACCAGTTGCCAATCATGATAAGCTAGTTCAAAGTCCACGCTCCCCCATCACTGAAAGCTGCTCGGAAGAAGCTGTCAATCAAACATTAGAGGTGGGGCCAGCGGGCACCACACCTTTTACTGAGGCATCTGATTGGTCAGTTTATAACTTGAATAACTAGCAATTAAAAAAAAACTAAGATTAGCAACAAGATATTAGGAAAAATGTTTCACAGCAAGAATGGTAATTCTGTCTATTTAGAATGACTGAGTAACAGCTGCCTATTTTTCTATAGAGGTCTATTGGAGTTTGGCGACAGCAGCTATTTGGAACGGGAAGTAGCTGCTGTCGTACATTACACAAGTAATGTATATAATGATAAAGTTTGATTGAAAATAAGTGGCAGCATTTATATAGGTGGGTAGTAACAACACTGAGTGAATGGACCCCTTATGACCCCATAGGGGGGAAAAAGTCATTGTGAGAAGAAATGATCATTTTCTTTTCCAAGTCTAAAAATACAAACGGACAACAGATCAAGTGCTTCTTTTCTTTTTAGAGCTGCCACAGACAGTTTGGATGATTAGACAGACACTGTGACTTCATACATTCAGTTTTGTGAGGACAGCATCATCCCAACAAAAACCAGGGTTACTTATAACAATGATAAACCCTGGTTCACACTGTAGAAAATGTATGTTTTAATATCTTATTCTTCATTATGTTATAGCTTTATCTTTAGTGTGAAGTGAACTCATTTTGAACTCAACAGGACTTATTCTCCAGTGACCTTCACTTGTGCTTTGTAGTTGCAGCAGCAACTAGGACTTCTTTGTGCAAATCTAGGAGTTTCCAGAGACGCAATAAATATGTCATGGACTACATTTCTACTATCTGGGTTGAACACCTTATCCTTGGGAAAGTGTTCAGGTTCGTGTTCTCACGTGGAGGATGAAGCTGACCTCTGATCTCGTGCCGGCGATGGAGTATTCGTTTGGCTGGTATGATTTACTTTGGACCAGAGGAGGACTCCTTTTGATCATGGATTGTGTGCGCCGGTGAATGGCCCCTACCCCTGGAAAGGCGGAGCGGATCTGGACTTTGCAACCTTCAGCTATTGGCCGGTGGAAGCACGAGGGATACCGGCTGACGAATCAGAGTGTTCCGGGGCGGAGGACCAGCGGCCATGATCTTTCCGGAAGGCGGAGATTCAAACACATCTTAAAAAGACTGGTTTTAAAGTTTCCCATTGTTCTTAGGAAAATCTACGAGTAATTTGCATGTAACTTGTGCGTCAGTAGATCTTTACTTGAGAATCCAGATATATCTGCATTAATGTTTTAATCTGTGCTTTAGAACTATTGTCAGGGAAATAAACTCCGTGTATTTTTAAACCGGTTGAATCCTTGTTTGTTTTACCACTCTCGACTATCGAACACGCATGGATGGAAAGAACCCAAAAACGGACGATTCTCTTTCCTTCAACACCCAGACTGAGACACTGAGGAAGGAGAAAGAAGCAGCCTACAGAGCAAAAGACAAAGAGAGCTATAAGGCTGCTAAGTACCAGTTCTCTAAAGAGGTGGAACAGGCAAGAACTCGGTACAATAAACACCTGGAAGACCAATTCTCTGTCAACGACGTCACCTCTGTTTGGAGAGGGCTCAGGCAAATCACCAACTACAAGCCCAGAGCCCAACATGCTGCTGACGACCTACAACTGCCTGAGAGGCTTAACACCTTTTATGCCAGGTTTGAAGTCCCACAACCCTCCTCCACCCCCCTCACTGAACAGGTTTCCTCAGAAACTTTGGAGCCACATTCCTCCCCCACCACTATCACTAAGGACAATATGACCCCCCCCCCCGGACAACCTCTCCCCCACCACTGTCCTCTCAGTGACAGAAGAGGAGATGCTCAAGCTTTTTCTGGAAGCAAAACTCACGGAAGGCTCCTGGCCCGGATGGCATCTCCCCTGCTACCCTGAGCAGGTGAACTGGTAGTGGTCTGCACAGACATCTTCAACACCTCCCTGGAGTCCTGCCACGTCCTGGCCTGCTTCAAACTGTCCACCATCGTCCCCGTCCCCAAGAAGCCCTGCATAACTGGTCTCAATGACTACAGGCCTGTGGCACTCACGTCTGTATTCATGAAGTCATTCGAGCGTCTGGTCCTCCCTCACCTCAAGCATAGGAACTCCACAGGGCTGTGTACTTTCCCCTCTGCTCTTCTCCCTGTATACCAACTGCTGCACCTCCAGCCATGACTCTGTTAAACTGATCAAGTTTGCAGATGACACCACCCTCATCGGGCTCATCTCTAATGATGATGAGTCTGCCTACAGGAGGGAGGTGGACCGGCTGGGGTCGTGGTGCCGCATCAACAACCTGGAGCTGAACACCAAGAAGATAGGGGACTTCAGGAAAGTCACAGCCTCCTCATCCCCTCTCACTCTGACAGACTCTCCCATCACCATAGTGGACTCTGTCTGTTTCCTCGGCACCACCATCACGCAGGACCTCAAGTGGGAGCCATCCATCAGCTCCCTGCTCAAAAAGGCCCAGCAGAGAATGAACTTCCTGCGGCAGTTGAAGAAGGCCCGGCTGCCGGCCCAGATGATGGTGCAGTGCTACATGACCATCATAGAAGAGTCCATCCTCACCTCCTCTATCACTGTGTGGTACGCTGGAACCACAAACAGGGACATTAACAGGCTACAGCGTATTGTGCGCTGAGCAGAGAAGGTGATCGGCTGCAGCCTCCCATCTGTCCAGGAACTATATGTCTCCAGAACCCGGGGACGTGCAGGCCGGATAGCTGCCGCCCCTTCTCACCCTGGACATGACCTACTGGAACTACTCCCTTCAGGCAGGAGGCTAAGGACCATCAGGACCAGAACCTCAAGACACAAGAACAGTTTCTTTCCCTCTGCAGTCAGACTCTTGAACACCCTTTAACTTCTCCCCCCCTTAAACTACACTTCGATGTCTAGTCAGTCACCAGCCCACTACCTGCACCTTGATCATCCTCAGTTTGCACTGTTTTTGGCACAATCCCCTTTCAAATCAAATTTTCAGTCTTGTATTGACTTATTTTATTTCATGTAATTTTTGTTTTGATTTGAAATAAACAATTGAATTGAATTGATTTGAAGATGAAGCTGCACTGGAGGAAGAATCAGTCCAGAAAAGATGGAGAACAATTCTGACACTAAGCAGTTTTTCACTGATGTGTTCAGGTTTGAATCTTTTCTGTCTGCAGATCCATGAGCAGGACCCTGTCTTTGGGTTTTAGCTTGAAATGTAGTTTTGGAAATAGAATCTGTCTGAATGTCTGGAATTGGAGACATGGAGACATCAAAGAGGTTTAGATGGATTTTGGGTTTGACAGAGAAATCTGCTGAAAAGAACTGAACTACAAACTTAGAACCACAGACGACAAAACAGATTGGACTTTTTTATCTGCTAACAATTTTCTCTTTGATCTGTTAAGGTTTCCTGTTTGTCGTTAGCTGGAGGGACTAACTAAGATCATCTGATTTGAAGAATGTTGTGGGCTGCACTGACCAACAATGTCTACTGTCTTTTCAACTGGAAGGGACAGAAGAGACTCTTCCAGGACACGCTGTTGATGGACTGCATGTTTGGAGAGCTTGAAGCTCAAGATAGAACCGTTGTTGAAGTGAACATACCGATAGTGTGGAGATGAAGATCAGAGTCACACTGACCTGCTGACATGTGAGAGCTGTCCACACTTTGGACATGACTTCTGTCCCTCCTCTTCCTCTGATCTCTGTTCTGTTGGTCTGTCTCTTCGGCTGTAGTTGATGTTGATTCTTCATGTTGGTTTCCTTCTTCATCCTGACTATCAGTTACATTAAAGCTCTGCTGATTGTTTAGATCTGCTTCACTTTTCTCATCTTCCTCATAAGTAGGAATCTCCATCAAGGTATCAGTCTCCTGCTTCAGATCAAGCTGATCTTCATCCTGACTGATGCAGAGTTCCCCTGGTTCCTCTTTAATCTGTGGAGGTTCTGGTTCCTCCTGTTCCTCTTTCATCTGTGGAGGTTCTGGTTCCTCCTGTTCCTCTTTAATCTGTGGATGTTCTGGTTCCTCCTGTTCCACTCTGAAGTTCCTCTGCTGGTTGCATTGATCTTCCTCTTCAGTCATCCAATGCTGGGGGAGAACTGCAGGGAACACAAACACAACAAGGAGAATTTTATTAGTTTACAGGGCTTTTGGATAGAGCTGTGATGGTGTGGGATTTTTTATCACCACAGTGATGAACCAGCAGGGGGCGCGGTGTCACGGTTAACCGCAGGCCCCCCTCAAAAGAAAACAAAATCCCCTGGTGGCCGCTTTACACATGAATACAATTAAAACAAAGTATCTTTTATTAACAGATAACAGTAACTACTAACTATCTACATAATGAACTAACTATATAGGTGTTGTAGAATGACTATGCGTGTGTGTGTGTGTGTGTCCGTGCGCTGCGTGTGTAGGAGGAAGGAGCGCACACACGTGTGTTGGGGGGGGGGGGTGTTGATTCCTTTGCAGTGGACCACTCTGTAGCTGCGCGTGAGGCTTTTCAGAATATTCTATATTGCCCAGTAATAAACAGACTGCAGACACTTTGTCACCTTTCTGGTAGCCATGAGCCTCACACCCATGAAGAAAGTGGGCAGAAGGCTCCACCTTTGCCTGCCTGCCTATATATACATATATATACCCAGGCTGTGTCCCACCAAAGTGCGGTAGCCTACACAGGGCACACATTCTTACCTCCCTCCTTCTCTTCCCCCAAACCCTCCTCCTTCAGTGTGTGTGTATGTGTGTCTGGTGTGTGTGTAACTGTTCTAAGGCCTGGGGCCTGTTGCACAAAAGTAGAATTAAGACATCCGGGATAAATGACTGAGCTGAGCTCAATGAATCCGAAACATGTGCGTCCTGGCTTAATTGGTTGCACAAAGACCAAGCCAGGATGAGCAGACACGGATGCATCAAGCCAGGTGTAACCAATCCTGGATAGGTGCGCGCTCACGGCTCACTCAACTAGACCCCGCCACAGATCACAGATGAACTGATTTACCATGGCAACTAGAGCCGCGTACCTTTCCCCGTCGGAAGCTCAAATTCTCATGGAGGCATACGAGGAGGTAAAAGATATAATTAAGAAGAAAGGCAACACCGCCACAGTGATAAAGCACACTCAAAATCTTTTTAAATTAAATTACCGGCCAATTAATTTTATGAAAATGTAATTTGTCATTTCAACCAGAAAATGTTTTGTTTGTAAATCTTACGTGAATGAATCATGTCGATCATACATAAAAATAATCCATTTAAAAGTTACTAATTTCAATCATGTTGATCCAACATGATACCGTTAAATTGGATACATTAGTAATCGCAAGGAATTGTGGGATTCCATTTTCTTTGTCTATCTAGGCAGATTGGGGTCTAAGTGTGAGTTTTTGTCCATGGGTTTTATTGTCTAGCTGTTTTACTCTGTTTTAACTAGTGATTTAAACTGATATGTTTATTTATTTTTCTGCACCATGAGTTAGAGTGTGGGAGAGGATGATGACCAACCCCCTTGTGCGGTACAATATTAAAGTTACTATGCTTAAGGAAGAAATCGTGGTATTGGAACTCCTGTCTTGTGATGTGGGACTTTGCTGCGTATTTCATGTCTTTGATGTGAAAGTTATAGGCTGTAACTTTCGAAAACATTATCAATGTCAGATGTATATATAAAATAAAAAGCAAAAAATCAAGTTATATCAACATAAATTGTGTTGGGTAGTCATACAAATTTAAGTTGAATAAACTTAAATTAATGAGTTGTGACCAATTGAAGTGATTCAACTAAGTTGGATCAACTTTTATCTTTTGAGAGTGAGCAACAATATTAATTTAAAGTTGGGTCCAACTGCAGTATTTAGATTGAATCAACTTAAATTTATTAGTTTGAACCTAAGTACATATAGGACCAATATGATTCATTTTTGCTCAAGTAATGCTATCTAATCATGTGGAAATCATTTCCATAATTTTTTTATGTTCATTCAAAGTGAACGTTTTTTGAGTGTAGTTTACCTGCTTTGTTTTGTCCTTATTCAATAAAGGAACATAATGTTACACATTGTGTTTTTATATTCATATTGAATGTGTATTTGTTTATATGACAGAGTTCTAGGCAGGGCTCCAGACTGCGACCAACTGGTCGCATTTTGCGACCAAAATTTGAGAGTGTGCGACTGAATTTTTCATCCAGTCGCACATGTGCGACCAGTAAATTTGCCTCCCCCACCCTACGTATTTTTTACACATTAAACGTGAAAGGGGCACGTCAATGAGCAATGAAATAATCTGAGACGCGAGCACACACGCACGCAAACACACCCACACACACTCATGAAAAGCGAGCACACACTCGCGTGATGCATGTCTGTGAGGCGCCCACTGCGTGTGTGAAGAATAGGGAAAGCCGCTGTTTGTGGCTAAAATGCGTGGAGGGGGAGGGGCCTAGAGATAATCGAGCGTGCGTAAACATCTGTGGGAAGGAAACGGAGACAAATATCATGACAAACTGATATGTGCGTATGAGCTATGAGTAAGCGAACTATTGATTCGTTCTTCCGACCTGCGGCTAGTGTACCAGTGCCAGAGTCTACAGCGGGGGTCTCAAACTCGCGGCACGTGGGCTATTTGCGGCCCCCCAAGATGATATTTTGCAGCCCCCGGCTTAATATGAAAGTTTGTATGAATGACAATTTTACATTGTCGTGCGCTGAGCTGACCAACCAATCACAGTGGGGTATATGACTCTTGGGGGCGTGACAATGACAGGGCTTGACAGCAGTAAACCTGACAGCCCCCTCCCCGGACCACATGAAGGAGTTCCTTACTTTCTTTTTAAGAACGTATTTATTCGCTCGTAATTTTCTAAATACATGCAGTCCGTGCTGAACTTTTCTCTGGGTCACACAGAACCGGAGGAAGGTTTAGGTTTTGGTTACGGTTACGGCGGCGCATCAACCCCAACCAAACTGTTCTCATCCACGGCTGATTATACGGCAGCACACCGCTCCCGCGGGAGTCGGGTCAGCTGAGGAGAATAAATGTCCCACACCTACATGCGTGACAGCTAACGGGGCTTGAACTTTAAACACGTGCGAGCAACAACAACATTAGTTTTAGACACACTGAAAATACGTGGGGAAAATGCAACGATAGACGTGTTTGAGATGAACCAGCACCTCGCCTGGATCGTCGGGGAGACCGGGGGGGAGGCGAACCTGCAGCAAGACTGAAGGAGAACAGGAAGTTGGAGTTGTTCTTAACATTCAATTTAGTTTTAATCTTCCTCTCCCCCTTAGTATGATCTGTGTTATTATATATTTTTTGATTATTTTAATGTCTTGTGATGTATGTAGCCTTTTTTTTAATGTGATGATTGACAGTTGATGTTGGAGCAAAACCAAAAATATATGTCTCACCAGGTGATCTGCGCAGCGTTGCGTCCACCTGGGTGATCTCAAACACACTTATTGTCCATCTTGGCTGCACATATTTGGTGTCGCCAACATGAATTTCAATCAGTTTTCTTTACTTATTTTTTTTGTCATGACAGCTATGGTGATGTCAGTTTAACTTGTTGTTGCATCTTCAAAAGTGCAGAATAAAATGTGACACTGAATTAGAAACAGCACATTGTAATTTCTGCATCTATTATTAAAGTATTAATTAGTAATACAGTGGAAATGAGTAGACCTGGTTAGCATGTTGATTTACGGTATGCGCTCCTAAATTTTCTGGTTGTGCCCCTAAAATTTCCAGTTAGGGGCCACAGTGCTCCTAGTGAGAAAAGTTAGTCTGGAGCCCTGGTTCTAGGGCCCACTGAGGAAAAAGGATAAAGTCATAAATTTATGAGGCTGGTTCTTTCTGCAGAAAAGCAACATATTCTTTTTACAGTTCTGATAGTTATGACAATGTGATACTTCATATTCTGGCACATCACCATGTCTTCGTTTATGAAACCATACTGAAGGACAATTTCACGAAATGCCCCACATCTGTCATTTTAACAACTGTCCTCCTTTAAAACAACTGGTTACAATATTATGACTTGTCTTTTTTTCCCTCTGTGGCCCTAATATTCTATCATTTTATATATAGCCTTAAAGTCTATGGGAAACTGTAAATTATCTAATGATAGCAACATCATCTAAAACTCATTATTTATCCAAAATGATTGACATTAATGATCACAAACGTTTAAATAATGACAGCGGGTCTAGTTATATGTGATAACAATGTATAGTGAGCAGTGAAATAACTATTGGTTTCCATTTGTGGCGACTGCTGACTGACATTAGGGATGAGATGAAATAGATCCTGGAATTTAGCCTGGTCTGGAGCAGGCTAGCTCCACAGAATAAATCTCCATGGTAATTTATACCATAACATATCCTCCTGCCCCCTATCCAGCTTTAGTGCAACCGGATTGGGGATCAATTGAGCCAGGATCACCAAGATATCCTGGCTTAATCCCTTATCCTACTTTTGTGCAACAGGCCCCAGGTCTAAACCACACCACACTGCACCAGGGTCAGCTGCACAGTCCAGTGTGGGCACCTCCACAGCAGGGCCTCAGCCAAGGCTATAAATGCATAAATTGAGAACCAAAAGCTATAATTTGCCACCAAAAGCTATAACCCAAAGTACAATCATATTTCTCAGTTGGCGATTTGTTTTCTGGCTATTCTGAAATCCTGTTTTTGAGTTGCAGTTTATTTTGAAATCGTCTTTTTGAGTTGCACCTTCATTTTTTGCGGTTTTGATTCTAAAACCTTTCTACGTGAAAAAACAGCGACATGTCAGTCAAGGGGAGGAGAGGCGGTACAGCCCCGACATCCAGAAGCTCATTGGCTACCGAACAACACCGAGTCTTACGTCAACAGACCACTTTCAAAGGGTGAGTCTCTCATGTTTTTCAAATATTTTGCTATACTAAATGATCAAACGTGTACTTTATGCAGGACGCCAGCACAGTCAGATGAGGAGCTCCACCAGTAGCTGCTAGTGAAAAAAGATGTTAGAAATTAAGATGTTGCTTGACAAACTATCACCATTGTTCTCCTGTGTTAGCATGCTAGCTAGCTCAATGCTAGCAGGGTTTTCAGCTCTTTTCATGACTTTAATGCAGGGGTGTCCAAACTGCGGCCCGCGGGTCTGTTTTTATTGGCCAGCAGCAAATTTTGAAAAAATAATTGAATATGGCCCGCACATGCACTTCTCAGTTTCAACACTAGATGGAGTCGGTCACAGAAAGGTGTTTCTCCACCAAACAAAATTAAGCAAAGAAGAATATTTACCACGAGTCACCAGAAATGGCAGCACAGAAGAAATGCAAGATAGCAAGTGAGTTTGGAAGATTTCAAACACGGTGGGAAAATGAATATTTCTTTAAGGAAATCAACGGAAAGTGAGTCTGTTTGATTTACACTGAAGATGTTGCCGTGATGAAAGAGTAAAATGTCCGTCGGCACTATGAGACCAAGCATCAGAGCAGCTACGCTTCGTACACAGGTGCCGGTGTTTTAACATGTAGAAAGGTTTTAGAATCAAGACTGCAAAAAAATAAAAGCACAACTCAAAAAGAGGATTTCAAAATAAAACTGTAACTCAAAAACAGGATTTCAGAATGTCAAGAAAACAAATCGGGAACTGAGAAATATGATTGTGCTTTGGGTTATAGCTTTTGGTTGCAAATTATAGCATTTTGATTCTCAGATTTGGTGTTTTGATGCACAGTTTTACTGTTTAGATGCACAATTCTTTAGGCGCTGAATTGACACCATACGCAACTTTGCGCAGTACAAAATAGTTCCCAAACAAAACGTAATGAATTCCATTGAACCCTAATAGTGTGTGTTCATGTTTGGTGTTACGGAGTGAAAGAAAACAGTAATAACCCCCCCCCCCCCCCCCCCCAACACAAAATCCTCTGGCGGGAGGCTGTGTCAACGCACGCAGCTGGTAGTGGAAATAAATACAATGGAAATCAATAATTAGAACTCAGTAAATTTGTCGTATTTCCTCACAAGACAGAAACTTCTGTTGTAGAATGAGGTTGTGTGCTGCTGAAACTGCATGTGTGTGAGTCGAGGGCGCACGCCACGTGCAGCGCAGAGGCAGAGAGAGCCTGGGCAGCTCAAAAGGTCAGGTGAAGGAGAACGAGTCTAAACACAGGACTAGCAGAAACAGTAAATTATCAGCAAAGATGAATGTGTTTAATGTGTTTATTATAGCTCCAATCACACACTATATGCTGAACTTAAAAAGAACAACTTTTGGATTTTGTCAAGCATCAATAAACTCTGTGATCATTGGAGAAAAATGTCTGAGGAGTCTGGAGGACCACAAGAGACTAATTGAAATAAATATATATGCAGAGGTGGGTAGTTATGCGTTACATTTACTTTAGTAACTTTCTGGTGAATTGTACTTGTGAGAGTAAGGCATGGCAATTTCATTTGTATAGCACAATTAGTACACAAAGTAAAACAGGTAAATGATTGGTTTATCTCCCGGGGAGTAAGACCGCGGTCAAGTGAGCCGACATCTGTGGAAGTGCGGTCTCGCTAGCCGTCACTGACTTTTAGCATGCGCGTTTACATCATAGTTTACGGTACACACGCCCAGCGAGCTGGAAAGATGGGATGAAGCACTAATATAACCCATATCACTGTTACCCATCATCAAATAACATGGACTGTGCTCTGAAATAAATGAGAGTTATTTCAAGTCCTATATTGTTATTTGATGTACAGATGTATTCATTTAGATTACATGTCTGTTCATTCCATAATAAACTACCAGAAATAACATGTTTTGTCTGAAATATAATCAATCAGACAGATTCTCAAAGTGAGATTTAACATTGAAATATTGATGATCATGAACATCAATACCAACCATAATCCAGTGAAAGTTTAGCATCACCTTTGAAAAAAGTAGCATTTTGTAAGGTTTACATGATACACTCTGTCTGTGAATGAGGAGGCCCGACTTGACCTCTGACAACATGCCTAAGATTCATCCTGAGACCAAAGCGTTTATTATCAAGAGGCTGAAGACCAGATCCACTGCTGAGGTGGCTGACACCTTCAATGTGTCTCAGCGTCAAGTACAAATAGGAAAAATATTTGAAGAGACTGGAGATGTTTTTGACAAGCCCAGGTCCGGCAGACCCCCCAAGACAACTGCTGGGGAGGACCGTTTGTTGGTTGGAAAATCCAAGGCCAGCCCCTTTTCCACTGCAGCAGAGCTCCACCAGGCCTGGTCACCTCAAGTCCCTGTGTCAACCAGAACAGTTTGTAGAACTCTGTCTCCAAATGGCCTCCATGGTCCAATCAGTGCCCAGAAACCAGCACTAAACAAAAGGCAATTGAACAAACATGTGGCATTTGCCAAGGCCCACAGCCTGCTAAAGGATGGACGCTGGAAAAGTGGCAGAAGGTGGATTTCTCAGATGAGTCTTCAGGTGAATTACAACACAGGAGACCAACTGGAGCCCGCATGGACCCAAGATTCACCCAGAAAACAGTTACGTTTGGTGGTCTGGGGTTCCATCCAGTATGGGGGTGTGCAAAACATTTGCAGGGTGGAAGGCAATATCAATAGCCTAAAATATCAAGAAGTATTAGCTACCTCTTCCATTCCCAACCATAAAAGGGGTCCAATTCTGCAGCAGGATGGGGCTCCATGGCATACTTCCATCTCTACATCAAAGTGCCTCACGGCCAAGAAGATCAAGGTGCTCCAGGACTGGCCAGCCCAGTCAGCAGACATGAACATCATTGAGCATGTCTGGGGTAGAATGAAAGAGGAAGCATGGAAGACCAAACCAAAGAACCTTGATGAACTCTGGGAGGCATGGAAGACTGCTTTCTTTGCTATTCCTGATGACTTCATCCATAAATTGTAGGAATCATTGTCAAACCGCATGGATGCTGTCCTTCAAGCTCATGGAAGTCATACAAGATATTAAATATGGATCTCACAGTAGCACTACTTCATTCACTGATGTTATGCTACATATTTTTGTGTTTGAAGTAAATTATTTGTTAAATTTTCACATTACTCTCTGTAGGCGACAAAACTTTTGTCTTGCCAAAATGTGACTTTTCTGTGTTCATTAAATGATCAATCTTTCTTCAGTGAAGCAATTTCATTTTAGTATATTGAACATAATTTGGGAGGGTTTTAGCTTTCATATGAGACATTTCTAAAACCAACGGATTCATTAAAAGTGAGGTTATACGCTTTTGTTTCTACAAAATGGATAAGCGACAAGACTTTTGTCAGGGACTGTAAAAGCTGTTTCAGTTTCAGCAGAGAGTTCCTGATGAGGAGCCTTTTCTGCTCTCTCCCATAAATACTCCTGAGGGGGAAATATGTCTGTCCAGTTCTCCCTGGAAAAACAATAAACCCATAAGGACATTCTTTCAAATCAACATTGTCTCACTACCTCTGAGCAGGTCTTATTTCAGTGCTTCTCAAATAGTGGGGCGCGCCCGATGCGATGCCAAGGGGGGGCGCGCAGTGTTGTAGTGGCTTTGGGCACAGCTGATACTGGCTATTTAACGGGGGGGGGGGGGGGGGGGGGTGACAGAGGCTCAGTGCTTGGAAAAACATCTGCACCTCTATTGGTTTACTATTATCCATTATGTCACAGAGTTTGTAACAGAATGAAATCTGTGATTTGCCGTCCCTGCAGCTGCTCCCGTCTCCTGTCCCACATGTGAGAATAAAAGGGGAGGGGCAGTGGGCTCAGGCTGCGAGGTAGAACGGGGGGCGTGGCAAGCTGCAAGCGCTGCCTGGATTGTGCAACACCAGGATCATCGTGTGCATTCAGATTCCTCAGCTCATGCTAATAATGTTATTCTTATTAATTAATGTAGACATTTTGATGACGTGTCTTTATTTTCCATATTCTTTGTCTGTCTGTGGTTTAGTTGGTGTCAGTATTTGACATAAAGACAGCAGTAATGCAGGAAAACAGCTGCACTTAATGACATCATTGATAAACAATCATCATGTAGAAAATAAATCAACCCAATGTTTTTTATCTGTTTCTTCAGACTAAAACATTAAATATATTGGTGCTGCTGTGTTAATTTTTCAGATCAATTTACATCAAATGGTTCAGTTGATCAAAATGTTTCCAGTTTAAATAATGACAGATTATTTTATTTCAGGTACTTTAAGCTTCTTTTCTGTTTTAGACTAGAACAGGGTTTCTGTGGCTAAATAAAGTTAATATTTGTTGAAAGTGGATTTATATTGATTTTTTTAATTTTTTATTGTTAAAGGTTTAAGTAAACTTACTTAACTTATTATAGATACTAACCTTATATACTGTCACCGCATGGCTATGTGTGGGGGGCGGGGGGACATTTTCTTTTTTGTAGGGGGGGCCTGGCAAAAAATGATTGAGAAGGAGTGTCTTATTGGAACATGTTTGTTGAAGATATTGCATGGAAGGAGGTTTGGCTAATTCATAATCTGTAATAAATTCTTGATAATCAATAGAGTAAAAAGTTCCTTTTAAGATTATCCACATAATGTACCAAGCTAAAACTTTTATTCAAATTAGATTTACATTAAACATTGATACACTCTGTAGTAGTGATGCAACATTATGACTTTCTACAACCGATACTGATACCAATAGTCAACTGATATTTTTAAAATACTTCTCAAATGCCCAGAAACTTTCCTTTTTTCTTTCTTTGAATGAGTGCTAACGCTTCAAATGGAGTTTTAGGGCAGTTGATAGACTTTTTTTTTAATCACGACTTCTGAGTCAAATTTACAAGAACAAAGCCATAGATTAACGAGGAAAAAAACCCAAAGTTTTCTGTTTATTGGAGCCTAGCTTAAAGAGGAAATATGTGGATCCTTTTGTGAAGCTTTATTTCCAGATAGGTTTGAAAAACAAAGAAATTCAGAACCTTTTGGCGACTCAAAATCAAATTATCGTCAGTGTTGGTAAAGCAGAGTTTCAAATGTAAAATAAGGAGCTCAAAGACACATTTGGGTGTAGAGGACCACAGCTTTATTTTCTTTCATTCACATACCCAGAAACCCCCTAGTCACCTGACGTGATTAGCTGCTCTGTATGTTCACCTCCACTTTCATTTCTTAAGTTTATGAGTTTTTTTTCTCGTAAATCAACAACTTTAAATCTTGTAATTTTTTTTTTTTTTGGTGGCCCCTAAAACTGTGGTAAGCACCAGCAATGACAGCAGCTTCATATTCTTTCCACACATGGTGGTGGTGAATTTTCAAATAGCTTGTGAGATTGTGGTGTTAAAGCTTGACCTTTGACCCTCTTTGTGACACTTCTGTCAAAGACGTTTTGCAAACAGCGAGTGACTCGTTGGTCTCAGACACGGTAAAATAAGCCCACATGTTGCAGACGGAGGTCTTTAGGGCAGACGCTGAGAGATCTCAAATACCATTTTCTTTATCATTTTAGTTCAGTGACAGAATAATCAATGTTGAAGTAGAAAATGAAAAAGCATTTTGGTGGGTTGTTTTCTCTTTTAAATTTTGAGTCAAAAATGCAGCTTCATTTTGAAAATGAAAAAGCATTTCTGGTTTTGACTTTTATTTTTAATTAAGCTACAGAATCGCTTCCATAGAAAGCGACAACAGGTTAAGCTTTAAGTCATCTGTCAATTTAATCAGGGATTTCTTTCCTTATGGGAATCATCAGCAGGACGTTGTTCTGTCCAATATCTGCCTACAATTATCTGTATCCGATGCTATCATGCTGTCAACTACTCTGTAGTTTTTGCGGCATAATTCCACTGAAACTATTCTGATATTGTCCTGAAGTTAAAGAAGATTTATGCTAAATGACTCTGATTTGCTTAAATTTCTTGCACATTTTGGCCACATTTCATATTGTCGCGTGCGTGTGTTGTTCAATTGTGTTCTTCTCTGATGAAGGTGACATACCTATGTGGTGGAGCTGCAGCTGTGGTTTCCAGATGACATCCAGCAGTCTGCGCTGACGACAGAGCTCCTCCTCGTACTGGACGATGGTTCCTTCACAGAGTCTGCAGATTTCTTCAGCAGCAGCAGCTAGTCGCTCGCTGATCAACTCTCTCAGAGACTGAAGGGAAGACATGGTTCCTGCTCCGATCTTCAGCTCCAACTCCCACAAACACCTTCTCTACGCTGCTTTTTCACTCGATGCTGACAGTTCGTATCCTCCTTTCGGTCCAAAAACGTCACGAACGTCCGGACAAAACCGCCGCCGGTCTCTGAACACAAGCTAGCTACAAGCTGCTAGCGCCACGCTGCTGTTTACTTCCGGGTCACGCTGATAAATTCATTCTGAAAAAGCTTTTTACATTTTTATAATCCGAATATTAATTTTTTTACGAAAATAATTTACAACATTTTTAAGTCACGAAATATATTTTAATAAAAAGTCTAAAAAACAAAAATATTTGTCAAGAATGCTTGGTAAGCGGATATGACGTCACAAGAATTTTTTTTCCGCCGATCTTTATAATCTTTTTTTTTTATTATTTTTATTTGAACTTTAAACATACACATTATAACTACACACAAAGAAGAGAAAGAAAAAGAAAAGAAAAGAAATAACTAAAACAAAATATATAGAATTGTAGTTTACAATACTAGGGATTGTGATACAGCTTGTGATCTTCAATGAAAATACACAGTTTTATTGCATTTTTGTTTTTCATCAATGTCAGAGATTTAAAATATAAACTGATTTCTTTAAAAAATGTATTGAATAACGGTTTGTTTTTTAAGAATCTGCACTTGTGAATGAAAAATTTACCAGATATTAACAAGGTATTGAATGTCAAATCAAATAGATTATCACCAGAAACTACTCCAAATAATATAATGTGCTTTTGTAAGTGAATAGAAATAGGGAAGGGAAACTTTGAAGAGCACCAAAAAAAGAAATCCTCCCAAAAACTGTAAACATACATACATTCAAAAAACAAATGATCAATTGTTTCAATATTTGTATCACAAAAAGAACAGTTATTCTCTGGAAAACCAAAACGTCTGTGTAACAGTTCTTTGCATGGATAGATTGCGTTCATTATTTTAAAATGAATTTCTTTGTATTTTGGGAAAATTGGATATTTAATGAACTGAGACCTCAACTTGCTTATTTCCTCTCTTGTGTAATGCTGTGACATAGAATGATTTTTGTCAGATGTTGGAAACAGTTCTCTAACAAATAAGGATCGTATAAATGAGTTTGGAAGTTTTGAATTAACCGGTCGACCATCAAACAACAGAGAGGGAAGCTGAACTTGAACATTTTGAACCAAACTGGAGGACATTTGGATCAAAGTCTGAGGCTTTGATCACACTGTTATATTGTTTTCTATCATTTAATTTAAACTTACTGGAAAAAGTTTCAAATGAGATAATGTTTCCATTGTCATTCATAATATGTAGTAATGACCAAATGCGCCGATCTTTATAATCACCTGAGAATAAACTTCATCCTCCAATAGACTAGAGTTGAACTTCCAGTAACCTTTGTTTTTAGGATTATTGCGAGGTTGAATAATAAGTTTAATCATAGAATGATCTGTTAATGGTGCAGCAGAAATATTGGCTATTGATGTAAAATTCTGTTGATTTTCATTTGTTAACCAAAAATCCAACCTAGATTTAGCAGATCCGTCCGGTTTAAACCAGGTGAACGCTGGAACATCAGGATTATCACGGCGCCAGACATCAGAAGCATTTAAATCTCTACATAAATGAAGAAGAACTGGATTATAATGATGATTTTGAAATGCTGAGGGAAATCTGTCAAGGTATTCATCTTCTACCATATTAAAATCACCTCCAATGATTAAATTACTGCTAGGATATCTTTGGTTTAGCTCTTTAACAGAGTTTGTAAAATCTGAAAACATCATTTTGTTTTGCACTGCAAAGTTATATCCATATACATTTCCCAGAATAACAAATTTATCATCTTTCATAAAAACACAAATCAACCAGTGACCAGAACAATCTCTTTTTGTAACTAAAAGCTTGCCAGAAAAACTATTCAGTAATATAGCGACCCCTGCTGACCGATTGGTGCCATGAGAGAAAAGGATTTGATCTCCCCACTGATTGGCCCAAAACTTTTCATCAGTCTCGTTGGAGTGAGTTTCTGTAAACAACAACATTGAACTTTTTGGTTTTTGCAAAATAAAAAAAGTGATTTTCTATTAACAGAATCCCTAATACCCCTAGTATTTAGCGAAATGAAAGACCACACAGAACTTAAAGACATAAAATAAAACACAGAAGGATGTACACAACAAAAAAAGAGAAAATTTAAGATAAAAGAAGCTGGTGTCTTAAATTAAGGGTTAGCTGTGCCCCTAACTTTACTAAATATGAAACTGAGAATTTTACCATTATATGATGATTTTCATGAAAATGTTTCACTGGAAAACAATATAAATTGTTATAACAAATTATATAACCATATTAATTAAAATCTTTCGCATCTTAGAAAAAATACTTTTAAGAAAAAGGTCAAATGTAAAAATAAAGGATAAAATACTTAACTTAGATTTGCTCTATTATGTAAACAAAATGACTCAAATGTGATGTCCACCGTCGTGTCCATCACGTCTGTCCACTGTGGTGCTATTTTGGACAGGATTCCGACCACATGTTCCCTGATGTTCTCCTCATCTTTTTCTTTCAGTCCATGAATTTTCAAGTTCCATCTTCGTTTGTATCTTTCCAGATCTGCAACTTTTTCCTTCAGTTCTAGGTTCTCTTTCACTTTCCTTGGGATTTCTCTTTCCAACGTTGCGATCTTCGTTTTGCAGTCTTTTAT
Organism: Oryzias latipes; assembly: GCF_053564925.1. Lineage (NCBI taxonomy): Eukaryota > Metazoa > Chordata > Actinopteri > Beloniformes > Adrianichthyidae > Oryzias > Oryzias latipes. The sequence goes on from NC_136238.1 coordinate 49,861,627, forward strand.
TTCAGCCGCATTCATCTCAACGAGCCGGGAGATGTTTGCCACCATTACGGTGTTTTCACGCAGCTGACTTCCAAAATCTTCTATTTTGGACGTTAGCCTTTCAATTGCAGCCAAAACAGCATCTTCAGATCTGGAAGTAGACTCCTGTCCCGTTTTCACCTTCAAAGGTGGTCCCGTGGACTTTGTGGGAGTAGGTGGTGGTTTCCTTTTCACACTAGAAGCGACGTCCATCTGGGAATAGTCATGCTCGCTCATCATGGCCGACGGCTGCAAAGTTGGAGCTTGCTTCAGACTTGTTTTCTTCGTCGCCATTTAAGCAGAAAAAAGGAGAACTCACCAAGATGTGTTTTCCAAAACGAAGATAAAGTTAACGCGCAACTGCTCTCCAGTCAAACCGTTCTCTCTCAGTTTTCAAATTCTAACATTTACCGTGCAGATCGGGGCAAAAGGCGAGAGCTTAGCGAGAGACGTCCGCTCAGTCCGCCATCCCAGCTGGAACTCTAGCGTGGAATGTGGTCGTGCTGAGCCGCGTGCAGCTCCCAGCTGTGTCTGCGGGCTCACTGCGCATGTCTGCAGACAGCCGCAGCTCCGTGGGAGAAGAACGCTAGTGTTTGGGTTTTTTGGGGCGACAGTGACGCACGCGGCATGAACGTACCACGTGACTGACCCGCTCTGGCCAAAGTGGGTCAGGAAGTAGAAGTTTGTAGTTTCAGGCTTTGCTGATCCTCTGAGGGAATGGAAGCCTGCTGACGTGGGTCTACAGGTGAAGGTCATGACTCTCCTCAACCTGTCCTTCGCCGCCTGCGGCTTCATGGGGGTCTACCACCTGGGGGCCGCGGGGGCCCTCCTCCAGCACGGGGACAGGCTGCTGGGCTCCCTCAGGGCCTGCGCGGGGGCCTCTGCTGGGGCCTCTGCTGGTGGCCGCCGCCATGGTCACAGCTCCTGACTGTAACAATAGAAAGTATTGTTGTGTGTTTGGTTGCTAGTCGGACGTTGCTCAGTCTGAATGAATGAGAGCATGCACCTGAGCTGCACTGTAAGAGTTTACCCTGCCTGAGTTCATTAAAAGTACTGCCCTGTTGGGGGGAATTGAAACATTCTGTGTTACGTTTCTTGGAGGAAAACCAGAATATAACATGGTGGCAGCGGTGGAGATTTTTTTTTTAAAAATAAGCTACGGAGTTTTGCAGCGCGCCTGGAGTGGCGGGAAAATCAGAGACTGGCATTGATTACATGAAGCCATGGAAGGTCTGAAACCTCCACAGCCGCTCTGTTTTGAGTCCGGTAACCTTTCACGGATTTGGAAGACCTGGAGAGATGAATTCATCCTCTATGTGAATTTAACGGTTCCCACCGACGAGGAAAAGACGAAAGGTAAGCTCTTACGCTATTTTATCGGTGAAAGTGGTAGAGAGCTCCTAGAGAAACTGATGGGGGAATCGGCCCGGGATGCATGGAAGATTGCAGACAGAATTAAGACGATCACTGCAGCCCAGGAACTAACGAGACGGTGGAACCCTACAAGTTCTTTTGGAGGAACTAAGGTGGGGGTGAGTCAATCGACAGCTACGTCACGGAGTTGAAGCTGCTGACCAAATCCTGCAATTTCAGGACTTTAAGAGACTCTCTGATCAGAGATCGTATCGTGTGTGGAATTAACAATGAGAGAAAGACTGCTGCGTGAGAAAAACATGACTCTGGACACATGTGTGCAGCTGTGCAGAGCCACTGAACTGTCGCGAGAGAACAGCAAATCAATTTCTGGACTAATGATGGAGGAGGTGCATGCAGTGCAAAGAGCAGGATATCAGAAACAGTACCGTGTCACAGACTGCAAGTCTGTGGAAAATCACATGACAGAAATAAGGAGAAGTGCCCAGCTTATGGCAAGAAACGCAAAACATGTGGCAAAGAGAACCATTTGTAGTTAAGTGTAAAATGCGAGCAAAACATTTGTAAAAAGAGATCAGTGCATAATGTGGCGGAATGCGACAGTGATGAATATGAAGACATCCTATGTGTGACAGGATCAGAGGCAGAGCAGGCAACAGACAGTAAAAAGGAAACAGAAACTAAGCTTTTTGCTGGCATGCTCTTAGGCAAAGACATTGTAAAATTCCAAATAGATTGTGGTGCTACTTGCAATGTTATCCCAGTTATACCAGACTGGAAGACACATAGACACTTCTAGTCATGTACAACAAAAGCAAGCTAAGACCACTTGGAAAATGCAAACTGAAGCTGAGAAACCCTCTGAACCAGAAGCTTTACCAGCTGGAGTTCCAAGTGGTGAATAAAGACTGCTCTGTGCCGCTGTTGGGTAAAAGAGCGAGTGAGGCCATGAAACTAATCAAAGTCCAATATGAGAACATCATGGCAACAGACAGCATCGTCACCTCACAGACTCCCTCACAGGAGCAGTGGACATTAGAACAGATAAAGACGGAATATGCAGACGTGTTCACTGGAGATGGATGTCTGGACGGAGTTTATAAAGTTGAAATAGATGAGTCCATCAAACCTGTGCAGTTACCAAAAAGACGTGTTCCTGTAGCAATGATGAAACCGCTGAAAGATGAACTACAAGATTTAGTGCACAGAGAATTGATCTCGCCTGTAGAGCGAAGCACAGACTGGATTAGCGGCATGGTGGTTGTAAACTGTGTCATCATCAATACTGTAGAAAATAAACTATTCCATAGATTATGGTATAGTTGCATTATTTATTTACTCCAATGTTTTTCCTGTTATTTTTAGTATCATAACATCTTAGGCCTATCACAGTCACACTAAATGCATAGGTTAATATGAAAATAAATATATTTCTTGCTCTATGTCCAGTGTCCTGTCAATACAACATATAGTTCCATCATTGACTGACAACATACCTGTTTTCTCTGCGAAAGATTTGGATGATGGAGGAGACTGTAGACTAGAGCGAGGCACATTATGCTGCACTCTGCGACCTGCTTCCTCCATTGTGAGGCCATGGTTGATGACATGGTCTATAATTGTGGCTGGAATGTCATCCAGGACAGCATGGTGTCTTCCTGCTCCTCGGCCTCTACCCCCTATTCCACCGCCACGCACCCTTACTCTTCCTCGTCTTCTTCCTCCTCCTCCTCTTCCTCTTCCTCCTCCTCCTCCTCCTCCTCCTTGAGCAGGCAGTTGCCCTTGTTCCTTTACCTGGCCAGGTGCCTCCATGTTCAGACATTGTACTGGTCCTGCATGGTCAAGCTCTTTACATACATTTTTTGGCAGCACTCCCAGTCATGGACAGCACCTGTCAGGTTCCTCAACACACTGCTTGGTTGGTCATCTGCGATGTTTGAAACTCTTCCTTCGTTAGTCAACTCCTAGTTTCACCTGACTGTCATTTGCTGTAATAAATGCATCAAATGTTCCAGTGGATTCATTTATCATATTCATGTATTATGTTCTTGACTGATTTTGACAATTGAACAGACTATTGTGCGGGTGATGACTCACACAATGAAATGATGCTGACTCATTTTGGAGAGAACAACCATTAGACTGAGAATCAACAATCAGTTCAGATCAACAAAATCTATTCACTTGGAATCTGTGCTAAATGAAGGCTACCTGTACTTTAATTAATTGAAAGATGTACTGAGACATTTGAAATCTGATGAAGTTAATGAGAAATGCCATTCTGTTGTGAACAACTGCAGAGTGGTTTGGAGGTTTATGTTGTTTTGAGAATGTAATTTATGTTTCAAGAAATGAGCCAAACCAATGGAGAAAAAGTGTATTTATGAGGATGAATTGCACAACATGACAATATTGCAGAACATATTTCACTTTTCTTTTTCCAAATATGTGTTCATTTGAATTTCTGTTGTAATTTTGGTTTGATTTTTTTTGTTTGTTTCACTGCTGATCGATCAAACGGGTGTTCATGTAGGCTGTTAATTGTCAGACTTGCTTTGTGAAGTCTTCATGTTATTTCTGAGAGGCAGGATTGTCATTTTCACTTTCATGTGTTTCTTCCATCTGCCGACAGTGTCGCAGTTTCTCATTTCACCCGTTTTTGTGCGTACGCCTGGGTCAGAGCGTGAAGGACCGCACATTTTCCCCTCAAGTTTGCTTTTTATAAATCTCAACTATTGCGTAGAGAGTGGCGTACGCCTTCTTTTGTGCGTACGCAACGTTTAGAAATGAGGCCCCTGATCTTTCAAAACACTTTACTTCCTGGTTTGATTGACAGCAAATGTTCCTAAAGATCTGACCCCCTAAAAGCTCCAATAGCAGCTCAGCAGAAACTCTGATCTTTCTTGTTGTGGAGGGGCGGAGCCTGAAGAGGAAGCATCTTTCTGCAGGTGGTGCTGCAGCTTTGGGCATGTTTTCCAACTCTTTAGCTTCTGCTGTTCATGGAGTCGTGTCCCTCTGTTCTTGGAAAGGAGAAACCTGCAGAGAACTTTTCCCATTTCCACTCCCTCCTTTCAGCTGCTGCCCACTGTTCCCCTCTGAATCAGGAGGGAGGGGCTCTCATCTGTTCTGCCCACCCCCATCTAGAAAGACATCAGCACCACCTGAACATTCCAAAGCTCTTTTCCAACCCATTTCTACTGAGAAGGAACCAAACACATGAAGATTAGAACAGCTGGAACAGGATGAGCCGCAGCATTTTGACTCCAGCACAGTCCAGATCTGACGGGTAGAATTTGTCCATCAGATCCAGAATAGCAGGGCTGAAGCGCACGGGCGACACCGGGAGAGGAGCAGCCTGTGGAATAGAAAACACAGAAATGTTATCATGTGGACACAACAAACACACTGCAGTTTTATTTTTCCTAAAACAGACCTGCTTTCTATGGATAAGAAGAAAAAAAGAGAACTATGTAGACACTTGAGAACTATGTAGACTCTAGTCCCTTCCTTGTCCCACAGACCTGCTCTGCACACGCCACTTCTGGTCTGGCTTCACCTTGAACACATGGACAAGTTTAAAACAGGAAAATTCATTTCATTTGTATGAAATAAGCTGACGCTTACCTTTGCCTTCCCTACCTTGCAAGCCCACTCAAAAGGGTTGGTTGGAGGAGAGGACACAGGGTGCTCCCTCACAACCACCTTAGGAGCGACTCGCCGCACGGCAGGCCGGGGCGACGCAGGAGGAGGCGCCTGGACCTCTGGCTCCACCAGCTGCAGAGCAGAGTAGTTCCACAGCGGGGAAGCCAGAAGGACCATCCCTCCATCGTCACTCAGGTGGACTTGAAAGACACCCCCCCCCCCCCCCCCCCCAGATTTGCTTATATAGATATGGTTGTACTTATCGTACTGAGAAAGGCTGTCTGCATCAAAACAACCAGAACCATCAACCAACCCCATCGCGGGCCCACAGTGCCAAGTCGTCAAAGTTGAAGTGCTCAGCAACAGACAGGTACTTAATACCTGCACAGGAATGGAAGTTAGTGAACTGTTCCCACAGACGATAATCTACATCCGCCGCCATCCTGTTGAAGTCTTGTTGAAGAAATGTCTGCAGGTCACAGTGAGACGAGGCGGGAAGTCAGGGACGAAGAGCTGGCAAAATAATCCCACAAACGAACAAACCAGAGTCTGCTTGAGTAATCACACTTTCTGCTGCTGCCTCACCTTCTGTTCACCTTCTGCTTCTCTTCATGCAACGATTAAAACAGCTGCGTTTGGTAGCTAGCATCAGAAAAAAAATGACCATCCTTTGATGTTAAAGCTAACTACAACACAAAGCTAAGTCAGGAATAAATTACACAAATGCAACACTCATTTACACAACAGAATTATACAGCACAAGCATTTTACTAAATACCCCCAAGTTTATGTTCTTCCATAGGCGGACTAGCTAACGTCAGAAAAAACGGCAATCCTTTGAGGTTAAAGCTTCTTTTCTCAAAGAAGTCTGACAAAACCGTCCATTCGGTCAGAAATCCCGTGTGAAAGGGAATGAAATCTACCCGGTTCCAGAAAGTTCAACGGCTATGGACCAATCACAAACAGTCACACCCAGATTTTTCGACCTGATTGGACATACCATAGAAAATGGGAGAAACCATTTTGAGGATGTTTACCACTAGAAAATCATACTTTATTATTAACAAAGTTTTAAGCACTGACTCAGAATTACATTGTTTGCAGAAAATGGTGAATCTGTGACCTACATTACAACAATTACAATGTTATTATATACTAATGCAGCAGCATTGATTTAATTCCTTTGAAAATTCGTCTGCCGGGCTGAGGAGGATCTGGTTCCCCTTATGAACACACGGTTCACGTCGGCAGCATGCATGGATCTCCACCCCCACGTGCACACTGCTCCCTGTCTGCTTCATCCCTCCCCCTAACCCACAGTAAATTGATGGACACATGTTTTCCACTCATCTTAGTGTCAGATTTTCACCTTTGATGTAAGATTTGTCTTTTCAGCAGATCTGGTATAATTGTTGCAGATTAAAATAATAACCTTGTATCCCCCTCTCTCCCTTTTATCCTTTTCCACCCCCCCTCTCATATTCTTCCCCTCTCCCTCCCCACACAGACTAAATGTAAGAAATAGATAATAAAAAAATTGCACTCTTGTTTTTCTGGAGTTCTATAACCTCTTTTTGTGATAGTAAAACCTGTCCAACACAAAAGACCTTCAGCTCTAATCTGTTTGCTCAGTTGTTGGACAGAACAAGCTAGAAAAATAAAATACATTCATGCAAACAACATTAGCCATGCTAATAACAGAGATAGCTGCGGATCAACTTAACTGGAATAACGATCAGACTTTATTTGGTCTGGACCCGACTGGTAACACAATTTTTTATTTTTATTTTCTTTGTTTAAAAAAAAAGTTTTGTAAACAGATTTTTCTATAAAAACAAATACAAAATTCTGTTTTAAACGTTCTATTTAGTGCTAAATGCATATTTGAGAGTTGACAGCTGAAGCTGCGAAGATGGTGATGAATGTTAACACAGTGAAGAAATGTCAAGAAGTTGAAATATTTGCTAAAACTCAGCTAACTTCCTTAAACTAAAATGACTTTTGCTATTCTAACTGCTTAAACGGCAATAAATGGTACTAAAGATGAAATGAAGTCCTAAGTAGTTCCTAAATAAAACTTGAGGAAGAGACTAAAAGGTAGACTTGTAAGGACACAAATAATAATGCTACAGATTTCAGAAATGGACTATTTTAGCACAAAACAAATGTACTTTTAAGGATTTGAAGCTTCTCTTCATTCAAGGTTAGGAAAATAGCCAAATGTTTGTGTGGCAAGTAGGACACACCTACTAATCATGAGGCTACAGGCAACACACATGTTAATTTGGTGGCTGTGCTTTAAAAGCCCTCCTCCTCCCTGTTCGGACATGAACTCTTGTTGTTACCATAAATCAAGGCATCAGGAAGTGGAAGCAGGTAGGTAAGGTAAGCCAGACTTAGTTCTCCGATCTGAAACAGGGAATGGGAACTTAGGAGGAGACTCGTTCAAAGTTCCCTGTAAACAAGCAATCGGCCAGGCTTTGGGACATGTGTGGCGTGGCGGCAGTAGTCTGCAAGAGTGATGTGACTTTTTTTCACCTAGATCTGCCTCCTCTCAGTGACAGGATTGTTAAGCTGCCTTCCTCCGTCATGTACAGTTAAGGCTCCTGCAAACTATTTGTTTCCTTTTTCTTCAGGATTGTGTCTTGGCTGCACGCCCTTCTCTCCCCACAAATAGGGGATTAAAGCTGCTGCTTTGCTTTTATTGTTTTTAACCGTTCAGGGTTCAAAGAACTTCTTCTTTTCTTCCTGCAGCTGCTTGTTTCAAAGCTGTCTGCTGACATTTGTGCTCCTCAAAGTTCTGCTTGCAGCCATCAGCTCTTCTTTGTGTCTTTGCTCCAACAGACTCCTTTAAAGCGTGTGCAGAAGAAGCAGCCGTGCACGCTCACATGCACTCTGAGTCCTGTTGCTGTGTTTCAGCAGATGCAGCTGAGAGTCCAGCAGCTGATGTTTGTGAGCAGACAGTGACAGAGTCCTGCTGCAGCTGGATGCTGCTCTGACAGACACATCCTCCACAAACATCCTCACCTTTTCATCCACAAACATCATCACATCATCCATCAAAGCTCCCAGCAGCTTCTGACTCTTCATTCAGAGCTGAAGTCATGCTTGATCAGGGATCAATGTCCAACATTTGCTGCTGACTCTTCCTCATCACTTCCTTCTTCTCTCTGCTTTGATCTGTTGGAGCTGAAAGTCTCTGCTTGAAGGGCTGCAGCAGAGAAGGACTGGAAGATCATCTCCTGAAAACTGGGAGGAAGACTTTCCAGCATCCTGCTGCTGAAATTCTCCCATGATTCAGTGCTGTTTGGAGAAGAGCTGAGCAGAAAGAGGAAGTGGACTTTTTCTGCTGTTGCTCCAGAAACATCAGTTGGTTTGGATGCAGCCACAGGCTGATGTTTGACTTTCACACATCTGGACTTCTTTCCTGAAGCAGCTGCATGTTGTCCTGAATGTTCCTGAATGTTCTTCTTCTCTGCTTCTGCTGGACTCTTCTGATCTGCTGCTGTTGCTTCACATCTTTGGACTTTTTCTAAACTTTCTGATCTTCTTCAGCTCTGAACTCTTTAGAAGAAGTGAAGGATGAAAAACATGAACTTTGTCTTTAAACTCAACTCTTTGTTCTGGATTCAGGTTGAGGTTCTGCAGTTTGTCAAAGACCAGCTGTGCTGCTCTGGTCTCAGCTCTGAAGTCTAACCCGTCCCACCTGACAGAACTGGACCTGTGGAACAACAGCCTTCAGTCGTCAGATGTTCAGCAGCTCCAGGATCTGGTGGAGAGTCCAAACTCCAAACTGCAGACTCTGAGGTCAGTAGAGGGTTGGAGTCAGTCCAGCTGCTTCCAGATGTTTGGTCCTAAAGTTAGTCTGAGAGCAAAGATGCAGAGTTTCCTGTGAAGCTGCAGCTTCTCAGCGAAGCTCTGAGGAGAATGATGACAGGCTTCAGGACAACAGTCAGCCAATCAGAGCAGCAGAAGCTCCAACAGGTGAAGATGACAGGAAGCTGCTGCTCTGAACAGGACTGAAGCTCCTGCTGCTCTTTCTGCTGCTGTGCTGCATCACTGACTGACAGACCAGGATCAGGAGACACTCCTTCATCTCTGCCTCTACACTTTCTCTCTGCAGGTTTGACCGATGGTCAATCGAATGTTCCACCTGTAAAAGCAGCCTCAGCAGCAACAGTAGCTTGTCTACAGAGATATGCTGTGGCTGTGGCTCCTGGGAGGTGAAGAGCAGAGTGATGGAGGAATCAGAGGAAGTGGAGATGAGTGTCAGAGCTGCAGCAGGAACTGATCTGAGATCAGCTCCACTGTCTCTCTCAGCATCAAGTGGACAGTTATTGTGCTGCAGCTCCCCCGGTGGACTGATGGAGAACTGCACTTGCTCTTCTCATTCTAACTTGGAGTGTTCATCTGAAACATGGGTTGGATTCAGATGTTCAGCAGCTCCAGGATCTGGAGAAAAACAGACCTGCAGACAAACAGATTCTTTTCTAGATCATCACTTTCTTCTTTGATCTCCATTTGATGGACAGATGTGAGTTTGGGATGGACCAATCAAGGATTGAGGGAATCATGGATCAGACAGAACATTTCTGGATGACATAGATCTATGTGTGGGTCAGCCGTTGGATCCTGGTTCTGTCTCTGGAACAGGGACAGAACCAGAACTCTGGATCACTAGATTCTGGTTCCAGATGTTTCACACTTGATTTCTGTTCTCCAGAAACTCTCACTGACAAACAAACACAGAGTTTCATTCAGAAACCTCCAACATGGTCATGTGACCAGAATGTTCATAGTGGAGACACGGACAAACGCTGTGGTCACATGACTCACTGGTCTGGATTCAAGTCCTTTGAAGTCAGTTTTGGAGCAGAAATCCCGTCTGATCTCAGTTAGTGAACAAAAGTCTCTCAGTTGAATCATTTTCTATCATCTCTGTTCTGTTGATGATCAAATATTGACTCATGCAGTTTGAAAGACTCAGAGTTTTGCTTTGATGTTTTTCCACAGTTTTCTGACTGAACTTCCTTTTTCTTTGGTGTTTTGTGGGTAAAACTCTGTTCTTTTTCATTCTGTCAGCATTTTTAGCTGCAGTTTTAAAGAAGTTTCATCTAAATCCAGTAGAATCTCCTCATTTTCTAGAATGTCTAAACTAGTAGAAACTTTCTGAGCATAAAGCCTGTTTTCTCCAGAGGACATGAATGAACAGAGTGGATCTTAGTGAGGAATGACAGCCTCTGGATGCAGAGAATCACTTTGATGCAGCTGCTGCAACAACACCAACTGCATTGAAGCAGGAGGGAGAAGGGAGACACCTGCTGGCTGTTTGCAGAACTGCATCTTCAAACTGAAAGCTGTAAAATTCCTGCAGCCTGTTTGGATCTAATAAATGCTCTTTTGAATCAACTCTGTGTTTTCTATTGATTTCTGTCTTCATTCTGTCTTTGACTCACAAACAGACTTGAATCTTTAGCCTTCCCCCTCATCCTGTTCCAGCTGTTCTAATCTTCATGTGTTTGGTTCCTTCTCAGTAGAAATGGGTTGGAAAAGAGCTTTGGAATGTTCAGGTGGTGCTGATGTCTTTCTAGATGGGGGTGGGCAGAACAGATGAGAGCCCCTCCCTCCTGATTCAGAGGGGAACAGTGGGCAGCAGCTGAAAGGAGGGAGTGGAAATGGGAAAAGTTCTCTGCAGGTTTCTCCTTTCCAAGAACAGAGGGACACGACTCCATGAACAGCAGAAGCTAAAGAGTTGGAAAACATGCCCAAAGCTGCAGCACCACCTGCAGAAAGATGCTTCCTCTTCAGGCTCCGCCCCTCCACAACAAGAAAGATCAGAGTTTCTGCTGAGCTGCTATTGGAGCTTTTAGGGGGTCAGATCTTTAGGAACATTTGCTGTCAATCAAACCAGGAAGTAAAGTGTTTTGAAAGGTCAGATTGATGACATCATCAGTTGTGGAAACACTGGTAAATGGAAATCCAGCAGAGAAGTAAACATCAGGAACTTCCTGCAGGATAAACTGTTCTAGACTGTTGGAGACAGGAACAGCTCTGAAAGAACCACCTATGATGGATCAGAAGCAGACTTGTGTCAGCTGGAACTGGGGCTTCTTCCAGACCATGACATGTTGTTCAATACAGTTCATTCCAAAGCGTGACTGATTCATGAAGTGGTTCCTTGAGCCGTGAGTTTTGCCAGCAGCAGGAATCCCTGAGAGTTAGGAGACAGTTTGTGGAGAGAGTTTGTAGATTTAGGAGAAACCAACGTTTGAAATGAAACCAAAGTGTCCTAAAGCAAAATCACTGAGCACATCTCAATGTTCCACAAACAGTCATTTTCCACAGTGGACCGTCACCACACACTTTACAAGACAGTTTCTCACAACTTTATGACAACAAATCCTGAAATTGTTCCATTCAAGGAAACATTGACTAATATTTGGATTGATGCTGTTTTCCATCTGTGTTTTCAAACCTGCATCAAGAATTAGCTCATGTTTATTGATTCACTTTCTGTGGAAGTTTGGCTTCTCTGATGAACCACCAGAGGGCGACAGAGAACTGTTGAGATTATTAACACAACAGTCAAAGAAATCAACATTTAGCACAAAGTGAACAAACTTAGGTCACGTGCTAACGTTCAGATTCTGTTGGAAAAGCCTTTTGTTTTGATTTCTTCAGGATTTTGGCTCAAAAAGACCAATGACAAATGAAACTCCAATAAAGTTGCTTTCTAATGAGGAAATGAAATGTTATTTTGATTGAATTATCAAATGGAGACTCAGCTTCAGGTGATAAAAAAGGTTGGTGCTATTTCCAGTTTTAGAAAGAACATGCCTTCTGCACAGTTTGCAGTGAACGTTACTCATTTATGTCAGTTTATAATGAACTGAAATACCTCCAAACAGGAGACAACATTTAATTTTTGACAACATATTTTCACAACACTATTTTACATAGAAATACCTTAGGCGTTTTAGTTTTTGAACGTTTCTGTGATTTGTTTAATGAAAATAGCATCACATCACCGCCACTGCCTGGACCTCTTTCTGGGTCCTAGTGCCCTAAAGGTTACAGCTCCTGGTTCCACAAGAAAAAAGTCCATTCTAGAGGCCACTCTGACGTCATCATCATCAAAGACAGCGTTACCTAGCAACCATAGCAAGACCATAGCAGCTATAGAGGGAAACCCAACAAACCATCAACGGCGGTTAAAGCAGTCAGACGTTTGTTCTGCAGCTCAGCAAAAATCTCTGCTTTAGGTTTTGGGGAGAAAAACAAAGGAAAACACACGGAGAAGGATTCTGCAAAGGAAATCCCAAGTTCTATTGGTAAGTCAGCGTCCTGGAAACATGCTTTGTTGGTTCTGAAGTGGCATGAATGCAGACTTAGATTGGTTTGTTTCCTTTCCTTTCCTTATTCAAAACTAAATTCCAAGGTACACAGAAATTGTGATTTCAACATCAGATTACATCCCAAAGTTGGTCGATCAGACACCAAAACATAGGCAGAAAGATAAATAAAGTCATGAAAGAATTTGGAATGGTGGATATATGGAGAGAAATTAACCCTACAAGACGAGAGTTTACCCACTGTTCCACAGCACATGATGTTTACTCTCAAACTGCTTTTTCCTGATGTTCAAAAATGACGAACAGAGCAGAATTCTTGAGAAAGTAAAGGCGGTCCTTCCTTGATAAATTATTTAGTGCAGAAACACACACTCAGATATTCCATAAAAGAGATCAATAATTCAACACTGCACACAGGCAAACAGAGGACTGAGCTGATGACCATCTTGTTTCAGCTGCTGAGATATGATGCATTATGACAGAGTGCCTCTTTAGTTGTTGGCTGTTCTGACTGTTAAGACGGGAGGAAAGACAAAGAACCTTTTGTCTATTATTATTAAAATATTTCTGTTTGCTGTCAGGCCTATTGTGTCAACCTGAGGATAATAGTTTGAAATGATGGTTATTGTAGAGGCAGGACCAATGTGAGCTGCTGATGGTCTAGGCTGGGAGAGAACAGAACACTCTACACAGCTTCCCCTCTCGGCTGCTCCTTCTTTGCCCAGTTGCTGCTGGGCTAAAAGATGGTAGTGTGGCTGGATATCATGTCCCATGTGTTATGTGATGTGGGAGTGAAAACCTGCTAGAGGACCTCCAGTGGATGCTTTCCCCTTCAAGCACAGACAAATTAGCTTGACAACAAGAATGCATTAAAATAAAAATACAAGAATCATAAAACTGTGACTACAACAGAAAAAAACGAAAAGGCAGATTCCAGGACAATGATCTTTGTCTCAGTTATCAAATAATTGAAAACTTTCACTGTTGGAGGTGTAATGGTGCCTCTGTCAGCTCTCCTCCCCCTCCCCTCTCTGCTTGGCCTCTGATTCATCCCAGCTGCGTCCACTCAACTCATCACCCTGCCAGACCTTCTTAAGGAGCTCCAGGACCAGTCTCTATCGCCAATGTGGCTCACCCACAGTTGGAAATTTGGCAAGGCCCAGCGCTCAGGGGCAAGGACCAGAACCCACACCACAGGCACACGGACACCCCCTGGCTGAGATGTGATGTGATCCCCGGCTCTTGGTCTAGCCAGAATGCTCAGGGATCCCTCTCCCTGCATGGAGAGAGGGCTGCCGGGCCCAGGAAACCAGCACCCAGGGAACACGGCCTCCGTTGCCAAGGTCCCAATACCCCCTACCAGGGATGGGGTAGGGGACAGATGGTAAGAGGTCCCACCTTCCTTGCAAAATACATGTGTGTGTGCGCATATATGCGTGTTTGTATTGGAGTGTATATTTTGAGGGGTAAATGGTGTGTGTTCTAAGGGGGTGCAGTTAAAATTGGAGGGTAGGGTATTGAGAGGACATCTGCTGATTACTCGCAGTGATGTCCCATCACCCTCCCCACCAAGGGGAGGAACAGCTAGTCTCTTAACTAACTGGAATATCATTTAGACTCGTGTGAATTTTCCTTTTTCCCATTTGCACTGACTTTTGATATCCGTTACCAAACCTGAGAAGGCCTCATGCAGCCGCAACGCTAGACGCGAGAGCAGGTGGTGCGTGGAGGCAGGTGGTGAGGAACTGTAGCGCCTGCGGGCCATCCAATGCCGCTTGCGGATTTAATTTGGGAGTTGAGTTCAGCTCTCAGAGCTGAACTAGAATCATATAATCTGGTTCTCTTTAGGACCCAGTAGCTTGTTGACTGCTGCATCTGCAGTCACGTTATTTCCTGTAAATGCAGAGATGAATCAGTCACACACCCTCACACAGAGGGAGGAGTTCTGCTCTCTGTCAGTCAGCAGAGTTTTTCCAGCAGACAGACGTTGGAGTTTCCACTGTTTTCTTCTTCTTTGGTGAGTCTTTGTGTTAAAGTTGTTTTCTGTTCTCATCATGAAGCTGTTGTGTTTGATCTGTGAGGAAAAGAGCAGCAGACAAACACAACAGAGATTCCTCACAACATGGTGACTTCTTCCAGGAACTCTGAGTCAGTTTGATACGTGGATGTTCTTTCAGGGACTTAATGTGTTTTTAAAAAATCCAACAAATTTATAACCAGGATGACAAATTCTTACAACATTCCACACAGCCTGCAGCAGATACTGCTTTTTTTGTATTTCAGCTCAGCCTTCAACATCATCCCAGACATCCTGACAGAGAAACTGCCACACCTGGGCCTCCCTTCCCCCATCTGCACATGGATTGAAGGGTTTCTGTCAGAACGCCCACAGTCTGTCAGACCCGTACCCCACCTCTCCTCTATAATAACCCTCAGCACCGGATTACCACAAGGATGTGTACTGTGCTCACATCTGACCACACCTCGACCTACCCGAGCAACTCCATCATCAAATTTGTTGATGACACTGCTGTGGTCGGGCTCATGTCAGGGTAGGATGAGTCCCACTACAGGGATAAGGTAAGCAGATTGGCAAAGTGGTGTTTAGGAAACAACCTTCACCTGGACATCACAAAGACAGAATAAATCATCTTGGACTTAAGGAAGGGTTGATTGGACACGCCCCTGCTGAACATAAATGGGGTCAGCGTAGACAGGGTCAGCTCTGTCCGCAACTGGGTGTGCTTATCACTGAGGACCTCTCCTGGGCTGCAAACACCACTGCGGCAGTGGGGAAGGCACATCAGCGTCTCCAGTTCCTGATAATACTTAGGAAGAAACGCCTGGACAAAAAGCTGCTGGTGACCTTCTACAGAGCCACCATAGAGAGCATCCTGACGTATTGCATCACAGCCTGGTGTGCAGGATGCTGGGCCACAGACAGAAAGGCGCTGCAACTACGGACGCCACTCTGATCCGCCTGTCAATCTCACGCTCCGGTTTTCCCTCACTCGTGAACAAGACCCCAAGGTATTTAAACTCCTCTACCTGGGGCAGGGACACTCCACCTACCGAGAGATGACAGACTACCTTTCTCCGGTCGTTGGCTCTAAACAAAATGTGAACCTCAAGAATAAAAACACTGTATTTCAATTTCAATTTCAATTTTATTTGTATAGCCCAAAATCACAACAACAGTCGTCTCGATGGGCTTCGAAGTAAAACATGAACTCAAAAGGATCATGAATACAAAGAGTTCAATAGAAAAATACTAAAATGAACTAACAAACTGACTAAGCTATACTGGCATCCCTGCCCTTAGACCCCCCTTCGCGGTAAGGAAAAACTCCCAAAAAACCGGATTCCGGAAAAAACGAAGAAACCTCAGGGGTGCCCACATGAAGGAGGGATCCTCCCCCAGGACGGACAGGCGATTTACCAGAACTCTTAGAGAAGAATTAACTTATCTAAATCTACAACTACACATTTAAAGTCCAGCAGACGAGCTTCATCCAGTCGTGGTTGTGGGGACAGTCAAAGGCGCGAGTCGAGCTGGAGACAGGAACCACAGCCAGGAGCAGAGACGAGGTACTCGGTCAGGTACAGAGCAGAGACGAGCCAGAGATGAGCCGGAGGCAGGAACCACAGCCAGGTGAAGGAGCGGGAGCAAAGGCGAGGTAAACGGTCAGGAACAGGAGCACGGATGAGCCAACTGGAGTCTGGAAGCACTCCCACTCCCCAGGAGGGGAGAGGAAAAGAGGGACAATACATGAATCACACTGCACCAAACAGAGGCATGGAGAACTAAATGATAAATTATGATCAGGAATGGAGGAGAGGAAGGGTAGAAGTAGAAAAGAAAAGAAGACAGAACCCCAGTGCACCATAGTTACCCCAGCTTCAACTTCTAGCAGCCTTTTAAAAGAAATAGTTAAGTTTAATTTAAACAACTTAACATTAAGTTAAATAATCTCTCAATACTAACTAGTCTGACAATAAGCCTGTCCAAAGAGGAATGTTTTCAGTCTAACTTTAAATGTGGAAACTGAGTCGGCCTCTCTTACATGAGCTGGGAGTTTATTCCATAAGACAGGGGCTTGGTGGCTAAACGCTCTACCTCCAACCGTACTTTTACTAATTCTAGGAACCACAAGCAGTCCTGCATTTAGTGAGTGAAGTGTTCTCATTGGGTGGTAAGGGACTATGAGGTCCTTAATATAGGACGGGGCCATTCCATGTAAGGCCTTATAGGTTAGCAGGAGGATCTTGAACTTGATTCTGGAATCAACTGGGAGCCAATGGAGCGAAACTAACACAGGAGTGATGTGATCTCTTCTGCTAGTTCCAGCTAACAATCTAGCTGCTGCGTTCTGAACAAGCTGGAGACTTCTTAAGGAACTCTTAGGACACGCTGCTAACAAGGAGTTACAGTAATCCAGCCTCGACGTAACAAATGCATGGATGAGTTTTTCAGCATCACTCTTAGAAAGTAGATTTCTGATCTTAGCAATGTTCCGCAGGTGAAAAAGGCAGTTCTACACGCCTGAGATATATGAGCCTTAAATGATAAATCCTGGTCAAATAAAACCCCAAGGTTTCTAACTGTGGAATTGGGGGCTATACTTATGCCATCCAGGGAGACTATCTGAGCAGACAGAGCATCTCTGAGGTTTTTATGACCAAGTATAATGACCTCAGTTTTTTCTGGGTTCAAGAGGAGGTAATTAATTGTCATCCAGGTCTTGATGTCACTCATGCAAGCGTTCAGTTTCTCTATCTGGTCATTCTGGTCAGGCTTCATGGATAAATACAACTGCGTATCATCGGCATAACAATGAAAATTAATGCTGTGTTTCCTGATTATGTTTCCTAGGGGTAGCATATAAAGCGTAAACAGGATCGGTCCCAAGACTGAGCCCTGTGGGACTCCATAGTTGACTCGAGTGCACTGAGAGGAATGGCCATTTACATTAACGAACTGATACCTATGGGACAGATAGGATTTAAACCACTGGAGAGCAGATCCTCTGATCCCTATGTCCTGCTCTAGTCTATGGAGTAAAATACCGTGGTCGATAGTGTCAAAGGCTGCACTGAGGTCCAACAGGACCAGAATAGAAAGTAGTCCCTTTTCTGAGGCCAATAACAAGTCATTAGAGACTCTAACTAGTGCAGTTTCCATACTGTGGTGAGGTCTAAACCCCGACTGAAAGTCTTCAAAGTGGCTGTTGTCCTGTAGGTGGCAGTAAAGCTGCTTAACTACAACTCTTTCTAGGATTTTAGAAATAAAGGGCAGGTTTGATATCGGTCTATAGTTGGCCAACATGCTAGGATCCAAACTGGGCTTTTTCAGAAGAGGTTTAACAACTGCATATTTAAAAGACTGTGGCAAGTAACCCGTTTCCAGAGAGGCATTTATCATTGTTAATATGGGATCATTGATTAGGGGAAAAGTTTCTTTAAAAAGTCTAGTGGGAATTGGGTCTAACAGACACGTTGAGGATTTGGAGGACGTAATAATTGATGTTATTTCCGCTTGATCCACAGCAGTAAAGCAGTCCAATGTTACAGAAGTTTCTATGGATGCCTCCATTTCTACCACTTCAGCCTGTTCTGGGCTGATTGTAGGAATAACTTGATTTAACTTATGTCTAATATTTGAGATTTTACTATCGAAAAATGTAAGAAAATCATCAGAGCTGAGAGAAACAGGAACATGTGGTTCTACTGAGCTCTGACTGCGAGTTAATTTAGCAATAGTGCTAAAAAGAAATCTTGGATTGTTTCCATTCTCTGATATTAAGGTTGAATAGTACTCGCTTCTAGCTCTACGCAGAGCTTTTTTATAATTTAATAGGCTACGTTTCCAGATATCCAGAGACTGCTCTGAACCGGAACGGCGCCATTCTCTTTCCAACTTACGGGTTTCTTGTTTAAGAGAACGAGTTTCAGCGTTAAACCACGGTGCTACTCGGTTTTGTCTGACGAACTTAGGTTTCAAGGGGGCAACAACATGGAGTGTACTCCTGAGGGCTTGTAAGGCATCATTAACAAAGTGGTCATTTATACTAGGACTGATGCTATGGGAGCTGGACTCAGAGTATTTTCTCAGAATATCACTAAGTACTGGCTGAACTGTGTGTTTAAACTCAGACACAGAACGGTCAGTTAAGGTTCTTCTAAGCTGTTTCTTATTCACTGGGGCAGAAGGATGTTCCAGTGTAAGCTGGAAGGTAATCAGAAAGTGATCAGAAATGATGGGGTTAAGAGGAAGGACACTCAGCTGGCTGATCTCTATCCCATGGGTTAGAACAAGATCCAGGGTGTGCTTATGACAGTGAGTGGGTTCATTCACACTTTGGGTGAAACCAACATCATCTAATAAAGCTGCAAAAGCCGTTCCTAGGCAGTCACTGGGGTCATCAACATGAATATTAAAATCCCCTAATATTATAATTTGATCAGAATCTAAGACAATAGTCGATAGGAAGTCGGAAAACTCAGTTAAAAATTCTGAATATGGGCCGGGGGGGCGATAAATAATTATGAGTAAAACAGGTTTTCCAGTTTTCCTGTTTGGGTGATTTATAGACAATATGATGTTTTCAAATGAATTATAAGCATTTTTAACTTTAGGGCTGAGAAGTAAGCTAGACTGTGATATTACTGCCAAACCACCTCCTTTCCCTGAAATCCTGGATTTCTGATAGTTAGCATAAGTGGGGGGGGTTGCTTCATTCAATCTAACATAGTCATCCTGATGGAGCCAAGTTTCTGTTAAGGCTAAAAGACTAAGGTTGTTATCAATGATTAACTCATTGACTAAGAGGGACTTGGAGGAAATGGATCGAATGTTTAATAAACCGCATTTAATTACATCATAATTCTGCTTGTGAGAACTGCCGTCTGTCACTTTAAGGTTTCTATGACGCGCTCCTTTCATTTGTCTTTCAGCACATAAGCTAACGCTTGAACCTGCTTGACTTTCCCTGCATGGGTTTTGCACCGGCACTAACCCTAAGGGAGGCTCAGAGGAGCGTTTTACACTGCTGCTCTGCGCCCGGGTCTCGTCTCTGGATTGTCAGGTTAACAGACTAAGGCTAGCAGAAATGTTTCTAGAAAGAAGAGCGGCACCGTCCCGGGTGGGATGGACGCCGTCTCTCCGCATGAGACCGGGCTTCCCCCAAAACGCACTCCAGTTATCCACAAAACCAACGCCGTTTTCTGGGCACCATCTAGAAAGCCAGCGGTTAAATGATGAAAAGCGGCTGTACATTTCATCATTGACTAAGTTCGGCAGGGGACCAGAGAAAATTACAGTGTCGGACATCGTCTTAGCCAGTTTACACACCGAAGCTACGTTTACCTTAACCACCACTGATTGTCTCCGTCGGGATCATTACTGCCTGCGTGAATCACGACTCGACGGAACCTGGACTTACTCTGAGCTAACATCCTAAGGTTCCCCTCGATGTCACCAACTCTGGCCCCCGGATAACACCTGACTGTAGCCGCTGGGAGCTCCACGTTTCTAACTTCAGAAGAGCCTATAACCAGAGTTGAGTGTTCAGCGGGTGTGTCGCTGAGGGGGGAGAACCTATTACTAACGTGGAGTCTCGGGTGCTCTAAAGGCCTGTTCACACCGGGACGAATTTCGCCGGCGATTTTCGCCGACGTTTAACGCCTCGTGACTAAACAAAGGGCACCAACGAGAGTGTGCACACCGAGGCGAAAAAACGCCAAGCGTTAAAGCGTCAAAAAAAAAAAACGCCTCGGGTTCGTTTTTTTTTTTCGACGCGTCGCGTCGAAATCTACTCGACCAATGAGAATGGCGCTTTTGCTCACGTGTCTGGAGCTTCTGAAGTTACAGTAAAACACAACTTGGGGGCGCTCAAACACAAAACTGCCTTGCTGAGCACACATACCAGCGAAGAAGATAGACGCCAAGTAGCGTCTACACTGCCGCGAAGCAATAATGACGGACATTCTAAAATATCCCCGAACCAAGCACCAGTTGGAGCTACTGGTGCTTGAAATATTCATGTTTTCTTTGTTTGATTCTGACAAGCGTGTAAATACTTGCTCTCTTCTTCTGAGTGAAAAGCGACTTTAAGAAGCGTAAAGTTGCGCAGCGCCACCTTGTGTACAGGAGTATTTCTGTTTTACATTAAGCGCCATCTAATGTCAGGGAATGAAATTGCATGTTCACTCCACTCATCGTCAGCGAAAATCGCCTGGGTGTGAACACAAAAAACGTGGCGAAAAACGCTGGCGAATAACGCCTGGCGAATATTCGTCCCGGTGTGTACGGGCCTTAAGTCTTTGCGTTTAGCACTATGTTTCCTCCCAACCAGTACAAACCCCTGACTGTCTCCCGGCTGTTGGGAGGGCGCTGGGGTGCTAACTGGGTTAGCCCTGGCAGCGCGGCCCGCGCTACGAGTAACGACCTGGCTAGCCGGCTTAGCTTCCACTGTGCGGAGCCGCGCTTCTAACTGCTCCAGCCTGGCCTCCAAGTCTAACACAAGACTACACTTAACACACCTACCGCTATCTTCACTAAAGGAGGCAGGATCATCACTAAACATATGGCACATGGGGCAGGAGAAAGGAGGAGAGGCAGAAAGAGCGGTGGCCATGCTAGGTTCTAAGCTAAGGCTAGCGGTGTTTAGGTAAAGAGAAGTGGTCTATTTAGCAATAAGAGAAAGTGAACAGCAAGCGGTTTAACAGTGGTGAATTCGCTAATAAAAGGTACTAGATGTGAATATTAACCCAGATAACCCTTAGAATAAGCAATAGTAGTAAGGCTAATGCCAAACAAGAGGACAGCAGTCACACACGACTAGCACTAGCACTGGGAATAGCTCACCCGGAAATGACGTCACAGGAAACAGGTGAATTTCCTTTTATCATCAGCTGAGTGAACAGATCAGCACTGAGGCCATCTAGTGGTGGACAGATGTTACTGTTCCAACAGGAGGTGGATGACTAGGAGGGGGCAGGACAGGCCTGGGGTCAGAGGGCGGGGCCATCCAGGAATCAGACTCCCCGGGGAAAGGCTCTACCACGTGGTTTCATTTCCTGTCATGAATAATTGCTAAAAATGGACTTTAGGACTTTGCTGAAACAGGAATGACATCAAATCAATGATTTCAGCAAATTCAGCACTTAGGCTCCGCCTCTCCTCTCTGCTGGTTATGATTATCCACCACTGAGGGGGGGAGGGGGACTTGGGGCCCCCAGCACTTTGGAGGCTTCGAGCTGAATCCATAAGATAATTCTGAAATCATTTAATGACCATTTTTATTGAACTCTGGAAATAAAAATAAAAAACACTGAAATGACATCAAACTGTCCAGTTAAAAGGGTTTCTGCATTTTGGCTCTTTCCCTTCCTGACAGCTGGATCCAGTGTGACTCCGGTTCTATGTTGGATTCTCTTCTGCATCTGATCCTCTAAATAGGAAGTTGTTGTGACTGGAAGGATTTGGATCCAGAAAGATGGAGAACCTGAAGGATCCAGAGTGGAAAGAAGGCTAAACAAATCAGAAAACATTCTGTTCAACAGAAACATTTAGTGTCAGACCCGGAATGAGGAAGCTGTGACCTCACCACAAATACTGGTCCAGATGCTATCTGGGGTCCTGCGGCGCCATTTGAGTGGTGGGCGGCGTGAAGGTCTGGCAGCAGCGTGACGGTTTGAGTGACAGCGGGTAGAAAACACATCAATCTAGTGCAGGGGTGGCGAACAAGTTTGACACCAAGAGCCGAATTTTTTAAATGTGAGAGTCAAAGAGCCACACCACACACTGACCTGCCAAAACGTACACACACAAACACGCAATTAAACCCGTATTACTTTCCATAACACACTCCTCTCCCTACAACACAACAACTAGTACTGTACTTGTGTTTATTTCAGGGAAAATGTCCACCCTCAATACACACATCAATGCAGCTTAGCCAGAGTGAACACAGAGACTACTCTAGAGGTCAGACACCCCCTCCACACACACAGGCACCTCTCTCTCATCTCTCACACACACACTCTCTCTATTTCACTCTTTTCTCTGCCTCTCTCTAACACACAAAACTACTCAGTGACGTGCAGTGAGGTTGATGCTGGTGAGGCACTGACTCCTCTGAAGTCAGATTTATGATGTTAAAAACAGAATATTTTCACCGTTCATCCAACAGCATTTAACTGGTAATTCTTTGTAACTCAACATTCCTCTTTTAATGACCCTTACACCAACAAATACACAAACATCTGGACAGAGCATCCTTCTGGTGTCTGAGTGATTCATATTCACAATGAACACATTAAATACATTACATTTCAGTTGTGTGCAACTTAAATTAATTTTAACTTCATTACTATTTTTTGCCTTTACATGTTTTTAAATAAAATTGAATCACTGACTTTTTGCATCAAAAGCAAATAATATATTAAATGTAATTACATTGCAACAGTTAAGTTCATACTTTAGATTAGTAATCATCTGAATTACCATTAAACTGGCTGCGTTATTCCCTCCCCCCGTACACAATAAGAGCCCATTAACTTGAATACACACATATACAGCTTAACGGTATTCAAGTCACTTCTGCAAACAGGTCCCTGACTTATGGTTTTACAAATGAGATTTCCCCCCTTCCCATGAGTCTTAGGGGCTGAAGGCGGGGCTAACTCCCGGTAGCCTCTCTGATCAGTTCCTTTACGTGAGTGTCAGTCAGAACGGACTGATGCCTTGATTTCACGTGTTTCAATAAACAGGGACTGGAGGACACATATTGAGGAGAACGTGGACAGCAGATTGAGAGCAGCTCTTTTACACACGGGGAATTCTCCGTTCTCCAAATTATAACAGGGCCGTCTTTCAAAGAGATTTCTATGAGGTTCCATTTGTGCCAAAAATCTGTTTTTGTGTCCACTGTCTATGTCTTTGGTCGTCTCACTTTGTCGTCAGGACTTAGCAACCGTTGCTACTGTCTAGCTCCGGTCGTTAGCTACTGTCGATAGCTACTGTCGATAGCTACGGTGTTTGCTACTGTCGTTAGCTACTGTCGATAGCTACTGTCGTTAGCTACTGTCGATAGCTACTGTCGTTAGCTACGGTGTTTGCTACTGTCGTTAGCTACGACGTTTCCCCGTGTTTTGTCTTTAGATGTTCTCGTTTTTCAAATTTTGCCAAAGTCGTCAGAAAAAAAAAAAAAAAGACCGGTAAATTTTTTCCTGTACTACCACGGAACGAAAAAGAAATGTTTATCAAAGCAGACGTCAGGGTTAACCATGACAACACGTTTTTAAGATGAACTTTATTTTGATATTCCCTCAAACGCGTATTGCCAGAAAGGGTGGGGGGTGGGGGGCATGCATACAACGCTTGACACGAAAACAAAGTGGCGCATTACCGCCACCACCTGATCTGGAGGCGAACTACTTCTATTTAACGCGGAAAATGACACATAATAAATATGAACATTTTACGAAGACTATTTATGAATGTGCTGTGTTCTGATCATGAAAAACGTGGCTGATTTATTAATAATAAAATTACAAACAAATTGGTGTTGATTTAATGTATTTGTTCAGAAATAAACCCTCAAGTCATTAGTCCATGGCAATATTTATTTTTTTGCCGCTGAACGATTTACGGGGGCCTTGCAAGGAGGCCTTTAAAATATCTTGAGTTACCTTCTCAAATTTTAGTGGGTCGAGTCACTAATTATGAATATAACAGTCGAAAACTGACTGTTTTTTGAGCTTTTCTTTTTAATCTATTTATGTGACCATGAGATGGCACACTCGGGACCAGTATAAGGCTCCTATTAGCCCGTCTGATCCTCGTTTATCCATCAGATTTGTAACAACATATTTTATAAAGATCAGTCATTTTTCAAAATAATTTGAAATAATAGTTTCATCACAAGATTAAATTAAAGCCATACTCTAAATAACTTTAAACGGGAACGTGATGCACCCCCCTCCGTTGTACGCATGCACCCCCCCCCCCCCTTTGTGGGAGTGCGCGTTTGCAGGATTGTCAATAAAAGTTTTTTTTTTTTAAGTGTTTTGTTCCGTGATAATACGGGAACAATTTATCGACCGTACAAAAGACTTCTCTGACGACCTTTGCAAAATTTGAAATACAACAAGATCTAAGGACACGACATGGTGAGAGAACGTAGCATACGACACTAGCAACGGTTGCTAAGGATCTTCCTGACGACACGTGAAACGACTTGGCAAACGACACTAGCAACGGTTGCTAAGGATTTTCCTGACGACATGGTGAGACGACATAGCAAACGACACTAGCAACAGTTGCTAAGGATCTTCCTGACGCCGTAGTTAGACGACATGGGATAAGGACAATGACAAAGATAAAGTTTAAGGATAAAGCAAGCATATACATCACAAAGTTAATACAAAGTAATAATCAAAGAATCATGGGCATGCAGAAGATATTGCTTAGTAGTACATAGACATGAACCAATGTAAAATGAACTCGTTCAATAGACATAGACAATGAGCCCAAAGCATAGACAGTGGACGCAAAAACACATTTTGATATCTTTGGCACAAATGGAACCTCATAGATTTCTGCTCATTTATCTCTGGTTCTCTCGCTGCCTCATCAGTGACCAGCGGGGATCTCGTCAGTCAGTCTCTGCATTAAAGGATGCATGAGAAAAGTGATCTGCGGTCGTTTTTGTTCAGCAGCAGCGTCACGTTCTGCGCTTTATTCGTTTGTATTGCAGCTTTCTGCTGTGAGCTCCACAAAGAAGGAAAGTGGGATGATTTTTGTTTTGAATGTGCACTTTGAAAAGCTTCAACTTGTTAATAAAGGAGACACTTAGTTTCAGATCAGGAAGAGTTTTTAATATTTTCCGGGATCCGTTTTGTTCTTTTCTGGCATGATCTATGTTACTGCTTCCAGAAGCTCATAATAATAAACACAGTGACTTTCCATTCCGTTCAGTAAAAAGTAAGAATCTTCCCGTTCTTCCAGAAACGTCCTGTGTTTATCTTAGACTCTAAATTTCCCAATTTTAACCATGAGGGTAACAGTCTGCACGCACATCAAATCTATATCTATGTGTTCCGGCAGTGGGCGTAACCCGCGCAAATGATTGGCGGACACGTATGTGTTGGGAGCAGCATCAAACACACACACACACCGCCAAATTTTTTTATTATTTTATCAATAATTATTATTTATTTGTAATACCCTCTGGTGGTTTGATTGTGGTTTAAGAGGGAAAAAATTATGAAATGAGGCACAGTATATAGAAAATATTGTAGCGACCTGGGGGTTAGCCCCGCCTTTGGCCGCTAAGGCTCATGGGAAGTGGGGAGCTTTAGGGTGAAACCTTGAGTCAGAGGGCTGAAAGCTGAAGTGACACTCCATGCTGTTTGGGCTGTATGTGTACTTGGAATAAATGGACTAGATGCTCAATTGGAAACATTGTCACTCCTTCTGTTTATTCTGCTTGAAACTGTCCGGGGTCGTGCGTTGTACCGGGCACGGACAGCTCTCCAACGAAGCCTTCTAAATTAGCAGTTGGTATTACCTACTCCATGAAAGTGACGGTCCGGCTGGATCACTACAATATGATGAGATGCTAAGAGCCGCACGCTTATTGGCCGCGTGTTCCCCACCCCTGATCTAGTGAATGGATCCATGGTTCTCCTGAACTTCCATTCATTCTCTTCACCTGCTGGTTCCCTTTGGGGGCAGCGGGGTTTCAGGAAGCGTCCTGCCTGCTGGTGGCCAAAGGCGGCTTCACCCTTCAGTCTGCTGCAGGGCCCATGGAGCTGGAGCATTGATCTGGCTATGCGGCTCCAGGAGGAGAGCTGGCGGCCAGACAGAGAGCTGCTGCTGATGGAAAGACAGCCAGATCATCTCCTGAACTTTAGCTTTCTGGTTTCCATGGAGACCATCAGAAAAAGGTCCCTGATTTGATTCTGGTTTGTAGTTTTCCTCTGGGGTTAACATGGGACAGCAAGCCTTCAAAGTCGGTCAGAGAGACGGAGAGACGGCGGAAGCGTCCGTCTTTCAGACTCATCAGGAGAGAAGATGACTGAACGGAGAGAATCTGAAGGATCCAGACATGGAGACGTGATTCCCCATGATTCTGGAGAACTCTTCATCATCCAGAAACCTGACCTCTCAGCATCATCCGTGTCTTCATGCAGTGGAAATGACAGAAACACAGACACCGCTCCATGTGGCCATCAGGCTGAAAACATTAGCTGGAAGCTCCGCCCACAGGCGGCGTCCAGCTCAGGAACACATTTGTGGACAGACGGCGAGCAGAGAATTATCCGCACGGTGAAAGAGAGGCGGTCAGTGTGGACGCAGCTGAACAGAAATGTATTCATGTTCATTCAAAACAAAGAGGACACTTTTGAATAGGAGGCAGAAAGGGCAGGTGTTCAAACCCCCCTAGGGTCCTGTGTGTGCACGTCTGACCAGCATCAACCTGTTATTTCTGTTGGTTCTGATCCAGAAAGGTTTTTAATTACCATTTATTTGTCATTAGTGTTCAGAGTTCATATAGTTTTGCATTTTTCAAGAGGTTTTCTGAACTTTTGGAGCTTTTCCAGTCTGGTTCTACTGGTTTTATTGGAGTTTCTACTGTTTTTATTGTTGCTCCACGTGACCCAAAGGTCTCTGCTCGTCCCTGCTGTGCAGCTCTGTCCTTCCCCTCTGTCATGTGTTCATCCGTCCACATGAGGGCGCCGTCTAGGTCATGCTTGGTGAGCTGGAAGCCAAGAAAAGGAGTGAAAAATGGAGAAAATGAAAGACTGAGGAAAGCTGCAGTTCAGCCTTCAGGGAGAAAAGTTTAGACCAATAATTACAGAAATAAAAGATAAAAAATGTTTTTATAAATCTGAAAGTCACCAAAGTGTTTAACAAACTTTTTTCTAAAGTGAATAGGTCAAATGTTTGTGTGTTGGAAGTCCCAACCTGACAGATGAGCAGAATAATAAGGCAGGCAAAGCCGTAACACTGCCCCCTGGTGGACAGGAACTCAGCAGTGCAGCTTCAGGATGGAGTGGCTTCCAACAGATCAGATCAACGTTCTGCTCTCTGCTAAAGAGGCAGAACGTCTCCTTCTAAGAAGAATCCAGAGTTCCTGATCACAAACATCAACTGAAGCCCAAATCAGAGCTGATCAGACTGCATGGAGCCCAAGCTCCAGAAAAGAGGAGAGAAGAAGAAGAAGTCGTCCACATGAAGCTTCACCTTAGAGGAAAAGAGGAGCTGCTGAACTAAAGTACTCGAGTACTGAGGAAGACTTTCCATCTCTGATGGATTCTGTAGAACATTTGGAACTAGAATGTAGAAAGTGCTTCAGTTCCATCAGCTGTCAGTCTGCAGCAGCTTCATCTGCTGCCTCCATCCTCTCTCTGTGAGTCTCTGCGGAGTTTCTCTGCAGCAACAATGACAAAGACTGAAGCTGCTGTGCTGCCCTCTAGTGGCAGACATGGCATCTGCAGCACACATTTCTACTTGGTTGTTTTCTGCTTTCATGAAAAGAAACAAAAAATATTTAATCTTAATACAAACCAACAGTCCACTCAGACAATGTTTCCTCCTTCAGTGTCACATCCAGAAACACTGAACAGTCTTCATCAGTGAAGAAGACTCTCATCCTCTCACCAGCTTCCTGCTCTGAAGGAAACATCTTCATCATCATCATCATCATCATCATCATGGACAGCCAGACCAACCTCTGTAGAAACACAATCCTCTAGTTCCAGACTAAAGAAATGATCCCTGAAAGTAGAGTCTTAGTGAGTTCTGGATGTTGTTTGTACTCTTCTGTCTGCAGACAGGAACTCCTGCTCCTGGTCTCCTCCTGCAGATCACAGACTCACACCTCCTCCAATCAGACTGCAGCTTGTTTCTGAATAAAAAAGCATTTTAATTCTTTTCAATCATTAAAGTAATCTATCAATGAAATGTTGAAATAGCTTCAACTCCACCAAGTATTCCCCAACATCTGTGTCCAGTTGTGTCAAACTATCTTCTTCTCTGTTGGGTTCAGCTGTCTCAGAGATTAGTAGTCATCCTCAAGCCTTCATCTATCTGATCACAGATGGATTGGTCCTTCTGGAACCTTATCAGACGTATCAGGAACCTTCACTGAGCCACATCCTATGTTCATCTTTACTCTCCATGAAGTGACTGCAGCAGGAATTGAGAGACCAAACAGTTAACTTAGCAGTCTGTGATCTGCAGGAAAGGGGTTTATTCAGACATACCTCTGGTTTGTCTGAAGATTAATAACCCCTCTTGTTAAAGTAAAATATGTCCAACACAAGAGGCCCTCAGCTCTCATATGCCTACCCAGCTGTTGGACAGGACAAGTTAAAAAAAGAAGAAAAAAGGAAATGAGGATCTATTGGTGAGTCACAGTCCTGGAAACATGAGTTGTGCTCTGATGAAGACGCCTGATCCAAATGTGGAGTTTTGAAATGTTCTTCATGAGATTCAAACTGATTGAACACAGAGAGGCCCAGAGTGACCCCCATTTCTCCAGTGGCTGACTCCGCCCCTTAGGACGTCCCCCTGTGTGGATCAGTGGTCAGTGGGTTGGAACCTGCTGCAAATGCAGGCTCTGGTTCTAACTGCTGGATCAGAAGTGGAATGGGAGCTGTAGTGGTGTGTCTGCAGCTGGATGTGGAACACATCAGGGAGGGGTCAAAGGTCAATGTTGTCAGTCTGTTCTCCAACAATGCTCCAACATCTTCAAAGGTTTCTGGTCCCAAATCCAGAGTGGAGCTGGTAGGACGTGATCATTTCAGCCTCAGATTTGGGATCTGTCATCTCTCTGCCACCGTGACACCGAGTGATGAGTTCAGGCTCCAAAGCGGCCCCATCGCTGGCTTTAGGGACTATTCCAAAAGCTTTCAATGATGGCGGGGAATGAAGATTAGGAACAGATGACGGCTTGAAATGTCTGCTGTTGGTTTCTGATCCAGACAGAAATTCAATCAAATGTCTGTGAATCCAGGATTTCCTTAGAATCTTTGACTCTAGATTCAGATCCATCTGGTTCAAAGGATGAAACTGCAGCTAAAAGTCTTTCAAAAGTCCAAATCCTCAAAGATGAAACAGAAAGTTCCTAGAAAGTCAAATGAAAAACAATCAGATTGTCTTAGATAAACCCGTTTGGAAGTTAAAGCATAGAAACAAAGAAAGTTCCAGAAGCTAAAAGCCTGAAATCAAGAAAAGTCCAAAGAAAAACAGAAATCCCACATTTGGATCAGTAAAGACATGAATTCTCCAGAAAGATCCAGAAACAGCTCTGAGCAGCAGCCATGAAGGGACTGAGAACAGACGGACATCAAAGCAGAATCCAAGCAGCACCTTCATCCTGATGAAGCTCCGCCCTCTGACCTTCAGCAGTCATCTCCAGGCTCCGCCCCCAGTCTGTGACGGCTGGATGATGCTGTCCTCCACCTGCAGCTGGACCTGGATGTTCTCTCAGACCATGTGGCCTCATGGATCAGAAGGTTGAGGGTTCAAGTCCCTTCATGGTTGAAGTCAGACAGAAAGTGAAGAAGAGGGAACATTCAGAGCAGTTTCTGTGCTGTTTGCTTCCTCATGAGTCCCGTCTAGATCAGGTCTGGATCCCAGTCAGAAAGGGATCAGGAAATCTGCAGATCAAACCTTCATTTACTGAAATGGAAAACATCAACTGACTTTCTACACATTCTACTTCCATTCATCAAACTCCAACAGGAAGAAGATTTACAATCAATCAAATCTGTTGATTTCCTGACAAACCTTGTTTTCTCTTCCTGTTTGAATCTTTGATTGTTTTCAAACATGAAGAGAGTTTTTTTTCTGTTTTTAGCTTGAAATTTCTGTAGAAATGTAAAGGTTCATTCAGAATTCCCCAGTGGCCTCATGTTGGAGGAGGGGCTTCATGAGATGGGGGCGGAGCTTGAACACACACCGCTTCCTGGAAGCCAAACTCAGGCTAAGTGGAGGAAAAGTTGGGATTTGTGGTGTTTGTAAAGATCTGGAATGGTTTCCTCCCACAAAAAGGCCTTTTTCTAGTTTCCTGCAGATGAATTCTTTTCCTGCTGGGAGTTCTCATCTGGGTTTGCAGATTCTTAGTTGGAGGAAAACTTGGAGCAAATTCTTCCCAGAAAAAGGATTTTCTCTGGAGTGAATTGACATGAACAGAGTGAGTTTGGACTGAAAGCAGCAACAGGGAGGAGATGTTCATCAGAAAACAGCTTTCTGGAGGAGTTGGAAGACGTCAACAGTCACAGTGATGGTGAGGAGGAGGAGCTAAAGATGGAGGAGCAGCAGGAGGAGGTTCTTTTTTTATTGAACTTTAAAGGATTACACATTTATATTCACATTGCTTTAACATAAATACCCAACAAAATAAAAAAATAAGATACAAAGAAGAAAGAAAATAAACAAATAAACAATGAAAATAGAAAAATAAAAAATAACATTAACATTGTAGGTCACAATATTAGGGATTGTTGTATAACGTGATCTCAAAGGAAAATTGACATTTTTATTGCAGTTTTGTTTTTCATGAGTTTCTGCAGCAGAAGGAGGTTCTTCGCGGAAGGAGAGCAGAAGTCCAGTTTGTCAGTGGTTTAGGTGATTGGGTTTATTACGGTGGCCCAGAAGGGTCACAACACAACACATTAACTTTACACACAACACTTTAACTTTACACACAACACATTAACTTTACACACAACACATTAACTTTACACACAACACATTAACTTTACACACAACACATTAACTCACAACACAACACATTAACTCAACACAACACATTAACTCACAACACAACACATTAACTCACAACACAACACAATAACTCACAACACAACACATTAACTCACAACACAACACATTAACTCACAACACAACACATTAACTCACAACACAACACAATAACTCACAACACAATAACTCACAACACATTAACTCACAACACATTAACTCACAACACATTAACTCACAACGGAAGTAAAGCTGCAATAGAAGTGCTTTTATTCTGAAATTTCCAATGGGCTGAGCGGCTAACTGCCAAACAGAAAGTAACGTCACAGTGAGCTGTGGAGGGAGCATGTTTCTTCTACAAGAGAAGCTAGCAGCAGCGTTGCCAGATTGGGCGGTTTTGGGTGTAAATTTGCGGTCAAAAATGCATAATTTGGGCGGTTTTAAGGTCGGTTCAGCGGGTTTTTTCCCACTCTTGAATATATAATAGCGGCCTACGTTAGGCCGTGTGGCTTTTGGAGTTCTACTGAAGCTCCGTGAACGGCAGAGCTTAATGGACCGGGCTCTGTCATCTAACCTGTTGTTGGGGGAGTGCAATGCCCCGCCTCTTAGAAATTGTGTTCATTAAAGCCTGACAGTGCAATCTCTCCACATTTGTCGTGTCAAGTGTTGGGGACCGCGTGCGTGTGTGAGAGGAAGAGGAAGAGGGAGCGGAAGGAAAGGAGAGGAGCGCATGCAGGGACTGGGAGGGTGTGTGGATGGGTGGGGGGGTGTTGGGGACCGAGTGAGTGTGAGAGAAGGGGGCTGAAGAACGGAGAGGAGCGGAGCACGTGCAGCGACAGAGAGGGGTGTGAGTGCAGCGCGGAGGACTGTGCGTTAACATTGTGTAGCTTCTCTTGTAGAAAATCATGCTCCCTCCACAGCTCACTGTGACGTTACTTTCTGTTAGGCAGTTAGCCGCTCAGCCCAGTGGAAATTTCAAAATAAAAGCACTTCTATTGCAGCTTTACTTCCGTTGTGAGTTAATGTGTTGTGAGTTATTGTGTTGTGTTGTGAGTTATTGTGTTGTGTTGTGAGTTAATGTGTTGTGTTGTGAGTTAATGTGTTGTGTTGTGAGTTATTGTGTTGTGAGTTAATGTGTTGTGTTGTGAGTTAATGTGTTGTGTTGTGAGTTATTGTGTTGTGAGTTAATGTGTTGTGTTGTGAGTTAATGTGTTGTGTTGTGAGTTATTGTGTTGTGTTGTGAGTTAATGTGTTGTGTTGTGAGTTAATGTGTTGTGTGTAAAGTTAATGTGTTGTGTGTAAAGTTAATGTGTTGTGTGTAAAGTTAATGTGTTGTGTGTAAAGTTAATGTGTTGTGTGTAAAGTTAATGTGTTGTGTTGTGACCCTTCTGGGCCACCGTAGTTTATTCATCTTAAACGACTTTATCTTAACAAAGAGGCAAAATTTGAATTTGAAAAAAAAATTTGAACAAAGAGGCAAACATAGTAAGTAATGAATCGAGTGAAACATTTGATTGAATTTCCCAGAAAAAAACTGGGAACATTCTGACTGACGTGTGTAGATTTACTCCAGACCAGCTGGTGGCGCTAAAGCACCATGACGCTGTTAGCCAAACAGAGAAGAAGAACAGCACGAGGCGCTAGCAGCGTTAGCTTGTTAGCAGGCTAGCAGCGTTAGCTTGTTAGCAGGCTAGCAGCGTTAGCTTGTGTTGAGAGGACGGTGGTGTCTTTTTGGGACGTTTGTGAGGTTTTTGGACAGAAAGGACGATACGTGGTTCGTGTGTGTGGGAACTCTCAGCATTTTCCAAAGTGTCGTAAATGAGTGAAGAAGTGTTGAACGGAAAGACAACGTGGATTGCTGTGATTGTGAGACTAGCAGATGATCGATCGGAGCTGCAGTGAAGAGGACGGCGGTGTTTGTGGGAGTTGGAGCTGAAGATCGGAGCAGGAACCATGTCTTCAGAACCTCAGGAAGGTTCTGTCAGAGAACAACTTTCTGCTGCTGAAGGAACCATCGTCCAGAACGAGGAGGAGGAGCTCTGTCGTCAGCGCAGACTGCTGGATAGCAGCTGGAACCCGCAGCTGCAGCTACACGTAGTCGGTATGTATCATGTGACTAAACATTTAAATGTAACGACGCTGAATTTGGATTCCGATTTGCGAGCGCACTAAAGGAACATCCACTGCATTTGTCCACCTTGGACCAGGTCCTGTTCAAAAACCGCTGAACCGATTCCTGGATTAAATTCTGATTTGAGCAGCTGGGAAATGAAAAGACACACAAGAGTCTGCATGAATGTTCAAACCTTTTCCAAAAGGGGAGAGGTGGAGAAACACGACCTGTTAGTCTCTGCGGCTGTCCTCTCTCTGTTCTCAAGGCTAAAAGGCTGTTTTATTATCCATTAAGGGAAGATATAAACATACTAGATACGTCATTAGAATGGTGTGTTTGTGTCTAGTCTGCATTGCAGGTGTTGTGTCTCCATAAACACTTCAGTACAGTAAGAAAACAGAGACCACAAGTTAGAAACGCGTGACAGAAAAATAAACTTCCTGGTTGAATGAATGTCAAAATGAAAAGGAAAAAAAACAGCTGCTACCCTTTTTTTAAGAAGACACACATGTGTCTTCCCTGCTGGTTCATCACCACGGTATTTAAAAATCCCACTCTGTCACAGGTCTAGCCATAAAGTGAAAGAGCATCAAGACAACTAAGCTGGCGTATTCAGGACCTGAGTGAGGAACCTTACAACCGCCCGGACGCATTTCTAACCGAGCGACCGCATTTTACAACTACCTGCAACCCAAACTGAGCGGTGATCCCGCCTGGTTCCTCTTTGCACGCTCACCTGGGTTTGTTCAGGGATGTCTTTGTCACTCTTTACAAGACTCGTCAGCATATTCGTGTTATAATGAATATTCTGTAGGAAAGACCGTCTTTATTTTAATTTGTTGCATATATTTTTCAAATTTTAGTAGAAATATGAATCATGACTAAAGTGGTCAATAGTCATGAAGATACTGAAGCTACTGTCACCTAACCTTCTGTACAGACTAATCATTACCTTATTGTCATATTAAAATAAAGAATATGTCAATATTTCACTTGTATATATTTAGGAATTTTTCATATTAAAAAATGGATCAGATTTCATCAAAAATCCTCAATAGCTCTGAAGATGCTAGATTTTTTTTGACATAATCTTTATTGTATTAGGAAGATACGGTCATGATTAGTCAGTACAGGAAGTTCTGTGTCAGTAACTACAACATCTTTAGAGCTTTTGAAGATTTCTGACCAAATCTGATCCAATTGTTAATATGAAAAATTCCTAAAGATAAACATAGTGAATTTATGATATAATCTTGATTGTAGGACAACAAGGTCATGATTAGTCAGTACAAAATGTTTGGGGACATTTGCTTTAGTATCTTAGAGCTATTGTGCACACATGTTATGATTCATATGTCTATTAAATTTTTAAAACTATATGCAATTAAATAGAGATTGACTTTCTCACTAAATATGTAATCTAGCATGAATATTCTGACAAGTCTTTATTACCCGTTCATATAGATATAGACATGTATTACCCTTTTAAAGGTTTATTGACTTTTACAGAATGGTGTTTCACAGATGATGCACTTTGTTGACGGTCCCTTGGCAGCCAGCGCGCTGCATGTCTGCCTTCACAGCTTGAAAAGGAAAATTCTGATTAAAAGGCAATAAAAAACAATCTTTTTTTCTTTTGAAATGCATTTGTAGTTCACTCTGTGTGTTTATACGAAATAATAGGTGTGTAAGAAAAAATCAGTTCTATAAAATATCGCGATATTTCATTTGGTGATACTTATATCAATGAAAATGCTGTCAGGACGATATTTATTTAATTATTTCTGAGCGTTCTTTTGTGTCTGACTATTGTTTTCCACTTCACCCTCCAACCTCTAGTTGGCAGCAGAGAACACAGAGCCTCTTTAAGCTGCACCACACTACACAAGACAACAGGAAGACTGCAGCCAGAGGCAGCTTGTTCTGTTGTTAAGAGACATGAACTAGAGGGCTGCATTGGGATCGGGTCCCGCCGGGTCCCGCGGGACCCAACCCAAATATCGCGGGATTGGGCGGTACGAATTGTGCTGCGGGCGGGAGCGGGCGGCAAAAAAAACCCCTGCGGGATCAGTGCTGCCATGAATATCTCATGAATATATATTAGCGGACCACGTTACGCTGTGCGGCTGTTGGATTCTTATGTACTGAAGCTCCGTGAAAGCAAGGGGGAGGGACGCCCAATGGCCTCTGTCATCTAACCTGTTGTTGGGGGTGTGCAACGCCCCGCCCCGCCTCTTACTAGGAGCGCGCTTCAGGCCGTCTGTCTGCGCGCGCGCGCACGCACACTTTTAACCGAACAGGATTTGTGAAAATATATTTAATAATTAAGTTGCAAATTACACAAAAGAGGAATGCATGAAAAGATGAGGCTGGAGGAGGGACATGAATCTCTGTAATAATATCAATAAAAATACGCGTTTTTTTCCTGCGGGACGGGAGACGATACAAAATGAATGCATCTCTATTACTGTGCGGGACTAAATTCTATGAGTTTTGTGGGTGCAGGCGGGAGTGGACATACATATTGCGGGAGCGGGCGGGAGTGTAACTCATACGTTGCGGGAGCGGGCGGGATTGGTCAAAAATTCAGCGGGCGCGGGCGGGAGCGGGATGAAGAAAATAGTCCCGCGCAGAGCTCTAACATGAACTACTTCGTTTTTACTTGGGATGGATACCAAACAGAAACTCTGTTTCATTTTGCTGCCAGCAACATGTAAAAACGTGGATTGCTGTACTTTTTAGCTGCTCAGATAAATGGCGTATACTTATAAAGCGCTTTCTACCTTCTTTTGAAGGCCCAAAGCAATTTACAGTCACAGTCCCATTCACCCATTCACACACACATTCACACACTGATGGCGCCTCCGCTGCCGAATATGGCGCCAACCTCCCACCAGAGGCAAGGTGGGGTTCAGTGTCTTGCCCAAGGACACTTCGACACATGGGCGTGCAAGGCGGGAATCGAACCTGCAGTCTTGCGATCATGCGTCGACCACCCTACCGCTGCACCACGGCTGCCCAAAACGAATGAAGCAGTGCAGCGGCTAATTAGGGTTGTGCTGATGGACGATGGGTGACTGACCTGACAATGGAGAGACACCATTGTGATCCCCGCCACGCTGCGAGTCGACACCATAAGCTGCAGTTACATGTACAAAATATCTTGATGGGATCAATGGTCGGATTAGAATTCAACAGTGTTCATGGGTGCAGAAAAATGTTTTCAGATTATAACAAACGTTCACATGGGGTCACACTTTCGGTTGGAATAAATCGTTCATTCATGCTCAGTGGTGTTTGTAATACAGGAAGAGGAAATGAGTTCCGCCGAGCGGCTGCATATATAGATATGTCAGCTCCGCATTATATGAGATGATCTTCTAAACGTGCTTTTATTAATGTTCGCTCATCATTTTAATTTAAATCCGTGTGGCCAGTGCTTTGTCTGTTGAAGAAGGGAGCTGGAAAGAAGCCAGAGCTAGCAGTATGCTAACACGGGCTAACAACAGTAGCTTTAATCCATGCGGGACATACTGCAATCTGCATCCTGGCTGTGGGATGTGGATGTGGGAATGACATCAGCCTTCAGGGCTCCAGACTGACTTTTTTCACCAGGAGCACTGTGGCCCCCAACTGAAAATTTTAGGGGCACAACCAGAAATTTTAGGGGCGCATACCGTTAATCAACATGCTAACCAGATCTACTAATTTCCACTGTATTACTAATAAATACTTTAATAATAGATGCAGAAATTACAATGTGCTGTTTCTAATTCAGTGTCACATTTTATTCTGCACTTTTGTTGATGCAACAACAGGTAAACTGACAGCACCATCACTGTCATGACAGTACAAATAGTAAACAAAATACTATACATTCAGAATAAAAAAAAGTTTTTAGTAACAAAGTGATTACCGTAGTAACCTTTCGGTCATTTCACAGTTTCAAACAATACGTAAATGTATGTAAACATTAGGGGATGGAAATTCATGTTGGCGACACCAAATAGGTGCAGCCAAGATGCACAATAATTTGAGATCACCCAGATGGATGCAACGCTGTTCAGATCACCTGGTGTGTGACGTATATTTTTGTTTTTGCTCTAACATCACCTGTCAATCAAAACAAAAATATCACGAGAAAGGGGGGAGCAAGGCGCCAACCTGAGTGAACGCAGCTGGAAATTTAGTACTGAACTGACTGAAAGCTGCCCTACAGACTACAAAACAATGCATTATGGGACATGTGTCCTGATGGGTTTTTGTACTTGAGTGATCAATTCAAATAATTTAAAATACTAAATGATTAAAAAAAAAGGCTACATACATTACAAAACATTCAAATCAATCTAAAATATACAATAGCACAGATCACACTGAAGGTGAGAGGTATATTCAAACGAAATTCAATGTTAAGGACTTCCTGTTCTCCTTCAGTCTCGCTTTAGCTTCGCCTTCATACCCCCCCCCCCTCGGGCCTGGTCACCCCAACAATCCAGGCGCTGGTTCACCTCAAACACGTCCATCGTTGCATTTTCCCCACGTGTTTTAAGTGTGTCTAAGACTAAAGCGTGTTTTTGCATGCATATGTTTGACCATATGCAAGCAGCTGACCATCTCCCGCGGGAGCGGTGTGCTGCGTAAACAGCCGTGCATGAGAACCGTGGTTTGCTCCGCGAGTTTGAGACCCCTGCTGTACACTCTGGCACTGGTACACAAGCCGCAGGTCAGAAGAACGAATCAATAGTTCACTTGCTCATACCTCAGACACATATCAGGTTGTGATGATATTTGTCTCCGTTTCCTTCCCACAGATGTTTACACGAGCTCGATTACCTCTAGGCCCCTCCCCCTCCACACATTTTAGCCACTTACAGTGGCTTTGCCTGTTCCTCTCACACGCAGTGGCCGCCTCACAGACGGGCATCACTAAATGAAACGCGAGAGTGTGTTCGCGTCTCATGAGTATGTGTGCAAGTGTGTGTGTCTGCGTGCGTGTGCGCTCCTGTCTCATTGATTATTTCATTGATCATTGACGAGCCCCTTCCAAGTTTAATGTATAAAAAATACAGAGGGTGGGGGAGGCTTCTATATTTTTAGCTACCAAAATTAAAGCACAATTCATTTGTTTGGGTAAAAGCAGCTGATATAGGAGATACAGTTGCAGTGCTTAACATTAAGATCATTAAATAAACTGAATTTGACCATTTTATTACAATGGAAGACATGTTGAAATTCAAGAAGAGTTTTTTCAAAGTCATATTTAAAAGAAAAGAAAAAAGAAGATATGTTTAGGTAAAATATTGGGATACGTATTGTGTCGCCAGACTCTTGCCAATACACCCCCCTACAAAATAATTAGATACTTGCTGTCACATTTAAGGTTTATCAGAAGAGTTATTGAGGCCAGAAGTCAGAATCTGTGAAGATCTTTCAAACCTAACCGAACTGCAGCTGCTCTATTCCCGAGTTCCTCCACGTAGCTGATAGCTGCAGTTTAAACTGTGCTTCATAATCGTGTCTCTTTGCATTTCCAGGGTTTTCAAGACAGTTGTTCTGTTGTTCTGTTCTGACAGTTGTTCCCCCTGCTCTGAAAAATGAAAGCTCCGCCTGCCTCGCCGGATTTGACCAGCAAATATCGGCCAATAAGATCAACCAGAAAAATCAATGCCCCCAAAGGACAGAAAACGCCCCATTAACACATAAACCCAAGCAAGCCCGCAAAAGGGAAGTGAAGCGCAGGATCACCGCTCAGTGAGGATTGCAGGCGTGCAGTAGTATAATGTGGGGTCACTCAGTTAGGATTGCAGGCGTGCAGTAGTATAATGTGGGGTCACTCAGTTAGGATTGCAGGCGTGCAGTAGTATAATGTGGGGTCACTCAGTTAAAATTGCTCCCAGGTGGTTGTAAGGTTCACTCACTCAGTTCCTGAATACACCTGCTCAGTTGTCTTTGCTCTCATTCAATTAATGGCAGCGATGAAATGCCATATGATGTCATTTTACGTGATCACTAATTTTAATCTTGAATAAAAAGCAAAACAATACAATGTTTTTGACCCAAATTAAAGATGAGAGTTTTTAGTATCAGAACTTTCTCATTACTGTCCAATCCGAGAGAGGGATGCATCATAGCAGAGGTAGTCAATGAACTACATAATTAAAGTTTAATAAAGAAAAGTTACACAGATGTTTTGAGGCAGAGTAAACACTGAAATCTTCAGCACAACATATAATGTTTATAGAATGATTAAGCCTAAAAAAACACACCTTTTAAAGCAGACACTTCACCCTCCTTGCCTCCAGTGTGGCCTCTATCTCTAGCTATCTGGGTGGTGGACGTGATTGTCCTCTATCTGTACTGTACTGTGTAGGGCAGGGGTGGGCAAACTACGGCCCGTGGGCTGGATCCGGCCCACCTCCATCTTTGGTCCGGCCCGCTGAACAATATCAGAGACCCATGTGTTTTTTTTTTTTTTATCTGGTCACACGATCAAGACGTGACATTTTATTCCACCTTCTGCAGTCTGTGTTTTACCTGGAAACCTCTAAAAAATCTGTCAAATAGACCAGAAGACGGTCTTCCCTTTCTATGTCGCTTTTAATCTTTCCCGGTTTAGCTCATTATTTCTGAGCGATCATGCTGCCTTTTTTAAACACGGCACCCTGTTCTGTGTCCTGATTGGCTGGAGACCTTGTCAATCAATCTCCCCAGTCCGTGCCGCGACTCCTGTACAGAAACGCGCAGCTCTCAGATCTACAGAAATCTTTGATCGCGATCAGATCTTTGTTTTCATTCTAAGATCCTGGACCTCATTTCTATGAAGGTTTAAGAATTTAGACAAGAGAAAAGGTGAAAATGTTCATGTCTGTCTGAGAAAAGTGTATTTAGGCAGTGAGGAGTTTTACTGCCATAAAAACATCTGGAATCAATGTGGCCCGCGAGTTAAAATAATTGCCCCCCCCTGGTGTAGGGGATCTACCACTGCTGCTTCGGTGGGGCTCTTGGTGTAGGAATGACCGGGCTCTCTCTCCTTTATTTTTTACATCCCATCATCAACAGAACAGAACAGAATAAGGCAGAAACAGAACAGAAACACCCACTGGAGCTCAGGTGTAAGATCACATTTGCACAAATAGTGTGCGTGACTGAAATGCTTTGTGTGTATTTGTATGCATAAGTATGTGCTTATTAAAAATATAATCAATCTAACTTAAGTCTAGCCTAAATTAATAAAGTGGTTCATTCAAATATACTCCTTGTGTGTCAGAAGATTCATAACCACATGTTGTAACAGTGAAATATGTCCAACACAAGAGGTCTTCAGCTCTCATCTGTTTGGTCAGACACGGTGAGTGAAAGAAGGCGTCTTTGTCAAGAAAGATAAACCTTCTCTTAATAAGAGGTGGTCTCAGGTTTAAATCAGTCCCAGACAAACAAACCGAACCAGTTTCACTTCGAGGTCTTTAGGATTCCTTTGTTCTCAGCTAGAGTTGGAGAGACAGGGGCTACACTCCCCAACCTGGCCATCTCTTTCAGCTGTTAATGTCATTTAGTTTAGGTAAAAGTTTATCAAGTTTTTCCAGTTTCAAGTTTGACTCCTCCCCCAAGAGCACTAATAAACCTGCTTTTTCACCAGCTAATCCACAATTGACAATTTGGATCAAAGGTGAAATGTATTCAATTTTAAAAATGATAATGTCCAGATGGCATTTTTTAAACCTACTACTGTGATGGAAACAAACTGTATGAATGAGAGTCTTCACAGACAATTGGTGTTTTAAGATAAGCAGTTAATAGTGTTTATTAACAACACACAAAGTCCTCAAAACATAAAAAGTATCTCTGTTTGTTTTTCTGCAGTCCTCCCCCAGGATTGGGTGACTGAAGATCTCTGCAACCGACAAAGGAACTTCAGAGTTGAACCGGAGAAACCGGACCCTCCGCATTATAAAGAGGAACCGGAGGATCCAGAACCATCACAGATTAAAGAGGAACCAGAGGAACTCTGCATCAATCAGGATGAAGATCACCTTGATCTGAAGCAGGAGACTGATACCTTGATGGAGATTCCTACTTATGAGGAAGATGAGAACAGTGAAGCAGATCTAAACAATCAGCAGAGCTTTAATGTAACTGATAGTCAGGATGAAGAAGGAAACCAACATGAAGAATCAACATCAACTACAGATGAAGAGACAGAATCAACATCAACTACAGATGAAGAGACAGACCCACAGAACAGAGATCAGATGAAGAGAAGAGACAGAAGTCATGTCCAAAGTGTGGACGGCTCTCACAGTGAGTGTGACTCTGATGGTAGTAGAAAGGATGATTTGGTTAAGAAACACAAAGAATCTTCAAAACAGAAAAGACTTTCCTCCTTCAAGTCTGGCGAAAACTCAAGAATCGCTAACAAACCATTTAATGTAGGAACTCGATCAGGAGAAAAGTCCCTTTCTTGTAAAGAATGTAATAAAGGTTTTAGTGATTCATCTCATCTCCGAAGACACATGAGAACTCATAGAGGAGAGAAGCGATTTTCATGTAAAGAATGTGATGTTAGTTTTAGTCAAAGATGTAATCTGAAAACACACATGAGAACTCACACAGGAGAGAAGCCCTTTTCTTGTAAAGAATGTAAAAAAAGTTTTAGTCGTGTATCTCATCTCAAGAGCCACATGAGTACTCATACAGGAGAAAAGCCTTTTACTTGTAAAGAATGTCGAAAAGGTTTTAGTGAATCGTCTAGTCTCAAAAAACACATGAGAATTCACACAGGAGAATGGCCTCTTTCTTGTAAAGAATGTGCTAAACCTTTTAGTCAATTATCTGAGCTCCAAAAACACATGAGAACTCATACAGGAGAAAAGCCCTTTTCTTGTAAAGAATGTGACAAAAGTTTTAATTGTACATCTCATCTTAAAACCCACATGAGAACTCACACAGGAGAGAAGCCTTTTTCTTGCAAAGAATGTGATAAAAGTTTTAGTCAATTACCTCATCTCCAAAAACACATGAGAACTCACACAGGAGAAAAGCCTTATTCTTGTAAAGAATGTAAAAAAAGTTTTAGTAATGTATTTAATCTTAAAACACACATGAGAATTCATACAGGAGAAAAGCCTTTTTCTTGTAAAGAATGTGACAAAAGTTTTAATCGTATATCTCATCTTAAAACACACATGAGAACTCACACAGGAGAGAAGCCTTTTTCTTGTAAAGATTGTAAAAAAAGTTTTAGTAATGTATCTAATCTTAAAACACACATGAGAACTCACACAGGAGAAAAGCCTTATTCTTGTAAAGAATGTAAGAAAAGTTTTAGTAATGTATCTAATCTTAAAACACACATGAGAACTCATACAGGAGAAAAGCCCTTTTCTTGTATAGAATGCAATAAATGTTTTAGTGACTCATCTAGTCTCAAAAAACACATGAGAACTCACGTAAGAGAAAAACATTTTAAGACTTTTTAACAAAGGATTTATTAAAAACTTTAAACTCAGGAAAACCTAGAGCAGAGAACTTGTGCAGTAAAAAACACAAGGTTTACATGAGAAGAGGGAAAGATTTGGAAAAAGTACACATATTCTTCCATAAAAACAGAAACTAGCATTTTATTAAAAATGATGATTTTTAGATTGAAATATTTTAAGCCTTGGTTTTATGTTGCCATATACGTATGGGATATACCGCTTATGTACCTTCTTTAAAAGCCAAAAGTACTTAATATTCAGTCCCATTCACTCCCACACACACCCATTTACACACTGATGGCAGCTGTACTGTCTCACACTGGCACCAACATATAACCACCAGGATCAATGTGGGGTTTAGTTTTGTTCAATGACACATGGACGGGCAAAATGGTAATTGTACCTGTGATATTCTGATCACAGGTGGACCCCTTTACCTCTGCAGCACAACCGATCACTTTGGTTTCTGTATTTCAGAAAATTTGAATATTTTCACTTATTTGTATATTTTGGTTAATTTTTTGTTTTTAATATTTAAAACTCTTGGGCTCAAACCCTAATGTGCTCATATACTCCAAAGCAGCCCGAGCTTTCATTACATGAACACAGAACCACAGACTGTTGGCCTACATAACACATTGATGCAGTCATTCAATAAGAAGGAGACACAAGTTAGTGTTGAACATAACAATGAACCGTTTTCTAAAGACTGTGTGCTGTTTCATGCATGCCCAATGCAGGAGCTTTTGAACACTCGTATCATACCACGACTCTGGAGACCGTTGAACGTTGTCATCAGGTTTAATGATTCTTAAAAGGGTAAAACAGAAAGCAAATGATCAGTACAATTAACGTGTATATATATGCATAGCACTGCATCACAACTTCACAAACTCCAAAAATAATAGACTGATTAACATGTTTCTTATATCGAAATTCAAAAGTCTCAAGATTAAATTTTCTCCACATACCGGCAATGCAACCTCTTAATTGAGACGTATGCAACAAATTCTTTCCACTGACAAACCAAGTGCGTGCATGCTAGCGAATCCTTTCTGTTTCTACATGTGCACTTTTCAATAAAGATTATTCAAATTAATGTGTTGATCAACAGTACCTGACGCGACCGCTAGAGGTCTCCAAAAACACGTTCAAAATAATCAGCCCATTAACAGATTTAAAACACATTCATAAAAC
Organism: Oryzias latipes; assembly: GCF_053564925.1. NCBI lineage: Eukaryota > Metazoa > Chordata > Actinopteri > Beloniformes > Adrianichthyidae > Oryzias > Oryzias latipes. Next base: position 49,905,580 of record NC_136238.1, read on the forward strand.
ACTATAACTGTCACTCATGAGATTGATATGATACTTTAAATCTTTTACAACAGTCTTTGTATTTTATATTCTTTAAGCAACAATTATCAAACAAATAAAATAAAAGAACCAATATGTTTAAATCTGTGTAAAGATACTAGACAATAAGAGCTTTGCTGCTTTCATTGACAAAAATGGTTAAAAAAAAATCCACACAAGGAATTCTTTCAGATGTATCCGCTAATAGAAATGTGTTGTTTTGTATTATTAGAGTTAAATAGTGAAAGGATTCAATGTGATTGTAGTTTAAGGTGAGATGATAAGTATGTTGTTCATGTGTGTTACCATGACAACACTAGAAAGATTTTTTAGATGTCTTTAATTCTGACACTTTTTATGTGATCAGTGAACATTTGATTATTATTTTACTTAAAAAGTAGTAACCGCATTTTATATTTTGTTAAACCAAGTTAAGTAAGGAAAAGATTTTCCTAAAAAAATGTCAGAAGGAAGTTTTCAGGCAGATAAAGAACCAGACTGGTGTTTGTGTGTTTCATGTGATTCGTGTTTTCTAGTAGACATTAGAACTGTTCCTCTGTTCTTTTTGGTTCTCAGTGTTCTGTTCCAATCTTATCTGTGAATAATAAAGTGGACATGAACATCAGTCAGAAGTGTGGAGTCTTTCCCACAGTGTGGGTTTGTGCTGTTTGTTGGTTCTCTGCTGGTTCCAAAGCTGGACTCTGTTCCAAAGAACAGGGCATGTGATGTTACCCGCGTAAGTTCAAGGGTAAGTTAATTGATGTTCTTCATTTCTGGTGCCACACATGCATGGCATTTTTAAATACAAAGAATTGCATTCACTATAAGCACATTATTTCAATACTCCATCCATCCGTCCATCTTCCTCCTTTTATCCAGAACCAGGTTGCGAGGTCAGCAGAGATGCCCAGACTTCCCTTGCACTTCCTCCAGTTCCTCTGGGGAGAACCCTAGGTGATCCCAGGCCAGCCGAGAGTCATAGTCTCGTAGTATCTTGCGTGTCCTGGGCCTGCCCCAGGGCTTCCGCTCAGTTGGACATGCCTGGAACACCTCCCCAAGGAGGTGTCCAGGAGGCATTCAGACTAGATGCCCGAGCCACCTCCACTAGCTCTTTTTGATGTGGAGGAGAAGCGATTCCACTCCAAGCTCTCCGCGGGTGAAAGAGCTTCTCCCCCTATCTCTAAGGGAGCGTCTATCCACCCTGTGGAGGAAGCTCGTTTCAGCTGCTTGTATTTCGGACCTTGATTTTTTCAGTCATGACCCAGAGCTCATGACCATAGGTGAGTGTTGGAACAAAGATCGACAGGTAAATTGAGAGCTTTGCTATTTGGCTCAGCTCTCAACGGGCCGTTAAAGCGACTGCACAACTTCGAATGTTCCACAAACTCCGCTCTGGCCTTTCCTCACTCCTGAACAAGACCCCAAGATATTTAAACTCCTCCACCCAGGGCAGGAACCCTCCACCCACCGAGAAATGGCAAACTACCTTTCTCCGGTCAAGAACACTGGCCTCAGATTAAGCTGTACTGACCCTCATCCTAGCCGCTTTACACTCTGTAGCAAACCAACCCAATGCACTCTGGAGGTCCAGCCTTGATTAAGCCAACAGGACAACATCATCTGCAAAGAGCAGAAAGGAAAACCTATGGTCCCCAAACCAACCTCCTCCTGCCCCTGGTGAGCATAAAATGACTTGAATCTTGCTTATATTTTGGCATTAGATGGAGACTGAAGCATTACCAGGTTTAATGGTATGAATAGAAAAACTAAAATATGACCATTGTGTTTGTGACTGAAAGATAGAATGAAGTAGACATAAATCTGATGGAGAAATCAATAGAATCTGCAGTTTGGATCAGTTTCTATTGAAAAAGGCTGCATAAATATGACAGACAGCTTTCAGGTTCAGATTCTGAAAAACAGCAGAAATTATCTGATGGAGGCTCTCATTTCTCCTCATTATTCTTCCAAACAGCCCAATCAAGTTGGCCCAAAGGCACATTGGCAGAGCAACATGTTGTCTATTAAGAACCTACTCAGCTGTGCTACAAATAACAACAAACATCCAAACCACAACGCTAAACAATCAAGACCAACACAACTGTCTACATCCAGAATCCAGCAAATATCCCAAACAGAACATTATTACCCACAATGCAACTGCACAGGTCCTGCAGCAGACAGGGTCTTTCCAAGAACTTTATTAGTCTCATCTATTTAAAACTGGAAATATTTTTCTTCAACGTTTAAACCACATCCAGCCCATCAACAGCCAGAACATCAGTGACATCAGCGTCTGATCTTCATCACATCATCATCATCATCACCTCTACGTTTTTACAATCTGATGGATTTCAGTCTTTCTGCAGCTTCTCATCAACTGGATTGTCAAATATTTTATTTTCCTGTTTTATGTGTCCTGGTGGTGCTGAAGAATGAAAGATCCTTCTACCTGCAGTCATTCCTGAAGGAAGCTGATTGCAGCTGTTCTCTCCTGACAGATGGAATGATGGGAAATGAAGTTCATGTTGAAGTGTGCTCCAAGCAGAACAGAAAGGTCTCAGGACTTGGATCAGCTGCTGCTCTCTGGGAGCGTGCACGTGCTGCTGCATGTGCTTCTGTCATGGCGTTCTGGATGAGCTGCTGAGGTCTGTTTGCATCCAGACTCTCAGCTGCTTTAGTCAAACTGCTGAGCCATGGAACAATGGAGCCGTTTCTGAAGGAAGAGGATCAAACATGATGCTCTGCAGGAAGTGGAGGTTTTTTAGAGTCTCCAGACTGTTTCTGAACGGCCAAAGAAAAGCAGCTGATGTGCTTCTGTCTCCTACCAGCAGGGAGCGCTCTCAGCCGGACAGAACAGATCCTCAATGCTGCTCTGAGAAGGACTCTTCTGTTCCAGAAGCAGAGACTGTTCACATCCAGGAGAATCTGGACTCCAAGGAATCCCAGAGAATCTCCTCTCTGCTGTTTGGACACTTTGACCAGCAGAGGGCAGCAGAACTTTCAGCAACTCTGGATCTGATCCACAAAAACAATCCATGGATGATCAGATTTCAGAAGATTTGAAGGATCAAAGACAAAGATGTTGTGAAGAGAAGATGTGAGAAGAAAGTCCAGAATGAATCCACTCTGACTTGTCCTCATGTCTCTGAAGCTTGTGTCTTCATGTCTTCACCTCAGAGTTTCTTCTGGATTCCATGGGGATCAATAATATTGATCATGTTCTGTTGTCATCAGAACTTCAGGCTTTTCTCTGCTGATGATCTCTGAGCTGAACTTCTTGGAGGAATTCCTGAATCTGGGATTTGGAGCAAACAGTCAGAACAAAGGAGGTTTCCATTTCTTCTAAGCTCTGCCAGAAGAAAAGAGCTGAAGTTGGTTCAGTTAAGAACCAACATACAGAGTATATCAAATGGCCTCGTCACTGCAGAGATATAAAACAATGTTGTATTTAAATTATTTTCAGGCACAATATGATCTTTCAGCCTACTAATATTTTAATCCCTGTTTTAAGTCGTACATTAGAAGAACTGTTAGTCCTGTTTTTGACCATTTTAAGAATAGTAATAATAATAATAAACTTTATTTGTGTAGCACCTTTCAAGATAAAAATAAAACACAGTACAACATAGTAAAACACAGAGAATAATACAAAAAAATAGTTAAGAAAAAGCAATTTCAAACAGGTTTTTAGCTTTTTTTTTTTTAAACGAAAACACTGAGGCTGAGAGGAAGGGAGTAGAGCCCTGCGCTGGACTATTTTTTTCATCCCGCTCCCGCCCGCGCCTGCCGTATACCAATCCCGCCCGCTCCCGCGACGTGTGCATTACACTCCCGCCCGCAACCTGCAATATGTACGTCCACTCCCATCCGCACCGCAAAACTCTGAGAATTTAGTCCCGCACAATCATAGAGATGCATTGATTTTGTATCTTCTCCTGCAGAAAAAAACACGCATTTGTATTGATATTATTAAAGAGCTCAGAGGGATGGGATTCTGCTTCTTGCTGTAAAATGTGACAGTCTTTAAAAATGATCCTCCCGTGTGTGTGCGTGTGTCTGCGTGTGTGTCTGGGCGTGTGTCTGCGCGTGTGTCTGTGCGCAGACAGACGCCCTGAAGTGCTGAACCAGCTGGTAAAGATGCAGGTCAAAGTCATTTGAATTTAAGGAGGAAAAAAAACATTGTAATGCTTCAACAGTACGACGGAGTTTTGGGGCCACCACAAAAAAGGGAAAAAAAGTAAAATTACGAGTTTTTGTCTGATGGAGTTGCAGTAATCAAGAAGAGGTGAAATAAAAAGCGTGGATGAGCATCTCCGACTCAGAACGCATAACAATTGGACTCAGTTTTGCAATGTTTTTAAGATGATAAAGACAAGAGCGTACAAGTGACCCAATGTGGGAGTCAAGGGGTAAAACTGGGTTGAGGGTTACCCTGAGGTTCCTGACAGATGATTTGATAGAGGAAGCAAGTGGACAAAACCACCGGACTATCTGGGGGGAACTGTCAGGAGCACAGACTAGGAACCTCCGTTTTGACTTCATTTAGTTGGAGAAAGTTGTTATTTATCCAACTCTTGACTGAATCCAGACACCTGCATAAAATCTGTATTTTAAAAATATCCTGCGGTTTAAAAGTCTGTCCAGGGGGGTATTCCAGAAAGCAGGTTCTGCTAGCTCCCACGATAAGTTTGAGGCTAAGGAAGTTGATAACCTCAGCTTTCAGTTCCAGAAATGGAGGTATGTTTCAGGGTAGGTCAAGTTACCATGGCAACTCATGCTCTGAACATAACCTGGTCTGGAGCAGGTTTAGTTGAAGGTTAGTTTGTTTACAGAGAGGTGAAGCAGCATGGCGTGTCCATTTGAAGATGATTTAGTGGATGAAGAAGCTCAGATAATACTTTTTCCACAGTGAGAGGCTGATAAGACCACATATGGATGTTGGAAAGATAAACTTTTTTACTTTGATCTAACTTAATTATTTGCTTCAATTAAAATAATTAAAAATATTTTTTGTTAAGTCAGTCTAAAAATTACACGTAGTTTTCAGACATTTAGTTTTCCTTACATTCAAATTAATTCAATAAGTAGGTGTAACTTTGGTGCTGCTGTTAGATCGGCACCGCAAGGGATTGTGGGATACCATTCCCTTTGCCTGTGTGGACGGATTTGGGTTTAAGTGTGGGTTTTTGACCAAATGTGTTTAGTTGTTTAGCTGTTTTACTGTGTTTTGCCGAGTTATTTTGTCCTACTATGCTTACGTCTCTGCACCATGAGTGAGAGGGAGGGAGAGGATGATGAGTTTATATAGCACCCCTACAAGTATTTCATATCATGACAATGTTGAAAAATTCCTAACAGTTAGTACAGCCCAACGTCTGCAAACACTTCCTCATTCACAACTCAGAGAGAGCCAAACAGCGCTCTTTTTTTTCCTCTCCCCTCAGGAGCACCCAAGACAACGCCTCCTTCTGTCGCCGCGTTGCCTCCATGACAACCAAAGTCACAAAAGTCCGGAGGAGGTCCGCGGAAGATGGAAATGCTGCTATGTAGTCCTCAGAACGTCTACGTTTGATAGTTTCAGCATTGTATAGTGTAACTGCAAAAATCAGATACGGGTCACTTTTAAAAGATGATGTAAGCGGGTCATCAAAAAAATCGGATATAGTCAGAAAATCGGATATGAACATCAAGACCTGCAGTGGAAATGCGGCCTTAGACAAAAGAGAGTTCAAGAATTATAATTCATTAAGATGGAAAAAATTGAACTGGAGTAATATGATGCTGTATGGACAATTATTGAGTTTTATAGACATAAGAAATTAGGTTGAATAAATGTAACTCAATTCCTTGTTACCAGTAGAAGTAATTCATTTAAGCTGTCAAAATTGGATAAGTTTTATATATATATATATATATATATATATATATATATATATATATATATATATATATATATATATATATATATATATATATATATATATATGCGCGTCACATGAAAATGGAAATAAGATCAGAAACTCGTGCGTTTACTTTGTCTGTTCTTCTACTACAAGCAGAAACTCTTTGTTTTGCAGATGCAGCCGTGTTACTTTTTTGATGGACGTATAATCTTCATACGCCGTCATTAAAATCTCAGACTCCGTCTCACTGAAATATAGCGCTTTCTTTCTTTTTTTTCACCACGCGTTTCCATGGTGACTCCAGAAATCTGCGATCTATTGAGAATGTCTTTATGTACTGTGCGTTAACCCAGGGTTACCAAGTCGAGCGTAGTTACGCCAACTCATATCCGGTCTTTTGGAACCGACATACCCAGAGTAAGCAAGTTCAGGAGGATTTCAGCCAGAGTTCAGGCTCAAAGTCAGGGGAGTTTAAACATGCTTCCTGGAATACCCCCCTGGAGGTGACACCTCCTCCTGCCCCCTGAAGGAGCAGCAGAGAGGAAGTGGAGCAGCTGAGGGTTCTGCTCCTGTGGAGAGTGAAGCTCCCACACAGACTCTGCTGGGGGGCGGAGCTGCTGCTCAGGTGTCCTGTAGGCGTGTCAGCAGGTGAAGGACTGCAGTCACAGAAAGGTGCAGCAGCTGACCTTTGACCTCTGAGCGGCTCTGTTCTGCTCCAAGAGAGATTAGATTAGATTCAGCTTTATTGTCGTTGCACATAAACAGATACAACGAAATGAAATGCAGTTTGTGTTTAACCAAAGTACAACAAGCAGTAAAGTGAAGGATGGAAACATATAACTATAGGTTAAATATAGAAATATGAGTTAGCTATGAAAACATTGTACAAGATATTATTACTATTTAGAGTTCTGTCCAGATTTCCAGGTTGACTGATTAGAAATGTACAGGAATACTATATATTTGCATTTAGGGCTGAGTGTATTTACAGTGTAATCTATTCCATACATGTGCAAAGGAGACAAAACTGTTCCTCAGTCTGCTGTGGGTGGGACCGGCTGATGACCTGCTGTTGCCATGGAAACAGACTTTGGAGCGCAGAAGCTGCAAATAAATCTGGTTTCTTCCTGCAGGGTTTGTCTGTCAGACCTTCTTCAGGCAGAAGAGTCCAGAACCAGATTCTAAATCCTGAAGGTCTTTTTCACAAACACAAACCCTGATAGAGAATCTCAAACATCTGACTTTCAGAGACGCTTCAGGAATCCTGTTGGAGGAGTTTTGGGTCAAAGAAGAGAAAATGAGAAGAAAATAGAAATGATGGGAAATTGAAACAGAGTTTAAAAGTTTTTTTCTGATCCAGTTCCCTGAGACTTCCATCATGTGATGTTTGGAGAAAAAGAAAAAACTCCAAATCTGTTGATGTTTTCCAGAAGAAAACAATGAAATCATAAATCCAGTCAATGATTAAACATCAACCAATCAGCTGTTTACTGCATAACAGATCATTCCACTTTATGATCTCCTTCAGGGTCAGACCATGTCCTTCAGGTCCAAAGTCCACAGGAATCTGCTTCCTGGCTGCATTCAGAACCGTTCTGAAACTGGAGCCGGTTGGACTTCAGGAACACAAAGCGGTTCCTAAGATCCAGAGGAAGAAGTCAAAGAAAGAACAGCTGCATTTGTGTCAGAGGGGTGAGTTGATGGAACAGCTGGGATGGAAAGAATGTGGATGTTTGCATTTCAAAGACTTTCAGAAGAAGTTCTTGAATGTTAGGACTCAGCTGGGAGCCTCTTTGTTGGAATCCTAAAGGATCCTGGCTGAGATCAGATCAGATTGATCCATTAGTTTGGAGTTCTGGATCAGGAAGTGATGAAATGATTTGGAGGAGTTGAAAGGGGGATCAATCATCTGAGCTTCAGCTTTTTCAGTCCTATTTCATCTGGTTGTGATTTTTCTTTTTTCATTTTGTTTTTACATTTTGATTATATTCTATGCAAAGCACTTTGAATGACGTGTTGGATGATAAAGGATGATTTGATTTGGTCTGCAAACAGACGGAGGCTTTTTAGGATCTTCAAACACTGACCTCTGCAGGGCGGAATAGGAAGTGCAGCTTGATGTCTGACTGGATTAAATGTTTGATCTTCATCAGATGAAATGAGAGGCTCTCATGTGAGGAAGAACATCTGAACAGCTTTGATCATTTTCTGCTGCTTTTGCTCTGATGTTGCTTCAATTCTGATTCAATGTGTTTGGATTTCAACTCACTTCATGGATTTTCTTCAGAGCGGCTCTGGATTCTGGACATGAAGGAAAACAGGTCAAAGGTCAAATGTCATTGAGGGAACACTGAGTTCATCCAGATGTTTAGTTTTAGTCCAGAAAAACATCAGAAAGAGAAGTTGGTTCAGATCCACAGAGTCCTGCAGGGATCAGAGTCCTGATGCTGCTGCAGACAGAACTGATCAGAACATTTGAAACATCATCTGAATGAAAGAAGAAAGACTTTTCTGCTGCAGCAAACAAAGGATTGATGAAGATGTTGAGGATTGAAAATGAAGCAACTTGATCCTGATGTACAGATGATGATGATGATGATGATGATGGTTTCCTCTGCAGGTGAAGGAGGAAGGTGTGTGTGAGCTGATGTGGATCCAGTGAATCCAGCAGCATGGATCAGTGGGAGGAGCCACAGGAGGGAGCCCCTCCCTCTAGAAGCAGAGATGGTAACCATGACAACCAGAGCAAAGCTCAGAGGTGAGATGAACATCTCCAACTGTCCATGATCTTCTCCATGTCAGAGCTCAGGACTCACACCAGCAACCTTCATTCTTCACAGGAACCAACCTGGACCTGGACCTGGACCTGGACCTGGATCTGGACCTGGATCCAGCTGGGGGTCCATGAGTGACAGATCAAGGGATGTTAATCCTAACTTCAAGAACATCCATCCAGGAGTGGAACAGTGAGTGTTTGTCAGAGTTTTTGGAGGCTGGATTCTAGTTCAGATGATCAACAGTTTTCAGATGAAGGACTTGAGGTCTGGTTCAGTTCTGGATCTCTCTGATCAGACTCACTTGGAGCATCATGTGTGTGATGAGATCTTTTCAGTTGAGTCTTCTGAGAGTCTCTGAGAGACATCAGAGATGTTGGAGAAGAAAACATGTTGACTGCTGACTCTGACTGACAGCAGCTCCAGTCTAATGAGAAGAATCACTGCAGACTCCTAGGATTCAGATTTTCATGCTTTCCAAACATCACATTGTTCTAGTTGGACTTTCTGCTCTCAGAATTTCTCCATTTCTACATGGAGAATTGGAATCAGCTTTTCTAGAAAAAAGTCTGGATTGACTGACAGAAAATGCTGAAAGCTGGAAACTGTTGATCCAAACATGTCATGTTATTCCAGACTAAACAGCTCAGTCTGTGTTCATGTCAAAGTCCATCAGCTGTTCATGAAGAAGCAGATCCTCCAACACTCTGATGCTTTGGTGTTTGCAGAGGTCAACAGGTCACACAGAGAGTCCAGTCTGCAGCCTCCAGCTGTGGCTCCATGAAGAGTGACCGGTCCAAATGGAGACCTCCGGACTTCAGAACTGAACCAGGACCTTCAGACTCACAGTAAGAAGCAGTTTCTAGTGAACAAAGCAGAGTTCAGCTCTCAGCAGGAACAACAATGTTCTCATCAAGAACATCAGCTGATCCATCCAGGAAGGTCAACCATCTGCTGTGAGCGCTTTAGGTCTGAGAGGAAAGAAAAGAGTTGGACAACTCTGGAGGACACAAAGCTCAGTCTGTGAGGATGAAGCAAACAGCTGAACTTTTCTCTGAGCTCAGTCCAGACATGAGCTCCAAACACAGCTAAGGCATCATTTAGACCTTCAGATGGACTAGATCTGCTCTGGTTTCACCTGGAAACACATTTGCTCACATTCAGCACAGTCTGGATCCCAATATCTGAGTCTGAAGATCAGAGAGGATCTGCTCCATGATCAGAGTCAGTCTGGAACTTCCCACTGACTGCTTTGATTGTTGTTCACTAACGTTTCTCCTTAGTGTCCACAGAAAGAAGAAGAGGAGCGGACCCCAGTCTGCAGAAAGAGCCAGAGCTGGTGAGTCAGAGCCTGATCATCTGCTGATGGATTCTTCTGGAAACATGTGGAACACTCATGAAGGAGCTTTCTTCTCTGCTCTGTCAGCAGATGTTGGTCTGCAGGAGATGTTTGGAGAACATCAGATCAGTCTGAGGAGCAGAAGTCAACATGTGGCTGAAGGAACTGAAGAAGCAGGAAGAGAAACGCTCCTCAACAGGGTCTACACTGAGCTCTACATCACAGAGGGACTGAGACCAGAGGCTCACACCCAACATGAGGTGATGCAGCTGGAGACCACCACCAAGACCAACCAGCTCCATGACACTGCAATCAAGAACCCAGACATCTTCAAAGTCCTCCCTGACCAACACAGATCCATCAGAGTGGTTCTGACCAGCGGAGTTGCTGGAGCTGGAAAAAGCTTCTCAGTGCAGAAGTTCACTCTGGACTGGGCCGAGGGCTTGGAGAACCAAGACATCAGTGCTGTGGTTCCTCTGTCATTCAGGGAGATGAACTTGATCAGAGATGAGCAGCACAGTCTTCTCACTCTGATCCAGCTGTTCCATCCAACACTCCAGAAGATCCCAGCAGAACAGCTGTCTGTCTGCAAACTTCTGTTCATCTTTGATGGTCTGGATGAAAGCAGACTTTCTCTGGACTTCAACAACAGTCCGCTGGTGTCTGATGTCACACACAAGTCCTCAGTCAACGTGCTGCTCACTAACCTCATCCAGGGACGTCTGCTGCCCTCAGCTCTGGTCTGGATCACTTCCAGACCTGCAGCAGCCAATCAGATCCCTCCTTCATGTGTGGACAGACTGACAGAAGTCCGAGGCTTCAATGATGCTCAGAAGGAGGAGTACTTCAGGAGGAGGTTCCCAGATGGAGAGCTGTCCAGCAGAATCATCTCCCACATCAAGGGCTCCATGTCCCTCTACATCATGTGTGAAGTTCCAGTCTTCTGCTGGATCACTGCTGTGGTTCTGGAGAACCTGCTGACCACAAAGAAGAGGAGAAAGCTGCCCACCACCCTGACTGACATGTACTCCCACTTCCTGATGGTCCAGACAAAGAGGAAGAAGAACAAGTACCAGCAGGAACATCAGACAAGTCCAGACAGGGAAGTTCTTCTGAAGCTGGGGAGGCTGGCATTTGAACATCTGGAGAAAGGAAACATTGTGTTCTACCAAGAAGACCTGCAGCAGTGTGGTCTGGATGTCACAGAGGCCTCAGTGTACTCTGGAGTTTGTACTGAGATCTTCAGAAGAGAGTGTGAGATCTTCCAGAAAGCGGTCTACAGCTTTGTTCATCTGAGCGTTCAGGAGTTTCTGGCTGCAGTCTACATGTTCCACTGTTACTCCAACAGGAAGGTAGAGGTCATTGAGGACTTCCTGAAGGACAACATGGAGAACCCATCCCTGGATGAGTTTCTGAGTGGAGTCATGGAGAAATCCCTGCAGAGTCAAACTGGACACCTGGACCTGCTGGTTCGCTTCCTTCATGGTCTCTCTGTGGAGTCCAACCAGAGACTCTTAGGAGGCCTGCTGGATCAGACAGAGAAGAATCCAGAAACCATCCAGAGAGCCATCAACAACCTGAAGGAGATCAACAGTGGAGGAGTTTCTCCTGACAGAAGCATCAACATCTATCACTGTCTGATGGAGATGAAGGACTTCTCAGTTCATCAGGAGATCCAAGAGCTCCTGAAGTCAGAGAACAAATCAGAGAAGGAACTCTCAGAGATCCACTGCTCAGCTCTGGCCTACACTCTGCTGATGTCAGAGGAGGTTCTGGATGAGCTGGACCTGAACCAGTACAAGTACAAGACATCATCATCAGAGGGTAGACGGAGACTGATCCCAGCTGTGAGGAACTGCAGGAAGTTCAGGTGAGTCCAGAAGTGATTGTGATGATAAATCAGATCAGTGTTTAGATTGATTTACAAAGAATGAAAGGTTTGAAAGAGACTATAAATAAAAACATGAAAGAAGAAAATCAGTTTGTTTTTAACACTCATACAATCTTTTAGCTAAAGAACAAAGAAGGATCATATTTGTCCAAATGAAATCCAATCCAGAACCTTCAGAAAGGTTTGAACCCAAAGCAGATGGTCCAGAATGAAGGGATGTCTTCATTTCCACAATGTCAGTCATTCTAGAAGCACATTTCTACAATGCCAGTCATTCTAGAAGCACATTTCTACAATGTCAGTCATTCTAGAAGCACATTTCTACAATGTCAGTCATTCTAGAAGCACATTTCTACAATGTCAGTCATTCTAGAAGCACATTTCTACAATGTCAGTCATTCTATAAGCACATTTCTACAATGTCAGTCATTCTAGAAGCACATTTCTACAATGTCAGTTATTCTAGAAGCACATTTCTAGAATGCTCTTTCTTCCGTTCATCATCTTCTTTCTAGAAAAATCATTGAACTGTGAATGAAACAGTTTGACTAAAAGAAGAAACTGAAGCAGAAACTTGATTTCTTTGGTTCTTCTAGATCAGACACGGTTCTGTTTTTTCACATACCGTATGTTCACGACCATAGGGCATACTGGGTTATAGGGTGGGGTCTCAGTTATGGGTAATCTTTTGGTATTTGGCACATACAATACCTGCACTGGGTGTTAAGGCACAATAACACAACATACTGGTAAAACATGCATGCTAGCACTGAACCCTTCCTGCTGTGATGTTTCTGACCGCGGGGGAGATCCCATTCAGGCTGACGGCGGATCGTCCTTCAATGGTCACTTCTCTGTTTGAACCCTCAGAGCCCCCAGAGCGGGTTAATAGTAGAACCAGAACCTTTTTTTTAAATGACTGTTCTCCCTAACTGAGTAACACAAACTGAATGTGCGCTCACATACTCACTTGGCTGAGTGTCTGACTGCTCCTTTTGCAAACAAGGGAGCATGGCACGCAGGAACTCAGCACACACATTTCAGCACACACACACACACTCATTGTGGAACAAAAGCAGTGGTAGAAAAACTGAGTTGGTTCTCATGCCGTCTTCTTCTACTTCTCTGCTGATGTCCCAAAACTACACATTAGGTACACCGCCTCATAGGGCGCCCCCTACAGTTTGGAGAAATGTAAGACTTTTAAGTGCGCCTTATAGTCGTAAAAATATAAGGTACCTGACATGTTTCAATAGACGTCTTCATAGTCAAGGAGGACTCTTACTCTGACTCTGAACAATGAAGCTTAGCATCACAGCTAACTGTCACTTTAGCCTCTTTCTACCATGAAGAGCTTCTGGAAAGTTCTGCCTTAAGGTTGGTGCTGCTGTGGTTCTGTTCATGACGGGAGACGTGGACCTGAGGAGGAAACTGGATTCAAAGTTCTGCAACAGAACAGGAAGATGAACTGTTGTTGTTTACAGCTTCAGAGCTGAAAACATGAAAATATCAGTTTGGAAATGGAAACAGAAAACTCTCAGAAAACTGGATCAGAACCAACATTTAAAAACTGTCAATCATCATCATCATCATGGTCAGAGTGACAGCTGTCAGTCTCTGGGATCCAGATGTTCTACTGGTAACTTTGGGGTTCAGACCTCAGATCACTGACAGACTGAGGGCAGCATGAAGCTCCATGGAGCTCCACCTTCTCTCCTCCAGCTGCAGATGAAAGAAAGATCTGAGAGAGACTGATGAGGAGGACTGCTTCATGATGAAGATGAAGCTCTGATGAAGAGACAAATGTCCAACTGGAACTTCATCACAGCCTGAATTCATCATAGATCACCTGTTTCTGTCTTTCTTTCTCTTCACAGAATTCCAGCACATTGTGAACTCTCAGAGACTCACTGGGAAATTGTGACCTCAGCTCTGAAGTCCAACCTGTCCCACCTGACAGAACTGAACCTGAGCTACAACAGCCTGAAGGATCCATCCATGATGGAGGTTCTGTGTTCTGGACTGGAGAGTCCAAACTGCAGACTGCAGACTCTGAGGTCAGAACATTGAAGCTGCTGGTTGGTTCATTTCTACATTTGTATTTCTTCACTGAAGCTGAAAGGTTTGGATTCAAAGATTTTCTGGATTTTCCACAAATTGAACATCTTTGATTCTTTGAAGAGTCTGCAGTGGAAGAAAACAGCTGCTTAGATTTTCTGTAGAACAAAGATGTTTCCATGGCAACAGAAGCTTCAGCTGTTGAAACATTTGACAGATTTCTGAGTTTAAAGAGTCAGAAAACAAACAAGAACTGAAACTAATGACAGACTAGTCATCCTGATCAAACCTGTTTGAAAGCTGACAGAGGTCAAAGTTCAAATCAGACGCAGCAGAGCACGTGAGCGTGCACACACACACACACACACACACACACAGACATAAGTGTGAGTCAGACTAGAGAGGAAAATCAGAGAAAGGAGAGTTTGGGTGCAGAAATGAAAGAATTGAGTAAACCTGCAGAGGCAGATCTGTAGCTGCACATCAGTTTAATGTCAGACAATATTTTCAATGACCAGAGTCTACCAGGTTCAAGTTATAAGATTAACAATATTTGATAAAGGATTAAATGAGTTTAGCGTCAGCACGCTGCACCACAGCCACACTTCTGTCAGAGATCAGTGGTCCAGAGTGTCAGAATCTCTCAGTCTTCTGTTCTCTCCAATGGTTAACTAGACTCCTTCTGAGGGGGTTCCTCTGTGTGGATCAGTTTCCATGGGAACCAGAGTCTGGGACTCAGAAACTGGACTTTAATGTTGAAATGAAACATTTATTGTTCACATTTAGATAAACAGATGATCTTCATTTGTAATTGTCACTGGTACAGAACATTATAAAAACTGATCTTTGCACTGAAAAAAAGGATTTGTAGAACCAACACAGTTAAATAGTGGAAACCCGTTCCTACCAATTGTTTTTAGTTGAATTTGCATGTTTACCCCCTTCCTCATATAACCTCATATTAGGGTGAGGGGGTGGGGGGTCTAGCCTGCGATGCGCCTTGGGGGGGGGCTACTTGGCAGTGACCCCCCTCCTATGGTTGCCGTATGGAGTGGGCCCCCCTCTTTTGGTTTTATTTGCACCTTAGACATGTAGGGTCCTTGGTAGGGGGGGTGTTTGGACATCACTGGCAGCAAGCAGCAGATGTTCTCCCAGCACCCTACCCGCCAATTTTAACCGCACCTTAGACATTTAGGGCCCCTTGGTGGGGAGGGTGAGGGGACGTCACTGTGAGTAATCAGGAGATGTCCCCTTAGTGCCCTACTCGCCAATTTTAACTGAACCCCCCTTTGTACACACACCCCTCCCCCTTCAATATATACATTCCAACATAAACACACACACATGCACACACACATCCTCTCAAACACACATACACGCACACACATTTTGCAAGGAAGGTGGGACCTGGGTCCATCTGTCCCCTACCCCTTCCCTGGTGGGGGGTGTGGGCCTCTTGGCGATGGCGGCCGTGTCCCCTGGGTGCCAGCTCCCTGGGCCCGGCGGTGCTCTCTCCGCACGGTGGGGGAGTTCATATTACACCTGAGCCGGGGGTGTTTGTGTCCCTGGGGGGTGGGTCCTGGTCCTTGCCCCTGAGCGCTGGGCCCCGCCAAACTTCCAACATGGCCGAGCCTGGTCGGGCCATATTTATAACACCCCTTGTGGGCCCCCTTTTTTCCCCGGGGTTCCCCCCTCCTGGGCGGGGGCGGCGGGCCCCTGCCTTGCTCCTCCCTGGACCAACCGTGGGCTGGGTGGGTGGCTGCCTGGAGTGCCGAGCGGGTCTCCCTTGGAGGGTCCTGGCTCGTACCTGGGGTTGGGGCGGGGGGATGCCCGGAACTCCTGGGTGGTGGTGGGGTGCTCGTCTGGGGCTGTGGGCGTCCTTCTCCGGTGGGGCCCTGCGTTGGGCTCTTCCGGCGTGGCTGGGGGGCTGCTTTCCTTGCTGGGCTGGGGCGGCGCTCTCTTTCCCTCCGCGCCTCCCTGCTCTCTGGCTCTGGGGGCCTCGCGGCGGTCCTGCTGGCCCTGGTCTTGGTCGCCCGGGGGGCGGTTGTTCCCTGCCTGTTCCCGTGTGGCGTTGGAGGAATTCCGGCTGCCGCTGCTGCTGCGGCGGGGGTCTGGATGTGGGGGTGGCTGGGTGCTCCTCCTCCTTCTTTTCACATTCCACCATCCATTTTACAAGAACATAAACACTCACTTGAGCACAGGTGTTAGCTCACCTTTGCACTAACAGTTTGCATGATTGAATGAATGAAAGATTTCACACTAGTTGGTTTAAAGGCATGAATATGCGTTCGTGAACACTATCTGTTTTGTGTGCATGTTGACATGTGGACATTTTTTGCAGCTAGCAGGTGTGTTGATAATATTTGAGTGTGTGTGAACAGGCCCCGCCCTTTTTGTACTACATTTGAACTGTACCGTAATGATAAACAACCAGTAAACCTGTCTGCTTTATGTTGCTTCATGGTCTTACCCCCCCCCCTCTCACCATCACCCCCCCCCCCCCCTCTGACATCCCTCCCTCTTCTTCCCCTCTTTCCTTTTCCGTCCGGTCCAACACCAAAGATTTTCAATCATGGTTGAAATGAATAAAGTTTGGCCTCAATTACAAAAGGGGTTTATTCAGACATGCCTTTGGTTTGTCTGAAGATTAATAACCCCTCTTGTTAAAGTAAAATATGTCCAACACAAGAGGCCCTCAGCTCTCATCTGTCTGCCCAGCTGTTGGACAGGACAAGTTAAAAAAAAAAAGTCCCACTCCAATCATCTCAAAATGTTCCCAGTGATGTTTTTATTTATGATTATGCTGTTTTAGGCCAAAATCTAAAGATCTGTTCTGTTCTATAGGACATAGTTTCTGCAGAGGGGCAGGAATTCATTAGAAATTCACCTCTAGTGTTGTTAGCATAAAAGTATGCTTTCACATATTTCCCATCATCCATTTGTTTACACTCTCTCCCACTAGCTTACAGAGCCCCACAAACCTAAATTAACATTAACAATCCAACAAAAACGGTCAGCAATATTGGAGCTATCCAGCGGTACAGTTCTGAGTGTGACTCCAGCTCAGACCAGGAAAACAAAAACGTTTGTGGATCTAGTTGTCTACAAGTGGATGTGTTGGACTGGAGTTGAGCAGAGACACTTTGGCCCTCCCGGTACAGTTTGTACAACACAGATGAGTCTTTTTAAACTGTACTTTTTCACCTGCCCCATTAAGCCACTATTTTAAAAAATGAAATACTAAAAAAGGTTAAGCTTAAACTATTCTTTATCTGAGTGGGACCCACTCTAATAAAAATGGTGTTTTCTGCTCTTGTAGCATTTTCTGATATGAAAAAGATTTTCAGATTAAAATAGCATTTGAGAATTTCTTTATTCAAAGGCCAGAAATTTTTAATAAAAACAAAAATGTCACTTCTGCATAGGTGCTATTCATAATGTAATGTGAATGTTTGAACAAAACTGTAAATAGAAATACCGTATGCAGATGATCAGGTGTTGTTAAAAAAGGGGTGGGACTGTTCGAGATTTCTCCTTTTAGCCAAGCCTTTTTTCTTTTGAAGTCTTGCTGCTCTGCAGAAACTATGTCCTAGAAAAACAACACAAGTGTTTGATTTTGAGTAAAAACTGCATCTTTGAAAGTAGATCCAAAGCTGATCTCAGAGGAAACTTTAGGATGCGATAAAAACCACATATTGCATGGTTGGATGAAGGTTTCAGTTAGAAGTTCAATATAGAACAAAGAGAGGGACAGAAAACATTGTCAATAATCATCTGTTAACCAGCTACCCGTAATAGGTTGTTTTCTATCTAAACAAAAGTTAACGGGCCTTTCAGAGTTCAAATCGGTTCCATAAATGTAAATTTATTAGAATTTCCATCAGGAATTTACACTGTCATGTTTTAGTGGGGGAAAAATAGAGTAGTTAAGATCGGGTAGGTAAACTGGCTATACATTCATTTTGTCAAAAGGATGTTTAGCCCTGATTGAAGCCCTTGAAGCCCTGAGACCAAAGCCTAAACTGTGACAAGGTCTCTGAGTCAGAACTCAAACCGGGCTCAAACCTGGATCCAACAGCAGATTAATGTCTGGACAGAAAACCAAAGTTCTCCACTACCGTTACCCTACATTCAGCACTCCAACGGAAAAGATATGGAAAATATTCAGACGTTACTACCGCTCCATGACATCATCAATAGTCACCGCCGGTCATCTACATTTGACGTAGCTGTCAGCGGTCGGAAAATACATAGCAACATCTGTTTTTATAAATTTAAAAAGTCATTCAAAAACAAAAAGTCATGACTTACATATAAATATAAATGCTTCAGACCACACTCGTGAAGAAATGTTTCTCCTCTGGGGCACACGGATCACCTTACCGGCAGAGGGATAGCTAGCCTTAAGTCACTACGGCTTCTTAAAATAAAAACTTCGGACACCACTGCTGCTCCAAATGCTCCTTCAATTGGACGAATGGAGAGAAGCCAGGGTGGCAGGGGAGGATTATTCTGGGATGAGAAAAAGGAACTTTGGGAGAAGCAGAACCAGCTGTAACTAGGGATGGGTACCAATCCCATGAGCCCCGGGTCCACATTCTTCAAGACTGCAGTATCATTAAGATCTGACCTCCACGGTTCTGCTATCGGTTCTGGAGAACTCGCATTTTTTTTTTGTGTCCCAAAAGATATGAAGTTTATCTGCCATATTTAACTCACCAAGTCAGTCAATTTTCCGTTAATTAATGATGATATTGATGTCGCTGTTCTCGCTGGAGAGGAGAAGTCTGTCTGGATATTTGTGTGCACAGGGGGGCAGGGCTATTATTCGATGGTACGCAGCGCACGTAAAATTAATGAAATCTGCGCCAGAGCGCCACGACTATCGTCTCAACCTGTTGCTATGGTGACCGTATTTTTCCCTCTCTGTGTATAAAACACTGAGGAGAACGGGGGGGGGGGGGGGGGGGGGGGGGTCTCAGCTGCAGAGGACATGAACAGGTGAACAGAGGAAAAGCAGGTAGAGAGGTGGGGGAGGGGCTTTGGCTTCTAACTGTCAGAGATGGAAACACTGATGTCAGATTCAGACGCAGCTTTCACTGTTGAAGTAGAGACTCTCTGGGATGATTTGATGAACTCAAACATTTATTTAATGTGTTTTATATTTACATCATGACAGAAATATGTCAAAACATTGCTGTTTATTTTTCTTTAAATAACTTCTTCTTTCATGTATTTTACTTTTCAAGTTGGAAAAATGTAAAAAGTAAAATGTTTTGTTAAAAACATTGTTGCATAATGAGGAAATAAACACTTTATGTTATACCTGCACAATATACCACAAATGTATCGTTATCACAATATCCAGCTCTGCAATACACAGATCACAAAAGACGGTGAAAATCACAATAAATCGTAAACCTTAAATGTGTTAAAACAATCTTATGGCAGCTTGAAGCTTTTAACGAATCAAATAAATCCCTTTATGCATTTGACCAATCAGACCAACCAGATATTAATATTCATCCTTTATTAATCTCAGTCATAGTTACATTATCAGATGATCCTCACATCTCTACATCTCATACAAAAATGTCTCATTGTCATTATGTTGCACCATGATTATCAATGATGTCATGATTAATAAAATCAACGTACATTTATTTAAATCACATTCTGAACTAAAGACTAAATCTGCAGCGTTTTTACTCAGATTCTAACTTCTACATGTATGATTGAACACATTTAATCCTCTTTTCCATGACTCTGCCATGTTTCTCTGACAGCGTCTGGGATCTTTGTTAGTTTTAGTCCAAGTCTGTTTGTGACGTCACTTTTCTTCCACTTTGTCTCAGATGCAGAAACAATGTCTTTCAGCAGCGACTCTCAGAGGGAAAGTCTCTGTAGATCCAGAGAAAATGTTGCTGATGGTTCCACAGTGGGAGTCATCACGTGCTCAAAGCATCACTTTAGCACAGAACGCTGGGATGAATGATGCATTATGGGATGTCTGGCTCAGCTTTAGTGATGGTTGAATGAAGAATGTCCATCATTGATCCTTCCTCATCAAAAACCTTCATTTCTGATGCTCTGAGAAACATTTATTAACATGTAAAGAACATTTGATTGATCAGCATAAAGAGTTTGATTGATTTATCCAGAGAAACTGACTGAACCGTAGTAGGAGAGTCTCTCTGTGTCTCTGTGTCTGAAACCAGGAGTCCATGGTTCCTCCTTCAGTTCAGAGAAACCAGGAGTCCATGGTTCCTCCTTCAGTTCAGAGAAACCAGGAGTCCATGGTTCCTCCTTCAGTTCAGACAAACCAGGAGTCCATGGTTCCTCCTTCAGTCAGACCCACAGATGCTGCAGTGATTTATGCGTCCAGCTCAGCGCCTCAGTCCAGAGTTCTTTATGATCTTCTTCAGCGTTTCAGGATGTTTTCCAGCCGTTTCTGAGTCAGCTGTTGTCATTTCTCCATGCAGACACAAACTTCTGTCAAAGATTCAGGAACAGCTGGAAGCAGCTGTTGGAAGCTGACAGACCGGAATGTTTTTCATCTCCAACCTCCTTCCTTAGAAATGAACACAGAATCTCAATCAGTTTATGTGAAACCAGGAAGATGACTGTATAACTGTAAACTCAGATGATGGATACACTGTAGAATGACCATATTTGAAGAGATGGTCATTTTGAAATCTATAGAAATACAAGTTTGATTCAAACAGAACAGCAACACAATGAAAGTAAACTTTAAATGGAGCTATTTTTAGAACAGGCCTGCAGGCCACTGATGTGGCCCTAGGGGGCCACTGATGTGGCCCTGGGGGGCCACTGATGTGGCCCTGGGGGGCCACCCGGTGCCCACAGACACCATGTTGGTGACTCCTGGTTTAGACTACCAGCAGAACCATCAGCAGCTCCTCTTCAGGGCCACATTCAGACATTTTGGGCCCTGTGGATCCTCATGTTTTCAAGGCCCCTCTACAGTTTAGAGATGTCAGGAAATGCTTTCAGAGGAGAACTAAAGACTTTTTCAGCTGTTTTTCTGCAATGTGATCATTTGAAAATACATTTTAAAATTTAGGATTCAAGATGAAGAAATACAATTTAATCAGACATTTTTGAAATGGAAACTTTAAATCTATTGGATTGTGAATATGTAGTCCTGAATAATTCCTGATGATCAATGACATTTCAATTCCTCGTCTGTTTGAACTTAATCTCTAATCTATGTCAGAACTTCTTCTTTTCTTCCTGCAGCTGCTTCTCTGCTCACATCAAAGCTCCCAGCAGCTTCTGACTCTTCATTCAGAGCTGAAGTCATGCTTGATCAGGGATCAATGTCCAACATTTGCTGCTGACTCTTCCTCATCACTTCCTTCTTCTCTCTGCTTTGATCTGTTGGAGCTGAAAGTCTCTGCTTGAAGGGCTGCAGCAGAGAAGGACTGGAAGATCATCTCCTGAAAACTGGGAGGAAGACTTTCCAGCATCCTGCTGCTGAAATTCTCCCATGATTCAGTGCTGTTTGGAGAAGAGCTGAGCAGAAAGAGGAAGTGGACTTTTTCTGCTGTTGCTGCAGAAACATCAGTTGGTTTGGATGCAGCCACAGGCTGATGTTTGACTTTCACACATCTGGACTTCTTTCCTGAAGCAGCTGCATGTTGTCCTGAATGTTCCTGAATGTTCTTCTTCTCTGCTTCTGCTGGACTCTTCTGATCTGCTGCTGTTGCTTCACATCTTTGGACTTTTTCTAAACTTTCTGATCTTCTTCAGCTCTGAACTCTTTAGAAGACGTGAAGGATGAAAAACATGAACTTTGTCTTTAAACTCAACTCTTTCTTCTGGATTCAGGTTGGAGATCTGCAGATTGTCAAAGACCAGCTGTGCTGCTCTGGTCTCAGCTCTGAAGTCCAACCCGTCCCACCTGACAGAATTGGACTTGAGCTTCAACAACCTTCAGTCTTCAGATGTTCAGCAGCTCCAGGATCTGGTGGAGAGTCCAAAGTCCAAACTGCAGACTCTGAGGTCAGTAGAGGGTTGGAGTCAGTCCAGCTGCTTCCAGATGTTTGGTCCTAAAGTTAGTCTGAGAGCAAAATGCAGAGTTTCCTGTGAAGCTGCAGCTTCTCAGTGAAGCTCTGAGGAGAAAGATGACAGGCTTCAGGACAACAGTCAGCCTATCAGAGCAGCAGAAGCTCCAACAGGTGAAGATGACAGGAAGCTGCTGCTCTGAACAGGACTGAAGCTCCTGCTGCTCTTTCTGCTGCTGTGCTGCATCACTGACTGACAGACCAGGATCAGGAGACACTCCTTCATCTCTGTCTCTACACTTTCTCTCTGCAGGTGGAGGTTGTTAGACTGATGTTCCTCCTGGAGGAGCAGAGAGGAGCAGCAGCAGCAGCTGGTCTGCAGAGATCTGGTGACTGGACGGTGTTCCTGGGAGGTGGAGAGCAGAGTGATGGAGGAATCAGATGGAGATCTGATGGAGAACTGCACTTCCTCTTCTCATTCTAACTTGGAGTGTTGATCTGAAACATGGGTTGGATTCAGATGTTCAGCAGCTCCAGGATCTGGAGAAAAACAGACCTGCAGAAAAACAGATTCTTTTCTAGATCATCACTTTCTTCTTTGATCTCCATTTGATGGACAGATGTGAGTTTGGGATGGACCAATCAAGGATTGAGGGAATCATTGATCAGACAGAACATTTGTGGATGACATAGATCTATGTGTGGGTCAGGCGTTGGATCCTGGTTCTGTCCCTGTTCCAGAGACAGAACCAGAACTCTGAATCACTAGATTCTGGTTCCAGATGTTTCACACTTGATTTCTGTTCTCCAGAAACTCTCATTGACAAACAAACACAGAGTTTCATTCAGAAACCTCCAACATGGTCATGTGACCAGAATGTTCATAGTGGAGACACGGACAAACGCTGTGGTCACATGACTGACTGGTCTGGATTCAAGTCCTTTGAAGTCAGTTTTTGGAGCAGAAATCCCGTCTGATCTCAGTTAGTGAACAAAAGTCTCTCAGTTGAATCATTTTTCTATCATCTCTGTTCTGTTAATGATCAGATATGGACTCATGCAGTTTGAAAGACTCAGAGTTTTGTTTTGATTGATGTTTTCCACAGTTTTCTGACTGAACTTCCTTTTTCTTTGTTGTTTTGTGGGTAAAACTCTGTTCTTTTTCATGCTGACAGCATTTTTAGCTGCAGTTTTAAAGAAGTTTCATCTAAATCCAGTAGAATCTCCTCATTTTCTAGAATGTCTAAACTAGTAGAAACTTTCTGAGCATAAAGCCTGTTTTCTCCAGAGGACATGAATGAACAGAGTGGATCTTAGTGAGGAATGACAGCCTCTGGATGCAGAGAATCACTTTGATGCAGCTGCTGCAACAACACCAACTGCATTGAAGCAGGAGGGAGAAGGGAGACACCTGCTGGCTGTTTGCAGAACTGCATCTTCAAACTGAAAGCTGTCTGTCAAATTCCTGCAGCCTGATTGGATCTAATAAATTCTCTTTTGAATCAACTCTGTGTTTTCTATTGATTTCTGTCTTTGACTCACAAACAGACTTGAATCTTTAGCCTTCCCCCTCATCCCGTTCCAGCTGTTCTAATCTTCATGTGTTTGGTTCCTTCTCAGTAGAAATGGGTTGGAAAAGAGCTTTGGAATGTTCAGGTGGTGCTGATGTCTTTCTAGATGGGGGTGGGCAGAACAGATGAGAGCCCCTCCCTCCTGATTCAGAGGGGAACAGTGGGCAGCAGCTGAAAGGAGGGAGTGGAAATGGGAAAAGTTCTCTGCAGGTTTCTCCTTTCCAAGAACAGAGGGACACGACTCCATGAACAGCAGAAGCTAAAGAGTTGGAAAACATGCCCAAAGCTGCAGCACCACCTGCAGAAAGATGCTTCCTCTTCAGGCTCCGCCCCTCCACAACAAGAAAGATCAGAGTTTCTGCTGAGCTGCTATTGGAGCTTTTAGGGGGTCAGATCTTTAGGAACATTTGCTGTCAATCAAACCATGAAGTAAAGTGTTTTTAAAGGTCAGATTGATGACATCATCAGTTGTGGAAACACTGGAAAATGGAAATCCAGCAGAGAAGTAAACATCAGGAACTTCCTGCAGGAGAAACTGTTCTAGACTGTTGGAGACAGGAAGAGCTTTGGTCTGGGAGTTATCCGTATTCTCAGATAATATCTTCTCCTCCAATATCTGCTGCTTCCATCACCTGAGAGACTTGTTTTTCCATCCAACATCAGCACCTCTGAAAGAACCACCTACATGTGTGAGCTGGAGGCGGAGCTGAAATGGGAATTAAAAACTATGGACCAATGTTCTGTTTCTGGATCAAACTGACAGCTTTGATGGACCTGATTGGGATGCAGTTCTGATCAACCGGATGAAGATCCAGTTGATTAGAGTCAATCATATGTTTAGTTTTTGAATTTGAGGAAATCTTTGTTGCTGTTTTGTTGTTGTCTGATGATGTCACAGCTTTAGTCTGTGTGGGACTTTGGGAGGTTGTCTGTAAATCTTCTGTATATTTATGGAGATCCAGTTGACTGAGGTCATTTTTCTGACGTCTGACACTAAATCTTCTAACAGATCATCCTATACTTGGTCTGATTTGAATGTCCAGCTCACTGACTGTCCAGTTCTTTCAAACATTGATGTCTTTTTGTCTGGACTTACTGCAGGTGTCCTGGTTTGTCCCTGTCTCTCTGTCTCCCTCTGCTGGTCATCTCTGCCATTGCAGTCCTCCAGCCTTTTCCTGCTGGTGTTGGTTTTTTCTCCACAGGTGTCCAGGATGACTGGCGGGGACTCCTACTTCACCTGCAGCCCATCTCCACCCTCTGACTGTGTTTCTGACTGCTGTTCCAGCTCATGGCAGCCAGTCTGTCAGCTAACGTCTGATGGGATGGAGCTGACATCTGCTAGAAGATTTCCTGTCAGACATCAGACGTCTAGCAGCTGATCAGGAAACTGAAAATGAGGACGTCAGCGGAGCAGAAAGAGGAGGAACACCGTCAACAATCATGTTGGAGCTCCAACAGGCATTTTCCTGACTCAGCAAAAACATCTGGTTGTTTTTCTTTGTTCTGTCCAGCAGCTGAACAAATGGAAGAAGGTTGGAGGTTCAGTGGACCAAGAGCTGGATCATCTAAAGGAAAACGGGCTCCACACACAACATCTATGTGAGGATTATTCTGGAATTACTGGCTCCATTTGTCTGAATTATGGCTTACAGCTGATAAATTCACATGAATAATGAGGTCAGGAGAGAAAATCTCTATTTTCTTGCTGGTTTCTATTGAACAGAGTGATTCCAATCAGACTAGTGAAATATTCTGAATGTTTCTGAATATCCATTGATTCCTGACTTCTGATCAGTTCTTATTTCTGTAACTATGATCTAAATGGACTTTAATGAAAGACCATGTGATGTTTCCATTGATGCTAAAGCTGACCAATCATCTTATTGATTACAACACGAGCGCTTTCTGTGTCTAAAATCAGTCGCAGAAGAGTTCAACCATGACTTCAATGCCTGAGCTAAGCTCCTCCCCCTTTGTGTGTCTTTGTGTGTGTGTTTGTTGTGTGTTCCCCTGACTGCAGCAGTGTGTCGTCAACAAGAAGCTGATTCCTAGAGAAAAGTGAGAGTTTCAGCTCTAAGGGGTCTGAAGTCCATCTGAGAAGATCACTAACTCATCAGTCCTGCTGTCCCTGAAGACCGGCTTCATGTTCAGAACCAGCTTCAGGTTCTGGGCTGGGATTGGATGTGTTGTGGTGGCAGGAAAGCAGGTTCAGACCCGGATCAAAGCAGAATGTAGAAAGTGTCAAAGTGTCAGTCAGACTCCCAGACAGAATGTTCCAGATCAGCATTTATTGGTGATTTCTTGATGTTCTTCATCTTTGGAGAAAAGCAGAGCTAGAAAATCAAACAAAGTTCTGTCTATCTGCTAAAAACTTGGATTCATTCAGTCTTTCCCGTATAGACAGATTTCTTTGACGTCTTTTCTTTTCATGTAAATTCAGTCAAACATGTTGATCCTTCATGATGTGGATGAGTTCATATGAAACAGGGTTTTCTGCAGCAGGAACATGTGAGAGGAAACCTGCTGTTCCTCAGCTGAGCTTCATCATTCCATCTCAGTAGCAGATGAGGAGGATGTGCTGCTGGAAAATCGGCCTCACAGACTCAGTTTGCAGCTTCTGCTTTCAGCTTTGACTTCTAGTTTCTGATGTGAAGCATCTCTGGAGAAACCAAATCCCTGTTTTCTCCCTGACAGCTGAGAGGAGTTTCTGAAAGCAGGAACGGCTTTGCATCTGGAAAACATCTGGCTTTCTCACCGCAGAAAAGACTAGAAATCTCCACACCACTCTAGAACCATCTAGAACAGTATTATGGGATGTTTTTCAGCTGAATCACTGGGATCCATCTTCATGTTAACATCAAAGTGATCGTGTCAGATGAAAGAGTTTCCTTCGTGTCACAATAGGATCCCAGATCTCCCATCAGGCCTTGCAGCTCCTGACTTTGTGATGAGTTCCTGCAGAAACTCTTGGAAATCTCATGTTGATTCTCTCCCAGTTGACATCCATGGAGATTTTCACTGCTGTTGTTCAACTGTAGAGTTTGTCACAGACGCTCAAACTCATGAAGAGTTCAGCTGGAAGTTGAGAACGAGGCTTTGAAACCAGCAGCAGTTAAGGCCTGTTCACACCGGGACGAATTTCGCCGGCGATTTTCGCCGACGTTTAACGCCTCGTGACTAAACAAAGGGCACCAATGAGAGTGTGCACACCGACGCGAAAAAACGCCACGCGTTAAAGCGTCAAAAAAAAAAACGCCTCGGGTTCGTTTTTTTTTCTCGACGCGTCGCGTCGAAATCTACTCGACCAATGAGAATGGCGCTTTTGCTCACGTGTCTGGAGCTTCTGAAGTTACAGTAAAACACAACTTGGGGGCGCTCAAACACAAAACTGCCTTGCTGAGCACACATACCAGCGAAGAAGATAGACGCCAAGTAGCGTCTACACAGCCGCGAAGCAATAATGACGGACATTCTAAAACATCCACCAGCACCAGTTGGAGCTACTGGTGCTTGAAATATTCATGTTTTCTTTGTTTGATTCTGACAAGCGCGTAAATACTTGCTCTCTTCTTCTGAGTGAAAAGCGACTTTAAGAAGCGTAAAGTTGCGCAGCGCCACCTTGTGTACAGGAGTATTTCTGTTTTACATCAAGCGCCATCTAATGTCAGGGAATGAAATTGCATGTTCACTCCACTCATCGTCAGCGAAAATCGCCTGGGTGTGAACACAAAAAACGTGGCGAAAAACGCTGGCGAATAACGCCTGGCGAATATTCGTCCCGGTGTGTACGGGCCTTTAGAGTCCATTCTGATGTTCCATTCAGGTTTCTGCTACAACAAGCCTTTATTTTGAAAGAGCCAGTGGGACAGAAACAATAGAAGGAGGAGATTACCAACCCCCCTGGAATGTTGCCCCCTGTGCAGTGGACTAGTGGGGGCAGGGACGGCTGAACCAATCACAGAAGACTGTTGCAGCTTTCCCTCCAAAAGTCAACCAATCAGATGTTGTTGTTTGGATTCTTTGTCTTGAAGTTTCCCATGTAGAAGCTTCCAGAGTCTTTTCTGTTTGGTCTGCAGGCTGAGCAGAACTGACTCCTGCAGGATCACAGGAACTTTCAGGAAAATCTCCAAACAGGAGAAAAGTTTCTGTTTGGGCCTTTTTCTGTGATTGTGAGACTAGCAGGTGATCGATCTGAGCTGCAGTGAAGAGGATGGCGGTGTTTGTGGGAGTTGGAGCTGAAGATCGGAGCAGGAACCATGTCTCTGAGAGAGTTGATCAGCGAGCGACTAGCTGCTGCTGCTGAAGAAATCTGCAGACTCTGTGAAGGAACCATCGTCCAGTACGAGGAGGAGCTCTGTCGTCAGCGCAGACTGCTGGATGTCATCTGGAAACCACAGCTGCAGCTCCACCACATAGGTATGTTACCTTCTACAAAGCAGTGAAGCTCTCTGAAGCTGCTTGGGTCAGGTACCGGGGCTGGCTTGAGGTGACGAGGCACCGGCTGGGTGGTGGGCGGCTCCTGGGTCCTGGCTCCCTCCTTGGCCTGGGTCTTAGTGTCTGGCTCCCAGTGGCCCCAATGGCTGCCACCCAGTACAGCGCAGCGCCTGTCATGTGGCTCAGGGCCCTAATGGCGGGGTTCCCCCTTGCTCCCGGATGCCGGAAGGGGGGCCCCCTCACCTGGCTGGTTGGTTCCCCTGCTCGAGCCAATACAGGTCCACTTGAGTTGGTTCTGTCATGTTGGTAAAGCCACTTGTATAGGTTGTGCTTCTAGCTGCATTAACAACATCAAAGAACCAACTCAAGTGGACCCAAGTCTGCAGTACACTTCACCTGAAGGCCACAAACAACTGCTTCCAGGATAGCGAGGTTTGAGTTTTAGCCAGAGAGAAAGGATGGTTTGAGCGAGGAGTAAAAGATGCCATATTTGTCAAGAAAGATAAACAGTATCTTAATAAGACTGGTGGTCTCAGGTTTAAATCAGTCCCAGACAAACAAACCAGTTTCACTTAGGTCATTAACAGCTGAAAGAGATTACCAGGTTGGGGAGGGTAGCCACTGTCTTCCCAACTACAGCTGAGAACAAAGGACTTCTAAAGACCTAAAACCATTTAGTCTAAATAGACAATACTATCCAGATTCAGGTCTGACTCCTCCCCCAGGAGCACATTTAAACTAGCTCTTTCACCCGCTATTTCAGAATTGACAATTTGGGTAAGAGGTGAAACTTTTTCAAATTTGAAAATGATAATGTCCACATGCCATTTTTAATCCTACTTCTGTGAGTCTTCACAGACAATTGGTGTTTTAAGATGATCAGTTAATAGTGAATATTAACAACACACAAAACCCTAAAACATAAAAATGTCTCATTTTGTGTTTCTGCTGTCCTCCCCCAGCATTGGGTGACTGAAGATGAAAATCTTTTCAACCAGCAAAGGAACTTAAGAGTTGAACTGAAGAAACCGGACCCTCCGCTTTATAAAGAGGAACCGGAGGAACCACAACCATCAACGATTAAAGAGGAGCAAGAAGGGTTCTACAACAGTCAGCCTGACCTGAAGCAGGAGACTGACACCTTGATGGAGATACCAACTTATGAGGAAGATGAGAAAAGTAAAGTAGATCTAAACAACCAACAGTGGAACTTCAGAGTGGAACATGAGGAACCAGAACCTCCACAAACTGTAGAGGAACAACAACTTCCACAGATTAAAGATAGACTACAGAAACCAGAACCTCCACAGATTAAAGAGGAACAGGAGGAACCAGAACCTCCACAGATTAAAGAGGAGCCAGAGGAACTCTGCATCAGTCAGGATGAAGATCATCTTGATCTGAAGCAGGAGACTGATACCTTGATGGAGATTCCTGCTTATGAGGAAGATGAGAACAGTGAAGCAGATCTAAACAATCAACAGAGTTTTAATGCAACTGATAGTCAGGATGAAGAAGGAAACCAACATGAAGAATCAACATCAACTACAGATGAAGAGACAGAATCAACATCAACTACAGATGAAGAGACAGACCCACAGAATAGATATCAGAGGAAGAGGAGAGACAGAAGTCTTGTCCAAAGTGTGGACAGCTCTCACATGTCAGAAAGTCAGTGTGACTCTGATGTTAGTGAAAAATCAAAGAAGGATGATTTGGTTAAGAAACACAAAGAATCTCCAGCGCAGAATTTTTTTTCCTTTTTGAAGTCTGGTGAAAGCTCAAGAATCACTATCAAACCTTTTCATGTAGGATTTCATACAGGAGAGAAACAATTTTCATGTAAAGAATGCGGTGGAAGTTTTAGTCAAATATCTGATCTCAAAACACACATGAGAACTCACACAGGAGAAAAGCCTTTTTCTTGTAAAGAATGTGACAAAAGTTTTAATCGTATATCTCATCTCATAAGACACATGAGAACTCACACAGGAGAAAAGCCTTTTTCTTGTATAGAATGTGCTAAAGGTTTTAGTGATTTGTCTAGTCTAAAAACACACACAAGAACTCATACAGGAGAAAAGCCTTTTTCTTGTAAAGAATGTGACAAAAGTTTTAATCGTATATCTCATCTCAAAACACACATGAGAACTCACACAGGAGAAAAGCCTTTTTCATGTGAAGAATGTAAACAAAGTTTCAGTCAAATATCTCATCTCATAAGACACACGAGAACTCACACAGGAGAAAAGACTTTTTCTTGTATAGAATGTGCTAAAGGTTTTAGTGATTTGTCTAGTCTAAAAACACACACAAGAACTCATACAGGAGAAAATCCTTTTTCTTGTAAAGAATGTGACAAAAGTTTCAGTCAAATATCTAATCTTAAAACACACATGAGAACTCACACAGGAGAAAAGCCTTTTTCTTGTAAAGAATGTAAAAAAAGTTTTAGTCTTGTTCATAATCTCAAAACACACATGAGAACTCACAAGAGAAAAACATTTTGAAAGAGTTTAATA
Source organism: Oryzias latipes (assembly GCF_053564925.1). Taxonomy (NCBI): domain Eukaryota; kingdom Metazoa; phylum Chordata; class Actinopteri; order Beloniformes; family Adrianichthyidae; genus Oryzias; species Oryzias latipes. The sequence goes on from NC_136238.1 coordinate 49,936,120, forward strand.
AAGGATTCATTAAAAACTAAGCGCAAGAAAACTTGGAGCAGAGAACTTGTGCAGTAAAAACATGGGGTTTACATGAGCAGAGGAAGAGATTTGGAAAAAGTACAAATTTTCTTCCATAAAGACAGAAACTAGTATTTTATTTGAAATTATGATTTTTAGAATTAAATATTTCAAGCCTTGTTTTTATGTTGCCATATACGTATGGAATATACCGCTAATGTACCGTCTTTGAAAGGTCCAAACTACTAAACATTCAGTCCCATTCACCCCCACACACACCCATTCACACACTGATGGCAGCTGTGCTGTCTCACACTGGCACTAACCTATAACCCCCAGGATCAATGTGGGGTTCAGTTTTGTCCAATGACACTTTGACACATGGACGGGCAAAGAGGTAATTGAACCTGTGATCTTCTGATCAGAGGTCAACCACTCTACCTCTGCAGCACATCCAATCACTTTGGTATTCGTATTTCAGATAATTTAAATATTTTCATTTTTTAAAATATTTTAATTAATTTTTAGTTTGTTCATGTGTGTGTTACCATGACAACACAAGAAAGATTTTGTAAACGTCTTTAATTCTGACACTTGTTATGTAATCAGTGAACATTAGATTATTAATTTAAACAAAAAGTAGTAACTGCAGTTTATATTTTTTAGACCAAGTTTAGTGAAGAAAAGATTTTCCTAAAAATGTATTCAGGAAGAGGCTGATAAAGAACCAGACGAGTGTTTGTGTCTGGTGTTCTTGTTATTCATGTTTTCTAGTAGACATTAGAACTGTTCCTCTGTTTTTTATTTTGGTTCTCATTGTTCTGTTCCAATCTTATCTATGAGGAATAAAGTGGGCGTGAACATCAGTCAGAAGTGTGGAGTCTTTCTCACAGTGTGGGTTTCTGCTGTTTGTGTCAGGAAGGATCTTGAGGACCAACCCAAAAACGACAGACCCAGGAATGCAACTTAATATTTATTGGGCTGAGGAGACTGGGGAGCTGGAGCTGGCAGTCCTCGGAATAGGCACCAGAGGGCGTTGCAAGAGGTGGGAGCCGCCAGCAGGCTAAGAGGAGAGTCGAAAAACTTGGAGAGAAGCGAGAAGGGGGGGGGGGGGGGGTCGAAGCGTGAAAACCTTGACTGAAGAAGTCCTCTAGAGGCCAGAGCTGGGGATGAGAGATTCTTGGGATGGATCCGACTTGGAATAGCAGTCTTGTGGAGAAAAACACGGAGTGAGAGCGTCGGCTGACGAGCAGCCAGAATGCTTGGTTTCCTGAAGCGTGACAGGTAAGTAGATGTTTGGGCTTGAGGACCTGGAGCGTCATCATAGACAGGGCGTGAGGTTAATAACTTGAACTTCAGCTCAAATCACAACAACAAGGTTGGTAGTCAGGCAAAAAGGCTAGACGTTCCGGCAATAACTGAGACGTGGCAGGCTTAAATACTGAGGCGTACAGGTGAGGAGAATCAGACCTGATGAGCGGCCGCTGAGAGGGAGGGGCAGCGGCAGTCATGACAGTACCCCTCCCTCAACGACCGGCACCCGACGGTCGGGCAGGGTGGTCAGGATGCTCACTATGAAACTGGGCAATAAGATCAGGGTCAAGGATGAACCGAGCAGGAACCCAGGAACGTTCCTCAGTACCATAACCCTCCCAATCTACTAGGTACGTCGTGGACGTGGCCTACAGTACCTAGTAGGCCACGTCCACGACGGCGAGAACAAAGCAGGCGCCTCACTGTATAAGCAGGACCCCCATCAATGAATCGAGCCGGTGGTGGGGCCACAGCAGGAGGGGCAAGAGGGCTGGTCTTGACAGGCTTCACCATGGAAGTGTGGAAGGTGGGGTGTATACGGAGAGTCCTGGGTAGACGCAGGCGAACTGCCACTGGATTGACCACTTTGGAGATGGGAAAGAGACCAACAAACCGTGGAGCCAGTTTTCTGTTCTCCACACGAAGAGGCAGGTTAGTGGTAGAAAGCCAAACCCTTTGACCCACTTGATAGGAGGGAACAGGAATCCTCCGTCGGTTTGCGGTGGTACGGTAGGTCTCCACGGTCCGTAGGAGAGTCTGCCGGGCCCTGCGCCAGGCCTGCTGACATCTGCGAACGGACGCATGGGCAGATGGCACAGAAACCTCCCCCTCCTGGGAAGCAAAGAGAGGGGGCTGGTAGCCAAACACCACCTGGAAGGGGGACAGCCCTGTGGCAGACGAAGGTAGCGTATTATGTGCATACTCAACCCAGACCAGATTGCGGGACCAAGATGCAGGCTCACGGCTACAGAGAAGACGGAGGCCGGTTTCCAACTGTTGGTTGAGCCGTTATGATTGGCCATTGGATTGTGGGTGAAAACCAGAGGACAGACTCACAGAGACTCCAAACAACTGGCAGAACTCCGCCCAGAACTTAGCAGTGAATTGGGGTCCCCGGTCCGAGACAATATCTCTGGGAAGGCCATGGAGACGAATGACGTTGTTGAGTAGGACCTCAGCAGTCTCCTTGGCCGTGGGGAGCTTGGGTAGAGCAACAAAATGAACCATTTTAGAAAAAAGGTCTACTACCGTAAGGATCACTGTCTTGCCCTCAGATGGTGGAAGTCCTGTGACGAAGTCCAGGGAGATGTGGGACCAGGGCTTTCTAGGAACGGACAGAGGCTGCAGAAATCCAGCAGGTGGGGACGTAGTTACTTTGACCTGGGCACATTCTGGACAAGCAGAGACATATTCATTGATGTCCTTCCTCATGTTGGGCCACCAAAAGCGCTGTCCAATGATGGAGAGTGTTCTTCTCTGTCCAGGATGGCAAAACATACGTGAGGTGTGAAACCATTGAATAACTCTGGCTCTGAGATCTACAGGTACGTAGAGACGTCCTACGGGGCAGGCAGAAGGAGATTGAGAGTCCTGGTTAGCCGACCTTACCTCCTCTTCTATGTCGGTACTGAGAACAGCGAGTCGAGCAGAGGTAGGCAGTATAAACTCAGGAAAGACCTTCTTCAGGGGGCATTCATCCCTTCGGGACAGTGCATCAGCTTTCACGTTTCGAGACCATGGTCTATAGGACAAAGAGAAGGTAAATCGGTTAAAGAAAAGGGCCCAGTGAGCCTGGCGTGAGTTCATCCTTTTGGCAGTTCTTAAATACTCCAGGTTCTTGTGGTCAGTAAACACAACAAAAGGAATTTCGGCCCCCTCCAACCAGTGCCACCATTCTTCTAATGCTTCTTTAATAGCCAATAACTTCTTTTCCCCGACATGGTAGTTTATTTCAGCGTTGGACAGACGGCGGGAATAGAAGGAACAAGGGTGCACCTTGTTATCCAAACTGCGTTGGGATAGAACTGCTCCGATCCCAGTGTCGGAAGCATCTACTTCCACAATGAACTGTTTACTGGGGTCAGGAACAACCAGCACAGGAGCCGACGTGAAGCGGTTCTTTAGATCTTTGAAGGCAGATTCTGCTCTCTGGTTCCAAGAAAAGCTCTGTTTGGGTGATGTTAAGGCATGTAGAGGTGAAGCGATTTTACTGTAATTCTTGATGAAGCGACGATAGAAATTGGCAAATCCTAGAAAACGTTGCAATTCCTTACGGTTTTCGGGTTTGGGCCATTCCAACACTGCCTGGACTTTCTTAGGATCCATCTTAACTCTGCCCTTAGCGATGACCAGACCCAAAAAAGAAGTGGTGGTGGCATGGAATTCACACTTCTCAGCCTTAACATATAGCTGGTTTTGGAGTAGGCATAGGAGAACCTTGCGCACATGTTGGATATGCTCAACCTCTGGAAAGAAAATATCAGGATATCGTCCAGATAAACAAAAACAAAGTGGTTGATCATTTCCCCTAACACATCATTAACCAGGTTCTGAAAAACTGCGGGAGCGTTGGTTAAGCCAAATGGCATGACTTGGTATTCATAATGACCTGAAGGTGTGTTGAATGCCGTCTTCCACTCATCTCCTTCCCTGATCCGCACCAAATGGTAGGCATTACGAAGATCCAACTTTGTAAAGATCCTGGCCCCCTGAAGGAGTTCAAAGGCAGAGGACATGAGTGGCAGAGGATAACGGTTGCGTACTGTAATTTCATTTAGCCCTCGGTAGTCAATACAAGGTCTTAAACCCCCATCCTTCTTCTTTACAAAGAAAAACCCTGCCCCAGCTGGTGAAGAGGAGGGTCTAATGAGTCCAGCAGCTAGAGACTCCTTAATATACGTCTCCATGGCCACTCTCTCAGGGACCGACAGAGTAAAAATGACCTCGGGGGGGAGAAGTACCTGGCAAGAGGTCAATGGGACAATCGTAAGGGCGATGTGGAGGTAGGTTGGTAGCTTTTACCTTATTAAACACTTCCTTAAGGTCGTGATAAGGGGTGGGTAGTTTAGAGAGGTTAGGGTATTTTTCAATAGAGATGATTTTCTGGCTAGGGGCTGATGGGGTTTCCATCGCGCCAAGGCAGTTTCTGTGGCAGTCAGTACTCCAGGTCAGGATTCGTCCTGTAAGCCAATCAAGCTGAGGATTATAACGTTGCAACCAAGGCAGTCCTAGTATAACGGGTAGGTCAATATTCTTGAGGATGTGGAATCTGACAGTTTCAGTGTGATTGTCGATCTGCATCTTAACAGGTTCTGTAACAAGAAGACTGTTAGTGATCACATGTCCATCAATGGCTTTGACACTCAAAGGGTGCTGAGACAAAGAAACGTTAACACCCCACTTATGTACAACCTCCTCTGCCATAAAATTGCCATCAGCCCCTGTGTGAAGGTTCACAAGTAGTCAATGGACAAAAATAGGTGTTTCTTGCAAGATCTTTTAATATTGTTTTTTTTTTGTAGTTTTTTTCTTTGTAAAGGAAGATAAAAAAGGTACAAAAACAGAATAGTTTCAAAACTAAAGTAATTTGGGCCCAACTGAAAACATAACTAAATGAAAAAAAACAAGTGGGACTAAACTGAACAGGCCTGACCAGACTTAGCCATTACACTGACACACTGGGGAAGCTTTATAGACAGGGACAAACCATACTGGACACATGAGGGAGAGGAAATTAACTAATCAAACATTCAAACTAATTAATCTGATTACAAAACAGAAAAACAGAAACCAAACATAATTCATATAATACAAAAGTAGTCTTCAACAACAAGTGGACTAGTAGTAGTAGTAGTAGTCTTTTTTATTTTGGACTAGTGAAACGAGTGTAAAATAACAGAATAAGACAAGAACGAGACAAAACTTGCAAAAACAAGAAAAAGACAAGTAAATTATATAAAACAAAACAAAACCAAATTATATAAACACCAGTCCAAAAGGGAGTGAGAAGAAGAACAATCTTATAAACTCTCACCCCCCTTTACCCTAAGCCCTTACTTTCCCACCATCAGAGTCCAGTGCCCTACCCAAGTGTATATGTACATACATACATGTAATTGTCATTTCCAAACAACATACAAATGAATAACAAAACGTATTGTCAAAGTATGCAAATTTATAAATGCTGACATTCTTTCTACATTCTTTTTTTTTCTCTTTTCTTTATTTTGCACATTTGTTTTGCACATCTCTTTACCTGCACTGTTTTGTAAATAGCTCTTTAAAGTATACCACATTTTCCTTGTTCTTTTTTTTATTTATATTATCTTAGTCTTTTTTTCCTGTCAGTTGTTATGGTAACGAAAAAATTTCCCACGTGTGGGATCAATAAAGTATTTCTGATTCTGATTCTGTATTTTTTTGTATTTGCACATATTTATCCATGATCATCTTCCTGTATCTATATTTAAATTCTTTTATGTTTGGACATTGTTTCAAGCATTTACTGGTTCTGTTCCACAACTTCACTCCACAAATTGAAACACAGAATCTCTTTTTATTTGTACGTGCTTTATGTATGACAAATTTATCTTTTTCCCTAAAATTGTATTTTTCCTCTTTTGTAATAAATAACCTTTGGATATTTGTGGGTAATAAGTTGTTTTTGGCCTTGAATATTATTTGAGCGGTACAATACTCTACTAGATCGTAAAATTTGAGTAATTTTGATTCTATGAATAATTTATTTGTGTGCTCAAGGTAACTGACTTTGTGTATGATTCGTATTGCTCTCTACTGAAGTATTGAAAGTGAATGTAACATTGTTTTATAGTTGTTCCCCCAAACCTCTACACAATAAGAAAAATATGGTAAAACTAATGTACAGTATAACATGTGGAGGGATTTGTGGTCCAGAACCAGTTTAGCTTTATTTAAGACAGAAATACTTGTGAATAGTTTGGCTTGTATGTAGCTAATATGTGCTTTCCAGGTAAGTTTGTCATCAATTATGACCCCAAGAAATTTATTTTCATAAATTCTTTCAAGTTTCACCCCATTTATGTGCATGTCAATGTTAATATTTTTACCCTTATGGTGACCAAATAACATCATTTTTGTTTTACTTAAATTTAGTGAAAGCTTATTTACATCAAACCACAGCTTCAGTTTTTCCATCTCTTTCTTAACAATTTCAATGAGTTGCTGCAAATCATCCCCATCACAAAACACATTAGTATCATCAGCAAATAGAACTAGCCGTAATTTGTTAGAAACCTGAAATAAATCATTTATATATAAAATAAACAATATTGGTCCCAGAACCGACCCCTGAGGGACACCACAAACAATGTCCAAACATTGGGAACAAGCACCTTCAACCTTTACAAACTGCTTTCTGTTGCTCAAATAGCTTCTGATCCAGTCTAGCACTAACCCCCTAATGCCATACCGATCCAATTTATGAATTAATATACAGTGGTTAATTGTGTCGAAAGCTTTTTTTAAATCAATAAATACCCCGATTACATGTTTTTTATTATCAATAGCATTTGTTATATTTTCTATTACATTCATCAGGGCCAGTGATGTTGATCGATTTGACCTGAACCCATACTGTCCTTCGTCCAGTATCTTGTGCTTTTTGATGAAAGAGTTTAATCGGGTTATGAACATTTTTTCCAATATCTTTGATAACTGCGGTAACATAGAATCTGGCCTATAGTTTGTGAAGTGATGCTTGTTCCCGGTTTTGTACAATGGTATAACTTTTGCAATTTTCATTTGATTAGGAAATGAACCTGTTTGGAATGATAAATTGAAGATATATTCTAATGGTTTCAGAATTCCACTGATTACTGTTTTCACCAAGGCCATATCAATGCCATTAACATCAGTAGAGAGTTTACCCTTCATTCCTCTCACGATCTTTAATATTTCATTTTCAGTTACTGGGTTAAGAAACATGCTACTGGGATTTCTGTCAATTAACATTTGCACATCCTTTCCAAATGTTCCTGGATCCGGGATTTGCTTTTCTAATTCAGGTCCCACGTTTACAAAAAAAATCATTAAATCTTTTAGCAATCTCTTCCCTTTGATCTATTTCTTCACTCTTACTAATAAAGTACTTTGGATAGGAGTCTTCCTTGTTACCCTTTCTTAGAATAGTATTAAGTATGCCCCATGTTTTTTTGATATTACTTTTGTTTTCCTCTAAAAGTTTTCCATAATATTCCTTCTTTGCATGTTCTTATGATCTGCGTTAGCTTATTTTTGTATTTTTTATATTTAATTTCGGCCTCTTTTGTTCCCTTTTCAAGTAGTTTTTATAAAGAGTATTCTTTTTCTTACATGCATTCTGCAGTCCTTTTGTAATCCATGGACAATGGAAATACTTAATTTTTTCCTTGAACTTTTTAATTGGACAATGTTTATCATACATCGAACCAAATATCCGCAAAAAATAATCATAAGCCTCATCAACAGTTTCTTTTTGATAAATCACATCCCAATTATGCTCAAGTAGCTCAGTTTTAAATGCATTGATGGAGGTTTCTGTTTTAATTCGTCTGTATCCCATTGAGAAATGCAACCTGTGGTTGACTTAACTACTGTCATATACTGTGAAAACTGGAAGATGGTCACTGATTTCATTAATTAGCAACCCATTAACTGTTTTATTTTCAGTGTCATTGGAGAATATGTTATCAATTAATGTTGCACAACTTGCAGTTATCCTACTTGGTTTTGTAATTCTTGGAAATAAGCAAATGCTTTACATGGTGTTAATAAATTCTTCAACTGCTTTAATCTTATGAGGATTTAATAGGTCAATGTTAAAATCCCCACATACAAACATTACCTTATTTTTATCCACGAACATTTTCTCCATCCAGCCTGTAAACATATCCATATTTGAGCCTGGTGTTCTGTAAATACAACTAACAACTAGATTTTTTGATTTTCTTGAGAGATTTCGATTGTTAAACATTCAAGCATATTGTCAGCAACAGCTGTCATGCTATTCACTACTCTGAAATGCAGAGTTTTATCCACATATAGAGCAACTCCTCCACCACCTTTGTTTAGTCTATTACAGTATCTGAGTTCATAACCCTCCAAATTAAAGTTTTAGACTCCCTTCTCTGCATTGAACCATGTTTCTGAAATTGCTATCACACTAAATCTTGTGAAAAATTGCACAAGTATTCCTTAATGTTATCAAAATTTGCATACATAATACAAAAGTATCTTTGTGTAATCTCACTGTGTAGTTTTTAATCATCAGTATATAAACAATAATGTTCAAATAAACATAACTAACAAACATTTACTAATAGTATTTTATATGTATGTATATATATATATATATATATATATATATATATATATATATATATATTTATTAAAAATATATATATCAATATATATATATATATATATATATATATATATATATATATATATATATATATATATATATATATATATATATATATATATATATATATATATATATATATATATATATTTTAATAGGTAGATCTTCAAGACATTGTCGATTCAAAAGTTACTCCATCCATCCATCCATCTTCCTCCGCTTATCCGGGACCGGGTCGCGGGGGCAGCAGTCTAAGCAGAGATGCCCAGACTTCCCTCACCCCAGCCACTTCCTCCAGCTCCTCTGGGGGGACCCCGAGGCGTTCCCAGGCCAGCCGAGAGACGTAGTCTCTCCAGCGTGTCCTGGGTCTTCCCCGGGGCCTCCGCCCAGTGGGACATGCCCGGAACACCTCTCCAGGGAGGCGTCCAGGGGGCATCCGGACTAGATGCCCGAGCAACCTCAGCTGGCTCCTTTCGATGTGGAGGAGAAGCGGTTCTACTCCGAGCTCCCCGCGGGTGGCCGAGCTTCTCACCCTATCTCTAAGGGAGCGCCCAGCCACCCTACGGAGGAAGCTCATTTCAGCCGCTTGTATTCGGGACCTCGTTCTTTCGGTCATGACCCATAGCTCATGACCATAGGTGAGTACTGGAACGTAGATCGACCGGTAAATTGAGAGCTTTGATTTTCGGCTCAGCTCTCTCTTCACCACGACGGACCGATAGAGCGACCGCATAACTACGGATGCCGCTCCGATCCGCCTGTCAATCTCACGCTCCGATCTTCCCTCACTTGTGAACAAGACCCCGAGGTATTTAAACTCCTCCACCTGGGGCAAGGACACTCCACCCACCGAGAGATGGCAAGCTACCTTTCTCCGGTCAAGGACCATGGCCTCAGATTTAGCGGTGCTGACCCTCATCCCAGCCGCTTCACACTCGGCCGCAAACCGCCCCAATGCACGCTGGAGGTCCCGGCTCGATGAAGCCAACAGGACAACATCATTTGCAAAAAGCAGAGAGGAAATCCTGTGGTCCCCAAACCAGATCCCTTCCGGCCCCTGGCTGCGCCTAGAAATTCTGTCCATAAAAACTATGAACAGAACCGGTGATAAAGGGCAGCCTTGCCGGAGTCCAACGTGGACCGGGAACAGGTCTGACTTACTGCCGGCTATGCGAACCAAGCTCCTACTCCGGTCGTACAGAGACCGGACAGCCCTCAGTAAGGCTCCCCGGACCCCATACTCCCAGAGCACCCCCCACAGGATGCCACGGGGGACGCGGTCGAACGCCTTCTCCAAATCCACAAAACACATATGGACTGGATGAGCGAACTCCCACAATCCCTCCAGCACTCTAGATAGGGTGTAGAGCTGGTCCACTGTTCCACGACCAGGACGGAAACCGCACTGTTGTTCCTGAATCCGAGGTTCTTCAAAAGTAACTCACACGGCAAAAAAGTGTGAGCACCCCTGATCTAGATGGACTTATCCTCCACAATTACAAAGTCGTTACAGAGTGATTTCTTACTTTCAAATTTACTTTGAAATGTCTACTTGTGTCTACTTGAAATTAACAGCCAAAATCACATGCTGGTCCAGACTTCCAAGCACAGGAGGACCAACATATGTAGAAGAATGTAGTTAATAGTTTTCATAAAGAAACATAGGCTACATCTCACGGCTCAGACACAGAGGAAAGGCTCAGTGCAGTTAGAAAAATACACCTGGAGTTAAATCTGCATTTTCTTTCTACCTTTAAAAAAAGTGCCAATATGTAGATACAAAAATAAAATATAACCTTTTGCACAGAGAAACGTGTGCATGCATCCAGCAAGTAGGCCTGGGCGATAAATCGATCAAATGAATTAATTCGAATTTTTTGTTACGGGCGATTTCAAAAATAACTAAATCGAGTTTTTATGTGGCGCATTTTTGGCTCCCCAGAGCTTCCGTAGCGACACGCGACAATTGACACACGAAGCAGCTAGCGACAGCATGGCTACCGGTGACAGTGGGACGTTTGTTCCCAAGAAAGGAATAAAGTCATCTGTTCTTTGGAACTGGTATGGGTTTACTGATACAGACGTGGAGGAATAGACCCCCCCCCCCCCCCCACGCTGAAAGCCCATCGGAGTCAAAGGCTCTCACGCGCGCCTGCGTGGCACGCGCTCAATCCTCTTAAACACGCACGCGCCCTGACACACACACATACTGATTCTACAACGCCTGTATAGTTAGTTCATTAGTTAGTTAGTTGTTACTGTTATTTGTTAATAAAGAATACTGCGTTGTAATTATTACTTGTACCGGTATATTCATTCGCGGCGCGGCCACCGTAGGATTTTGTTTTCGGAGGAGGCGGCCGCGAAGGGGGGGGGGGGGGGGGGGGGGGGGGTTGACCGCGACTCCTGCTGCTTCATCATCATCTCCGTGGAGAAGACGGGGTTTCTTAATTGAATTAAAACCTTAGAGCCCAGATCTGAGCTGTATTGTTATCCTTTAGAAAATGGTGCTACTGTCAAGATGAATGTTTGTTTCCTTTTAGTCTAGACTATAAAGTGTTACTTAAAACACAGCTGGGACTTTAAGTAAAAAAGTAACCTTTTTATTTTGGAAAAGTGAAAACAAGTTTAGAATAATGAAATTAGACAAAAACAAGACAAAAGTTAAATAAAACAAGACAAAATTATTTAAACACAAGTCCAAAGAGGGAGTAAGAAGAAAAGTCTTCTACTTAACTTTGATTCCAAGAGTGTTTTCATTTATTTATTATTCATCCCAGAAATGGGGGCTACATTTGTCTTGGGTTTGATTAAATAAAAGCAACATTTGCCTGAACTTGTCTGCCGTTTGTACTTATTGCTTTCTTTAAGTAGGGTGGGGGGGAAAAAAGGGAAAAAATCGGAAATCGAATTAAAAAAAATAAAATCGGAGATTTGGTGGTTCGTCACAATTTTCCTTTCTACTTTCTTATTCTTTGTCTGATTCCAGAAAGGGAGGCACCATTCCAAAGCTAGTGAAAAGAACTACAAGAAACAAATAACAAATCTATATTTATTTCCATATGATCAACTAAACATGACTAATGACTAGAATGGAGACAGTTTTCAAAGCTAAACAGATGTTTTCAGTAAATCTGCAGCTTGACCTAAATCAAGGACAGTGAGGAGCACAGAATCTGGAATCAAGAAGAATAGAGGTATATAGAAATATAGAATATGAATAACCAAGTGGCAGATCCTATTTAAACAGAATTCTAACATGGTCCTGGTGAATACTAGATTATGACTGGCTGATGGGTGTGATTTTATTTTTAGGCCATATCGCCCAGCCCTACCAGCAAGTATACACAAACAGAGATGAACAGCACTTCTCTCAACAGAAGTAGAGGAAAATAAAGCATATTGTCTGAGATGCTGTCAATTGAACCAACTCTTTGATGAGGAACAACTGCTCTACCTTCATGCCACAGACTCTTCCATGTTTCTGTTTATGCCATAAAAGAAACATACTTTCATTTTTTGGGGTTTATGGAAGGGCATTTATATACTTGAATGTAAATATCGCCTTTTTTGTCATTGATTTTTGAAAGTTCATCCGCTGGATCCTGTCAATAGGTGAAATCCTGGAGAAGTTTAAAGTTTGTACACTGTAAGACCTTCCCTCAGAATCAAGTAGTGAGCTGCATCGGTAAGTCTTCTGCATTTATCCTCTTATATCCTCTCATACTATACTTACATTTTTAGACATGCTATAATTTTTATCAACAGACCTAGGGTAGAGTTATTTTGACAATTGTCATTTTGTTTGCATTTTTTCCTGTATTAACTTATTTTAAAGAACCTAATGTGTCATTACATAGAACCCTTCCTAAAATATTAAAAATAGCTTTTTTTATTTATTCAACTCTTTTCAACGTTGAAATATTTACAGAAGTAAACATTTATGGGCACCATTTCAATAATTTTAAACATGACTTTTTCTGTTTCTTTTATTTTTACATTTTTCAAGTTTATGATACCAATTAAAACATTTTTTTTTTCAGAGAAATGTTATCCTTTTATTACGGAGCCCGTGTCCTGACATTAAGATATTAAAATATATCTTGTTCCCTCAGATTATTATCTCGTTCGCACGAAATACTTTTCCGTTCCCACAAGATACTATTCCATTCCCTCAAAATACTATTCCGTTCCCACAAGATACTATTCCGTTCCCTCGAAATGATTCTCTGTACGCCGGCAAAGCCGCTTTCAGCGGTAACTTCCGTGTCTCTGTGACCCATATTCGTTCAAAAAAGGAACATGAAAAACAAAAATGATCACTTTATTACTGTCTCAATAAATATAAGAAAAATATCAAAAGATTTATGATAACTAGGCTGCTTTGTCATACGATAGCTCCTGCTAGGCTACTACTAGCTCCGCCGCAGAGATCTTTGATGTATGCCGGCATTTTGGCAACTGGCTGGTCGGTTGACAGACAGACAGCTGATATTGTAGTTTAGGGTCCAATAGGAATAATAGAGAGCCGAAATACTATTCCATTCCCCTCAAAATACTATTCCGTTCCCTCGAAATGATTAACTCGTGCGAACGCAATAATACTTTGCAATAATACTCGCAATAATACTCTGTTCTAGAGTGTCCAGAAGCTGATTGTTATCAGAGTTGGAGTTCTAACCATAAATATTGATCATCATGTAATGAATATTGATCATCCTCACAAGACAAATAAAGTGACCAAAATAGAACCTTATTCACTTGTTAAAAAACTTGAGTCCAAATAAAAATGCTTAGGTCAACAGCAAACGCAGTCAGCTGGTCTCTCTTGCAGTTTATCCCACCAGGAAACTTTAGAAGGGACAGAATTCCACTTTTAGTAACCAGTCTGGTTCTGTCATTTATGATACTTGGAGAAGATTCTAGATGGCTGCAGAATTGTCTCTGGCTTCACCTGTTCAGTCTAAATAATCACAAATATTTTAGTTATCAATGTTTTTAGTGAATACTTTGGAAACCGCAAGCTTTGTTTATCCGTTGTGTCTGGATATCAATGAATTTGAAAGTATTTGGAGCTAAACAATGGCTGATAACACGCCATTGTAAGAAAGACGCCGACGGTGAGCACGCTTTAATTAACGCTAATTTAATTTATTATCAATTTAATTTAATGTGGTATTAGTGAAAAATACTCTTTGGGAAAGTTTTTCTATCAGAATTAATCAAACCTATGATGGGATTCTGTCTTTATGTTTTGTGGTTCGTCACAATTTTCCTTTCTTTTTTTTTTTTTTTTTTTTTTCTTAACTTGTCCTGTCCAACAGCTGGGCAGACAGACGAGAGCTGAGGGCCTCTTGTGTTGGACATATTTTGCTTTAACAAGAGGGGTTATTAATCTTCAGACAAACCAAAAGTATGTCTGAATAAACCCCTTTTGTAATTGAGGCCAAACTTTATTAATTTCAAACATGTCTGAAAATCTTTGGTGTTGGACCGGACGGAAAAGGAAAGAGGGGAAGAAGAGAGAGGGACGTTAGAGAGAGGGGGAGTAGGGGGTGATAATAGGAGGGGAAGGGGGATAAGACCATGAAGCAGCATAAAGCAACAAGTTTACTGGTTGTTAATCATTATGGTAAGGTTCAAATGTAGTACAAAAAGGGCGGAGCCTGTCCACACACACACTCAAATGTTATCAACACACCTGCTAGCTGCAAAAATGTCCACATGTCGACATGTACACAAAACAGATAGTGTTCACACGCATACTTATGCCTTAAAACCAACTAGTGTGAAATATTTCAATCATTCAGTCATGCAAACTGTTAGTGCAAAGGTGAGCTAACACCTGTGCTCAGGTGAGTGTTTATGTTCTTCTAAAATGGATGGTGGAATGTGAAAAGAAGGAGGGAGAGTGCCCAGCCATCCCCACCCCAAGACCCCCACCGCAGCAGCAGCGGCAGCCGGAATCCCCCCAACGCCCAACGGGAACCGGCAGGGAACAACCGCCGCCCGGGCGACCAAGCCCGCCACCCAGGCCAGGGCCAGCAGGGCCGCCGCAAGGCCCCCAGAGCCAGAGAGCAGGGAGGCACGGAGGGAAAGAGAGCGCCGCCCCAGCCCAACCAGGAGAGCAGCCCCCCCGCCGCGCCGGGAGAACCCAACGCAGGGCCCCACCGGAGAAGGACGCCCACAGCCCCAGACGAGCACCCCACCACCACCCAGGAGTTCCGGGCATCCCCCCGCCCCAACCCCAGGTACGAGCCAGGACCCCCCAAGGGAGACCCGCTCCGCACTCCAGGCAGCCATCTGCCCGGCCCACGGTTGGTCCAGGGAGGAGCGAGGCAGGGGCCCGCCGCCCCCGCCCAGGAGGGGGGAACCCCGGGGAAAAAAGAGGGCCCACAAGGGGTGTTGTAAATATGGCCCGACCAGGCTCGGCCACAGTTGGAAATTTGGCGGCGCCCAGCACTCAGGAGCAAGGACCAGAACCCACCCCCCAGGGACACGAACACCCCCGGCTCAGATGTAATGTGAACCCCCCCACCGCGCGGAGAGAGCACCGCCGGGCCCAGGAAGCCGGCACCCCGGGGACACGGCCGCCGTTGCAAAGGGGCCCATAATCCCCCCAAGGGAAGAGGCAGGGGACAAATGGTCCTAGGTCCCACCTTCCTTGCAAAATGTGTGTGCGTGTATGTGTGTTTGAGAGAGTGTGTGTGTGCATGGGTGTGTGTTTATGTTGGGATGTATATATTGAGGGGGGAGGGGTGTATGTACTAAGGGGGGTGCAGTTAAAATTGGCGGGTAGGGCACTAAGGGGACATCTCCTGATTACTCACAGTGACGTCCCCTCACCCTCCCCACCAAGGGGCCCTAAATGTCTAAGGTGTGGTTAAAATTGGCGGGTAGGGTGCTAGGAGGACATCTGCTGCTTGCTGGCAGTGATGTCCAAGCACCCCCCCTACCAAGGGCCCTACATGTTTAAGGTGCAAATAAAACCGAAAGAGGGGGGGCCCACTCCATACGGCAACCACAGGAGGGGGGCCACTGCCTAGTAAACCCCCCCCCAAGGCTCATCGCAGGCTAAGCCCCCCACCCCCTCACCCTATTATGAGGTTATATGAGGAAGGGGGTAAGTTGGGGACAGCCAATAGACTGTCCCCCGGTGGTCAAACAGCTGCCCCCCCCCCCCCCCCCCCCCCCCCCCCCAACAAGGGGGCCAGGCCCACCCAGCCCAGGGGCACCCCCGGAGGCGCCGACACCCCAGGCCCAGCACCACCCCCCCCCCCCCCACACAGAGAGAGAGGAGCCAGAAAGCGTTGGCCCCCCCCGGAGCAAGCCCAGGCCCCCACCCCCACAATTTTTCCTTTCTACTTTCTTATTCTTTGTCTGATTCCAGAAAGGGAGGCACCATTCCAAAGCTAGTGAAAAGAACTACAAGAAACAAATAACAAATCTATATTTATTTCCATATGATCAACTAAACATGACTAATGACTAGAATGGAGACAGTTTTCAAAGCTAAACAGATGTTTTCAGTAAATCTGCAGCTTGACCTAAATCAAGGACAGTGAGGAGCACAGAATCTGGAATCAAGAAGAATAGAGGTATATAGAAATATAGAATATGAATAACCAAGTGGCAGATCCTATTTAAACAGAATTCTAACATGGTCCTGGTGAATACTAGATTATGACTGGCTGATGGGTGTGCATTAAAAAGTGATATATCACAGGATAACCACACGGTGAAAAAAGAAGTTCCGGTCACCTAGCCTAAATATTTTGTATCACTGTGCCAGCTTCTTTAAAACAACCTTTAGCTTCATCATCAGGGGGGTATTCCAGGAAGCATGTTTAAACTAGCCTGACTTTAATCCAGAACTCTGGCTGAAATCCGCCTGAACTTGCTTACTCTGGGTATGTCTGTTCCAAAAGACCGGATATGAGTTAGCGTAATTACGCTCCACTTAGTAACCCTGGGTTAATGCACGTGCACAGCAGGTACATAAAGACATTCTCAATGGATCAACGATTTCTGGAGTCACCATGGAAACGCGTGGAGAAAAAAAGAGAGTGCTATACTTCAGTGAGACGGAGTCTGAGATTTTAATGATGGCATGTGAAGATTATACGTCCATCAAAAAAGTAACAGGGCTGGATCATCAGATCATCAAAAGAAAGAGTTTCTGCTTGGAGTAGAAGAACAAAGAAAACGCAGGAGTTTCTGATCCTGTTTCTATTTTCATTGTGGGAAGTATATACAGCAGGGAAAATAAGTATTGAACACGTCAACATTTCTCTCAAACATATTTCTAATCGAGCTATTGACATAGAATTTTCACCAGATGTCGCATCAACCCAAGTAATGCACACATAGAAAGAAATCCAAACATTTATGTCCATAAATGAAGTTATGTGTAAGAAAGTGAAATGGCACAGGGAATAAGTATTGAACACGCTTACTGAAATTGATTTAATACTTAGTCTAAAAACCTTTGTTGGTGATTCCAGCCTTAAGACGCCTCCTGTATGGAGAAACCAGTGGAATACATTGCTCAGGTGTGATTTTGGCCCATTCATCCACACAAACTGCCTTCAAATCTTCAAGGTTCCGGGGTCTCTTCTGTGAACCCGGATCTTCAGTTCTTTCCAAAGATTCTCAATTGGATTCAAGTCTGGTGATTGCCTGGGCCATTCTAGCAGCTTTCTTTTCTTTTTCTTCAACCAGTTGAGTGTTACCTTGGCTGTGTGCTTGGGATCGTTGTCTTGCTGAAAGATCCACCCTCTTTTAATCTTCAGCAGCCTGGCAGATGACAGCAGATTCTGATCAAGAATGTCTTCATACTTTTCTCCAGTCATTATTCCTTCAATGATATGAAGTCTACCAGTACCACATGCTGAAAAACAGCCCCACGCCATGATGCTCCCACCTCCAAACTTGACTGTTGGTATGGTGTTTTGGGGGTGATGTGCGGTGCCATTTTTCCTCCAAACATGTTGTGTCTTATGACATCCGAAGAGTTCAATTTTGGTCTCATCTGACCAGAGTATCTTCTCCCAGAATGTCATGGGTTTATCCAAATGTTGTGTCGCAAACTCCAAACGAGCTTCAACATGCTTCTTCTTCAAAAATGGAGTCTTGCGTGGTGTGCGTGCATGGAGGCCATGGCGGTTGAGTGCATTACTTATTGTTTTCTTTGAAACAACGGTACCTGCTGATTCCAGGTCTTTCTGAAGCTCTCCACGAGTGGTCCTGGGCTGTTGGAGAACCCTTCTGATGATTGTTCTGACTCCTCTGTCTGAAATCTTGCGAGGAGCACCTGGCCGTGGCAGGTTTATGGTAATGCCGTGTTCTTTCCACTTCCGGATGATGGCCCCAATGGTACTCACTGGAATTTTCAGAAGTTTAGAAATGCGCCTGTAACCAATGCCTTCAGTGTGTTTTGCAACAATAAGGTTGCGTAGGTCTTTGGACAGCTCTTTGCTTTTACCCATCATGCAATGCTTCTTGTCTAACACCTTGCTGGTGAGAAACCTTTTTAAAAGGCATCAATCAGGACTATACCAGCTGATATTACTTTGCACTGATGGGGGGCAGGTTAACCTTCTGAATACTGACAAACTCCAGCTGCTTTCTTGGCTTGCCAGACCTTTTTACCCCTCCTTTTCTTCATGTGTTCAATACTTATTCCCTGTGCCATTTCACTTTATTACACATAACTTTATTTATGGACATGTGACGATCTGGGGGTTAGCCCCGCCTTCAGCCCCAAAGGCTCATGGGAAGTGGGGAGCTTTTGGGTGAAACCTTGAGTCAGAGGGTTGTGAACTTAAGTGACCCTCCATGCTGTTTGGCTGTTTGGGGGTGTGAAAATAAATGGGCTATGATGCCGGAAAGGAGATTACGCAATCTGCCTCTTTCTCTTTGCTTCTCTTTCTGGGACTGTTCGGAGTCGTGTGGTGTATGGGGCACCGACAGCTCTCAAATTTCGCCAGTTAATTAGCAGCGCTTAGCTCCTGATTCCCCGACTACAGTGACGTACCAGCCGGGTCGTTACAGACATATATTTTTGGATTTCTATGTGTGCATTACTTGGGTTGATGCCGACATCTGGTGAAAATTTCGTGTCAATAGCTCGATTAGAAATGTGTTTTTTGAGAGAAATGTTGACGTGTTCAATACTTATTTGATAAAAGGCTCTCCAGCCTTGATTGCCGTTTAAATCTGCTGGAGATCCTCCATAAGGAATTCCAAGGTCTGCGAGAGTCTCTGGAGTTCAGCCAGCAGCAGGTGCAGGAGCTCGCAGCGGAGAACCAGGCCCTCAGAGAGACCGTGAAGATCTTGGGCCACGACACCGCCCGTCTCTCTGAGGAAAACCGATCCATCAAGGAAACCCTCCTGGATCTTCAGGCGAGGAGCATGAGGGACAATCTAGTGTTCGCAGGGATTCCAGAAGAGGCAGGAGAAGTCCCGGAGAACATTGTTAAGTCCTTTATAGAGGTCCACCTGAAACTCCCCAAGGAAGAAGTCCAGAAGATCTCCTTCCACAGGGTTCACCGGCTCGGAGGAAAAAGGCCGGACAATCAGCGTCCCCGTCCTATTGTTGCTAAATTTGAACATTATAAACAAAAGATGCAGGTAAAAAGTAGAGGGCGAGAGCTGAAAGACACACATTACAGTGTTAATGATCAGTTTCCAGGCGAGATCCTCCGCCGGCGGAAAATCCTCTTCCCGCTGAGGAGGAAGCACCTGTCTGCTGGAGCCCGCGCGGTGGTTGCCGTTGATAAACTTTTTGTGAATGGCAAGCTGTTCCGGGACCCAGAGGTAACACCCTGGCTGTGCTGAAGGCTTTCAGAGGCGCACTGACATCTGCGCTGCCCAGAAGAAACCCGCAAACTTATTTAATTGAATAGGAAATAATCGGATCATCAATAATCCACACCTCTCAGGAAAAGTGTTTTTTCTTTCTCTCACATTCATGTTTCTGTTGTTGTTTCGTTGTTTTTGTTTTTTGTTCTTTCTCTTTCCCTCTCTCTTTTCTCTTGTCCCCCCCCCTTCCCATGTCCTCATATGTGAATCAGGTAAAGTCAACGCAACCACGGTGAGTATTTATTTATGCACGGAACGGGCGCGCGCGCATACTAGCGCGCATAAGAGCATGCACACGCGATCCCGCACACACACGTTGATAAACTGCAAAAACCTCACTTAGGCTCACACAGGACGCACGTAACATGCAGCTCATAGCCAAGACACGTTCACCCACAACGCACAGCGCTTGTCAGTGTAGCAGGAACGCACAGCGTGCACGCGCACACGGACGGGCACACGCACTATTTAGCCTTGCACTCTCCCGGTTAGAACAGCTATGAACAGTCTTAACATCGTTAGCTGGAATGTGCACGGACTTGGTTCTGGGCCAAAGAGATTGAAAGTGTTAAATCACCTGAATGATCTTAAAGCAGATATAGCTCTGCTGCAGGAGACCCATTTATCATTATCAGCTGGTCATCTCCTGTGCTGTTCCCAGTATCCAGCTATGTATTCTGCCAGTTTCAACTCCAAACAAAGAGGGGTTGCAGTTTTGATTAATAAAAATGTTACATTTACTCATAAGGATACAGTTACTGACCCAGAAGGCAGATTTGTAATCATTAATATATCCATTCAGAACAAGGACTTTTGTATAGCCAGTATCTATGGTCCAAATGTTGACGACTCTTCCTTCTTTCACAGATTCTTCACCTCACTCTCAGTCCACTCTGACTCCACAATCATTATAGGAGGAGACGTCAACCTTGTTCTGGACCCTGAACTTGACAGACTCAGCACAGCAGCAAACCAGCGTACATGGCAGTCTGCAAGTATTCTAAAGCAGTACATGAATGATCTGGGTCTCTGCGACGCTTGGCGCTCATGTCATCCAAGCACTAAGGGGTTCACCTTTTTTTCTCCAGTTCACCATTCACACTCTCGTTTAGACTATTTATTAGTCAGTAACTCCCTTTTGAAAGAAATTAAAAGTTCCAACATTCATCCAATTATTATCAGTGATCATGCACCAGTTTCTGTTACTATTTCAAGGGAAGTACCCAGACCCTCGGGTTCAACCTGGAGGTTTAATACGTCTATGTTAAAAGACCAGGAATTTATTGAATTCTTTAAAAAAGAGTGGGCAACCTTCTTAGAATTCAACGATACTTCTGAAATATCACCAAGTATTCTTTGGGAAGCAGCAAAAGCAGTCATGAGAGGGAAAATCATCTCTTATTCAACGCATAAAAAACGCAAGGAGAAAGCAGATTTATTAGAATTAGGAAATAAAATAAAAACTCTGGAGACTGCTTATGCTGCTTCTGCACAGGAACACATACTGGGCGACCTGAAAAATTTAAAGCTGCAGTTAAATGACATCATCAATAAACAAACACAATTCCAGATACAAAGGCTTCGACTGGAAAGATATGAAAACTCAAATAAATCTGGCAAATTTCTAGCTAATCAGCTTAAAATTAATAAAGAAAAATCAACAATCACTTCGATTATGGACCAAACAGGGAATGTCACTCATGACCCGGTAAAAATTAATAATGCGTTTAAAGACTTTTATCAAAACTTATACACTCCACAGATCAATCCATCAGAACAAAGCATCAACTCATTTCTCAACAATATAAACCTGCCCAAGTTAAACGAAGATCAAATCACAAATTTAGACTCTCCGCTCTCGTTGTCTGAGCTTCATGAAGCTCTGTTACTTATGCCTAACAGCAAAGCACCAGGACCCGACGGCTTTCCTGCAGAGTTTTATAAGGAATTCTGGGAACAACTGGCACCAACGTTTTATAAAACGGTAAAATTTATCAATGAAAGCCAATCTCTACCACCTAACATGAACTCTGCCAACATTATCCTTCTTCTAAAACCAGACAAAGACCCCAGTCCTTCAAGCTATCGCCCCATTTCTTTAATTAATGCAGATGTAAAAATTATCTGCAAAGCACTAGCACAGAGAATAGAAAAAGTCACTCCTCACATAATTGACTTTGATCAAACTGGATTCATCAAAGGCAGACACTCGGATGATAATGTCCGCAGACTCGTTAACATAATAGACTTTGCCACCATCAAAAACCAGGAAATGACTATACTATCACTGGATGCTGAAAAAGCCTTTGATAGAGTAAATTGGAAGTTCCTCATTGCTGCCCTCCATAAGTTTGGGTTTGGAGAATCATTCATCAATTGGATCAAAATATTATATCACAACACCAATGCATCAGTTAGAACTAATAAACAGACTTCCAACAGGTTTTTTCTTGGAAGAGGAACTAGACAGGGTTGCCCACTCTCCCCCTCTCTTTTTGCAATATTTATCGAGCCTCTAGCTGCAGCAGACAGAAGACAGAATGAGAGTATTAAAGGAATTAAAACCAAACACAGCCATCATAAAATTAGTCTCTATGCAGATGACATATTACTGTTTTTAAGTAATATACATTCTGTAAATGAAACGGCAACAATCATTAATGAATTCTCTTCTATATCAGACTATTCCATTAATTGGAATAAATCTGTTTTATTACCACTGAACAGTAATGCGGAGCAAGGACTCACAATACCAGTCAAATCAGGCAATATAAAATATCTAGGTATTTATTTTTCCCCCAAAATTTCAGAACTGGTGCAGCTAAACTACACCCCATTACTGAAAAACATACAGGACGATCTAACACGCTGGACCAACCTGCCTTTGTCCCTTATGGGCAAGGTAGCCACGGTTAAAATGAAAATCTTACCCAAAGTTAATTATCTCTTCTCAATGATTCCCACACAACCGCCATTAAAATGGTTCAAAACATTAGACTCATCCATATCAAGCTTTCTATGGAACAATAAACCTGCAAGAATTAGTCTAAAAACTTTAAAATCTGCAAAAAGCTGTGGAGGATTAGAATTACCTAACTTCCACAATTACTTTCTTGCAAATAGATTACAATACATCTTAAAATGGTTAAAAAATAATCCAGAAACCAACTCATGGTTAGACTTGGAACAGGCGTTATGTGGAAAGATCAACCTGTCAGATCTTCCATTTATTAGTCAAATAGTTAAAAAACAGGATTGTTTCAAAAGTATTAATATAAATGCCACTTTAACAGCCTGGTGGGAATTTCTCAAAATATCAAAATCATCAATTCAACCGTGCAAAATGACACCCATCTGGAACAACCCAGACATCCTCATAAACAAAAAAATTATCCATTTCCCAGCTTGGCAAGCAGGGGGCATAAAACAACTAGAGCACGTAATTATTGACAGAAGATTCATAACTCCCCAGGAACTTCAAGACAAACATGGAATATATAACTTCTTGGAATATCAGCAACTTAAATCAATTATTACTAAAAAGTTTAAATACAGAGACAACGATTTAAAGCTACCAGATGTAGTTACCACTCTGATCAATTTCTCAATGAATAAAACTCTCTCCAAAATATACAAACTTTATGTAATTTAGATAACAATATTTCACTTCCGACAACAAAATGGGATGCGGATTTGAGCATCAGCACAGATGAAAGTTTTTGGTCAGAACTTTGTCTAAACACCTTTAAAATGACAAAAAATCCAAATCTGCAGCTAATCCATTTCAAAACTCTTCACAGAATTTACTACACTGGACAGATGATGTTCAAGATGGGTCTCAGTAACTCAGACATTTGTCAGCACTGTGACAGTAATCTACCCGACAATTACATGCATGCACTATGGTTCTGCACGCCTGTCCAGGCTCTCTGGCAGCAGGTATGTGCCGATCTATCAGTCTGGCTTAAGGTTTCAATCACAGCTTCACCGTCACTTTGTGTGCTTGGTGACATGAGTGCCATCGATGTAGAAGGAGGATTAGGCTCTATCATTTTCATAACTCTTTGCATTGCTAAAAAAACTATTTTAATAAATTGGAAAAGCAAAAAAAATATAAATATAAGTCAACACAGAAATCTGCTGCTTGATCATATCAGCTTGGAAAAAATGTCAGCCCAAAGTTCAAGTAACTTTGAAAGAATTCGGTCTCTCTGGTCTCCCATAGCTAACTCCGTGACTTAGGGGGTGGGGGGGCATGGTCGTCGCTGCTCCTTGCCCTTCTGCCGTGGGCCGGGGTGGGGGTCGGGGCCTCCGGTGCCTGGCCGGGGGTGGTGGGGGCTCCGTTGGTCGGGGGTCGGGTCCGGCGCCTGGGTGGGGCGGCCTGGGGCGCTGCGTGGTCCTCTGCGCTTGGGGGTGGGGGTGCGTGGTGGGGGTGTGGGGTGGTGGTCTGGCTTGGCTTGGGGGGGTGGTCCCTTTGCCTGTGCTGGGGGGGGTTGGCGGGGGGCGCTGCTCGGGGGGAGGGCCCAGCGGCGCTAGATGGGCTTCCCGTCTACACCTGGGGCTGGGATCGGCCCTTCCCTGGCTCTGGACGGGACAACCCTCTTGGGGCCCCCGGTCGCTCTGGGTGTCATCCGCTTCGGCTGCGGGGTCTGGGGGTGGGGTGGGGTGGGGGTCTTGTCGGCCCGGTCCTGTGGGGGGGCATTCTGGGGGAGGGGGGGGGGGCACTATTGGTACGGGGCAGGGGGGGTTGACGGGTCGGGGTCTCCGCTGAGGCCATCGGCGGTTTCCCCGGCCGGTTGGCTGCCTCGGTCCCGTCGAGGCCTGACCAGAGCTCTTCTAGGGCCGGCGTTTGGGGGTGGGGGCCTGGGCTTGCTCCGGGGGGGGCCGGCGCTTTCTGGCTCCCCTCTCTCTGTGTGGGGGTGGTGGTGCTGGGCCTGGGGTGTCTGCGCCTCCGGGGGTGGGGCCCCAGGGCTGGGTGGGCCTGGCCCCCTTGCTGGGGGGGGGGCGGGGGACGGCTGTTTGACCACCGGGGGACAGTCTATCATCTGTCCCCAACTTACCCCCTTCCTCATATAACCTCATAATAGGGTGAGGGGGTGGGGGGCTTAGCCTGCGATGAGCCTTGGGGGGGGGGTTTACTAGGCAGTGACCCCCCTCCTGTGGTTGCCGTATGGAGTGGGCCCTCCCTCTTTCGGTTTTATTTGCACCTTAGACATGTAGGGCCCTTGGTAGGGGGGGTGCTTGGACATCACTGCCAGCAAGCAGCGGATGTCCTCCTAGCACCCTACCCGCCAATTTTAACCGCACCTTAGACATTTAGGGCCCCTTGGTGGGGAGGGTGAGGGGACGTAACTGTGAGTAATCAGGAGACGTCCCCTTAGTGCCCTACCCGCCAATTTTAACCGCACCCCCCTTAGTACACACACCCCTCCCCCCTCAATATGTACATCCCAACATAAACACACACACATGCACACATACACTCTCTCAAACACACATACACGCACACACATTTTGCAAGGAAGGTGGGACCTAGGACCATCTGTCCCCTGCCTCTTCCCTGGTGGGGGGTACGGGCCCCTTTGCAACGGCGGCTGTGTCCCCGGGGTGCCGGCTTCCTGGGCCCGGCGGTGCTCTCTCCCCGCGGTGGGGGGGTTCACATTACATCTGAGCCGGGGGTGTTCGTGTCCCTGGGGGGTGGGTTCTGGTCCTTGCTCCTGAGTGCTGGGCCCCGCCAAATTTCCAACTGTGGCCGAGCCTGGTCGGGCCATATTTACAACACCCCTTGTGGGCCCTCTTTTTTCCCCGGGGTTCCCCCCTTCTGGGCGGGGGCGGCGGGCCCCTGCCTCGCTCCTCCCAGGACCAACCGTGGGCCGGGCGGATGGCTGCCTGGAGTGCGGAGTGGGTCTCCCTTGGGGGGTCCTGGCTCGTACCTGGGGTTGGGGCGGGGGGATGCCCGGAACTCCTGGGTGGTGGTGGGGTGCTCGTCTGGGGCTGTGGGCGTCCTTCTCCGGTGGGACCCTGCGTTGGGTTCTCCCGGCGCGGCGGGGGGGCTGCTCTCCTGGTTGGGCTGGGGCGGCGCCCTCTTTCCCTCCGTGCCTCCCTGCTCTCTGGCTCTGGGGGCCTTGCGGCGGCCCTGCTGGCCCTGGCCTGGGTGGCGGGCTTGGTCGCCCGGGCGGCGGTTGTTCCCTGCCGGTTCCCGTGTGGCGTTGGGGGGATTCCGGCTGCCGCTGCTGGTGCGGTGGGGGTCTTGGGGTGGGGATGGCTGGGCACTCTCCCTCCTTCTTTTCACGTTCCACCATCCATTTTAGAAGAACATAAACACTCACCTGAGCACAGGTGTTAGCTCAACAGACTGAATGACTGAAATATTTCACACTGGGAGCTTTAGGGTTCTGCGCAGTATCTTAGCTGTTCCTAGCACTGCGCTTTTCTGGACTGAGAGGTCTGAGGTCTTTCCAGGTATCTGTTGTAGCCATTGGCATTCTGTGTTTTATGTTATGTCTTTAAGTTCTGTGTGGTCTTTCATTTCACTAAATACTAGGGGTATTAGGGATTCTGTTAATAGAAAATCACTTTTTTATTTTGCAAAAACCAAAAAGTTCAATGTTGTTGTTTACAGAAACTCACTCCAACGAGACTGATGAAAAGTTTTGGGCCAATCAGTGGGGAGATAAAATCCTTTTCTCTCATGGCACCAATCGGTCAGCAGGGGTCGCTATATTACTGAATAGTTTTTCTGGCAAGCTTTTAGTTACAAAAAGAGATGGTTCTGGTCACTGGTTGATTTGTGTTTTTATGAAAGATGATAAATTTATTATTGTGGCAAATGTATATGGATATAACTTTGCAGTGCAAAACAAAATGATGTTTTCAGATTTTACAAATTCTGTTAAAGAGTTAAACCAAAGATATCCTAGCAATAGTTTAATCATTGGAGGTGATTTTAATATGGTGGAAGATGAATACCTTGACAGATTTCCCTCAGCATTTCAAACTCATCATTATAATCCAGTTCTTCTTCATTTATGTAGAGATTTAAATGTTTCTGATGATAATCCTGATGCTCCAGCGTTCACCTGGTTTAAACCGGACGGATCTGCTAAATCTAGGTTGGATTTTTGGTTAACAAATGAAAATCAACAGAATTTTACATCAATAGCCAATATTTCTGCTGCACCATTAACAGATCATTCTATGATTAAACTTATTATTCAACCTCGCAATAATCCTAAAAACAAAGGTTACTGGAAGTTCAACTCTAGTCTATTAGAGGATGAAGTTTATTCTCAAGCGATTATAAATGAAATCCAAAAGATAACTAAAGACAGACAGTTTACCACTCAGAGGGAGAAATGGGAATTTTTCAAATTCAAAGCAAGACAGATTTCCATAACTCACAGCAAAAGATTGAGTAAAGATGGTAAACAAAAAGAAATGGAAATGATCAGAGAAATTAACTCTATTTGTTGTAAATCTCTATTGAGTGAAGGTGAGAAACAGAGACTTTCATTATTGCAAACCTCGCTGGATAACATGTACGTCTCTAAAGCCAAAGGTGCTTTTATTAGATCCAGAGCTAAATGGGTTGAAGAGGGAGAGAAAAGTTCAGCTTACTTCTGTAGACTAGAAAAAAGGCGACAAGAGAAAAATGCTGTTAACAGACTGCTAATTAATGGCAGGGAAAGTACAAATACGGAGGAAATTAAGAGAGAAATTTTCCAGTTTTACAGTGGGCTGTACTCTAATTTCTAATCTCAGGATGCTGATCGCTTCTTTAATCACATCAAGGATTTGGCTCCTAAAGTGGATGAAAACTTTAAACAAGTGTGTGAAGCAGAAATCACTATGGAAGAAGCAGAAAAAGCCATGAGAAGTTTAGCTTTAGATAAATCTCCAGGATCTGATGGGCTTACTATTAACTTTTACAGACATTTCTGGGAACACTTGAAAGAGCAGTTTCTGTTGGTCATAAAGGAAATGATCCTTCCATCCACCTTGAAGCAGGGCGTCATCACCCTGATTCCTAAACCTGGGAAAGACGCCAGACTAATTGATCATTTGAGGCCAATATCCCTCCTTAATAGTGATTATAAAATGTTAACCAACATTTCTGAATCTAGATTAAAATGAATCAGATCATCTCAGACACACAATCAGGATTCTTTAAAGAACGATCAATTCACAATAATATCCGGTTAGTTCTTGATCTGATTGACTATAATCAATTAATTGAAGATGATGGCTTCATTTTATTTTTGGATTTCTTCAAAGCCTTTGACACGGTTGAACACAAATTTATGTTTCAGACTTTAGAAATATTTGGATTTGGACCTAATTTCATAAGTTTTGTTCAAACAATCTATAATGATACAAACAGTGTAGTTATTTTACCAAATGGCATTTCTCCCAGGTTTTTAATTAACAAAGGAATTAAACAAGGCTGTCCAATTTCACCGTTACTTTTTATAACAGCAACAGAAATGTTATCAATACTTATTAAAAACTCTGATTTCAGTAAACTCAATGTTCTGGGAGAACAGTTAGCCATCACTCAGCTGGCAGACGACACGGCCACATTCATGAAGGACAGTCATCAAATACCTGAGATCATTCAGACCGTGGATTTCTTCTCTAAAGCATCTGGTTTAAAACTAAATCTCAGCAAATGTGAATTATTACCAGTTCACCATTCTGATCAGTCAGTAATTCATAACATTCCTGTTAGGACTGTTGTGAAATATCTTGGTGTTCATATCACCAAAGACAGTAAAACAATGGAGGAAATGAACTTATGGAAAACTTTAGAAAAATGTAAAGTCAATTTAAACATGTGGTCACAGCGAGACATTTCTATTCTGGGCAGAGTGTTTTTAACTAAACTAGAATGTTGATCCAGATTCATTTATCCAGCATATTCACTCCCAATTCCTAAATCTGCAAGGAAAGCAATAAACCAGAACAATTTCAACTTCATCTGGAAAAACAAAACCCATTCCATAAAAAAAGGAACAATAATTCAGGATTACAGTGCAGGTGGACTTAAAGCCATAGACTTTGAACGTTTGGATGGTATGATTAAAATAAATTGGCTTAGGTCTTTTCTGCAAAATGAAAGAAATATTTGGTTTCATATTCCTTCAAACGTTTTCTCTCATCTAGGGGGCATTGAGTTGCTTCTAAAATGTGACTTTGATTACAGAAAACTTCCTATTAAACTTATCATCAGCAGGTGTTACTGTACTGGAAACTCATCTACAAACATAACTTTAGTCCACACAATACTCCCATATGGAACTGTCGGTATGTTTTATGTAGAAACAAATCTTTATTTTACAAAAATTGGATTGATAACGGCATTTGGTCATTACTACATATTATGAACGACAATGGAAACATTATCTCATTTGAAACTTTTTCCAGTAAGTTTAAATTAAATGATAGAAAACAATATAACAATGTGATCAAAGCCTCAGACTTTGATCCAAATGTCCTCCAGTTTGGTTCAAAATGTTCAAGTTCAGCTTCCATCTCTGTTGTTTGATGGTCGACCGGTTAATTCAAAACTTCCAAACTCATTTATACGATCTTTATTTGTTAGAGAAATGTTTCCAACATTTGACAAAAATCATTCTATGTCACAGCATTACACAAGAGAGGAAATAAGCAAGTTGAGGTCTCAGTTCATTAAATATGGAGAGAAATTAGACTCAGTCGGATTTGTGCGTGCGTAATTCTTGATTTGTGCGTAAATTAGGATTTGTGTATGCATATTTCTTGCTTTGATCGTGCGTAAATTAGGATTTGTGCATAAATTTGGATTTGTGCGTGATTTGTTACTCACATAATACGTTTTGTGTATAAGTTAAAAAAAATATAAAATGATAAAAATACAAAATGCAATTTACGTATGCACAAATCAAGATTACAACAGCTTGAAACTACTTACACACACACATCTTTAAAAAACACGCACGAATCCTTTGTTACGCACACACGACGCCAAAGTTACGCACGGACCTACCCTGAGACTGTTTTCACGTCTCACAAATTCGTCCGTAAGTGCTGCGTTTAAATACCAGTGGAATGCTCGGTCATTACAATTTTCCTATCAGCCTTCCCTTCTAAACGTATCCAGACAATGACTCAATCAATACATGAAGACAGTAGATGTTAGTGTTGAACATAGAGGCTACTTACTTCGGGGCGCTGACCACCGAGATGGGCCGCCATTCTTCCCGTGACTCTCTCAGTCTGACTGCCTTTGAGTTTTCCGGAAGAAAAAAAACAGTGCCCCCTACTGGTCGTTCGTGTTACGCATTTTGGATCAATTCGGTGTCTCGGAGAATAATATACTTTTAATATATATATTAGCGTTTAAAAGCGAACGTCATATTCTCAGATAATAATTTTTATTTTCCTTTAAAGTTTTTTTAAGCCCTGCTACACCCACTGAAGGAAATACGTTTAGAAGGGAAGGCTGATAGGAAAATTGTAATGACCGAGCATTCCACTGGTATTTAAACGCAGCACTTACGGACGAATTTGTGAGACGTGAAAACAGTCTCACGGTAGATCCGTGCGTAACCTTGGCTTCGTGTGTGCGTAACAAGGGATTCGTGCGTGTTTTTTAAAGATGTGTGTGTGTAAATAGTTTCAAGCTGTTGTAATCTTAATTTGTGCATACGTAAATTGCATTTTGTATTTTTGTCATTTTATATTTTTTTAACTTATACACAAAACGTTTTATGTGAGTAACAAATCACGC
Source organism: Oryzias latipes (assembly GCF_053564925.1). NCBI lineage: Eukaryota > Metazoa > Chordata > Actinopteri > Beloniformes > Adrianichthyidae > Oryzias > Oryzias latipes. Next base: position 49,966,446 of record NC_136238.1, read on the forward strand.
ACAAATCCAAATTTATGCACAAATCCCAATTTACGCACGCACAAAGCAAGAATATGCATACACAAATCCTAATTTACGCACAAATCAAGAATTACGCACGCACAAATCCGACTGAGTCTAATTTCTCTCCATAATTAAATATCCAATTTTCCCAAAATACAAAGAAATCCATTTTAAAATAATGAATGCAGTCTATCCATGCAAAGAACTGTTACACATACGTTTTGGTTTTCCAGAAAATAACTGTTCTTTTTGTGATATAAATATGGAAACACTTGATCATTTGTTTTTTGAATGTATATATGTTTACAGTTTTTGGGAGGATTTCTTTTTTTGGTGCTCTTCAAAGTTTCCCTTTCCTATTTCTATTCAATACAAAAGCACATTATATTATTTGGATAGTTTCTGGTGATAATCTATTTGATTTGACATTCAATACCTTGTTAATATCTGGTAAATTTTTCATTCACAAGTGCAGATTCTTAAAAACCAAACCATTATTCAATACATTTCTTAAAGAAATCAGTTTATATTTTAAATCTCTGACATTGATGAAAAACACAAATGCAATAAAACTGTGTATTTTCATTGAAGATCACATGCTGTATCACAATCCCTAGTATTGTAAACTACAATTCTATATATTTTGTTTTATTTATTTATTTATTTTCTTTTTCTCTCTCTTTTTTGTGTGTAGTTATTATGTGTATGTTTAAAGTTCAAATAAATTGTTTTTTTTTTAAAAACTCGATCGGCGAAAAAAAAATTCTTGTGACGTCATATCCGCTTACCAAGCATTTTTGACAATAGTATTTTTGTTTTTTAGACTTTTTATTAAAATATATTTCGTGACTTAAAAATGTTGTAAATTATTTTCGTAAAAAAATAAATATTCGGATTATCGAAATGTAAAAGGCTTTTTCAGAATGAAGTTATCAGCGTGACCCGGAAGTAAACAGCAGCGCGGCGCTAGCAGCTTGAAGCTAGCTTGTGTTCAGAGACCGGCGGCGATTTTGTCCGGACGTTCGTGAAGTTTTTGGACCCAAAGGAGGATACGAACTGTCAGCATCAAGTGAAAAAGCAGCGTAAAGAGCTGTCCCTGACTTCCCGCCTCGTCTCACTACAGACATTTCTTCAACAAGACTTCAACAGGATGGCGGCGGATGTAGATTATCGTCTGTGGGAATGGTTCACAAACTTGCACTCCGCTGCAGGTATTAAGTACCTGTCTGTTGCTTAGCACTTCAACTTGGACGACTTGTCGCTGTGGGCCCGCGATGGGGTTGGTTGATGGTTCTGGTTGTTTTGATGCAGACAGCTTTTCTCAGTACGATAAGTACAACCATATCTATATAAGCAAATCTTGGGAGGGGGGGGGGGGGGGGTCTTTCAAGTCCACCTGAGTGACGATGGAGGGATGGTCCTTCTGGCTTCCCTGCTGTGGAACTACTCTGCTCTGCAGCTGGTGGAGCCAGAGGTCCAGGCGCCTCCTCCTGCGTCGCCCCGGCCTGCCGTGCGGCGAGTCGCTCCTAAGGTGGTTGTGAGGGAGCCCCCTGTGTCCCCTCCTCCAACCAACCCTTTTGAGTGGGCTTGCAAGGTAGGGAAGGCAAAGGTAAGCGTCAGCTCAGATTTTTAAAACAGATTTTTCCTGTTTTAAACTTGTCCATGTGTTCAAGGTGAATCCAGCTTCCTGAAAGCCAGACCAGAAGTGGCGTGTGCAGAGCAGGTCTGTGGGACAAGGAAGGGACTAGATCAAGTGTCTAAATAGTTTTCTTTTTTTCTTCTTATCCATAGAAAGCAGGTCAGTTTTAGGAAAAATAAAACTGCAGTGTGTGTGTTGTGTCCACATGATAACATTTCTGTGTTTTCTATTCCTCAGGCTGCTCCTCTCCCGGTGTCGCCCGTGCGCTTCAGCCCTGCTATTCTGGATCTGATGGACAAATTCTACCCGTCAGATCTGGACTGTGCTGGAGCTGCTGCGCCTGTTCCCGCTGGGAACAAGGTAACTGTTTTGTCTTGATGCTTAGAGTTCAGAATAGCTTTATAACTGCTCCTAAATACCTTTTTCTGGTGTTTGTCATCATTCCTCAGACGTCTCATGCTAGGCATTGCCGGAGGGCTGTGGCTGCATTCCAGAGGGCTGCCCCCAGGTAAGAAGAGGACACATTACAGTGTAGATTGTTGTAGAAACAGATTTATAAATTAGATGTTTTTCATAAACATTTAATGCTGTGTATTTCTGTGTTCTTTTGTTTTTCACTAAGGCGGAGGTCCCCGAGCACGTGGAGGTGAAACCCCGGCCTTCACCTGCCAGGCGTGCCAGGAAGGAGAGGGTGCCGGCCCAGGTATAATGACTTTGTATTTTTTTTCTGTCAAAATGCTGCAGCACCTAGTTTATGGTAAAAGTCTGACATTAAATACATTTCATGTTAGTGTGCGGGACCGCGTGGGGGTGACACCTAGGTCTCCTACCAAGGACGTGACGGTGGAGCGGCCTGTGGACCAGATGAGAGGAGAAAAAGGAAAAGCTCAATAGTCTTTAGAAGTGATTTTATTTATGGTCATTTTAAGATTGACATGTTTGATGTGTTCCTACTGAAGGAAAGAAATCGTCCGCTTTTCAGTTCTTTCCATCCATGCGTGTTCGTCAGTCGAGAGTGGTAAAACAAACAAGGATTCAACCGGTTTAAAAATACACGAAGTTTATTTCCCTGCCAATAGTTCTAAAGCACAGATTAAAACATTAATGCAAATATATCTCGATTCTCAAGTAAAGATCTACTGACGCACAAGTTACATGCGAATTATTCGTAGATTTTCCCAAGAACATTGGAAAACTTTAAAACCAGTCTTTTTAAGATGTGTTTGAATCCCCGCCTTCCGGAAAGATCATGGTCGCTGGATCTCCGCCCCTGGTCGCTCTGATTCGTCAGCTGATAGCCCGCCTGCTTCCTCTGGCCAATAGCTGACGATTGCCAACTTCAGATCCGCTCCGCCTCTCGGGGGCCCGTTTCACCGGCGCACACCGTCCGATGATCAAAAGAGTCCCCATCTGGTCAGAGTAAATCATTCCTGGACAACTCAAGGTTCCTTTTACCGGTATCCCGAGCAAAGGTCAGCTCCAACCTCCACATGAGAACACGAATCTTCACACTTTCCCAGGGGAAGAATCTTCAACCCAGATGGTACGGATGTAGACCATGGCATATTTATTGCACCTATGGAAAACACCTAACTTTGCACAAAGAACATCCTATTTCTTCACAGGATGCTGCAACCATAAAGAAAAAAGGAATGTCACACGACCATAAATCTGGATTGGTCAACATAAGTTCACTTCACACTAAGGATAAAGCTGCAACATAATAAAGAATAAGATATTAAAACATACATTTTCTACACTACTTAAGCTTTTGTTGTGTGCTCCTTTATTAACAGACATGATTCTTGGGCAAATATGATCAAAATGCTTCCTAAGCCTTAAATTAATAACCAGTACATTTATGAATTTGATTTTAGGTGTTCAGGTTCGATTTATGATTTAATGCAGAAAAAGAACATTTATGTTTTTTCCTTGAAAGTAATGTTTTTTTTCTATTTTTCTAAAGGAACAACAGCAGTGTGGACGGCCTGCTGCAGGAGGTAAGAATAGCAGCAAAGGTAAGAGCTGTTCTCCTTCCTGCATCTGCTGTGTGGTTAAGCCACGTTCAGATCCCATAATCTCGTTTGGTCCCTCTGAATGTAACAGTGAGATGGTTCCTGCTCCTGCCAGTTCTAGTGTTGAGGCTGTGTCAGATGATAGTTCAGCTGACATGGAGGTTGGTGTGACGTTTGGCTCCTCGGATGATGAGCTGGTAACATCTGAGGTCCAGGAGCCTGGTCCTGTTCCTGCTGCTGGGACGTTAAAGTTCCCCAGCATCAGAGGATCGTTTCACCAGGGCAGTGAGCTGTTTGGGAGCAACAGTGCATGGCCATCTCTTTGGTGGCTGCTGCCAAGCACACTGTTAAAGGTGTGTTTCAGTGGGACAGTTGTGAGTTGGATTCTGTGCTGCTTGCTGGAGATCAGGTTTACTCGGACCTGCAGAGACAGAACAAAATCACTGACTCTGCAGGTTTTCTGAGAGTGACTGATCTTCCAGGTCAAGTAGTGGTAGATGGGGTTGAACTGTCCTGTGTTTTTGGGGAAGTTGTTAGCGGGGATGCTAGAATCTATTCGGGTGAGTTTGTAGATGTGGGTGTGTTGGTTCCCCTGAGGGAGGGGCTGGCTAGGATGACGGCACAGTACAACACGTGTCTGCTGACGCTGTGTGAGAACACGTGTGCCGTCATTGCTGAGAATGGACGCTGGGCTATTGTAGACTCCCATTCTCGCAGTCCTGAGTGAACAGGTGTATTATTTTGACTCTGTGGGTGAAGTTCATGACTCCCTGCAGAGGTCAGTCCAGGGCATTGTGTTGACTCAGTCTGAAATAGTTGGTGTGGTTCTCTTTTCTGCTTCAGAAACGTTTGGCCCTTTCTTAGGAAGTCCTGCAGAAAGTAACTCCCTGAACCTCTGCAAAGAGAGCCTCTTCCATGACACTTCATTAGATGTCAATGTAGAAGCTAAAAAGACGGCAACAAAACGAAAAATTGAATTAAAAAGTGATAATGCAGGCCCTTTAGGTGAAAGCCTGAAGAAAGTCAAATTGGATGATGTTGCTGTGGAGGAACAGGATGTCATTTTTAGTCAGCCTGAGCAGGAAATTTTCTATTTTAACCCTTTAAATCTGGATGTCTGCCAGGCTCTGTGCTCAATGTTAAATATTGAGTTCCAAAATTTTAATGCCCCACCTGCTCCTCCCATTGGTTTGTTAGGGCCCCCCTGCACCAACCAAAGAATCATTGGAGATGGAAATTGTTACTTTAGGGCCATCTCTCAGGCTGTGAGCGGATCCCAAAACAGCCACAGAAAAATTTGGTTAGCTGTAGTGAAACAATTGGAAGCAAACCCACATCTGTACAGCTGGGTAATTGGCCATGAGTTCTCCTCTGTGGCTGAGTACATAACCAAATCTAGGATGTGTTTCGTTAGTGTTTGGGCCACAGACGTAGAAATTCAAGACACGGCTGATTTATTACAGTAGGAGGAAACGTTTTTGTATTGTTTGGTGGCAGGTGGCTTCGGCACCAGAGCAGCGCTCGACAATTACGTGAACACGCCATTTATATAGAAATTTGTCGTGGAACACATTTTGAGACTGTTGTGTGCGTTAAAGATCCACAACAGGACCGCTGTGCTGGTTGTTGTCCCTCTGCCAACAAACAACCAAAAACATATCACACACGTTCATATGCCAAAGATGACATTTGTTCTACAGGCATGAACACAACTTCCATAATTGAAAACCAGAGCAAATGCATAAAAGTTGCTTCTAAATACTTGGTATACCAAAAATAAACAGCAAAATAAGTTTAAAGGAACGGTTAAAGCACGTTATTCGGAAAAAATACATGAAAGATGCAAGTTACAGATGGAAAGTCAAGTTAATAAAAAGGAGGCAACTAAAAGTATCATATTTAAAAAATGAGGATTACAGAGAAATGTTTAAGTCAAAAGAGAAAACAAAATATAGAGACGATTCCGCTCACAGGACCATGGTGAAAGCTCAGAGCATTGGCAAATATAAAAAAGATAAAACACAAAAACTTAAATTAAAGACTCCCACAGGGAGAATCCTGCATTCAGAAAGAGTGTCATAAGTAATGTTCAACGGAAGAGGCAGTTGTTAAGAAAAAAGGCAGAGAGTTTTCAGGAAGTAATGCAGGACTTCCTAAAAAAGGTGGAAAAAGGTCCAGAGTTTGTTTGCTGTGTGTGCAACAGACTTCTGTTTCATCACCAGGATTTGCTGTGTGTCAGGGAGACATACAGCAAATCTGTGAAGAAGGCAGAGATTGCAGATGCGTGCATTAGTGAGGACTACCTGCACCGCTGCAACATGGACTGTGAGAGCCCATGTTTGTTTTTAGGGACGGCGAGGAGCGCTCTGTGGATTTGCCACTGCTGCGACTCCAAGTTAAAAAGAGGTCTGACCCCGCCTGAGTGGGTCGGTAACAACTTGGAGGTGTGTCCTGTCCCACCTGAGTTGGCCTGTTTAAATAGTTTAGAGCAGCATCTGATTGCACTGCATATACCTTTCATGAAGATGCTTGCTCTGCCTAAAGGTGGGCAGAATGGTGTTCACGGCCCAATCACGTGTATTCCTGCCAACTTGGTGCAAACGACCAATGTGCTGCCTCGGTCTGACATGGAAGGGTCTCTGCTGCGCGTCAAATTAAAGCGTAAACTGACTTACAAAGGTCATTATGAGTATCAGTTTGTGGATACACATTAGGCGAGCCTTGCAGTATTTGAAACGCAACAATAAGTATTACAAAGACATAGACTTTAATGAAGCTTGGCTCAATGACTTTTGTAAAGAAGAATTGGAAGAAGAAAATCGAAACGAACCAGAAAAGCAGACGGAAAAAAAAGAGGATGAGGCCGATGATGGAGAAGATGAGCTTCTCCATGACAGACAGAATCACTGCATGTTCCAAGATTCTGCTCTGTTCCCAGTGGACATCGGCCAAGAAGTCCTGGACCAGTATTTTGAGGATATTTTGAATTTGGCCCCGGCGGAAGGAAATAATCCGGTCCGACTATTGACAAATCGAGAAAATGAAGCTAAATGTTTTCCTGTCATCTTTCCCGATGGTAAAAACGTTTACCACGAAAACAGAAGGTTCAAATTAACTCTCTCGCGTTACTCTAACAACAGGATCCTCCATGCTGACGGTAGGTTTGCACAGAACGTCGAGTACATCTTCTTTGCACAGTACATGTCGGAGGTGGAGAAGGTTGTTTCCAGTGTGTCTGTGGCTCTCAGAAAAGAAAAATCAGGAAGTGCATCTGAAGGTGTAAGTGCCGATGCACATTCTGAGAAAACCCTGAAGAAGCTGCTGGAAGCAGATCAGGGCTTTTGTTTCCTCCGGCCTATTCGAGGCACTCCGGCATTCTGGCAGGCAACACAGAAGGACCTGTTGGCCTGTGTTCGTCAGCTGGGTATTCCAATGTGGTTCTGTTCGTTCTCTGCTGCCGACATGGGTTGGAAAAATCTCCTCGACACTGTGTTAAGACAGGAAGGGAGAACCCAGACAGCTGACCAGTTGGATTGGGCCGAAAGATGTGAATTGTTGTGCAGGAACAGTGTCACAGCGGCACGCAAACAGCGGCGAATCTGATTGGAAAAATTCAATTACTTCAATACTTACTTACTTCAATTACTTCTACAGGATTGAGTTCCAGCAGCGTGGCTCCCCTCACGTGCATGTTTTGTTTTGGATTGAGAGTGCTCCACGAATAGGGAAAGAGAAGGAGGAGGACGCAGTGTTTATCGCCAAATATGTCTCGGGATGGTGAACTTTTGAAGGAAATTGTTCTGGCTGTCCAACAGCACTCTAGGAACCACACAAAGTCGTGTAAGAAGGGGCGGAACAAATGTCGCTTCAACTTTCTTAAAACAGCATCCGGCCGCACATTTGTTATCAATGACGAAAAGTTTCAGAAATGCCCCAAATGTACAACCCCAAGGTCAAGGCTGGCCAAGAATCCAAATTACAATTCATCTGCGGCATAGTCACCCACATTGAATCCTACACAGAGGGGGGGTTTCCAAAACATGTTTATGTCAGATTTGATGATGAGGAAATTGGAAAAATAGCTCGGAGGACGTGTGCCAAAGCCGACTTGCCTGGTTCCACTGCTATAGAGCCCGAGGAAGAGCGGGTGAGCCAAAAGGGGGGGATGAGGAGACAGTTCCCACTCAAGCTGGCATGGGCTTGTACCGCCCACAAGGTACAAGGCCTGACCGTGGACAAGGCTGTGGTCTCCTTCAACAAGATCTTTGCTGCTGGACAGGTTTATGTTGCTGTGAGTCGGGTCAGGACCATCAAGGGGTTAATCATTCGGGATTTTAAGGAAAAGGCTATTTACTGCAATAAACATGTGAAGGCTCCTCTGGAGAAGATGCCCCCCCCCCTCCTGAGTGATGAAAGAAGATGCGACCGGTCTTCTTTCAGAGTTTTTCTGCTGAATGTTCAGGGATTGTGCAGACATGTCTCCTATCTGGCCCACTGTACACAGCAGCTGCAGCCTAACTGCATTGCTGTGACAGAGACATGGCTGACCCCTAGCTCTGCCTTAGAAGCTGTCCAAATGGACGGCTTCAGCTTTCCTACAGTGGAACCAACCCAGCATTAGTTGGCCTGAAGAGCCAGCAACATGGGGGGGTTGGGATCTACTGTACGGACGGAGGAGACTACCAAATTCTGGAGAAGCCAGACCTTAATTTAGAGTGTGTTGTTTACAGGAGTCTGGCTCTAAATTTAGTGTTAGCTGTAGTGTATCGGCCCCCCTCCTATCCTGTAGTGCTGTTTAGGTCCCACCTACAGGATTTGGTCATTTGGTTAGAAACTCAAAGTGAATCAGTAGTAGTGATGGGAGATTTTAATGAAGACATCCTGAAGTCCTCTTCCATTTTTAATCTGATGACGGACAGAGGCTTCAGGCAGCATGTCACTTCTCCCACAACAGAGAGGGGGGGGAACCATCATAGATCATGTCTACGTAAAAACTTCCAAATTTACTGTCAAGGCCGTGGTCAGTCAAATTTACTTCAGTGACCACGAGGGGATCCTCTGTTCATTTAGAGGGGGAAGGGGGGGCGGGGGGTCTGCTGGAAACAGCCTGGTGTTTATTGTAAGGTTGAGCATTATAATGGGGGGGGTAAAAGTTTAAGAGTAACATCTGGGGAAAGATGTGTTTTTTAAATAGCTTTCTTTCATATCATGAAGTAGTTTACATTTTATGAAATGTTGGGTTTCTTTTACTATTTTTCAACAAGCATGTGACACAAAAACATGTAATATGCAATAGTTTGTAGAGATAATAGATTAACAATTAGTTTGATCGGCTTGCAGAAGCTTACAGAGGAAGCTTTCTACTTTCGTTTAGCGGCGTCATTTTTCCATCCGCGTTCAGCGGATTACAATGAAAAGCTGTCCATCTTCCGCTCATACAGCAGTAAAAAGATCGCAGACAAACACCTCCAGCCCAGCTCAATCACCAACATGGACAAAGTGCCGCTCACTTCTAACCTCCTGGTGAGTCTCAATGTGGAGAACGGGAGCAGCGCGGTAGGATACGTACAAAGGGCCAGGAAGAGTCTGATTGGTATTGTTGTGGGAGGCAGCGCCGGGCGAGTTACGCCACAGTTAGTGAGCAGCAGCAGCAACGACACAGACTGACTGATGACAGGGAACCTGACGTGTTTGTTAGAAATGTAGTCCGGCTGTTCATTTCAGATCCAGAAGATGAGGACTTTGAAGAATTTTTATGTTAGTTTTAAGTTTTATGACTATTTAAGTTTTATGACTTTTATGACTTCTGAAGTAAAAAAAAAAAAAAAAAAAAAACTCAGATTTGCTTGCGATGTTTTTTTTTTAAAACACAGTGTTTGTTGTGTGTGTGTGCTTAAGCCGGGGTTTTCACTAGTGCATATGTAGGAAAGTAATGTGTTTGTTTGTGGTAAAGGCAGCGCTGTCTGTGCAAGAAGAAGGAAGGGAGACGCCACACTGGCTCATCTGACTGGTGGGGGCTGCCACCACCTTCCACCATTCCTGGGGGTACCTCATGACAGTGCACCCCCCATGATTCAAGTGACTTAGTGATGTTTAGGTTTACCACTGGATAATTGTAACTTTATACAAATGGGGCTAAAATAGCAGATCAACATCATGCACCATCTCAGAACATATTGCCAAACAAGCCAACTATGGTAGTTATGCTAATCTGGCTAAAAGTGCTAGCATTGCAATCAGCATCAACAAGTGACTCAGAAAAACACAACTTAAGACGATCATAATGGTAAGAAAATGTGATAAGTTGATAGAAAATCCACTTTTTCTGTTGATTTTATCAAATTTTATCAAAGCACGATTTCATCTTTTGGTCACCTATGGATAATAAATCGACGTCAGCTTCAGACAAATGGGAACAAGTAGACTTTTTGGTCTTGGAGCAATGGAGGTTTTTCTGCTAACCACGCCCACATTCCCTACATGTTCATATCCAATGTGAAGAGGATCCACTCAGATGGGACATGGAGTGAACCCACACACAAAGGAAAAGAAGATGGGACTTCCCTCAATGTGTCGTTCCGGATTAGTTCTGGACCGGACCGTTTTCTCCTCCTGTCAGCTACGGGCGCATGCAGAAGAAGATCCTCCAATGTGGGCCTGGTCCCTGGGAAAGGAGCCAAACACTTTTCCATGAGGTCCTGTGTAGAAGAAGAGAAAAAGGATGAAGCTGACAGATGCAGGGGTCCATCCAGTCATCCAAGTGAAGAAGGTTTTCTTACCTCCAGAGAGCTCACAAAAACAAAAACAGCTCCAATCAAATGGGCTTGTTCGGAAAGGACGTCCTTGGAGAAGTTCCGCTTGGCGTTGGGAGGCCAAACTCCCCAAACTGCACCAAAAGGAGAAGCTAAGCAAAGACACCGTCATACCGGACCTATACAGGCCATCGGCCGGTGCCCCCACAAAACCTCCCCACCAGGTACAAAGTCCACATACAGAAGATTTCTTCTTTAGATCTTTTTTTCTATAAATATTTGAATTTTTTTCTTCATGGCTCCAGTTTTCAAGGATGGATGGTGTCATCCTTGCAGCCATGGATGGAGAAGAAGCTCCTCCACTGTGGCCCTGACATGCGGGTGCAAACTCAGCATTTTCCCAGGAATTCCTGGCAATCTGTGAAGAAGAGGAGAAATTTTCACTAATCCTGTTGTTCACTGAAGCTCACATGTTCCCAGATGTTTTTGCCATGGGGAAAATGGGTGGTCCTCGGCTCAGGGAGGTTCTGATAGAGTGATGTTTAGCTTCTCTGGTTCTGAAGGTTTTGGAGGAGGTTCTGCCTTCGGTTAAAAGTTTGCTTGTGTCCGTGCGCAGACAGACGGCCTGAAGCGCTGAACCAGCTGGTAAAGACGCAGGTCAAAGTCATTGGAATTTATGGAGGAAAAAAAAAAACATTGTAATGGTTCAACAGAGCTGAAAATCTATGAATAATTTTTTACCTGACGGAAAAATACATTTTTTTTTAGCTTCAGCCTTTTCCAGTTTTTCCACATTCTCCGTGTCTACCATGCATTGCTGCACACAGACACCGCTCAATGCAGCGATCACTATTCAAACCACCCAATCCCGCGAGATTTGCGTTCAATCCCAATGCAGGCCTCTAACGGACAGTGTTCTTGAGTAATGGACTACATGCCTACATGGCACGCTAATGCAAGTCACAAACTTCTTTACCTCCATTTCATTAGGAAGAATATATTATTTATCCCACTGTTTATATTTGATTCAGCAATTTGAACATTTTGTTTCAGATTTTCCTGTTCATATAATGACTCAGGAATCCACACCCGCATCCTCCTCAGATAACTCTATAGACAGGTATTGGTTCAATTCTTCATTCTTCCTTTTTTTTAATACTCCTGCAGAACAGAGCTGCCTGGTCCAGACAAACCTGCTGTTTGCTGCAGTTCCGGGCTGGATTGTACATCCGTAGGACCAGGGCTGAGCACTTCTGCTGTAAAAGGGCTTTAGAGTCCCACTCTGATCAACTCTGTTGATCTATTTTAAAAGCCTTCTCTGTGGAGGAGCAGAAAAAAACAAATGGGCGAACTTCAGACAGAGACGAACGAGTTGGTACCCAAGAATGGAATTCTACAGTTTGCAAACGGACCTCTTGATGAAGTCCTTTGCACAAATTCTTAAGACAACGATGAATAAAAACTGCAATAAAAGTGGTCTATATTTCGGTTTAGATTATGTTAGGAAAACCAGGAGCTCAAGAAAAAAGTGGAAGAGCTTGAAGAAGAAAGGCAAACACCGTCAACTCCGGTAAAACTGCATCTCAAAATTTTAAAAGCATATCTAACCATCTTTCATCTGAATCCTTTAGGAAACTTCTGGGTCCTCCTTTGATTCCCCGGCTGCTCAGACCAGCACTGCCAGGGACTGTTCTCTAAGGTTCCGGTCACACAGTGAGTTCTGCTGCTTTGAACCTCATGAATTAAGATGAAGCCGTTTTTAGCCAAAATTCAACGTTTTTTAATCAACGTTGCTCTGACATTTCTCTGTCATTTCATTCTGAGGACCTCGGATTTCAATACCTAAAATCTAATTGGTTTCAACCCTTTGTTTTCCTATTTCCGCCATGTTTCGGCGCTTAACTCCCTCTACAATTTTTAACCTATTTTAACCATTTAACTATTAAAATGTTCATCTCTTTCAGCTTATTCTAGCTATGACTTTTGGTCCTTGAACTTTTCAAGATAGTTTTTTTCCTCTCTCTCTTTTTTAGAAGAGATTTTTTCTGACTCTTTTAGGGTAATAATATGACTAATGTCTTTTTTTAAGCTAATATTATTAGATGTATTTTAATGTGTATGGATACTTATTTTAAACTAAGTGGTAACAACTTATTTTGAATTATGTAATAATAACTGAAAGACATTGCTGGGTAACATTTCATGTCTTTTTTTTCTCTCATCTCAGAATGGCGCTGAGACAGGTGATTAACATCAGACAGAGGGGCCCATATGCAGCCCCCCCACCGCTGCACATCTGCATTTTAAGGGAGAAGGAAAAGTCCAAAGTAATTACATGGGACTTTTCCAGCAATACAGCTGCCCCACAAACTACCATAAATAATAAAGTGGTAATCATTACAGACGGTCACTCTGTAGAAAAAGTGACCTTATTCAAGGAACTGGCCTCCAAAATGTTTGTGGGAAGATATTATATAATGAAAGAGTATAGGCTCCAGGGACATACCCCCCTATCACATTCTCCCCACAAAGCACACGGCCTTCTATTGGACACCTCCTGGAGTCACTGGAACAGGAGGCAGACAGACTCCTGGATCCTCCATCAGTGGTCACACCCCTGATAAGTGTGGACCAGGTAGAAGGTCAACCCCTCCTCACCATTGAGGGAAAAGTTTTGGAGGTAAGGATGTACGAGTCATCTAAATGCTCACAATCTGTCTCAACAGAACATGTCCTTTTTACACATTAATTGTCTTCATTAGGTGTTTGCAATCAGGAGGATAAAGAGTGGGAGGAACAATGTTCCAATGAGGCAGCTTCTATTACACCAAGTATGTACTTCTAAATGTCTTAACACTGTGTGTGTGCATACAATAACTTCTCTCTGCACAGGACGGGGCAGAGGTGAACATCTCTGTTTAAATTGGAAGTGGGTGGCCATGTGAGGCTCAGACACATGAAGCGTGGAGCTTTGGTGGGTGGGTTCCATCAGTCCACAAATTACACCACAATAGAGGTAGTATTGTCACACATCAAATCTAAGCTGCCCCCCACCCTGGACCCATACCAGTTTGCATATAGAGCAAAACGATCCACAGAAGATGCAGTCTGCTCTGCCCTCCACCCAGTTCTCACTCACTTGGACAAGAAAGACTCATATGTGAGAATGCTGTTCATAGACTTCAGTTCAGCATTTAATACCATAATACCACAACAACTCATCTGCAAACTGGACAGACTGGGCCTCAGCACCTCCCTCTGCAACTGGCTGTTGGATTTCCTCAGCCAGAGGCCTCAAGCAGTTCGTGTTGGCAACAACATCTCCAACTGCATCACCCTGAGCACAGGGGGCCCTCAAGGCTGTGTGCTCAGTCCCCTGCTGTTCACCCTGCTGACACACGACTGCACACCACCCTACAGCTCCAACCACCTTGTGAAGTTTGCAGACGACACAGCACTAGTGGGGCTCATCACCAAGAACGATGAGACCCACTACAGAAAAGAGGTGGAGCTCCTGACCATGTGGTGCAAAGACAACAACCTCTCGCTTAACGTCAGCAAGACCAAAGAGATTGTTGTCAACTTCCAGAGAGGCCACACCCAACACCCCCCACTCACCATGGAAGGTGCTGCAGTAGAGGGTGAGCAGCACCAAGTTCCTGGGGGTGCACATCAGCGAGGACCTCTCCTGGACAACCAACACTGCATCACTGGCCAAGAAAGCACAGCAGCGCCTCTACTTCCTGTGCAAACTCAAGCGGGAAAGTGCTCCACCACCCATCCTGACAACATTCTACAGGGGAAACATCGAGAGCATCCTTTCCAGCTGCATCACTGTGTGGGGGGGGAGCTGCACGGACAAAAACAGGAAAGCTCTACAATGCACAGTGAGAACAGCTGAGAAAATAATTGGTGTATCACTCCCCTCCCTGCAAGACATATACACCACCCGCCTCACCCGCAAGTCCGTCACAATCGTAAATGAAGCAAGCCGCCCTGCACACAGTCTGTTCAGCCTCCTGCCCTCTGGAAAGACGTATAGGAGCCTCCGCTCCTGCACTACCAAACTCACCAACAGCTTTATCCATCAGGCTGGGAGACTGCTGAACTCACTCCCCTCCCCACTAAAGGCGCCAGCCAGCAGGACCACCGGAATAGGACAAACACCCCTCCTCCACTAAGTGTTGAAGGACAAACACTTAACACTGAACTGAGATTTCAAATAACTACCTCTGCATATGCAACTGCACATGTAAATAACAGGTATTCCTACCAACTACCTTACCTACAACTAGTGTACCTCCAAGTACACTACCTGTAAATGCACACTGTTGGCTCATGTTGCTTTAAACAACCTGCACCTTATTTTCACATATTTACTGTTTTCACATTTTTTATTATTTATTATTACTTAAAGATTAGGCCTAATCTAGCCACAGGGGTTGCAAGCCAGTAACTTCTGTGCCGGTCCCAAGCCCGGATAAATAGAGAGGGTTGCGTCAGGAAGGGCATCCGGCGTAAAAATTGCCAAAATAACCATGCGAATCATCCACAACACTTTAGACATACCGGATCGGTCGAGGCCCGGGTTAACAACGACCGCCACCGATGCTGTTAACCTACAGGGTGTCGGTGGAAATTTGACTACTGTTGGTGGAAGAAAGAGGGGAGGCAGAAGGGTCCGTGACCAGAGAGAGAAGGGAAAAGGCAGGAACATAGGTTTGAGAATAGGGACTCTTAACGTTGGCACAATGACAGGGAAAGGCAGAGAGCTGGCAGACATGATGGAGAGAAGGAAGGTAGATGTACTGTGTGTGCAGGAGACAAGGTGGAAGGGCAGCAAGGCACGTAGTATTGGAGGAGGATACAAACTGTCCTATCATGGTGCTGATAGGAAGAGAAACGGGGTAGGAGTGATTCTGAAGGGGGAGTTCGTAAACAGTGTTCTAGAGGTGAAAAGAGTCTCAGACAGGATGATGAGCCTAAAGTTAGAAATTGAAGGGGTGATGGTGAATGTAGTCAGTGGGTATGCGCCACAGGTTGGCTGTGAGTTAGAAGTGAAGGAGAGATTCTGGAGTGAGTTGGATGAGGTCATAGAGAGTTTTCCCAGAGGAGAGAGAGTTGTTATTGGAGCAGACTTTAATGGGCATGTTGGTGAGGGCAACAGAGGTGATGAGGAGGTGATGGGCAGGTTTGGTGTGAAGGAAAGGAATCTGGAGGGACAGATGGTGGTGGACTTTGCGAAGAGGATGGAAATGGCTGTAGTCAACACTTACTTCCAGAAGAGAGAGGAACATAGAGTGACATACAGAAGTGGAGGTAGGAGTACTCAGGTGGACTACATCCTATGTAGACGAGGTCATTTGAGAGAGGTTAATGACTGCAAAGTGGTGGTAGGAGAGAGTGTAGCCAGACAGCACCGCATGGTGGTGTGTAAGATGACTCTGGAGGTCAGGAAGAAGAAGAGAGGGAAAACAGAAAAGAAGACCAAGTGGTGGAAGCTACAGAATGAAGAAACTTGTGAGGAATTTAGGCAGAAGTTGAGGCAGGTCCTGGGTGGTCAGGATGAGCTTCCAGAGGACTGGGAAACTACAGCAG
This sequence comes from Oryzias latipes, assembly GCF_053564925.1. Taxonomy (NCBI): domain Eukaryota; kingdom Metazoa; phylum Chordata; class Actinopteri; order Beloniformes; family Adrianichthyidae; genus Oryzias; species Oryzias latipes. Next base: position 49,982,453 of record NC_136238.1, read on the forward strand.
AGATTATCAGGGAAACAGGTAGGAAGGTGCTAGGTGTGTCATCTGGAAAGAGGAAAGACGGTAAAGAGACTTGGTGGTGGAATGAGGAAGTACAGGAATGCGTCCAGAGGAAGAGGTTGGCTAAAAGGAAGTGGGATGTAGAAAGGACTGAGGAAGGTAGACAGGAGTACAAGGAAGCGCAGCGTAGAGTGAAGAGAGAGGTGGCAAAGGCCAAACAGAAAGCTTACGATGAGCTATATGACAGGTTAGACACAAAGGAAGGAGAGAAGGACTTGTACAGGCTAGCCAGACAGAGAGACAGAGATGGGAAGGACGTGCAACAGATGAGGGTGATTAAGGACAGAGATGGAAAGGTGCTAACAACCCAGGAGAGTGTACAGAAAAGATGGAAGGAGTATTTTGAGGAGCTGATGAACGAGGAAAATGACAGGGAAAGAAGGGAGGAAGATGTGGTTGTTGTGGAGCAGGAAGTAGCAGAGATTGGAAAGGATGAGGTTAGGAAGGCTCTGAAAAGGATGAAGAGCGGAAAGGCCGTTGGTCCTGATGACGTACCTGTGGAGGTATGGAAGTGCCTAGGAGAGACAGCAGTGGAATTTCTAACAAGGTTGTTCAATAGGATTTTAGAGAGTGAGAAGATGCCTGAGGAATGGAGGAGAAGCGTTCTGGTCCCGATCTTTAAGAACAAGGGTGACACGCAGAACTGCAGCAACTATAGAGGAATAAAGTTGATGAGCCACACAATGAAGCTGTGGGAAAGAGTAGTGGAAGCCAGGCTTAGGAAGAAGGTGGAGATTTGTGAGCAGCAGTATGGTTTCATGCCCCGTAAGAGCACCACTGATGCCATTTTTGCTTTGAGAATGTTGATGGAAAAGTACAGAGAAGGTCAGAAGGAGCTGCATTGTGTGTTCGTAGATTTAGAGAAGGCGTATGACAGGGTGCCGAGGGAGGAGCTGTGGTACTGTATGAGGTCGTCTGGAGTGGCAGAGAAGTATGTCAGAGTAGTTCAGGACATGTATGAGAGAAGTATGACGGTGGTGAGATGTGCTGTAGGTCAGACAGAGGAGTTCAAGGTGGAGGTGGGACTACACCAAGGATCAGCTTTGAGTCCTTTTTTGTTTGCTATGCTGATGGACAGGCTGACAGACGAGGTAAGACAGGAATCTCCCTGGACAATGATGTTTGCGGATGACATTGTAATTTGCAGTGAGAGTAGAGAGCAGGTGGAGGAACAGCTAGAGAGGTGGAGGTTTGCTCTGGAAAGAAGAGGTATGAAGGTCAGTCGTAGTAAGACAGAATACATGTGTCTGAACGAGAGGGATCAAGGTAGAAGCGTTAGGTTACAGGGGACTGAGGTGAAGAAGGTGCAGGAGTTTAAGTACTTGGGGTCAACAGTTCAGTGTGATGGGGATTGTGGAAAAGAGGTGAAGAGGCGAGTGCAGGCAGGTTGGAGCGGTTGGAGGAAAGTGTCAGGAGTGTTGTGTGACAGAAGAGTGCCAGCAAGACTCAAAGGAAAGGTGTACAAGACAGTGGTGAGACCAGCTCTGCTCTATGGGTTAGAGACGGTAGCAGTGAGACAGAGACAAGAGGCTGAGATGGAGGTAGCGGAGATGAAGATGTTGAGGTTCTCCTTAGGAGTGACCAGGTTAGACAGGATAAGGAACGAGTACATCAGAAGGACGGCTCACGTTGCCTGTGTTAGCGACAAAGTCAGAGAAGCCAGACTGAGATGGTTTGGACATGTTCAGAGGAGGGATAGTGGATATATTGGTAGAAGGATGTTGGAGATGGAGCTGCCTGGCCGGAGGGCAAGAGGACGGCCAAAGAGGAGATACATGGATGTCTTAACAGAGGACATGAAGTTGGCTAACGTTAGGGTAGAAGATGTTCATGATAGAGTGAGGTGGAAAAGGATGATTCGCTGTGGCGACCCCTGATGGGAAAAGCCGAAAGAGAAAGAAGAAGACTTAAAGATTAGGCCTGTTTCTTTGTAGTGGATCTGCACTTTACTGTTGTTTATGTCTACACACGGGACTGTGAGAAACGTAATTTAGATTCCTTTGTATGTCAAGCACATGTGAAGAAATTGACAAATAAACCTGACTTTGACTTGTATGGACTAAAACTGTAAAACTGACAATGAAAAAAACACTGCAAAATGACATGTACTCAAAGAGTAAAGTTGGAAAATAATTACTAAAATTGTTTTTGTAGGTGGTCATCCAAGCCGTGGAGGAGGTGCAGCTAAAACTAATAGCCGTCAGGGAGGGTAGAGAGAAAGGGGGCCTGGAGCTGCTCCTAGAAGACCATGAGACCTTAGATGTAGGTGAAGAGCTCTGGAACTCTCTGGAGCACTCATTCAAAGATGGGCCTCTCACCATTCAGGCTGAGAAAACGGGGAAGAGGGTGTCAAAAATAACAGTCATTAACTAATCATTTTTTATTTATTTAATGAAATGTAACAAAATAAAAGTGTATTTATTACTATTATTAATTATAATTTATCATATTTAAAATAGAATTTATTATTATTATTTATTTATTTTATTTCAAATAGTATTTACTCTTATTATTAAAGTTTAGCCAGTAGTCATGAACGTCATTGTTGAACGTTTACTTTGAAAAAATGCAAGGCAGCCGTCTTAACATAAGACCAAATAAGAAGAACAGATGAAGAGACTCACACAGACTGTAGAAACAAAGACTGACAACAGTTTGATCAAAAATGCCATTTCTGTCTTCAGGTCCAACATTCAAGCCGGACCCTCTTGTGTTTGCACTGTGTGTCATAAAGCCTTGTTTCCAAACCAGGTCCTAGTCTGCAGAAGGTCCAGTTATGTAACGCACCCAGCAGTCATTGAACCGTGTCTGACAGGTAAATATGTCCACGTGTGGGAAGGTTCCTGCAGAGACCAACCATGTTTAGTTCCTAGCGAGAGACTTTGTGTGCTATGCTGAAGGTCCCCCAAAGAGGAGAGGTAGGGCACACAACCTGAAGTTGAGACAGTAGAAAGACAATTCACGGATTCCATCCCATCTGGCTGTGTACCAGCAAAGGCCGACTGCATGAAATGTTTGGCAGCTGAACCACAAGCTTCAAGTACAAAAACGTGGCAACTTTTTAAATATTATGTCCAACATAGAATTTCTATTGAAAAGGGGAAGAAAAAAGAAACCAAACCCAATGGTTAATAATTCTGTCCATGTGTTTGGTGTTTAAATGTTTTTCTAAATCCAGAAAAAGTCCCAAGTACTCGACCACATGCAGTCTGAGCACATTTAAGTCGTATATTTTTCCCATCTACATTACCATGATCTACTCATAAATGCCCAACAAGTGTATTTGAACTCAACTCAGAGTGACAAACAAACACCTCATCTCAAATAGACGTGTTCATGAGCTAATGAAGCAGCCCGGACCCAACTTCTGCAACACGGGGGCTCTCCTTCACTTCCCAACATCGTTGTTGTAGACAGTTGTCTGGATGAATGTCAACATGCTGCGTAGCATTGGGTTGTACTTTGTAGCAAAAACACAATTTGCCTTGAAAAGTTCATCAAAGACACCAAGTGAGGAAGCAGACCTGCAAGCGATGACATTTGTGTAAAGGGTGATAGAACTGGTGGATTTCTTTCCTACTTTGTCCTACAGCCAGGAGATCGGGTGGAGTGCTGGTCGTGATGGAATCAAGATGTTCTTGAATGTTGGTTCCTGTCTGAAACGACATGAAAAACACATTGAGGCTTCTACAATGACACTGCAGTAACATTTCATTCCAAAACTTACTTGTAGAGCTGGGAAATAATGTAATTGGGCACAAGAACATTTGTGGTGCTAATCAATCATGGTATCTGCACATGTATTCTCAACATGACAGCACCAGGCGCATTGCTGAAAATAAAAACACACCTTCTTGAAGACCACCAAATGCTTTTCTGCTTGGGAAGCAGACACTTCCTGGTCTTTTACAACCTTGGGCAGAAGGAGGAACAAGGTGCAACAGCAGCAGAATGGATGAGGTCACTGTCTCACCCTGAGAATACACAAACATTTATTTCAAGTGGAGCATCGGCAAAAGTCAGACAAGTAAAAGAAAAAAATGGGAACTATTGCAAAACGGTAGTTGAAACTGTCCTAATTTACAGGAAATGAATAGAGTTTCTACTGCCTGTAACTCTACCAATGCTGTCATCCACTTCAGCTCCACTGTCAGGGTTATCAGCTGCAGGAGGAGATCTTCAGACTCACTGCTGGTTTGCAGCTTTCTCCATTGTTGGATGACCTTTTGCTTGAATGCAGTCGTCCATTTTTTTAAAGAACGTGTTATTTATTTTTATCTATTTAATATTTAAAAAGTACCTTTCAAAACCATTTATAGGTCAAACGTCTAATAACATTAATGTCATCATTTTTCATAACCGGTCCTGGAGAAAGGGTCACTAAGACGGTAAAGACGCTCACCATTCCCCCTGGCAGACATTTCTTTCACATGTCTTGGTGGTGACGTCCTGCAATACAAAGAAATAAATGAGTTGAATGCTTCATGCTTTGCTAAAGATGAGAATGACATGTTAATCATACACTAAGTCTACTAAGCCATGATGATGAATTAGCCATTCTTCTCTGTCATGTCAGCAGCAGTATGTCAACCATCTTTCTTCTGGTTTCATCTGTTAAATACGGAGTTTTAGGGCCAGTTTACAAGAATTTTTTTAATTAAGACTTTTATTAAGTCGTTAATTTACGAGAAAGAAAGTTATAACTTTTAAATTATGAGATTTTAATCTCATAATTTTTATCTAATAAATTTACGACTTAAAATCTTGTAAATTTACAAGAACAACTCATAGATGAACAAGGAAAAATCCCCAAAGGTTTCCGTTTATCGGAGCCTAGCTTGAAGATGAAATATGTGGAGCCTTTTGTGAAGCTTTATTTCCAGATAGGTTTAAAAAAAACAAAGAGATTCTGAACCTTTTGGACTCAAAATCCGATTATTTTCAGTGGAGCCGTCTTTCCAGGGTTCAGTGTCAGTAAAGTCATCTGTAAAATAAGGAGCTCAGAGACACGTTTGGGTGTAGAGGATCACTGCAGCCTTTATTCTCCTTTTCATTCACAAACCCTGAAGTTCATCTGTCACCTTATATCATGAACCTGTCATCTGAACACCAATGCAGAAGTAAACAGTGTTCTATACGCCCCCTCCTCCAGATGAAACGTCCCGTTTCCACACGAAACAATAAAGAGGAATGAAAATAGTCTGTTATTTTAGCATTAGAACGTTGAAAATGCCAAAAAGTGTTCCTCCTCAGACAGAAGCTTCACACAGACGTAGAGATCTTGTCTTTAATGGAGGAAGAAAGGATGAAGGTGGACATCTGCAGGATTACGGGGAACTTCATCGACGGGCTGGAGAGATCCTGCAAACCAACCATCAATGAATAAAACCTTAATAATTGTAAATCAAACTAATGAGCTTCCAGACATTTGGAACGTTATCAAGAAACATTCAGCTCACCTGTTCAACAAGGTTTAGTCGGTCTGCTCTGCTGCGTTCACTTGCTGCTGCACTGTATGCTCACTTCCACTTTAACTTTGTAAATTTACAAGGTTTTTTAGTGTAAATTTAAGAGACTTTTTCTTGTAAATTTACGACTTAAAATCGCATTTTTTTTACTTTATATTTTGTGGCCCTAAAACAACGTCGTAGTGAAAAACTTGCTTCCATTATATTCATTTATTATTTGTTCCCCACCAGGTTTTTGGGTAACATGGATTCCATCAACTAAACACACAGATGTAATACCATCCCATGTCACTAGAGGACTATCCACACACACAGTTAAGAGTCGAAAAAAAGTTCCTTACAGTGAAGAAAAGGGTTTAGTCTTTTTTTTTTCCAGGCCTGATCGATGCTCGGCTGCGTTGTGGCAAAAAACCAAAGAGGGCCTTTTCACCTGTTAAGCAAGCATGGAAAAAAACGTGCACGTCCTCACGTAGCTGATGGTTAGAAACTGTTGGCGGGAGAAAATCTCTGCAGGCGAACTCAGCGGTATCCGACTGTGCAGCGGGACAGAGGAGGCGGGAATCTCTGAGGCCTGGGGGTTGGAATCAGCTCAGCTCAGGTGTGCTCGGTCTCCCACAGGGTCCAGATAGACTCGGCTATGGTCAAATGCAGAAAAGTCCCCTTTAGAACTTTGGACATTTGCTTTGGGTCGTTTTTACCGAGCATAGACTAACCAACACGTTACAGCATGCTAACGCTAGTCGCAATTAGCATTTTTAGCTGCATATTGTAATGAATAAAACGAGCGGTTAAAGTAACACATTTAAGAAAATTATTACTTACATAACAACAGTTTCCACATTTCTGAACAGAAAGTTGACTCTGAAAAACATCGTAGCTCCAAGAATTCAGCGTCAGCTCCGCTCCTCACCAACGTCTGACTCTCTCTGCCCGGCAGTGAAACGATTTTTCAGATCGTTTTTCTTAGGACACACCCACTTATCTCTGATTGGATGGATCATTATACAGACAGATTACACAGCAAATCACATCTCGGAATGACAAAAAAATACATACAGGTTAGGTTGTGGGGCAAAATCAGAGTTTTACAACATACTAGACCAACAAACTTGATTTCCAATGAAACTTTAAACAAAAAACAACATGTTAACCAAACCAACAAGTGGCCATTGAACATTTTTAATAAATAATACATTTTTATCTTTTAATAGTAGCTTAGTCTGTTTTATTTTTTATTTTGACTGGGCTACACAGAGAAAAGAACTTAAGCAAATTAAAAAGGGCATCAACTAAACAAGGATTGGACAAGAGACTAATTTCAGCAATTTAAGCAATATTTATTTTACAGGTTCATATCCTTAAAAATAATTATTTGATTAGAATAATTCTTACGTGCTTGGCCTCTGAGTCCAGCCTTAGCCGTTTACTGGATGGACTCTGAATAGACGACGGTGTCTTGAGAATCAGATGAATCAAGGAATGATTGATGATTGCTCAGAAGATTGTAGCATAGGAACAGAATCTGAACGAAGACATCAAACAAGTTCTTTTATCAAAAAGATTAAAAATGTAATTCACACAAACCAGTGGCATATTTGGTGGTTAATACTCTGACAGAAGGATCCTTAACTACATCCTGAAACACATGATCATCTAACTCAGACCCAAAGCTGTCAACAAACTTTCCACCTTTGGTCACAGCAAGGACAACACATTTTGCAAATGGTGCAAGGAAAAAAACAATATTGTGTAAACCAGATTCATGAAATAATATTCTTCAAACACCAACATATCTAAGAAGTCAAGGACAAAAAAACATCCATAAAGCAATGTGTGAATTAGAAATAAGGAAAAAAATACTATCAATTACAATTAGGACTCAAAGCTTTCAATTAAAGGCTAATTTGTAATATCAATCTGCTACCTGCAATCCTAAACTCTTTCAGATCAAGCTCCGTTGTTCTCACATCACCAGTCTGGTCTTCATCAACATGGTTCCTGCAGCTCATCAGTTCTCAAAATCTTAAAAAGGTTCAATGTTACGGCAATGACACAAAGAGCAAACATGTCCTTTACAGTAGAGCATATCAGATGTTCATTATATATATATTTATTCATTTTCTTGACCGTTTTCCCTTTCGGGGTCACGGGGCTGCTGGAGCCTATCCCGGCCACTTATGGGCGAAGTCAGGGGACAACTATTATATATATATATAATTGAAGACCAGTTTGAGGGAGTTGGTGGTATTTTAAGCTAGGTTTTCACTCGACCATGTTAGCCGTCTAGTGATTGAAATACTGAAGATAAAATACTGCAGGGAACAACCAACAACCCTGTTTATTTGACATAATATATTTTTGAAATAGGAATATAAAAAAGTTATTACACAATAAATATTCCTCGCCGTAGTTTTGGGTGGTAAATGACATGTTGACCAAAATCTCCAGGAATGGTTTGATTCAAATGTGAAGAGGTGGGCGGAGCTTCGTCTCCCCAGCATGTCCTGGGTTTTCACCGGGGGCCTCCACCCTGAGGGGACATGCCAGAGCCCCTCCCAATGGATGTGTCCAGGAGAAATCGGAACCATTCATCTTTCTGTCCGTTTGCTTTGAGGCCCAGATCCTCACCTGCTGCTGGCTTTGGTTCAGCAGCTGCTGACTGGAACGCTGAAGCTCAGAGCGTCCGGCGCTTTGATCTTCTGCACATTCAAGTGTGGAACAGATGCAGAGAGAAGCTCCAAAGTTCTCAGAGGAGCATTGATTCAGCAGATCTTTAGTTTCTGGAGACGACTTCAATGGAAGAATGAAAACCACATGGATTCAAGCTGAAACTCTGTCAGAGTCAATAAAGGTTTTTCAAAGACAAAGCTCTCCTTCACTGTCAACACACACACAGATGATCAGAACAGTTCCACATGTGTCTGCATGTTCTGGGAGGTTCTCCGGTTCCTCTGATCACGGCTCCAGCAGCGTGTTTCAGGAACACGGATGATCCAGAACATGGGATCAGACTGAAGTCAGCAGCTTCCAGCTCCTTTTGGGCTTCAAGCCCAGAAAGAAGACAGAAATGTGAGGAAGGCAGAGAACATGAAGGCTTCCTGACAGCAAAGAGAAGTTGGAGCCAGAAAGACTGGAACCGGATCAGGACCGACTCTGGACAGTCCTTTTAGTGGTGGATCCAGACAGAAGCAGCAGAGACGTGAGCTTTGAGGAGCCACTCTGCAGCTTGACCCTCTCAGATGTCAGCAGCTGTTTGTGTCCTCAGATCCAGTCAGACACCAACATGTTCCTCAGAGAACAGCATGTCAGCACACACTGCACACGCTTGGATCCATGCAGACGTGTTGGAAGCCAGAGCTTCAGGCCTTCAGGCCTTCAGTGGATCTGTCCGTTCATGCTGAATGGGAGCAGAAGAACGTCTGTTTCAGCTCTGCTGCTTCAGCTCCACTCAAACTGCTGGGAACTCCAAACTCTCTCAGAGGAGAAAAACAGCAGAAAGCTTTCTGCAGCTGCTCTCACAGTGGATCTTCCTCTGTCTTCTTCAGCAGCAGATGATGAAGAGTCACTTTCTTCAGGTTCCTCTCAGTCCTGACCTTCATTCCTGATGGACCAAAGCAGACTGACAGCAGCTCTTTAGCTCCACAAAGAAAACTCTGCAGTTTCCCAGAAACCTTCTGAAGCAGAAAAACCAGGAGACTTCCTGTCTGTCTGTCAGTGTTGGAGTCTTCCTCCATCTTCAAAGGATGAAGCTTTCTGCTTTGGAACCTTCCAGAAAGCCTTTTGAAAGCCTCCTGATGATGCTGGAGGACAGGGAGGAGTCAGGAGGATGCAGGAGCTCCCAGAGGAGGAGAGGCAGGAGGAGCAGAGGGAGCGGCTGCTGGAGCAGAAGCAGCTGCAGACGCACTTTTGGCTCTGGGCTTCAAACTTTGATCAGGAGGAAGAGGAGGAGCTAAAGAGGAGCAGGAATGCTGGGAGTGGGACTGGAATTCACACTGAATCCAACATTTAGGGACAAAAATGGCGTCTTCCAGAAATAAATCCATGTTTCAGAAACGGGAACATTCTTGAAAGTCTACCCGGCAACAACTGGGGTTTGGATGAGGAGAAGAAGAAATGTTCCCATTTAGAGAGAAACCAGTTTCTACTCCATCCAGACTCTCAGCTCCATTTAGCTCCTGGATCCACTTTGGAAACGGTTTTTCACAATAAAAGCACACATTTTAGGATTATCAGAGGTAAAAACTAACAACTAACTTTGAATTTGTTCTTTTCTTATTGAAATAAAGCAGAAATCTGTTCTCTCAAACTCCTTCAATGTCCTTTTTAGATCATTTCTAAACATTAGTCTGAGTATTAGAACCATAGAATCACTTAGAATCATCATTTTGGTCATTTTTTTTGATTCATAAACTCATTTCTGTCCATTAAAAATAGAACAATTGAAAAGAATCAAATGATCAAATTCAAAGAAAAATCAAACATCAAAGTCAGAGACATAAAGGGCTCATATCTTCACCAATTCTTGTTGTATCAAATGAAAAAGTTCCTGTCTGCAGACACCGATCAGACTGCAGCTCGTTTCTGAATCACAAAGCATTTTAGTTCTTTTCAATCATTAAAGTAATCTATCAATGAAATGTTGAAATAGCTTCAACTCCACCAAGTATTCCCCAACATCTGTGTCCAGTTGTGTCAAACTATCTTCTTCTCTGTTGGGTTCAGCTGTCTCAGAGATTAGTAGTCATCCTCAAGCCTTCATCTATCTGATCACAGATGGATTGGTCCTTCTAGAACCTTATCAGACGTATCAAGAACCTTCACTGAGCCTCATCCTATGTTCATCTTTACTCTCCATGAAGTGACTGCAGCAGGAATTGAGAGACCAAACTGTTAACTTAGCAGTCTGTGATCTGCAGGAAAGGGGTTTATCCAGACATACCTCTGGTTTGTCTGAAGATTAATAACCCCTCTTGTTAAAGTAAAATATGTCCAACACAAGAGGCCCTCAGCTCTCATATGCCTACCCAGCTGTTGGACAGGACAAGTTAAAAAAAGAAGAAAAAAGGAAATGAGGATCTATTGGTGAGTCACAGTCCTGGAAACATGAGTTGTGCTCTGATGAAGACGCCTGATCCAAATGTGGATTTTTGAAATGTTCTTCATGAGATTCAAACTGAATTAACACAGAAAGGCCCAGAGTGACCCCCATTTCTCCAGTGGCTGACTCCGCCCCTTAGGACGTCCCCCTGTGTGGATCAGTGGAACCTGCTGCAAATGCAGGCTCTGGTTCTAACTGCTGGATCAGAAGTGGAATGGGAGCTGTAGTGGTGTGTCTGCAGCTGGATGTGGAACACATGAGGGAGGGGTCAAAGGTCAATCTTTCTTCCAAACAAATGTTGTCAGTCTATTCTCCAACAATGCTCCAACATCTTCAAAGGTTTATGGTCCCAAATCCAGAGTGGAGCTGGTAGGACGTGATCATTTCAGCCTCAGATTTGGGATCTGTCATCTCTCTGCCACCGTGACACCGAGTGATGAGTTCAGGCTCCAAAGCGGCCCCATCGCTGGCTTTAGGGACTATTCCAAAAGCTTTCAATGATGGCGGGGAATGAACATTAGGAACAGATGACGGCTTGAGATGTCTGCTGTTGGTTTCTGATCCAGACAGAAATTCAGTCAAATGTCTGTGAATCCAGGATTTCCTTAGAATCTTTGACTCTAGATTCAGATCCATCTGCTTCAAAGGATGAAACTGCAGCTAAAAGTCTTTCAAAAGTCCAAATCCTCAAAGATGAAACAGAAAGTTCCTAGAAAGTCAAATGAAAAACAATCAGATTGTCTCAGATAAACCCGTTTGGAAGTTAAAGCATAGAAACAAAGAAAGTTCCAGAAGCTAAAAGCCTGAAATCAAGAAAAGTCCAAAGAAAAACAGAAATCCCACATTTGGATCAGTAAAGACAGGAATTCTCCAGAAAGATCCAGAAACAGCTCTGAGCAGCAGCCATGAAGGGACTGAGAACAGACGGACATCAAAGCAGAATCCAAGCAGCACCTTCATCCTGATGAAGCTCCGCCCTCTGACCTTCAGCAGTCATCTCCAGGCTCCGCCCCCAGTCTGTGACGGCTGGATGATGCTGTCCTCCACCTGCAGCTGGACCTGGATGTTCTCTCAGACCATGTGGCCTCATGGATCAGAAGGTTGAGGGTTCAAGTCCCTTCATGGTTGAAGTCAGACAGAAAGTGAAGAAGAGGGAACATTCAGAGCAGTTTCTGTGCTGTTTGCTTCCTCATGAGTCCCGTCTAGATCAGGTCTGGATCCCAGTCAGAAAGGGATCAGGAAATCTGCAGATCAAACCTTCATTTACTGAAATGGAAAACATCAACTGACTTTCTACACATTCTACTTCCATTCATCAAACTCCAACAGGAAGAAGATTTACAATCAATCAAATCTGTTGATTTCCTGACAAACCTTGTTTTCTCTTCCTGTTTGAATCTTTGATTGTTTTCAAACATGAAGAGAGTTTTTTTCCTGTTTTTAGCTTGAAATGTCTGTTGAAATGTAAAGGTTCATTCAGAATTCCCCAGTGGCCTCATGTTGGAGGAGGGGCTTCATGAGATGGGGGCGGAGCTTGAACACACACCGCTTCCTGGAAGCCAAACTCAGGCTAAGTGGAGGAAAAGTTGGGATTTGTGGTGTTTGTAAAGATCTGGAATGGTTTCCTCCTACAAAAAGGCCTTTTTCTAGTTTCCTGCAGATGAATTCTTTTCCTGCTGGGAGTTCTCATCTGGGTTTGCAGATTCTTAGTTGGAGGAAAACTTGGAGCAAATTCTTCCCAGAAAAAGGATTTTCTCTGGAGTGAATTGACATGAACAGAGTGAGTTTGGACTGAAAGCAGCAACAGGGAGGAGATGTTAGAGCTTCATCAGAAAACAGCTTTCTGGAGGAGTTGGAAGACGTCAACAGTCACAGTGATGGTGAGGAGGAGGAGCTAAGACTTCCAAAGTCACGTGACTGTGGGAGCTGCAGCAGCTGCAAACATCTGGACTTCCTGCTGCAGCTGCAGACCTTCATGTGACTGTGGGAGCTGCAGCAGCTGAGCAGCTCAGCATCTCTGCAGACTCAGACGGAGCTCAGAGCTTCTGAAAGGAAATGACAGAGTTGTGGAAGTTTAGTGGCTGAACTTCTTGTAGGTCCTGCTTGGTTCAGGTTGTTGCTGGTGGTGGAAAGAGCTCCTGCAGACCTCTTTGCTGTTGGAAGGATCTTCTGTCTGCAGACTCTCTGATGCTCCAGCAGGAGGCGCTGCAGTGTGGTCCTCCTCATGAGTCCTGAAGCTGCACCGTCAGCTGCAGAGCTTCAGAGCTGCTTCTTCTCAGACCACTTTCTTTGGTTCTGATGTTTTATTATATTATAGTTATTATTATTTATTAATCCTAATTAGTTTTCCTCTTTCACATGTGATCATTTATGGTGTTTACATGTATAAAGGGTACAGCTAAAAAAATGTACTGATTTAAAAGAGGAAAAACATTGTGGCTTAAACAAACAAAATAATGCTTTTATTAATAATTATTATTCATTTTAATTTGGTAGTAGGATCAAACAAAAGGAAAAAGAGAACAATGTTTGTCAGAAGTAAAGATCCACCTCTATTATTATGTTTTTAATTTTAAAATTGTTCAAAATTTGATGACACTTAAAATAAACAAAGTCAATGCAGAAAGTAAATTAGATGGATGATCAGAATCAGAATTACTTTATTGATCCCATACGTGGAAAATTTGTTTGATATATTCATATATAATATAATATTTAAACTATTTTTTTCCAAAAACCCTGAAAGGAGGTGATTTCACTTTTCCTACTAATAGTTTAGGTCATAATTTTCAGATTGTTGCATATTTCCGTTCGTGAGGACCTGTGTTGTCCAGGAAATATATTAGTCTTCTTTTTCTTTCGGTTAAATAAGCCCAAGAAGACCTGGCTACAGACATTTCTGTTTTTGGTATTCTTCCAAAATTGCATTTACATGCAAAAAATGTTTTATTCGGTGTGGTATTGCATAATAAGCCAGAAAATACTGTTCTTAATATCCTTATATTGCAAGGAAAGTTTTATATACACAAAAATACAAATTTGAAGACCAAACCACTTTTTATAACATTTCATAAAGAGCACTATTTTTACTTTCAATCACTGCATTACATGAAAAAGAAGAATGGCTTGAAATTGCTTAGTTTTGTTCAGAGATACAAACTTCACGAGTACCCCTAACCAGTATTAGACCATATAGATTGGTTCTATGTTCTTTTATTTTTATTTTACTTATTTGCTTTTATTTATTTGTGTCCTATGTTCATTATCTTTTTGTTTTTATTTCCTTTATTCTTTATTTTCTATGTTAATATTTTTTATTTGGCAATGTTGATTACATGGTTATTGTTCGTATTTAATGTATGTTACCTCAATTGTTACCAAGATGGCGGAATAAGCGGTTACTTTTTTCGGGGCTCCGACGCTTTACCTGAAATAATAACTCTTTCTATATGACAAGTTCAACCAAAGCTAAAGAAAATACCAGCAAAGAACTCTCAAACCGATTCAGCTTGAAAGAGGTTTGTTTACCACTGTTTTCGTTATATTTTTCAAACTTCGACGTGAAGAAATGGCTAACACTAGCAAAGACCATGAGTACCATCTAGTGGCTTCAGGACAGACGTGCAGCGAGGGAGAAGTTGAATGGATGGAGGAACAGGAAGACATCTCACAGGATCAGACGAGAGTCAACAGACATCATACACCGGTAAAAAGCCCAAACCCTAAAAAGATTAAAAAGAATGCTCCACAAGAACGCAAGGAGGAAATATCCAACAGTGTCCTCTTTAACGCAATTCAAACCCTGACAACCAAGTTTGACACTCAAAGCGAATATCTGAAAGGATATGAGTTTCAACTGCAAGAGATCACAGATGCAGTTAAACAAGTTAAAGAATCTGTTGATACAAATACAGCTGCTGTTAAAAGTGTTGTGGAAGATGTGAACCGCCTCAAACTGCAGATGGTGTCTATGCAAAAAGAAAATGCTTCTCTCCGTGAAATGTGTCTGGAACATGCAAGATATAAAAGAAGATGGTCTTTGCGACTTATTGGCCTTCCTGAGAAAGAAGGGGAAATCACACGAGATGAAACTCTCAAGATCCTTTCCAAAGTGATGTCGGTCAACGTTGAGGAACTACGACACTCAGTGGACACAGTGCATCGACTGGGACAGAAAGGAAAAAATAACCAACCAAGACAGATTATCATCCAGTTTGGAATGAGAGTGGTTCGAGACCAAGTCTGGAGAATGTCAAAAAATGCAAAAATCTGCAAAGATCTAAATGTTCGCTTCAAAGAAGACTTTTGCAAAGAAGACAGGGAGACTCGTCAGCGTCTTTGGCCGAGAGTGGAGGAGGCGAGGAAGAGAGGACTCAAGGCCTTTTTAAAGGACGGCTACGCGGTCATCGATGGTCATCAGGTCACTGCTTGAAACCAACACTCCTTCATCTAGACTGAATGGACAAAGACATCTTCCTGAAGAAGAAGAGAGAAAATAAATCCAAAGCTGGTATGTTATTGTGTTGAATGTTATTACAGCTTTGAGAAAACCGATTAGAAAAATGTGAAATTGCATTATAGCCCTTTATGGAGTTAATTGCTTTCCAGCTATTCTTTATGGTTCTTTCTTTGTTATCTTTGAATGTTCGTGGTTTTAAGAATGTAACAAAGCGCAAGGCAATTTTTCTTTACTGTAAGGCACAAGTTAACGTGAACTGTTTTTTCTTTCAAGAGACACACAGTAGTGAAGAAGATTTTGATTTTTGGAAATCTCAGTGGGGCAGTGGAAACATTTATTTATCTCATGGAAGTCCTCGTTCAGCAGGAGTGGCAATTTTCTTACATAATTTTGATGGTAAAATTGTTGATCATAAAAGTGACAGAGAAGGTCATTGGCTAATGGTTAACATTGAGGTGGATGACACTAAATATATTCTTGTTAACATTTATGGTTTCAATAATAGGACAAAAAATCAGAAATTCCTCACAAACATAAATCACAAGATAATCAACTGGAAACAGATGTATGCAACTGACAAGATTATTGTTGCAGGTGATTTTAACGTAGTACCAGATGAAAACCAAGACAGACATCCAACTCAACACAACTCTCTTCATTTCAATAAAATTATTTCTGAATTTTCTAACTCTCTCGACCTTATCGACATTTGGCGTAGACAAAATCCAAATAAGCTTCAATACACCTGGAATAACTCTCAACACTCTCAACGCTCAAGGATTGATTACTGGTTAGTAACAAGTAATCTAACATCTTTAACCTTAAATTGTAATATCTCCCACTCTCCTCTCACTGACCACTGTGCTATCACTTTGGCTCTTTCCCCTGAAAAAAATCAACCAAAAAATGGAACATCCCACTGGAAATTCAATAATAGCCTTTTAAATAACAAAAACTTTTGTAAAAAAATCAAATCACTTATTCCTGAAATAAAAGAAATACAATACCTGTCTCCTATTAATAGATGGGAGTGGTTGAAATTTAATATTAGAAAAATTGCAATTGTAGAAGGAAAAATTTTGGCTAGAAAAAAAAGACAAGAACAGACTGAAATAATTTCAAAATTAAACACTTTGTGTAATTTAACTCAACTGAGTGAGGAAAATGTCATTGAAATTAACAAATTGCAATCTAAATTAGATGAACTCTATACCGAAAAAGCCAAAGGAGCATTTATTCGTTCAAAGGCAAAGTGGATGGAAGATGGAGAAAAAAATTCAACTTACTTTTTTAACTTGGAAAAAAGTAGACAAAGGAAAAAAACAATCACTAAGCTACAGATAGAAAACTTTCTAGTAGACGATCAAAACAATATTAAGGATTATATCACCAACTTCTATAAAAATCTTTACACTACTCAATATTCAAATCAAAACACACTTTTATTTGAAAGGTTAATCTATGATAAAGTCCCTAAAATAGACGAGACATTTAGAGATCTCATGGAATCTGAACTTACTATAGATGAGCTTGATAAAGCTGTTTCCCAGATGGCCAGTGGTAAATCACCGGGACCTGATGGAATTACAGCTGAGTTTTATAAACACTTTTGGACTGACATCAGAGAAATGTTGTTTGAGGCATTCAATGAATGCATCGACGAACAGATGTTGTCACCAACAATGAAAAGAGGCATTATTTCCCTTTTACCCAAACCAGGCAAAGATGTGTTATTAATTGATAATTGGAGACCAATCACACTTCTTTGTTGTGACTATAAAATACTAGCACATATCTATGCTAACAGACTGAAATCTGGAATATCTCAGATCATAGACGAATCACAATCAGCCTTTATTAAGGGGAGACATATTCACCACCACACTCGCTTAATCTTAGATATATTAGATTACAATCAAATTATTCCTCAGGAAAGTCTTATCCTTTTTTTGGATTTTTTTAAGGCCTTCGACTCATTAAAACACGCCTTTTTGTTTAATGCCTTGAAAACCTTTGGCTTTGAATCAAAATTTTGTAACATAATTAAAATGTTCTACAAAGACATAAGTAGCAACATTGCACTCAACCGAGGTTTCTCAAACAGTTTTCCTGTCAATAGAGGTGTTCGCCAAGGATGTCCAATTAGCCCGCTGTTGTTCATAATTTCAGCGGAATTACTAGCCATCTTTCTTAAATATTCTCCAGATTTTGAGGGTATTAACATTTTCGACAGGGAATTTAAAATTAGTCAATTTGCTGATGACACAGCTTTATTTTTAAAGAATAAAAATATGGTACCTGTTGTTATCAATAAAATACTTTTGTTTTCAAGAGCATCTGGCCTTACCCTAAATCTCAAAAAATGTGAAATCTTACCTATACATACCTGCAATCAAAGTATTATTGAAAACATACCTGTAAAAAGTGAAGTGAAATATCTTGGTCTAATAATAACAAAAAATAGTAATGATAGAGAAAGTTTAAATATCACTCCCAGACTAAAAACAATACAGAAAACTTTAAATCAATGGTTGGGACGTGGCCTATCAATATTTGGCCGCATTCTATTATCCAAAGCGGAAGGTTTTTCAAGACTTGTGTATCCCTGTCACTCATTATATACATCCCCAAAGAACATCAAGTTGTCTAATTCTATTCTCTTTAAATTTATTTGGAAAAATAAGACTCACTATATACGAAAATCACAATTGGTCAGAGATTATTAAAATGGCGGTTTAAAAGCTTTAGATGTTGAATCACAGATTGTAGCTTTTAGAATGAAATGGTTAAAAGGTTGTATTTCCCAGCCTCATTCTATGTGGTATCATATCCCAAACAAACTCTTCGGTAAGGTCGGGGGACTGGAGTTTTTGCTGAAGTGTGATTATAATATTTCAAAAGTACCAATAAAACTATCAAACTTTTACAAACAAGCCTTAGAATTTGGGAAGATGCTTTTCAACCATAACTTCTCCCCTCACAACACTGTTTTATGGAACAACAGATTTATAACTGTAAACAAGAAATCCTTGTTTATGTCTGAATGGTATGATAATGGTGTGTATTTTGTCCATGACTTGATGCGTACTGATGGAAGGCTGTTATCATACTATGAGTTTGTAACCAAATACAAGATTAAGGATTCTAGTAACTGTTATAACAAAGTCTGTAAAGCAATTCCCATACCTCTACTTAATCTCATTCAAAACATACTACAATACAATGAAATCAAACCACAACTTTCGGAGCTGAAAATTAATAATATTCCCCTAAAAGATAAAAAATGCAACAATAAATTAATAACTCTAACCTTTAAACAATTAATTTTCTGCAACTTAAGTATAAACAATAGATGCGATTTAGAAACCACCCAAATGAACAAATCTTTTTCTTTATACACAAAGTACCCACTTCCTCCTAAAATGAAAGAAACGCATTTTAAAATAATATCTAAAATTTACCCTGTTGGAGATTTTTTACATAAAAGATTCAAATTTGAATCGGAACCATGCATATTCTGTTCATCTGAAACTGAAACATTAGAACATCTGTTTTACAGTTGCAACCAGGTTAAAATATTTTGGTCTGATATACACAATTGGTTGTCACTCAAAATTTTAAATATTCCCTTTTTTTCCTTATATGATGTTCTTTTCTATATGGAAAATCTGGACCCGGGAATTTCTGATGTCATTAATGTTGTTATTATTTTATGCAAACATTTCATTCATTTGTGTAAATGGAAAAATACATGCCCTTTATTTAGTATTTTGAATTATTTTTCTGATTATTATAAGTGTCTTAAATGCATTCCTAACAAAAACAAGAAAACTACAGTCATTTATCAAAATATATCAAAAGTATTATTATTTTGAATTGTTTTGGCCTTGCCTTTTCCTTATTATTTCATTTTTATTTCTTTTTCTTTCTATATGTGCATTTATAACGTTTGTTCACCCTAATTTGGTTTGTATATGAGCATCTATTGAAAAAAAAAAAAAAAAGGCACACACATTGTTAAAAATATTACTATTTTTCGTTTTTTCAGTCTTATATGTGTGTTTGATATTAACAATTGTTTATTGTGCAAGTAAGTGACTGTGAATGTCTGTAAATTGAAAAATGTACAATAAAGTTTGTTAAAAAAAAAAGTTACCTCAATTGTTAATAAAGTTAAAAAAAAAACTGGCTGCAGACGACAAAATGGCGACTAACATCATTAGCCGGAACCGGAAAGCACGTCCCGTTCCCACGTCTCCATTTAGGTTGCTCTTTTTCTGGTCGAAAAAGATTAGTGACAGAATAGTTTTTTTTTAATGAAAACTGCCACTTTTTCTTTTATTTGCCAGTAATGGTGAAAAAGAAGCGATTTCATGCCGCCATCGACATCATTATGTGAGCGACAGACAACACTCCAGACCAGCTGGTGGCGCTAAAGCACCATGACGCTGTTAGCCAAACAAAGACGAAGAACAGCACGAGGAGCTAGCAGCATTAGCTTGTTAGCAGGCTAGCAGCGTTAGCTTGTGTTCAGAGGTCGGTGGTGTTTTGTTGGGACGTTTGTGAGGTTTTTGGACAGAAAGGACGATACGTGGTTCGTGTGGGAACTCTCAGCATTTTCCAAAGTGTCGTAAATGAGTGAAGAAGTGTTGAACGGAAAGACAACGTGGATTGCTGTGATTGTGAGACTAGCACTGTAGCAGATGATCGATCGGAGCTGCAGTGAAGAGGACGGCGGTGTTTGTGGGAGTTGGAGCTGAAGATCGGAGCAGGAACCATGTCTTCCCTTCAGTCTCTGAGAGAGTTGATCAGCCAGCGACTAGCTGCTGCTGCTGAAGAAATCTGCAGACTCTGTGAAGGAACCATCGTCCAGTACGAGGAGGAGCTCTGTCGTCAGCGCAGACTGCTGGATGTCATCTGGAAACCACAGCTGCAGCTCCACCACATAGGTATGTCACCTTCATCGCACAGACAGAGAAGCTCTTAGTTCATCTCTCACTGATTTCTCCTTCAGATTTGGGTTTTATATCAGCAGCTGATTCTCTCAGGTTTCTTTAGTGGATATCAGGGGGTTTGACCTTTTCCTAACACAGTTGGGACCACAAGACAAAAGATTTTAAGACCCAGTCAGAAAAAATGTGACCACACATGATAGAACAATTCTGAACAAAATAACAAATAAAATTAGCTCAATAGACTTAAAATTAAACAAGTTATTAACATTTTAAATCTAAATGATCTATATTGTTTTGTGAATAGAAAACAATGGGAAAACTACAGGAAAAAAACATTAAAATGAGCAAAAATGTTTTTTCTTTTTCTAGATATCACATCTTCCCTTTTTTTGCTCCAAACACTCCAATTTTCACAGGACATTCTTAGGGTGCTTCAGCAAATTTATAACATTTTTTTAACTGATTAATATAATTAGGGTAATTCATTTATTGGTTCATTTGATTCAACATTTAAGTCATTTTTTTCCTTCTCTAAGGCAATTTTAGAGGGTAAAACACACACATTTCAAGTGAATAAACCATTTATTTTTAGTTTCATTAGCCTTCATCCAAACATCCACAATACTCAATAACCCAGCAACAGTCAGGAGCTTTCAATGATGATCTCCAGACCTCCTTCCATCAGTTTGTAGCTCTACACAGCTTCATCTCCTTCATAAATTACATTAAACCAGGATGGAAGTCCAGGGACTTGGGAAATAACTTTTCCAATGTAGACTTGACCATCTGCAGATGAGTGGCGTACCCTTTTACCTGGTAAGGATGGGACGGTCCTCTTTTCTTGGGCACACTTGGAGACTCTGAGAAGAACCTGCAGCCACAGCAGATTGGATGAGAAACATTAAGTTATCTTTAAGTTCAGTCCATGGCTTACTTCTAGCTTTCCCTGTACTGTCTATTCTGGAAACAATGAAAACATCCTTCCTTCCCCTGGGGTCCTGCTGCAGCACTTCCTGCTGGAAATGAAGCTGATTTGTTAGAGCTCTGAATCTCTCAGCATCACCGTCACACTTCTCCATGTTACTATCATCTTCCTCTGATTGCCAAAGACCTGCATCAGTGATTATTCCAGTCAAGTTCTTCTTCTTTTCAAATGTTTTCTCCTGCTTTCTGCCAAAGCCTCCACTGCTTTTAGTTGCTTCTCTTCATGGCTCTCTGTGATGCTGGCCTCCCTTACTTTGGATTTAGCCTCCAGCTCCTTTCTTCTTTTTCTTACATCACCTAGTAGTTGTTCCAGCTTTTCTGGACATAACTGAGACACCCACTCTGATGTCTTATTGTAGGAGGACATCAGATATGCTTCATTTGTAACAGCAGATGCGTTAGGCCTATGGTGAACAAGATAGTCTAACACACTGAATATCCTTTCTGGATCCTTGTTGTGTTTTGGAGCTGCTTTAGTTCATCTTCTCACATGCTCTCCTGCATCCCAAATTCCCCCCAGGGAGATGTTCCTTGACAGACTTTTCCAAATAAGTTTTGAGGGCCAGCAGTACTGGTTGGAGCAACTGACCACAAAGTTCCTCATAATCACTTTTCTTGGAGAGAGATTGAAAAACTTCCTCCTTTTCAATGAGGTGGTCTGGAAACAGACGTTCCTCCTGCATGAAGATGAAGAGAGAGTCTTCATTCTCAGAGTCCTCTCCAAGGAAACCGACCAAACTTTTGTAGTAGGTGTTTAGGTCAAGGATGTGTCCATCTCCTTCTGTTAGACCACAGTGGAGGGGTGACGAGTAGAGCCCTGCACGGGACTATTGTCTTCATCCCACTGCCGCCTGCACCCGCAAAACTCTGAAGATTTATTCCTGCACAATAACAGAGATGCATTGATTTTGTATCGTCTCCCGTCCCACAGGAAAAACACGTCTTTGTATTGATATTATTACAGAGATTCATAAACAGATACAGATAGACAGATAGATAGTCTTTATTGTCATTGCAACATTGTACAACGAGATTAAAGTGCAAAAATAGTCAAATAGTAAAATCACAATAAAATAGTATAAAAACAATATAAAATAAATAGCATAAAAACAATATAAAATAAATAGTATAAAAACAATATAAAATACAGCATAACAGACATAACAGACAAAATACAGACATAACCCACACACGCGTGAACATTCTGTCATGTTTCATTTATGGCTTGTTCTTTACAGCGTTTAATGTAGTTATTGCTACGGGATAAAACCTTTCCTTGAATCTGTCAGTCCTGGTTTTGATTGACATGAACCTTCTCCCTAATGACAACAGTTCAAAGAGGGAGTGTCCAGGGTGTGAAGTGTCCTTAAGAATGTCCTGGGCTTTTTTGAGGCAGCGCGAGCTGTGGAGTTCTTCCAGAGGGAGGAGAGGGCAGCCGGTGATCCTCTGTGCCGTGTTAATGACCCTCTGGAGAGCTTTCCTCTGAGCCACTGTGCATCTGCTGAACCACACACAGACACAGTACGTGAGGATGCTCTCAATGGAGCATCGATAGAAGGACACCAGCAGTCTCTGGGAGATGTTGTTTTTCCTAAGCACCCTTAGGAAGTGCAGTCTCTGCTGGGCCTTTTTCAGCAGCTCAGAGGTGTTTACTCCCCAGGTTAGATCCTCCTCTATGTGGACCCCCAGGAAGCGGAAGTCTGGCACTCTCTCCACACAGACCCCGCTGATGAACAGTGGAGAAACAGCAGTTTTCTTCCTCCTGAAGTCAATAATGACCTCCTTGGTCTTTGTGGTATTGAGGAGCAGATTGTTCTCCCTACTCCACATCGTCAACTGATCCACCTCGTCTCTATAAGCAGACTCATCTCCCCCCGAAATGAGTCCCACCACTGTCGTATCATCTGCGAATTTGACAGTGGTGTTGCTGTGGTGAGCAGGAATGCAGTCATGGGTGTACAGGGTGTAGAGCAGGGGGCTTAGCACGCAGCCCTGTGGGGAGCCAGTACTGAGTGTGAGGGCCTTGGATGTGTGTGGGCCCACTCTCACTCTCTGACTGCGACCAGAAAGAAAGCTCTTGATCCAAGAGCAGGTGGAGTGTGGAAGTCCTAGTTCCATCAGTTTATTTACCAGTTTGTGAGGGAGAATGGTGTTAAACGCTGAGCTGTAATCCACAAAGAGCATCCGCACATAGCTCCCCTGTTTCTCCAGGTGGGACAATGCAGTGTGGAGGGCTGTGACTATGGCGTCCTTCATGTCCCTCCAGCCTCATCTTTTCATGCATTCCTCTTTTGTGTTATGTGCAACTTAATTATTAAACATATATGTTGTTCACTGAAGGTCACACGTTCCCAGATGTTCTTAGGGAAAGTGGGTTCTCCTCGGCTCAGGGAGGTTCTGATAGAGTGATGTTTGGCATTTCAGGTTCTGATGGTTCTGGAGGAGGTTCTGATAGAGTGATGTTTGGCATTTCAGGTTCTGATGGTTTTGGAGGAGGTTCTGATAGAGTGATGTTTGGCATTTCAGGTTCTGATGGTTCTGGAGGAGGTTCTGCCTTCGGTTTGGATTTACGGAGAGTTTTACGGTCAGCCTGCAGCTTTGCTCTAAAACGGTGAAAGAGAAGAAAACTCTTCTTCATGTTTGCTCTTTCCACCTTTTTTCATGTCTCTCCATTCAGCAGCAGCTCACTGACGCGTAGACTTGATGACTTTTGAGTGACAGCTCAGAGGGATGGGATTCTGCTTCTTGCTGTAAAATGTGACAGTCTTTAATGATCCTCCCGTGTGTGCGTGAGTCCGCACGCAGACACACAGCCTGAGGCGCTGAACCAGCTGGTAAAGATGCAGGTCAAAGTCATTTGAATTTATGGAGGAAAAAATAACATTGTAATGGTTCAACAGAGCTGAAAATCTATGAATTCATTTTTTCCTGACGGAAAAATACTTTTTTTAGCTTCACCTCTAATGACCGTATTTTGTGCTCTCGTATTTCACGCGGGAAAATAAACTCTCAGCTGCAGAGGATGTGAACAGGTGAACAGGTAGAGAGTCGTGGGAGGGGCTTTGGCTTCAAACTCTGTCAGAGATGGAAACACGGCGTCAGATTCAGACACAACTTTCACTGCAGGAGTTAAAGCAGAGACTTTCTCTGGGATGATTTAATGAACTCAAACATGGAAACATGATTACCAAGTAGAACTCTTCAAAATAATAAACCTGATCTCTCCACATTCTCCGTGTCTAACATGCATTGATAAACACATCGCTCCATGTAGCGACCAGACCATAACTTTAGCTTGTAGCTCCGCCCACACGCGACCGTGGTATCAACCTATAAAGAACACAATTTCTAAGAGGCGGGGTGGGGCGTTGCACACCCCCAACAACAGGTTAGATGACAGAGGCCATTAGGCGTCTCTGCCTGGTGCGTTCACTGAGCTTCAGTACATTAGACTCCAACAGCATGAACCTCTCTCAGCTGTTTATTTTCCTCCAAAATACTTTTGAACTTGTCTGACAGTTCATGTCATCCCTCACTTTGCTCCTTTTCTTCTGCTTCAAATTGGAAGCGTGCTATCTTTGATTTTAATCTGCTAGACTCCAGTGATAACCCTTTTACAGCATTTTTTCTTCTTCTAGCTTTTCTGTGAGGGACTCATTTTCAGTTTCAAGATGCTTTTTTTCTGAACGTAACTCCTTGATATTTTCACTGTGTCGGTCTGCCTGTTTGGTTTTGTTGGGGGATTGTCTCTCCTTTTTCAGCTGCTTATTGAATCGTCAAGGATCAAATATTCCCGGTTAGATACAGTATCTAGAATTATTCCTTTCTGTTGACCGCTGGCCAAGAACATTTGGACGGATGTATGGTCTCAAATTCCATTCATCAAGATTGCCGTTTTTCCCAAAATCTTCTTTTTCACAAAGGAGTCTCTTCCACTTCCTGTCCAAGTTTTTCTCTGTAATATCTGGTGCATTTTCTGGGATTAAACATCTCATCCACCTGAGGGTATCTTTATTTAAAGATGTCAACCCTTTCTTTTTCAGTTGGCTTAGTAGAAAAATGTTCCTATTGCAGATCTGCCTTGGAGCTCTGACAGTTTGCTCTGACAGTTTGCTGCTAAGATTCCCTCTGATAGATCTACATGCAGCCCTGATGAAGCCATCTGAAAAAAGACTAACATTCCTTCAAAAATGGCTCAAATCAAGAAAAATAAACTTTCAACAGTTTTCTTATATTTGCTATTTCTTCTTTAAATATTACCTTAAAATCTTTGAGAAGATGAAGCCACTACCACACCTGGCAGGGAGAATTTGAAAGAGTCTTGTTGATTCTTGAGTCCTGACAAAACATGCCACTCACAGAAAAGTGTCACTAAGATTAAAAGTAATCAGTTCGATCTGAAGTAACTGGGAATAATGGCATTGTGTTGTTGCATAAATAATTACTTTGTGGGTGTATTTTTGCTTTGATACATAACTTTTTAAAAACCATGGTGGAATCAGAACATGGGATTTTGTTACAAAATGTCATTACATTCTGCCTGTACTTTCACACGGTTAAATTAAATAGCACAAAATTGGAAATAGCAAACATTTTTATCTACATTAACAGGTAACCCTTAATAAAAAAAGTGTTTTTCTAGGTATTTTCTTACAACTTTCTAAAATCAGTGATCAGTTTAACTTTGCTCTTGTAGTACAGTTTTACTGTACAAGTGAGAAAAATAATAATATGCCTCTTTTAGCAAGTGATCGCTCATTGTCGCTCATTAACATAATTCTTCTAGACGTTTCTATAGACAATTGAGTCTGTAAAATCGAATTCTGGGGGTTTTCTCAATGTTTAGGGTGGGCTTTGGGAGATTTTAATCACCTTGTAAGTTTCATGAAGCTGGGAGATCGACCCAAAATCAGAAAAAAAGCTGCGGTTGGATCACAAAAATGTCCAGTAAATACACTTTACTTTCCTGAATGAAAGTCGAAGTAGACGCTATTCCAAAATGCACCGCGATGCAGATATTAACTACATAAACTTTCCAATGCGGAAACCAAGTTTTTCAATGGCAGACTGAACATGCGTGAATGGTATGTGCAGTGACACGCATTGCTGTCCCTACTGTTATTCTCTTTTATGGTAAAAACCACAAGAAACAATTTTGCACACAACCTATAGTTTGGCAGACATTGTGTGCCAAAATCTACGATTTAATAATTCACGGTTTTTAGGAAAATGAATTTTTTTAGAATGATTTCCATGAAATTTCACACACGTTCCAATAATTTCAGTCTTCAAACACCGCAGGAGTTTTGTCGAACTTTGACCTCAGGAAGAAGCCGCCATCTTTGATTTTTAAAAACAGCACCTTTAGTATCAGATACTTAAAAAAACTTGTCGTTGGGATTTTTATTGATTGTCTCGTAACTTTTCAGGCATCAATGGCAAGCTACTGTTGTAAACTACTAAGTTGTAGATTCTGAACATGTGGTGAGCTCGCTAAAGGGGCACACTCATATTACTCCTTTATTTTTCAAAGAGTTTTTCTGAGTCAGTTTATGATGCTGATAACTATGCTAGCACTTGTAGCCATGTTAGCATAACTAGCATAGTCAGCATAGTTAGTATCTTAATCAATGAGTGCTTCTGAGTTAGTTGAGAAGGAGGGGTTAAATGTGCGTAGTGGCTGCTCAGGAAGTGGGGTTTGGTCAAAGGTGGGTGCTAAGAGTGGCGGTGGTGTCTAGACTCAGGCGGCAAGGACGACAATGGGGCCTAGATGCAGGTAGTGAGGGCTGGTGGACCATAGAGGTGGGCGGTGAGGGCAGGTAGAGCGGGCAATACAACGCCACTCAAGACTTTAATTTGCAATTTCATATTCTTAAAAGGATTAAGAAAATTAATTTATTTCCATTCAGCAGGTTGTGGACTGACAGCTCTTCTCGTAGGGGGGGGCCTTTTGTAAAGCTGGGATACAGAGAGAACTTTTTTTTTAAACCACTTCATGACACTCTTACAAGGACGTTTACGTTCCAAACAATGGTCCTTCAGGGGCTCCTCCTCCAAATATCCTGAAAGAGACTGTTACATTTGTATTGGCGTTTTTACAATACATTCCTCCAAACATAAAAAAGCCTTCTTCTTTTGTTTTTGCAGGCCTCCCCCAGCATTGGCTGACTGAAGAGGACAGTCTCTGCAACCCACAAAGGAACTTCAGAGTGGAACCGGAGGAACCAGTTTTGAGGATTCAGTTGGAGCTGAAGATGGGAGCAGGAACCATGTCTTCCCTTCAGTCTCTGAGAGAGTTGATCAGCGAGCGACTAGCTGCTGCTGCTGAAGAAATCTGCAGACTCTGTGAAGGAACCATCGTCCAGTACGAGGAGGAGCTCTGTCGTCAGCGCAGACTGCTGGATGTCATCTGGAAACCACAGCTGCAGCTCCACCACATAGGTATGTCACCTTCATCACACAAACACAGAAGAAGACCTTTGAGCTCCATGCTCTTCTTTATAGGGACCCGTCTGTCACTCAGTGGTGGTTCTACACTAACTTACTTCCCGGGCGAGTAACCCCCTCTCTCCCCGCACATATAGAAATTTGATGACTTCCTTTTGTGTTCTCTATCCTTATTTTTCCATTTTACACACAAAAAATCATAATTTCATAAACTACATGGATGTCAAACTCCGTCACACAGGCGGCCTAAATCCAAAACACGCTTTGAGTTTTGGGCCAAACAAGAAACATTTACTGAAAACACTAAAGCTAGACTTTTAAACTGAACTGAACATTAATAAAAACAGAAAGGAATATCAATCCAGAAGAAATCAAGTTAAACCTTAAATAACATATAATATTTTTCTCTCCATAAAAATACATTGTCAAAATTATACAAATATGAACATGCTACAGAACACAGCCTGGAGATATGTCATCACTTTGAGCTCTTATAAAACATTAAAAACGTAACCATAGAACTCCTCACTGGGGTTACTTCAAAAATATTTGGCATTTTCCTAATTTTGTGCAACACCAACAGTAAAAACTCAGCTCTTAGAGCTAATGGAAGAATTTCAAAGATTTCAGGTTAAAAACGTGCGACGAGAAAACCGGGTCGGCATTCTGGAGAAAAGACTGGACGATGTGGAACAACAAGTAAGGATGAATAATGTCATTCTCACTGGAGTACCGATCAAACTTCGGGCAAAGCTAAATGCAGCTGGAGCTAGCATTGCTAATGCTGATCGCGCCAGCATAGCTAGCAGTCCAGAAACGGAGAGCGGTGGAGAGTCTCTGGATCACCAAGTGGAATCATTTCTCACGTCTAAAGGGATTTCCCTGGATCTCAACACCATGGAGACCTGCCACCTGCTCCCCAGGAGAAAGGAGACGGATAAACCAGCGATCCTCATCAGGTTTGTGAATCACAAACACAAGCTAGCTCTGATGAACCAACGTAAAAATCTGAAAGGATCTGCTGCTTATCTGAACGACCATCTGACCAGGAGGAATGCTGAAATCTCCAAACATGCACGGCTTCTCAGGAAGCAGAAGAAGATTGAGAACACTTGGGTTAAAGGCTGCAGGATTTACGTCAAACCACTCGGTCCACCGGACCGGTCCAAGGTTCTGGTTGTGAACACCATGAAGGACTTTGAGAAGTGTCTTATTTCGGTCGTCTGAAACAACATGGAGTAATAAACCAAAGAGCCAAATAATTTCAAGAAATATGACGCCTGGATTCATCACTTTCTCCATCTGTCTGACGTCACCTGAATCAACAGCGGAGAGTTCTGACCTGCAGACAACTTGACCTCAACTTTCACTGAGCTGATATCAGCTGAAGAAGGATATGGACCTGAATCTAATGTCTGCAGACATAACATGGAAGAGACTAGAAACTGTTTAAACCCAGAAGATCAGCTGTTTTTTCAGCAGAAGAAGAAATGCCAACCTTGGACAATTGACAGATTATGGACCCTTTTATTTTACTT
Organism: Oryzias latipes; assembly: GCF_053564925.1. Taxonomy (NCBI): domain Eukaryota; kingdom Metazoa; phylum Chordata; class Actinopteri; order Beloniformes; family Adrianichthyidae; genus Oryzias; species Oryzias latipes. The sequence goes on from NC_136238.1 coordinate 50,011,459, forward strand.
CACAGCATTACTTTATCATAAAAATATGTAAAAAATAAATGAATAAATAAATAAATAAAAATACAAAAAATAATAAAACAAATGATTAATCAATTAATGACAATGGTTAAATTGATTGACTTGGTAACACTTTATATTAAGATTCCTTAACAAGCTTTGTTAACACATTAACAAGCATTATAAATTAATTTATAGGGTGTTAGTAAGACATTTATTAGAACAATAAGTCTAATAAGGTTTATTAAATTACTTAGTTAACACATTTACAAGCATTATTATTAGGATGTTTTCAAGATACTAATGATGCATTTACTGATATTATAGGTGCCTAACAAATGTGTCAGTGTTAATAAGCTTAATAAGATTTATTAACAACCTTTGTTAACAAATTAAGAAGTATTATTATTGTTTGGGGTTCTAGTAAGATATTTATTAGCATTATAGATGTCTCACACAAGCCTAAGTGTTCATAAGCTTAATAAGTTTTATTAACTAACTTAACAAATTAATAGACTTTATTAATGTGTCAGATGCTAGTAAGATATTTATTAGCATTATAGATGTCTTGCAAATACCTGAAAGTGTTAATAAGATTTATTAACATCTAAAGTCAGACCATTGTCTTCTAAATCCATATTACTCAACTGCTTATAAGCTTTACATATGTATTAATTAACTTTGTTAATAGTTTATTAATTGTTTTGCAGCACCTCATCTAAAGTTTGGAAGTTTTTTAGCACAAACAACCACAAAGCATAAAGATTGTAAAAAGAACTTTATGACATTAAAACAGACTAAACATACACAAATCGTTCTATAAAAGATATATAATAATTTGATTCAGAAGAATAATTTAAACAAAAAAAACATAGATAGGTGTTGGATGACTCTAGCATCAAAGCTATAAGGCTTAAGGATAAAGTATTAGCATCTATCCTGAGTGAAACATTCATGGCAAATCGCATCACCAGGAGACAGTTCTCTGGATTCAAAGCCAACTGCATTCAACCACTGTTGCCTTGCTTCAAAGTACACAAGAAAGTTGCACAAGCCAGTAATTTTTGAAGAACGAAGACAATAAACCTACAGGAGCCATGCTAAAGCTAACACGCTAACCTGCCCATCGAATGGGCAGGTTAACTAATGTCACCATTGGCTAATGAATCTGTCAATCAAACTCATCAGCGAAACAGGAGTGCTCACTTTCAGCCAATTGAATGGCCTCTTAGACTTTGCTTTCACACAGGTGACGAAAAAAGCCCCGCCCATCTTTGATTCTATACCGGTCGGTCGTTAGCGTGTTATCTTTAGCATGGCTCCTGTAGGTTTATTGTCTTCGTTCTTCAAAAATTACTGGCTTGTGCAACTTCCTTGTGGACTTTGAAGCAAGGCAACAGTGGTTGAATGCAGTTGCAGTGAATGCTTAGAATTGTCTCCTGGTGATGGGATTTGCAATGAAGGTTTCACTCAGGATAGATGCTAATACTTTATCCTTATTAGCTATGATGCTAGTCATCCAACACCAGTATATATGTTTTTTTAAAAAAATTATTTGTCTGAATTAAATTATTATATCTTTTACAGAACGATTTGTGTATGTTTAGTCTGTTTTAATGTCATAAAGTTCTTTTTACAATCTTTATGCTTTGTGGTTGTTTGTGGTAAAATACGTCCACACTTTAGATGAGGTGCTGCAAAACAATTAATAAACTGTTAACAGAGTTAATTAATACATTTGTAAAGCTTATAAGCAGTTTAGTAATATGGCTTTAGAAGACAATGGTCTGACTTTAGATGTTAATAAATCTTATTAACACTTTCAGGTATTTGCAAGACATCTATAATGCTAATAAATATCTTACTAGCATCTGACACATTAATAAAACCTATTAATTTGTTAAGTTAGTTAATAAAACTTATTAAGCCTATGAACACTTAAGCTTGTGTGAGACATCTATAATGCTAATAAATATCTTAGTAGAACCCCAAACAATAATAATACTTCTTAATTTGTTAACAAAGGTTGTTAATAAATCTTATTAAGCTTATTAACACTGACACATTTGTTAGGCACCTATAATATCAGTAAATGCATCATTAGCATCTTGAAAACATCCTAATAATAATGCTTGTAAATGTGTTAACTAAGTAATTTAATAAACCTTATTAGACTTATTGTTCTAATAAATGTCTTACTAACACCCTATAAATTAATTTATAATGCTTGTTAATGTGTTAACAAAGCTTGTTAAGGAATCTTAATATAAAGGGTTACCATTGACTTTTATTGATATTACTTCATTTGATAATTTGATACGTTGATTCATGATTTTTCCTAATGTAACATAATTTTGCACATATTTTTAACTTTTGATACTTGATGAAATTTTGCTATGAAAATTCCTGAAACAGTGTTGTGTCTATTTTACTGATATAGTATTATTTTTAATCATATTAATGACTTTTATAAGTAACATAATCTTCATATATTTGGATACTTCATGGCCATGTTGATTTCTAATACTTATTTTTTACAAAATAATTTAAGTAATTCATCTTTGTCGTATGTTTTATTGATATTTCAAGATTCTTAATTCTGTCTGATAAAAGCTATAGGAACTGGACTTCCGGAATGCCGGCATAGAGGAGACACGCTCAGTCTGGGGCTCCCGCACTCGGTTCACTAAAAACTCCACAAACTCGAAAACAAAACAACAGAAAAGAAGATATGAGTGAAGGAAACACGCTGCGGAAAAGCCAAAGAAAAAAAAAAGAAGTGAACGAGCTGACCGAACCAGAAAGTATCGAGCACGAGATGGAAGAAGCGGCCAGCGAAGCTAGCTCGGACAACGAGAACCAGCGAGGCCACAGCGACACAAAGCTAATGCTAGACGGGCTAGCAAAAATTAGCGCTCAGATCCATGACTTGGACACAGAGCTGCGAGGGGCAAAGAACGAACTGAAGCAAGAAATATCTTCCCTCAGGCAAGATATGGACCGACAGTTCAAGGAGCACCACAACACGCTGGAAAGCCAAAAAGCCGACCTAGCCGAAGCCCAGACTCGCATTGCAACTTTGGAGGAGAGCAACATGGAGGCGAACGGTGAGCTCAAAACAATGCAAAAACAGATGCAACTTCTGCGGGACAAGGTTACGGAATCTGAAGCCAGAGCCCGGAGAAATAACATCAGAATCTTCGGGCTACCAGAAGAAGTTGAAGGGGGCTCAGTTATAACTTATCTAAACGATATGTTTAAAAAAGAGCTTCTCATACCGGCGGACTTTGATCTCCAGATGCAGCGCGCACACAGAACCCCCCCGATGAAACCCAAAGCAGGCCAGCGCCCGAGGCATGTCGTGGTCAATTTCTTAAGTTTTGCAACGAAAGACATGATCCTGAAGAAAGCTTGGCAAAAGAAAATAAAAGTGAACGACCAGCTCATCCAGTTTGACCACGACTACCCAGCAGAAATTGTTCAAAAAAGGCGCTCATACTCGGACATTAAAAAAGTTCTGAAGGAGCGGGGAATCCGTTTTCAAACCCCATACACAAGGCTGAGGGTTCATTGGAAAGAAGGCGTACAAAGCTACAACAGCGCGATGGAAGCGGCGGAAGACATTAAGAAGAGAGGGATCCATATCAACACTCCAAGCAGCGAAAACAGCAAGGGACTGGACCGGACCCCAGCAGCAGAGGGATGGCAGCGCGTCGGAGGGACAGCGCGGCGTGCACAAGAGAGGCTCCAGGAATACCAGAGGAAATAACCACAGGGAATCCGTAAATGGAGCCAATTTAAACAAAAAAGGCCGAGACGGAGCTCACAGACTGAGGAGGAAGGAACGTTGGACAAAGCTAGACTTATGTCTAGAGGCTGGCTCCCATCTGGAATGAGGACATCCTGCCCACCCACCAACGGGGACGAGAGAGGAGAGATGGATCATCCTTTCTCCATGTGGAAGTCAGAACTTACGTTTGTGTTCAGGTTTTACATTTTTTTACAATTTTTGTTTTCAGGGTCACGTTCTAGGTGCATAAATAGGATTGTTATAAGACAAAATGTGTAGTTTGAGTGTCGCCTCGTTAAATGTGAATGGGTTAACCACACCCAAAAAGAGGGGGATAATTCTGCAAAAATTAAAAAAAGAAAATATACAATTAGCTCTATTGCAAGAAACCCATTTAAATGATCAAGAACACGAGAAACTTAAAAAACTAGGATTCAGAAATACATATTACAGTTCATACAAACAAAGCCGCAAACGAGGAGTCGCTATTCTGATATCAAACAAAACTCAATTTGAAACTGACAAAGTCATAAAGGGGAAGGACGGGCAGTACATCGTTGTTAAAGGACGAATGGGAGACGCAGTTTTGACAATAGTCAATGTATACGCCCCACCTGAAAGTGATAAACAGTTTTTTAAATCCCTGTTTAACGTTATTGCTGAAGAGGCCGAGGGTATATTAATCTGCGGAGGGGACTTCAATGTAGCCTTAAACTTTAAATTAGACACAACTAGTAAACATAAACATAAAAAGACTATTGCCAAATTTGTTAAATTATCCATGGAAGAACTGGGATTGCTGGATGTGTGGAGAAGCTTAAACCCCCGTAAGAAAGATTACACACATTACTCCGCAAGTCACAAAGTACATTCACGAATAGACTATTTCTTTGTTTTTAAATCAGATATTAATAGAGTGGAAGAATGTAAAATTGAGGGTGCAGACGTGTCTGACCATAATACCCAGCACATGAAAGTAAATATATCAAATAGGAAGAAACAAACAACATGGAGACTGAACGTTGGGATTTTGAATAATGAAACAATTATAAAGGACATAAAAACCGACATAAAACAATATATGGATGACAATGACAATGGTGCGGTAGACCCTACAGTGTTATGGGATGCTCTTAAAGCTGTAATTAGAGGAAAACTAATAGCGAAAACAGCATGGTTGCGGAAAAAGAGAATTCAAAAATATGAAGAATACTCTGTAAAATTAAAAGAACTCGAACAGCAGCTTATAAATAAAAATACAACAGAAATATACCAACAAATACAAAATATTAAAAAACAAATCAACCACATATTAGAGGACGAAATAGAAAAAAAGATGATTTATTTCAAACAAAGCTATCAGGAAGTAGGGCCTAAATCAACAAAATTACTAGCCAAAAGAATTAAAAAACAACTCTGAATACAATCTATGAAATCCTTGATCCCGAAACCAATAAAGTAACAAATAATCCAGAGGAAATTGAGAGAATATTCACTTATTACTATAAAAAGCTATATTCACAACCTCCTTCAGCCTGTGAACAAGATAAAAGAAGCTTTCTGGAAAATATGGATCTGCCATTTATCGGATTAAATCAAAATAAACTACTTACAGCTGAAATTACTACAGAGGAAATATTAAAAACCATAAGCTCTTTGAAAAACAATAAATCACCAGGCAGCGACGGGTTTCCAGCTGAATGGTATAAAATATTTAAAGAGGAGCTGACTCCAATACTACACAAATCTTTGAATTGGACCCTACAAAATAATAAAATGCCTATTTCCTGGTCCGAAGCAATTATTTCAGTTCTGTTGAAACCAGGGAAAAACAAACAGTCGTGCGCTAATTATAGGCCTATTTCAGTACTAAATATAGATTACAAGATCTACACGTCTATAATCTGTAAAAGGATAAACACTTTTTTACCTGACATTATTGATGAGGACCAGACGGGATTCATAAAAAGTCGCCAGACACACGACAACATTAGAAGAACCTTACACTTAACTGAAAGAGCCCAAAGAGAACATATAAGTACAGTTCTCTTAAGTATTGACGCGGAAAAAGCTTTTGACCGCGTTAATTGGGAATTTTTATTCTTAGTCTTAGAAAAAATGGGATTTAATAACAAATCGGTTGAAATTATAAAAACAATATATTCACAACCAACGGCTAAAATTAAAATAAACGGGAATTTAACAGGAACATTTAAATTGGAAAGATCCACTAGGCAGGGTTGTGGACTCTCCCCGACTCTGTTTGCTCTTTTTATTGAGCCTCTGGCACAGGCAATTCGAGAAAAACCTGAAATTAAAGGAGTTTCAATGAATGGCGTTGAACATAAAATAGGATTGTTTGCTGATGACCTAATAGCGTACCTCGAACAACCAGAATCATCAATTCCACAGTTTATGAAACTGTTGGGAACATTTGAAAATTTATCGGGATATAAAATTAATATTTCAAAAACTCAGACTCTAACATTCAACTATGTTCCCTCTGAATACATTAGAAACAACTTTAAATTCAATTGGAATATGAAAAGTATTAAATACCTAGGAGTAGAAATAACACAAGACTTTCAACATGTAAACGTTAAAAATTATTCAGAAGTACAAGACAAGATAAAAAAAGACATAGAAAGATGGTCAACACTCCCACTAGATTTCAGCTCTAGAATCGAAATAGTGAAAATGAACATATTGCCGTTGTTTTTATTTCTATTTCAAGCTCTACCAGCACAGGTCTCCAACACTCAATTCGCAACGTGGGACAAAACAATATCCAGATTCATATGGGACAACAAAAGATCCAGAATAAAATATGGCACCCTCCAGCTTCCAAAGAACAAAGGAGGTATGGCTTTACCAAAGCTAAAAGAGTACTATATCGCCTCACAATTACGGTACTTATGCTGTTGGTGTAACCCCCATTATAATGGAAAATGGAAAAATATTGAATGTGAAACTTTACAAGAACCTATTCAAAACATTATTGGTGATAAAGAGTTATATGAAACAAAGAAAAGGCATTTAGATCCCATAACAAACCATACACTAACTATATGGTTCAAACTACTCCAAAAATACAAAATCTTAAATAGTGCAAAAAAATTAAAATGGGTAGCATATGACAGGCAATTTAAACCAGCAGAATATGATCAGACCTTAAATATTGGACTACAAAAGGAATAACAGCATGGTGCTTGCTAGAAAAGGACGGACAGCTGGAGAGTTTTGAGAACTTGACTAAACAATTTCACCTTGAAAAACAGGATTTTTTCAGATACTTACAAATGAGAAACTACCATAAGAAAGCAATACAGAGCGGCTCCTCTGGGGATGAAGGCGGGATAGTTCACACAATAACAAAGACATATAAAGATAACAATACTAAATTGATTAGTATGTTATATAAATCATTGATGGAATATGACGAAAACACAACTTTGAAAGCAAAAGATAACTGGGAAAGAGAATTAAACATAAAGATAACTGAACAGGACTGGTTAGATATGTGGAGACACCACCATACCACCACTGGATCTCGAACGTGGAGAGAGTTTGCCTGGAAGAACCTTATTAGATTTCTCATAACACCTAAACTGAAGAGCAAACATTTGAAAACAAATCAGAGCTGTTGGCGCGGATGTGGAGAAATAAATGTTGACCACTCTCATGTATTTTGGAAATGTCAGAATGTGACAGGTTTTTGGAAAATGGTGGGCGATCTCACATGCAAAGTACTGGGATACAAAATTCCTTTGTTGCCAGAACTGTTTTATCTGTACATGTTTTCAGGAAACTTAATCCACCAAAGTGACAAATACTTATTTAAAGTCATGTCACTAGCCGCTAAAAAAACAATAACCAGAAACTGGGGCACTACGGAGATCCCTTCAAAGGAGCAATGGACTTCAACAATCAACAACATATATTCAATGGAATTAATAACATACAGGCTGAAGCTGCAAGAGGCACAACTACACCGAAAGTGGAAAAAATGGACACTGTATAACAGATAGACATGTGAAACACCTAGACTTGACCTTTTTCTTTTCTTTCTTGTTTTTTGTGATGTTGTCTGAGATGTATGTTCATGTAACAAAAACTAATAAAAATAAAGTTATAAAAAAAAAAAAAAAAGCTATAGGAACTGGATAATAATAAATCATGTAATAAAATGGTTATAGTGTAACGGGGTGGGATTATATAAATTCGCTTCCTTCCACTCCCTTTCAAGCAATATTTATGAATGTCTAATTAGCCTAAGTTTGATTAGTTATTGTACGAATGTATAAGTTATGATTGTATTGTTTTTTGTGTATTATTTCTATTTGATTGCTTGAAATAAACCATTTCAAATTAAAAAAAATCTTCACAGATTTCAAAAAATGTCCCATAGCTGCTCACAACAGAGGACACACTCTGGACTTGGTCATTACCGACTCCATTTGCGAGTTGAGTTGATTGGAAGTTTAATTCCAAACGAAGACGGAAGAGTAGTTTGTGTAGTTGGTGGTTTACACATAAATCTATGTTTTTGTGGTGCCTGCGGAGATGCCCTACCATGTTAGAGTTGCCGCCTGTGAGAGAATATGGTACATGCACATACATAGTGCAGCTTGCAAACCGTTGTTTGTTTGTTTGTTTTTTTGTTGACAACGCGAACGTTGTCAACATAACTCAATGGAAATCCAAAATACTTCCACACCAGCGACTTCCGTGAAAGAAGAGGGGATTCGAGTTCTGTTGATGGGTCTCCATGCTATCTTTTGAGTGGCTGTTAGAGGAGGTTGACTCGCAGCACTTCTTTTTTTAAAAACTATATCAACAATTAGACTCGCAGCCCTTCAACATGTTTTTTTCTGCTTTGCAAGTAACCAGACGCAGCATGGGGGCGTGGCAGCATCGACGATTCCATTTTTGAATTTGAAGTTCAAGACTGTGACTTAATTTCGATCGATTTCGATTTAAAGTCGAAATCGTGACACCTCTTATAGAGAATAATAGCAGAACTTTAAATGTGACCTGTGTAAATCATTTAACATTCAATTTAAATTAAATATTGACATTTTTAATGATATATTTGCTTATTTATTTCAAATTTTAAAGAATGAATGTCACATTTATTTAATTATTTAATGGCGTCTATATGTATTATTTCAATGAGTCTCTTCTGGTCCTCCAGACTCCTCAGACATTTTCTCCAATGATCACAGAGTTTATTGATGTTTGACGAAACCCAAAAGTCCTGGAAACATATAAAAGGCTCCTTGTTGTGTTTGTGTTCCTGCAGTTCTCCCCCAGCATTGGAAGATTGAAGAGGAAGATCTCTGCAACCAGCAGAGGAACTTCAGAGTGGAACAGGAGGAGCCAGAACCTCCACAGATTAAAGAGGAACAGGAGGAGCCAGAACCTCCACAGATTAAAGAGGAACAGGAGGAACCAGAACCTCCACAGATTCAAGAGGAACAGGAGGAACCAGAACCTCCACAGATTAAAGAGGAACCAGAACCTCCACAGATTCAAGAGGAACAGGAGGAACCAGAACCTCCACAGATTAAAGAGGAACCAGAACCTCCACAGATTAAAGAGGAACAGGAGGAACCAGAACCTCCACAGGTTCAAGAGGAACAGGAGGAGCCAGAACCTCCACAGATTAAAGAGGAACAGGAGGAACCAGAACCTCCACAGATTAAAGAGGAACCAGAACCTCCACAGATTCAAGAGGAACAGGAGGAACCAGAACCTCCACAGATTAAAGAGGAACCACAACCTCCACAGATTAAAGAGGAACAGGGGAACCAGAACCTCCACAGATTAAAGAGGAACAGGAGGAACCAGAACCTCCACAGATTCAAGAGGAACCAGAACCTCCACAGATTCAAGAGGAACAGGAGGAACCAGAACCTCCACAGATTAAAGAGGAACCAGAACCTCCACAGATTAAAGAGGAACCAGAGGAACTCTGCATCAGTCAGGATGAAGATCAGCTTGATCTGAAGCAGGAGACTGATACCTTGATGGAGATTCCTACTTATGAGGAAGATGAGAACAGTGAAGCACATCTAAACAATCAGCATAGCTTTAATGTAACTGATAGTCAGGATGAAGAAGGAAACCAACATGAAGAACCAACATCAACTACAGATGAAGAGACAGACCCACAGAACAGAGATCAGAGGAAGAGGAGGGACAGAAGTCATGTCCAAAGTGTGGACAGCTCTCACATGTCAGCAGGTCAGTGTGACTCTGATCTTCATCTCCACACTATCGGTATGTTCACTTCAACAACGGTTCTATCTTGAGCTTCAAGCTCTCCAAACATGCAGTCCATCAACAGCGTGTCCTGGAAGAGTCTCTTCTGTCCCTTCCAGTTGAAAAGACAGAAGACATTGTTGGTCAGTGCAGCCGACAACATTCTTCAAATCAGATGATCTTAGTTAGTCCCTCCAGCTAACGACAAACAGGAAACCTTAACAGATCAAAGAGAAAATTGCTAGCAGATAAAAAAGTCCAATCTGTTTAGTCGTCTGTGGTTCTAAGTTTGTAGTTCAGTTCTTTTCAGCAGATTTCTCTGTCAAACCCAAAATCCCATCTAAACCTCTTTGATGTCTCCATGTCTGCAATTCCAGACATTCAGACAGATTCTATTTCCAAAACTACATTTCAAGGTAAAACCCAAAGACAGGGTCCTGCTCATGGATCTGCAGACAGAAAAGATTCAAATCCCTCCAAATCCCAAATGGTTGGTTTGTCAGCTACGCGCAAGACAAGGAAAACGTGTCATTCATAGAAACTGACGGGCTGCAGTAACATTAAACTTTCATTTTAAGGCGGGGGCCGCAAAATATCATCTTGGAGGCCGCAAGTACCCAGCGGGCCGCGAGTTTGAGACCCCTGCTGTACACTCTGGCACTGGTACACTAGCCGCAGGTTGGAAGAACGAATCAATAGTTTGCTTGCTCATAGTTCAGACGCACATATCAGGTTATGATGATATTTGTCTCCGTTTCCTTCCCACAGATGTTTACGCATGGTCAATTATCTCAAGGCCCCTCCCCCTCCACGCATTTTAGCCACTTACAGTGGCTTTCCCTATTCTTCTGACTAGGGCTGGGCGATATGGCCTAAAAATAAAATCTCAGATTTTATTTTTTTTCATTCGATTTCCGATGTTTTTCCCAATCCCCCCCCCACCCCCCCACCCCCCCAATCAAATGCGAGACAAATGTAACCCCCAGTTCTGGGATAAATAATAAATAAATAAACACACTCTTGGAATCAAAGTTAAGTATAAGATTTTTCTTCTTCTCACTCCCTTTTTGGACTTGTGTTTAAATAATTTTGTCTTGTTTTTGTCTAATTTTTTTAGTCTACACTTGTTTTCACTTGTCCACAATAAAAAGGTTACTTCCTTACTTGAGGTCCCAGCTGTGTTTTCAGTCCCACTTTGTAGTGTAGACTAAGAGGAGACAAACATTCACCTTGACAGTAGCACCATTTTAAGGATTAACAATACAGCTCATATCTGGGGTCTAAGGTTTTAAATAAATTAAGAAACCCCGTCTTCTGCACAGAGATGATCATGAAGCAGCAGGAGTCACAGTAAACATTAATTCATTTAATCGATTTATCGCCCAGGCCTACTTCTCACACGCATTGGTCGCCTCACAGACAATCACTCAATGAAACGCGAGTGTGTGCTCGCGTCTCATGAGTGAGTGTGTGTGTTAGCGTGTGCGCTCGCATCTCATTGATTATTTCATTGATTATTTCACTGATCATTGACATGCCCCTTCCACGTTTAATGTATAAAAATATACGGAGGGTGGGGGAGGCAAATTTACTGGTAGCACATGTGCGACTGAATGTAAAATTTAGTCGCACACTCTCAAATTTTGGTCGCAAATGCAACCATTTTGTCGCAGTCTGGAGCCCTGAAATACAAGAAGCAGACATCAAGTCTAGAGTCTCCTATTTAAAACATAAAATCAGTAGGAACACTCTTTCCACGGCTAATGTTTTTAGCACGTATTAGCCTAATGCTAACCCTTTTTTCAGGTCCTTGCAGCCAAGAAAAAAACACTGGCCACAAAGATTAAAAAAATCATGAGTGAGCAGGCCCTTAATAATAATCATAACAGTAATAAAAGCACATTTAGAAGATTGTCTCCTGCAGCTTCCCGTTGATTTTGCTGTTCCAGGACAGCTACAGCCCCATGAACAATGCTAACAGACATTAAGTGTTTTTTTACTTTATTTGTGAGTCATATGATGCAGTTACATTTTTAAAATGAAAAAGTATTTCTGTTAATCCACTTTAATTGTCAAATTAGATAAATCTAACCGAAATTTGCTACACATTTACTAAACAATTTTTTGAAAATGAAATGTCAAATACTATTTTCTTTATCATTTTACTTAAGTGACAGAATACGCGGTGTTGAGGAAGAAAATGAAAAAGCGGTTTGGTGGATTGCTTTTTCTTTTTAATTTTGAGTAAACAAATACAGCTTCATTTGAAAATAATAATAATAATGATCCTGTGTTTTGAAACTGTTGCCGGTGAGATGACAGGCGCAGAGATGTGGGCTCATCTGTGGATGAAACGTGAGTGCATGAGTGGGAAAAGCACAAAGCAGATCTGCATGTTTATGACTGCACAGCTGTTTTTTTTGGTCATGTCAGTCATTTTGCATCTAATTAATGAAATGATTAAGATTGGACTCCGGTGTTTTCGGTTCATTGACCTGTCTTGCAGTCGAGAAAATGGATTCAAGTATTTCCATTTCATTCCAGAACTAAGCAAACAAGCTATTTTCGTCCAGCCTTGAATCTCTTTTGCTGGTCATGAAGGCCAGTATGGGGTGTTGTTACTTTAGGGTCAAACAGGAATTATATTATTCAGGAAATGCTGAGGCTAAGTATCCCATCGTGCATCACACATTTCCCATAATGCATCTTGACCAATCATGTCCTGAATTTCGGGCCGGGTCGGGTTCTGACTCGGGCTTAAGATCTTACCTGTACTTTACGCTGATTTTGCTGTTCCAGGACAGCTACAGCCCCTTGAACAACGATAACAGATTTCACCATGCTAAACTTTTGGCTTTTGCTGGTTGGATCAACAGGCACTGATGTCATTGCCCCGCCTCCCCGTGGAAATGCTAACTGGAATTGTGTTATGCAACACTAGTCGCAGGGTGGATGTGAAAATGAAAAGACAATCCCCTCTTTGCACTTTTATTTTAATTATGACACAGAATAAGTGGTTTTTAAGTAGAAAAGGAAAAAGCATTTTGAATTTTATTTTTTAATATGAGTCATATGATGCAGTTACATTTTCAAAATAAAAAAGCATTTCTGTTAATCCATTTTAATTGTCAAATTAGATATATCTACTGTAACTGAATATTGCTACACATTTACCAGATAACTTTTTGAAAATGAAATGTCAAATACTATTTTCTTTATCATTTTAATTAAGTGACAGAATAAGCAGTGTTGAAGAAGAAAATTAAAAAGCGGTTTGGTGGATTGCTTTTTCTTTTTAGTTTCGAGTAAACAAATGCAGCTTCATTTTGAAAATGAAAAAGCATTTCTGGTTTTGTCTATTATTTTTAATTATGCTACACAAAAGCTACCATAGATAATATTGTCCGAAACAGAATTCATCGTACTGCTTTTGTCAGGAGTCACATCATCAATAAATGCAAGAGAACCAGGTCCAATAGCAGCCATACATGCCCACACCATGACATTACCACCACCATGCTTCACTGATGACATGGGATGTTTAGGATCATGAGCAGTTCCTTTCCTTCTTATACTCTTCTCTTTCCATGACTCTGGTATAGGGCTGTGACGATAACCGCATCACCGCACTTTTTTTTTTTTTTTTACATTTTCAATGTGGTGCTTGATTGGAACTATAATAAACACATTAAACACATTCATCTTTGCTGATAATTTACTTTTTCTGCTAGTCCTGTGTTCAGACTTTCCTTCTTTCTTTCAGACTGTCCTCTGCTCCTCTCCCACCGTGCCTGTCACTCTCTCTCGTCTGCGTGCGCTCTCTCACTGCCTCTGCTGCACGTGGCTCCCTTTACACACAGAGGCGCGCGCTTTCAGAAGCACACATCCTCATTCTAAAGGCCCGTACACACCAGGACGAATATTCGCCAGGCATTATTCGCCACGTCTTTTGTGTTCACACCCAGGCGATTTTCACTGACGACGAGCCGAGCCAACATGCAATTTCATTCCCTGACATTAGATGGCGCTTAATGTAAAACAGAAATACTCCTGTACACAAGGTGGTTTTCACTCAGAAGAAGAGAGCCAGTATTTACGCGCCTGTCAGAATCATACAAAGAAAACATGAATATTTCAAGCACCAGTAGCTCCAGCTCCAGTTCCAATGATGAAGAAATTATTGTTCTGTTGAATGATGAAAGACGCCGGAAAAGACGCCGATTTTGGGTACATCCCATAGTTACGAGAAGAGAAGAACATGGTGAGTTTTATCGACTGGTACAAGAGCTGAAAATGTATCATGAGCGTTTTCGGGGATATTTTAGAATGTCCGTCATTATTTCTTTGCGTCAGTGTAGACGCTACTTGGCGTCTCTCTTCTTTGCTGGTATGTGTGCTCAGAAAGGCAGTGTTGTGTTTGAGCGCCCCCAAGTTGTGTTTGACTGTAACTTCAGAAGCTCCAGACACGTGTGCAAAAGCGCCATTCTCATTGGTCGAATAGATTTTGACGCGGTGCGTCAAACCAAAAAAACGAACCCGAGGCGTTTTTAAAAAAAGGGACGCTTTGACGCGTGGCGTTTTTTCGCGTCGGTGTACACACTCACATTGGTGCCCTTTGTTTAGTCAGGAGGCGTTAAACGTCGGCAACTATTATGTGCAGCGCAAAGTTAACATGTCTGTATAAACAAAGGCGGAGCTTCCTGCCCCGTGTTATTCATGGGTGTCAGGCTTCGTGGCTACCGGAAAGGTGACAAAGTGTCTGCAGTCTGTTTATTACTGGGAAATATAAAATATTCGGAGAAGATGTCTTTACCAAAGAGTACAGGTGACACTCGCGTGCAGCTACAGAGCAGAAGAATCAACACGCACCAATAACACACGTGTGCGCACCTTCCTACACAAGACGCTCTGTGCTCACACACAGTCAATCTACAACCCCTATAGTTAGTAGTTAGTTCACAAGCTAGATAGGTTGTTGTTAGTTGTTACTGTTATTTGTTAATAAAGAATAATGCATCGTAATTTTATTTATTTCCGATGCGGCCCCGGGGGATTTGGTGTTTTTTTTAATTTATTTTTTATCTTGGTCTCATCTGTCCATAGGATGTTGTTTCAGAACTGTGAAGTTTGTTTTAGATGTTGTTTGGCAAACTCTGGTCTGGCCTTCCTGTTTTTGAGGCTCACTAAGGTTTTACATCTTGTGGTAAACCCTCCTTTTAGGGAGTTTTCTTCAACAGGGACAGAATTTTTCCTTCATCCACCTCAGTTTTTTTCTGTAATCTCCCAGGTCGTTTGCCGTTGCTGAGCTCCCGGTGCATTTCTTCTTCTTAAGAATGTTGTAATTGTTATAAGGAGGGAATAACACACACCTGGCCATGGAACAGTTGAGACTTACTTACATTACTTTTGGTTTCTTAACAAGTGGGAGGCACATATGCAAACTGTTGTAATTCACACACCGCTCACCTGATCTGGAAGTAAATACCCTCAAATTAAAGCTGACGGTCTAATTCATCGTGGTGGTTTATAGAACCATAAATGTTGGAATTGCTACTGTCCCAATATTTACAGACCTGACTGTATATCAGATTATTATTTTGTTGGAATTAATTAATTATTTAGTGGAAACGAAACCTTTTTTTTTTTTTTTTTTTAACTTGTCCTGTCCAACAGCTGGGCAAACAGATGAGAGCTGAAGGCCTCTTGTGTTGGACAGATTTTACTTTAACAACAGGGGTTATGAATCTTCAGACAAACCAGAGGAATGTCTGAATAAACCCCTTTTGTAATTGAGGCCAAACTTTATTAGATTCCATCATGTTTGAAAATCTTTGGTGTTGGACCGGACGGAAAAGGAAAGGAGGGAAGAAGAGAGAGGGATGTTAGAGAGGAGGGGGGATAGGAGGGTGATAATAGGAGGGGGGGGTAGAACCATGAAGCAGCCTAAAGCAACAACTTTACTGGATGTTTATCATTACGGTAAGGCTCAAGTGTAAAACAAATCTCAAAGGGCGGGGCCTGTCCACACACATATTCAAATGTTATAAACACACCTGTTAACTGCAAAGGTGTCCACATGTCAACATGTACACAAAACATGCACACAATACAGATATTGTTCACACACGCATACTTATGCCTTTAAACCAACTAGTGTGAAATATTTCATTCAATCATGCAAACTATTAGTGCAAAGGTGAGCTAGCACCTGTGCTCAGGTGAGTGTTTATGTTCTTCTAAATGAATGGTGGAATGTGAAAAGAAGGAGGGAGAGTGTCCAGCCATCCCCACACCCAGACCCCCGCCACAGCAACAGCGGCAGCCAGAACCCCCTTTTTTTTAACCCATGGCAGATCACGGGCTCCGTAGTAATTCATTACGTTACTCCATTACTGACAAAAGTAACTAAATTAAAGTAACTTGTTACTATGTAATTCATTACCCCCAACACTGTTTATTGTTAGTAGTCAAACTACGAGGAGCTGTCCAAAACTCTATACTAAAAAGCATAGACTATATCATCACTGGACATTAGAGTCACCCCCCCCCCCCCACTTCCAAATAGGAAGTAGCTGCTGTCGCCAAACTCCAATAGACCTCTATAGATAAATAGGCAGCTGTTACTCAGTCATTCTAAATAGACAGAATTACCATTCTTGCTGTGAAATTATTTTCTTAATATCTTGTGGGTAATCTAAGTTTTTTCATAACATTTTTTCTTTATTGCCAGTTACTCAAGCTATAAACTGACCAATCAGATGCCTCAGTAAAAGGTGTCGTGCCCGCTGGCCCCACCTCGAACGTTTGATTGACAGCTTCTTCCGAGCAGCTTTCAGTGATGTGGGCGTGGACTTTGAACTAGCTTATCATGATTGGCTACTGGTTGTTCTAAAAACGTGACTCAGACCACCTGACTAATCACTGTTGTCTGGCTCAAAATGGTGATTAGATTTGTTGTTGTTATTGACCAAAAAGATTATATCAGAACATTACGTTGTTGGCTTCAGTATCTTTTAGAGCTATTAAGCATTTTGGACCAATCATGAACCATATTTACAAAAAGTAATTAATTGACATACAGTTATCTTTGTTGTAGTAGGACAACAGGGTCATGATTAGTCAGTACAGAAAGTTTGGTGAAAATAGCTTCAGTATCTTCAGAGCTATTGAGCATCTTTATTATGAGTCATTTCTCTATTAAAATTTGATAAAATATAATAAATATTGACTTTTTTCACAAAGTATTGATTGTAGCATAAATATGCTGACGATTCTTCATTACCATATAACTGTAGAAATTCATTTGTTTTAGAGAGATGATTGATTTTTACTGAATGGTTTTTCCTCAGATATTGCACTTTGTTGACAATGGTGTCTTGGCAGCCGTCTCTCTGCTGTGTCTCCGTTTACACCTCAAAGAGATCACTTCTCATTAAAAGTCAGGGGGAAAAAAAATATTTTTTTCTTTTGAAATGTATTTGTAGTTCACTCAGTTGTAGTGTGCTGTGATTCACAGCAGCAGATTCAAGCAGTTGAAATCACTGATTTGAGGTTGTAACTCAAATGAACACATGCAAATGCGAATTTGTCAGTTGTGATTTTATTTGTCAAACTTTACAGCAGAAGATTTTTATAAACAGTTGCAGACTTTTTCTTTTGCCACATTCTATTTTACGTTTTTAAGTTCTCACATCAAATCTTCATGCTCGTCCATGTTGACACATTTTTACCGTCTGAGCTGCCAGCAGCACCTTTAGACTAACACGCACACATAAACACACCCACCAACACCACCACAGGCAAGTTTCTGACCCCGATTGATGGGGCCCCAGACCTCGGTCCTGGAGGTGATTTCTAAATAAAATAAATACAATAACAGACATCCAGGGCTCGACATAGCCATTTGTCCGCTGGCCCGGTCCTGTTTTTCGAGCAGTGCGGACCACAAGACTTTATTTTTCACTTGTCCGTTCGGGCCACTTAAATATCTAACAGTTAATATATTTGTCACCTTTTTCAATAAAGTATATTTTGCGAAAACGTGTAGATTTACCTCGTCTTCATAATTTACTTTTTCTGCTAGTCCTGTGTTCAGACTTCAAGGGTTTCTATGGGAAACTTTTTATCACTTCTCCTTCTCTCCCGCCTGCGCGCCCGGCTGTCACTGCCGAGCACCACGCGGCACGCGCTCACTCTACTTTTTTTTATTTTTTCAAACTTTATTGAATGTAACAATTCAATACAAAACAATGTTAAACAGCAACAACGAAGGAACAAGCCAGTGGGTTATTATTACATTTGATTATAAATCCGACACCGTCACTGAAGAGAGACTGAAGCATGTCAGAGACATGGCAGGAATAGATAGGAATATGTTAGATGGAGTAATGGGTGGAATTAGTAGTATGGACAGCAAGATATTTAATGAATGCGTTGAAGATGAAACTGTATGCACTAAGCTTTAAGCTGAATGTCAAAGAATCAAAGGCAACTCCAAATACCTGAATCTCAGACTCAAATGCAGTATAATGTCAGAGTACTTCATTTAGTTTTTCTTTACAACACTGTAAGCAGTAAGTATTTCTAGTTAGCTGAACGATCTCAGTTAGACCTGCATGATATGAGGAAAACTCGCGATATGCAATATCAGAGATTAAAATTGCGATAACGATATAATTTGCGGTATATAAACAAACAGCAAAATAACCAAATAACCATTCCCATTTTATTGCAACAGTTTAAAAATTATAATCCAAATCACCCTCGTTGACATAGGTGACAAACATCTAACATAATAGGGCTCATCTGATTGGTCAACAATGTGAAGGCGTCCATCCGATTGGTCAAATGCATTAAGGGATTTATTTGATTTGTTAAATGGTTCAAGCTGCCATTAGATTGTTTTAGCACATTTAAGGTTTATGATTTATTGCGATATTTGCCGTCTTTTGCGATATGCATATTGCAGAGCTGGATTTAGCGATAACGATAAATTTGCGGTATATTGTGCAGGCCTAATCTCAGTAATTTATTTTTATTTAATTTTTCAATTATTTAATTTAATTAAGTAACTAAAGTAACTAAAAAGTAAATGTAACTTTGCAACAGTAACAAAAAGCAGAACGTCAAGGCAGTCAGAGCAGAAAAGTAAATAAAACTTCTTAACTATTGATTAGGAACAAATGTGAAATAGCAGTGATTAGAAGCAGCATGAAAACTTCTGAACTAGTGTTACCTACTAAACTGCAGTGCTCTCTTCAAAAAATCTGAAACAGACTAGAGCAGATTTAAGTTTGATATGCTCTATTTTCAGTAATTGAAAAGTATAAAGAAGTGCTAGATGTCACCAGAATGCACCAAATTGCACCATATTAAAATTTTCGGGAGGGGCATGCCCCCGGACCCCCTTAAAGTTGCAACCACCCGCGGAGCGGCGGGTCCCGCTGTGCACTGTGTTGGGCCAGTAACTTTCAGGCAGGGCCAGTAACTTTCGAAAACTACTGGCCCTGTGGGCCACTGCAAATTTCTGGGCTGTGTCAACCCCTGACATGTGAATGTAACTTTATTAGCAGCATATTCCTAACATAACACAGCTGGTGTTGGGCTGAAATAAGCCTCAGAGACTGTGTCAAACATTTACTATAGATGCCTGCATCTTTACTGTCAATAATGGCAAGAATCCAAAACATTCCAATTGTTTTCAGACTTTTTTCCTTTTTGTAATTTCATATAAAAATAATTGGAGACAGAATCAGGTTAAAAGTACATTTTCTGTCAGTCCCTCTGTCCCCTTTCTAATAAATCTATTTATTTCAGTATGATTTAATTTGAGTATACAGTTAAATGACACTAAAGACCTGTTTGTACCATTTATGAATTATTTATCTGCAAATTAATTTCCCTAAAAAAACAAATAAAATATTTTCTTTCTATAACTGGTTCAGACTACAAGTTATTGAGTGAAAAAGCTCTCCTCATATGGGGGAGGTGTAGGGGGCCCTTTTCAGCACAGTTTGATACTGTTGTGCTAAAGAAAACAAAAAACTTTTTTTTAATTAAAAGTTTTTTAATGTGCATATACTGAATGATACTGCAATCATTTGTATTGATAATTAAGAATAAATAAAGTCACCGTAGTATTTAAAAGGACCTGTTCTTGTGTTTCTGCAGCTCTCCCCCAGTGTTGGATGACTGAAGAGGAAGATCTCTGCATCCAGCAGAGGAACTTCAGAGTGGAACATGAAGAACCAGAACCTTCACAGATTAAGGAGGAACAGGAGGAACCAGAACCTCCACAGATTCAAGAGGAAAAGGAGGAACCAGAACCTCCACAGATTAAAGAGGAACAGGAGGAACCAGAACCTCCACAGATTAAAGAGGAACCAGGGGAACTCTGCATCAGTCAGGATGAAGAGCATCTTCATCTGAAGCAGGAGACTGATACCTTGATGGAGATTCCTACTTATGAGGAAGATGAGAACAGTGAAGCAGATCTAAACAATCAGCAGAGCTTTAATGTAACTGATAGTCAGGATGAAGAAGGAAACCAACATGAAGAATCAACACCAACTACAGATGAAGAGACAGAATCATCATCAACTACAGATGAAGAGACAGACCCACAGAACAGAGATCAGAGGAATAGAAGACACAGAAGACATGTCCAAAGTGTGGACAGCTCTCACATGTCAGAAAGTCAGTGTGACACAGATGTTAGAAAAAATCTTAAAAAGACTAATCTTGGTAAGAAATACAAACAATCTCCAATCAGGTCTGGTAAAAACTCAAGAATAATTACTAACCCGTCTGACTACATGGAAACTGGGTCTGATGAAAGATGTTATATCTGTAAAGAATGTAGTAAAAGCTTTTGTAACATATCTCAGTTCAGAATTCACACCAGAATCCATGCAGAACATAAAAGATTTTCTTGTAAAGAATGTAATAAAAGCTTTAGTCGCAGATCTAATCTCAAAACACACATGAGAATTCATACAGGAGAAAAACCTTTTTCGTGTAAAGAATGTAAGAAAAGTTTTAGTCGTATATCTTTTCTCCAAACACACATGAGAACTCACACAGGAGAAAAACCTTTTTCTTGTAAAGAATGTAAAAAATGTTTTAGTCAAATATCTAATCTCAAAACACATATGAGAACTCACACAGGAGAAAAGCCTTTTTCTTGTAAAGAATGTGATAAAAGTTTTAGTTGTTCATCTGATCTAAAAAAACACATGAGAACTCACACAGGAGAAAAGCCTTTTTCTTGTAAAGAATGTGATAAAAGTTTTCGTGATGTATCTACTCTCAAACAACACATGAGAACTCACACAGGAGAAAAGCCTTTTTCTTGTAAAGAATGTGATAAAAGTTTTAGTTGTTCATCTGATCTAAAAAAACACATGAGAACTCACACAGGAGAAAAGCCTTTTTCTTGTAAAGAATGTGATAAAAGTTTTAGTTGTTCATCTGCTCTTAAAAAACACATGAGAACTCACACAGGAGAAAAGCCTTTTTCTTGTAAAGAATGTGATAAAAGTTTTAGTTGTTCATCTGCTCTTAAAAAACACATGAGAAATCACACAGGAGAAAAGCCTTTTTCTTGTAAAGAATGTAAAAAAAGTTTCAGTCAAATATCTCATCTCAACAAACACATGAGAACTTGTGAGACCTTTTCTTGACAATGTAAGGATTTAGTGTAAACTCTAAATTCTAAACTTTTTTGATAAGAGGTCGACCTCTCAACCTCTGTACCAGAATCAGAATCAGCAGAAGACTTTATTTTACGGGAGGGAAAAGTTCTGCATCTCAGAAAAATTAAATATTTTAAAACAAGTTTTTAAT
The DNA here is from genome assembly GCF_053564925.1 of Oryzias latipes. Classification (NCBI taxonomy): domain Eukaryota; kingdom Metazoa; phylum Chordata; class Actinopteri; order Beloniformes; family Adrianichthyidae; genus Oryzias; species Oryzias latipes. Next base: position 50,033,354 of record NC_136238.1, read on the forward strand.
GCTTAAACTTCTGGGGTGAAACCTCAATGTTCTAATGAACTCCATAGCAACCTGAGCTTTCATTTCATGTACACAGAGCCACAGGCTGATGGCCTCCATACCCTATTGATGCAGTAACTTCATTAGAGGGAGGCACAAGTGAGAATTGGATCTGTAGAAATGAAATTGTCTACATTTAAAAAAAAAACTTTGGTTGTTTTAATGTATGATTCGCTACAGGAGGTCCTTTGTCCCAACAGCAGTTAGACTATAGAATGGCACAGTTTAGGACTGCTGAAACTGCTGCTGTATTTACATATTTAGTTATGACGTGTACTTTTACTTCCACTTTTTATTGCTGTTTTAACTCTTACTGACTATTTGGTTTTCTAACTGCTATATGTCTTGTTTGGCTGCTGTAACAACTGAACTTCCCTCCAGGGATCAATAAAGTTTTGTCTTGTCTTATCCTGACTTTCCTGAACAGCTTTTTTAGGTTTTCATCTTCTCTAAGCCACAATTATCAAAAGCAAAAAAGTAAAGGATCAATACAATTTAGTCTATGTGTAATGATACTAGGCAATGAGTTTCACAAAATGTGCAAAAATTGTTCACAACATGAATTATTTTAGATAATAGGAATGAGTTGTTTTGAATCATTAGAGCTAACATCTAGTAGAGTTAACATTTATTGGAGATGGGTATTGTTAAGATTTGATCTATTAACTCCTCTTAATCTGCAGCTCTTCACTCTGGTACCTTATTAGTATTCTTTTTTGTGGTGCAAGTTTACACTAAAATAAAATGATCAATAAATACTGTTAAGATTTTTCTATCCTGGCTTTTTGTCTTCTATTTTCTTTATTTTTGCTCCTGAACATTGATTTGGAGGATTGTTCCAGGTAGGATCAACTCCATAGCTGCAGGGGCAGTATAAGGAAAATCTGAATCCTAATCTATCAGGTAAGTAAATGAGAAGAGGTATTTAACTAGGTGACGGTGTGCAGGTGGGGGTTTTGTCTGGCAGTCATGGGCTGTGTCCGAATTACCGCCCTAACCCCTAACTACTAAAACCCTATATAGTGCGGCACTATATAGTTCTCTATATAGTTCTCTGAATTTTCAAAGCAATTCGGACACCCATGCTCACTAGTTTTCTCTTTCGGGTGTTTTCAAATGGCGCTTGGCACGAAAACAAAGTGGCGCATTACCGCCACCACCTGGTCTGGAGGAGAACTACTACTATTTAACGCAGAGAATGACACCCATTTGTCAAAGTTAAAATATAATAAATATGAACATTTTATGAAGACTATTTATGAATCTGCTGTGTTCTGATCATGGAAAACGTGTCTGATTTATCAATAAGATTACAAACACATTGGTGTAGATTTTATGTATTTGTTGATAAATAAACCCTCAAGTCATTAGTCCATGGCAATATTTATTTTTGTGCCGCTGAACGATTTACGGGCTCTTGCGAGGAGGCATTTTTTTTCTGTAGTTTTATCTTCTACCTTACTGAAAATAGCTTTATATATGAATCTGTCCTTTTTCCTGGCAATAATTCAACCGTTTTTCATGAGATCAAACCAAAAACAAGCAGATATGCAGCATCACAGGACGGCAAGGAGGAGGAACAGACGTCTCAGAAGATTTCCTCTGGATGCCCTGGCCAGACATGAACAACCTGTGAGTTAAAGTTTTTTTATTAGTTCAATTTAAGCATTTGTTACTAATTGTGCTCAAGGTTACACAGTCTGCTGGGTAAGACTTTTTAACATTATTTTTCAACACTGGACTATGAACTGTATAGTCTAACTACATGAAACACTTGCGAGATCAAAGTTTAGTATTTTTTATTCAGAGTCAAACCATATCACTTGTTTTAAACAAAAATACTTTAATTTTTAAATATTTATATAAAAATCCAAAAACCCAGCCAAAAAAAACCCACGAGATTTTCCAGCATTTATAAATACGTCATAAACTAAAATGTAAGACATCAGAATAAAATGAAACATTCAAAAAAATCAGATTTAATTTTCTCAATGAAATAATTATTTTTCTATTTTACAGGGTCTTCCACGTCTCTACTGCTTTGCCAACATAAAGGTGTCTGTCGTGGCCCTTCACGCTGACGGTCAGTCCGACACAAGACCAGACCGGCAGACCCGCAGATCGGTTGACCCGCAGGACCATTGAGCATCTGGTGGAGCAGCTTCGGGTTCCTCACACTCTGGGGGGGGGCACAGGAGACTGAGGTCCTGCTTCTTTTCTGGCTGGCGTGTGGCGCATCATACAGTGTGGTAACCAGAGCCTTTGACATGCCACGGTCCACTGTGAGCGACGTTGTCCACAGGACGGCAGACCGGATCCTCCAGCTGATGAGCAGGGTCACCCAGCATCCAGTGGGAATGAACTGCCATAAGTTACCTCAGGTTTTTTAGCAGCCTGCTTGGTCTTCCACCTTCCAAAAGGTCGTAGGGAGCATTGATGGCTGCCACTGAAGAATAAAGGCCCTAAAAGAAAGTGCAGCTTGTTATTTTAACAGGAAGCTTTTTTATTCCATTCAACTGCAGGCTGTATGTGACTCTAAGCCAAATTTAGAGATATTTTTGTTGGGAATCAAGGATCAGTCCACAGTTCACAGGTTCTACGTAAAAGCCCAATTTATGTAAATCAAACATTACCCACCTGAAGGATCCTTTTGGGTGATGGTGGGTATCCCTGCATTGCACATCCCATCACGCTGCTGACACCCTACAGGGAACCCATGAGGAATGCGGTTCAGGCCCGTTACAACCAGCACCACGCCAAGGCACGCTCTGTGGTGGAGAGAGAGCATTTGGCAGATGAGGAGGAGAGCAATATTTCAGGGGGCACTGGAAGTAAAACCAACCTTTGCAATGAAAATCATTGCCTGCAGGTCAGTTCTGCACAATCTGTGCATCAGCGAAGGGGACTGCTGGGAGCCACAGATGTTGAGCCACAGTAGGAACCAGTAGGACGGGGAAAGTGGCGTCCGTCTGCGAGGACAAATCTCTGCTTTCTTTTCAGCTCCAACTGTGACACATGACTCTAGAAGACCAGGATTATTGTTAAGATGTATAAAAATAAATGTTAACATATAAAACGAAATTGTAAATGTGTACATCTGATATTTATATGAAAATCCTTTTGAAATTGTTAAAAATGGCTCAGATTGAAATAATACATGTAAATAATTCATTTTTGTTCATGCATTTATTAAACAAATGGCAAAAACAACGACAACGTTACATTTTGTGAACAATATTTTAAACTCAGGTAAGCTTAACAGACTCTCCTGTCACTCTTTGTCCCTTCTTGCTCTTTCCTCCTCTCCTCTTTCAACAACCTTTACCCCAACATGACAACGATTACAGTGTAATGATAAATAAATACAAATCTGATCAAGTGTCTCTTACTCCCATCCGGCACGAGCTTGCCTGATAACAAACAGGCTATCTTTCTCCATCCACAGATGGATCAGATTTTCCTTATCCTCGTCAGTCCTTACATATATAATCACATTTAAAAAATGTGTTAATAACTTATTACTACAATTAGAACTCACTCATTTTTTATGTAATATCAACAGCGTTTGTTTTTAGCATTCGGCGCTAATTCGCGCTAGCGTTAGCTTTAGCATTACTGAAATTGATGAGCTTCCAAACAATGTAGATAGTCGATTGAGGAATATAACATATTACACACATCATTTTACGTATTGACAAATATATTTTACAACAGATACTTGATACTTTTAAATATACTTACATTTTTAAGTCCTCTTTCTCGCACGACCGTCCGCCATCTTCAAATAATTCAAGCGCAGTGTATTGTGGGTCACACGCAATGCATTCTGGTATGAACGCAGTGCATTCTGGGCAATATTCGCCGATCGAGTGAGCATCGATCCACACTGGTTTTTCGTAGAGAACTCTGGGAAATTTCTAGTGCACATGATTTTTGAACTGTAGATTCGGACAGCACTACAAAATGGCGACCGCACTATATAGTGCACTATATAGGGGTTAGGGCGGTAATTCGGACACAGCCATGGTGAGCTGAACAACAAACATTTCAATGCTTGGATGACTTCAGCGACCCCATTGGTATGTTTATTTCAATTTCATTTATATTCTGATATTTGTGGGAACAATTTTCAATAGGGATGGGAATAGAAGCCTCATAGGGGTTCATGTAATTGTGCTGGAAAAATGAACCACCCATTCAGGGCTTTGAAACCACACAGAACAGCGGCATCTGGTGGTGGACTAGATGTATATCGACATGTTTCAACAAAGCTCCTTGGAACACTTCAATGTGGAAATGATGATGAAAAAACATAAAGCAGAAAAATTTTGTTAATGATGACTGAAGAAAGAGATGTATGCATTCTGTTTCTAATCTTTTACTACATTTAACAAATTAATGTTTAATTGTACATGCATTCTGTTAGAATAAATGTATCCATAAGTTATCCTATATTTACTCTGAACTTTTTTAACTGTAAAAAGTGTATACTTGTCTGCGAGAAACAGCCCTGAGAAAGCGGGAAGAATTTGTTTTCTCTGCATTGAACTGGGAATTCACCTTTGACCTTTTGATCCATGCCCTGAAGCCACAGGAGCTGACTGATGACCCTTGATCTGCAAAAAAGACCCTAATCCCCTGGGGGGAGTAGCAATCTCCTGGGAACGGATGTCTCTCTGTTTTATGACCATTGGGGGCTGTGTGTGTGTGTGTGTGTATGTATGTGCATGTGTGTGTGTGTGTATGTATGTGCATGTGTGTGTGTGTGTGTGTGTGTGTGTGTGTGTTTACAACCACCTCCTTGTATGCTGTATGTTAGGTAACGCCCTGATTTTAAATAAAAGTGAGGAGGCAGACTCTTGAAAACTCAGAGCACACGTGGAATGGCTTGAGTATGTTCCTGTCTGCTCTCCTCGAGAAAAGAGATAAGTGAGTATGTGTCCTTTCTTCAAGTTCAAAAATAGTTAAGAAGTGTTGGCTTAGTTGTAGACCTAACACATTCTCATATTGCTATCTGGACTTTTCACCCCGCTGCTACAGAAGTGTTAGAGCAGAAGGCATATGCAGGCTGTGCTGTGCAGAGAGACGGGAAGTCACAGCGCAGCATGTTCAGAACAGGAAGTAGGGCCCCTCGTCTGCAGACAGAACTCAGATGTACATCATGCAGGTGTGAGGACATTTCCAGAAGCAAAGCAGAAGCAAGCAAGAGGCCACGGTGAGGACGGAAAGGAATTGGACAGCCACCAGCAAAGGGGTTACGTCTGCCCACAGGAGGAGGAACTCAGAGCCGCTCTAAAGACTTCTCCGTAGGAAGTCCCCGGTGCTTTTTCTCTTCTCTGCAGGGGCCCTGTTCTCAGCTGTACTTCTGTGTTTTTCTCTTGCTACTGTCTTAGAACTATCGTATCAGGGAATAAAGTTCTAATCTTTACCGGTTCGACTTATGGTCATTTTCTCCTCGACTACTTGAACACGTAAAGGAAAAAGCTGCAAAACGGAAAGATCTTTTTCCTTCATGATTTTAAAAAAAAAGCAAAACAACACAACATGTGACGCTTTCTGTGAGAAGTGCTTGACACAGCAAAATACATATCACATGAAGAAAAAAATACACGCAAAAAGAACATGTATAGTGCCAGACTCCAACCTAGAACCTCTGGATGTATATGCCACTGACTATTCCACTGAGCTGTCTCCATTCACATAAAAACAGCTTGACATCAGAGATTCATTCCAGTGTTTTTTTTCTGTTTGATACAAAACGTTCATGATGTGGTGTTTTATTAGGAAAAACCGAGTTGAAATGATCCTGAGCCACAGAAAGTTTTTAATAGGAATGAAGTGACGCTGATTCTAATACAAGCGAAACAATAGAACTGGTCAGGAAACGTTCAGGATTCATTTCGCATTTCTATTGAATAGCGCGCCCAACTGTTCAAACACAAGTGACATCTGAACCGTGGTTCGACCAAACGAAGCATTTGGCGCGTCATACATCATCAACCACGTGATCTGTGCTAGTTGACACACACCCTGAAACATTGTGCCGAAACACTCTGTTTCATGAAGGTGAAGTGCCGTGTCAAACGGGCCATCCCTAATTTTCAACAAGTGAAATAGTTAAACCACACAATATTTGCAAAAGTTTAAAATAACAGTGCCGGGGATCACATCACATCTGAGCCAGGGGGTGTCGCGTGTCCCTGTGGTGTGGGTTCTGATCCTTGCCCCTGAGTGCCGGGCTTCGCCAAGTTTCCAACTGTGGGCGAGCCTGGTCGGACCATGTTTACAACACTTCCTGTGGACCCTCTCTTCTCCTGTGTGCCCTCCTCCTGGGTGGGGGCGGCTGGCCTCTGCCTCGCTCCTTCCTGGACCAACCGTGGGCCGGGTGGGTGGCTGCATGGAGCGCGGAGCGGGTCTCCCGTGGGGGGTTTTGGCTTATACCAGGGGTTGGGGCGGGGAAATGCCCAGAACTCCTGGGTGGTGATGAGGTGCGCGTCTGGGGTTGTTGGCACTCTTCTGGGGCAGGGCCCTGCATTAGGCCCTCCCGGAACGGCGGGGGGGCTGCTCTCTGTCCAGGGTGTCAGTGCAGCTGGATTAATAACGGAGTGACGTGTGAAAACTTAGATGATTTAATTAAAAGCCTTGCAGCAGCGTTCTGGAAAACCTGGAGCCATTCTAGTGATTTTTTTTCTTAAACACGTGAAGACGGAGTTGCAATAGTCAAGACGAAATGTAATAAAAAGGTGGATGAGCATCTCCAACTTGGAACGCAACACAATTGGACTCAGTATTGCAATGTTTTTAAGATGAGAAAAAGAAGAACGTACAAGTGACCCGACAGGGGAGTCAAGGGATAAAACACACAAACAACCTCCTGCGGTTTAAAAGTCTGTCCAGGAGGACATAACAGTCAACAGTGTCAAAGGCTATGGTCAAGTCCAGTAGCAGTAACACAGAGCATTTTCCTGCATCACTCTGCATCAGGATGTCATTAGTGACTCTGAGAAGGGCTGTTTCAGTGGAGAGAGCTCTAGAAACTGAAACTGCTCAAGAATGCCATGACTGTCCAGAGCAGTTGTCAGTTGGTTACCAACAACCTTTTCTGAAATTTTGGACATAAATGGGAGATTAGAAATAGGTCTGTAACTGCTCAAGAGGGAGGAGTCAACTCTGGGCTTTTTAAGGAGAGAAAGGACGACAGCATTCTTAAAGTGCTCAGGGACTTGACCTGACAGCAAGGACGAGTTAATTATTGACAGGACACAGGGACCGATGGACTGGAAGACATCTTTGAGTAGAGATGTAGACAGCACGTCGAGAGAGCAAGAGGATGACTTCATTGCTGTTTTTCCTGTGACGTCATTTCCGGGTGAGCTATTCCCAGTGCTAGTGCTATTGCTTACTCTAAGGGTTATCTGGGTTAATATTCACATCTAGTACCTTTTATTAGCGAGTTCACCACTGTTAAACCGCTTGCTGTTCACTTTCTCATTTTGCTAAATAGACCACTTCTCTTTACCTAAACACCGCTAGCCTTAGCTTAGAACCTAGCATGGCCACCGCTCTTTCTTCCTCTCCTCCTTTCTCCTGCCCCATGTGCCATATGTTTAGTGATGACCCTGCCTCCTTTAGTGAAGATAGCGGTAGGTGTGTTAAGTGTAGTCTTGTGTTAGACTTGGAGGCCAGGCTGGAGCAGTTAGAAGCGCGGCTCCGCACAGTGGAAGCTAAGCCGGCTAGCCAGGTCGTTACTCGTAGCGCGGGCCGCGCTACCAGGGCTAACCCAGTTAGCACCCCAGCGCCCTCCCAACAGCCGGGAGACAGTCAGGGGTTTGTACCGGTTGGGAGGAAACATAGTGCTAAACGCAAAGACTTAGAGCACCCGAGACTCCACGTTAGTAATAGGTTCTCCCCCCTCAGCGACACACCCGCTGAACACTCAACTCTGGTTATAGGCTCTTCTGAAGTTAGAAACGTGGAGCTCCCAGCGGCTACAGTCAGGTGTTATCCGGGGGCCAGAGTTGGTGACATCGAGGGGAACCTTAGGATGTTAGCTCAGAGTAAGTCCAGGTTCCGTCGAGTCGTGATTCACGCAGGCGGTAATGATGCCCGACGGAGACAATCAGAGGTGGTTAAGTTAAACGTAACTTCGGTGTGTAAACTGGCTAAGACGATGTCCGACACTGTAATTTTCTCTGGTCCCCTGCCGAACTTAGTCAGTGATGAAATGTACAGCCGCTTTTCATCATTTAACCGCTGGCTTTCTAGATGGTGCCCAGAAAACGGCGTTGGTTTTGTGGATAACTGGAGTGCGTTTTGGGGGAAGCCCGGTCTCATGCGGAGAGACGGCGTCCATCCCACCCGGGACGGTGCCGCTCTTCTTTCTAGAAACATTTCTGCTAGCCTTAGTCTGTTAACCTGACAATCCAGAGACGAGACCCGGGCGCAGAGCAGCAGTGTAAAACGCTCCTCTGAGCCTCCCTTAGGGTTAGTGCCGGTGCAAAACCCATGCAGGGAAAGTCAAGCAGGTCCTAGCTTTAGCTTATGTGCTGAAAGACAAATGAAAGGAGCGCGTCTTAAAAACCTTAAAGTGACAGACGGCAGTTCTCACAAGCAGAATTATGATGTAATTAAATGCGGTTTATTAAACATTCGATCCATTTCCTCCAAGTCCCTCTTAGTCAATGAGTTAATTACTGATAACAACCTTAGTCTTTTAGCCTTAACAGAAACCTGGCTCCAACAGGATGACTATGTTAGATTGAATGAAGCAACCCCCCCCACTTATGCTAACTATCAGAAATCCAGGATTTCAGGGAAAGGAGGTGGTTTGGCAGTAATATCACAGTCTAGCTTACTTCTCAGCCCTAAAGTTAAAAATGCTTATAACTCCTTTGAAAGCATCATATTGTCTTTAAGTCACCCTAACAGGAAAACTGGAAAACCTGTTTTACTCATAATTATTTATCGCCCCCCCGGCCCATATTCAGAATTTTTAACTGAGTTTTCCGACTTCCTATCGACTATTGTCTTAGATTCTGATCAAATTTTAATATTAGGGGATTTTAATATTCATGTTGATGACCCCAGTGACTGCCTAGGAAAGGCTTTTGCAGCTTTATTAGATGATGTTGGTTTCACCCAAAGTGTGAATGAACCCACTCACTGTCATAAGCACACCCTGGATCTTGTTCTAACCCATGGGATAGAGATCAGCCAGCTGAGTGTCCTTCCTCTTAACCCCATCATTTCTGATCACTTTCTGATTACCTTCCAGCTTACACTGGAACATCCTTCTGCCCCAGTGAATAAGAAACAGCTTAGAAGAACCTTATCTGACCGTTCTGTGTCTGAGTTTAAACACACAGTTCAGCCAGTACTTAGTGATATTCTGAGAAACTACTCTGAGTCCAGCTCCCATAGTATCAGTCCTAGTATAAATGACCACTTTGTTAATGATGCCTTACAAGCCCTCAGGAGTACACTCGATGTTGTTGCCCCCTTGAAACCTAAGTTCGTCAGACAAAACCGAGTAGCACCGTGGTTTAACGCTGAAACTCGTTCTCTTAAACAAGAAACCCGTAAGTTGGAAAGAGAATGGCGCCGCTCCGGTTCAGAGCAGTCTCTGGATATCTGGAAACATAGCCTATTAAATTATAAAAAAGCTCTGCGTAGAGCTAGAAGCCAGTACTATTCAACCTTAATATTAGAGAATGGAAACAATCCAAGATTTCTTTTTAGCACTATTGCTAAATTAACTCGCAGTCAGAGCTCAGTAGAACCACATGTTCCTGTTTCTCTCAGCTCTGATGATTTTCTTACATTTTTCGATAGTAAAATCTCAAATATTAGACATAAGTTAAATCAAGTTATTCCTACAATCAGCCCAGAGCAGGCTGAAGTGGTAGAAATGGAGGCATCCATAGAAACTTCTGTAACATTAGACTGCTTTACTGCTGTGGATCAAGCGGAAATAACATCAATTATTACGTCCTCCAAATCCTCAACGTGTCTGTTAGACCCAATTCCCACTAGACTTTTTAAAGAAACTTTTCCCCTAATCAATGATCCCATATTAACAATGATAAATGCCTCTCTGGAAACGGGTTACGTGCCACAGTCTTTTAAATATGCAGTTGTTAAACCTCTTCTGAAAAAGCCCAGTTTGGATCCTAGCGTGTTGGCCAACTATAGACCGATATCAAACCTGCCCTTTATTTCTAAAATCCTAGAAAGAGTTGTAGTTAAGCAGCTTTACTGCCACCTACAGGACAACAGCCACTTTGAAGACTTTCAGTCGGGGTTTAGACCCCACCACAGTACGGAAACTGCACTAGTTAGAGTCTCTAATGACTTGTTATTGGCCTCAGAAAAGGGTCTACTTTCTATTCTTGTCCTGTTGGACCTCAGTGCAGCCTTTGAAACTATCGACCACAGTATTTTACTCCATAGACTAGAGCAGGACATAGGGATCAGAGGATCTGCTCTCCAGTGGTTTAAATCCTATCTGTCCGATAGGTATCAGTTCGTTAATGTAAATGGCCATTCCTCTCAGTGCACTCGAGTCAACTATGGAGTCCCACAGGGCTCAGTCTTGGGACCGATCCTGTTTACGCTTTATATGCTACCCCTAGGAAACATAATCAGGAAACACAGCATTAATTTTCATTGTTATGCCGACGATACGCAGTTGTATTTATCCATGAAGCCTGACCAGAATGACCAGATAGAGAAACTGAACGCTTGCATCAGTGACATCAAGACCTGGATGACAATTAATTACCTCCTCTTGAACCCAGAAAAAACTGAGGTCATTATACTTGGACCTAAAAACCTCAGAGATGCTCTGTCTGCTCAGATAGTCTCCCTGGATGGCATAAGTATAGCCCCCAATTCCACAGTTAGAAACCTTGGGGTTTTATTTGACCAGGATTTATCATTTAAGGCTCACATATCTCAGGCGTGTAGAACTGCCTTTTTCCATCTGCGGAATATTGCTAAGATCAGAAATATACTTTCTAAGAGTGATGCTGAAAAACTCATTCATGCATTTGTTACGTCGAGGCTGGATTACTGTAACTCCTTGTTAGCAGCGTGTCCTAAGAGTTCCTTAAGAAGTCTCCAGCTTGTTCAGAACGCAGCAGCTAGATTGTTAGCTGGAACTAGCAGAAGAGATCACATCACTCCTGTGTTAGTTTCGCTCCATTGGCTCCCAGTTGATTCCAGAATCAAGTTCAAGATCCTCCTGTTAACCTATAAGGCCTTACATGGAATGGCCCCGTCCTATATTAAGGACCTCATAGTCCCTTACCATCCAATGAGAACACTTCGCTCGCAAAATGCAGGACTGCTTGTGGTTCCTAGAATTAGTAAAAGTACGGTTGGAGGTAGAGCGTTCAGCCACCAAGCCCCTGTCTTATGGAATAAACTCCCAGCTCATGTAAGAGAGGCCGACTCAGTTTCTACATTTAAAGTTAGACTGAAAACATTCCTCTGTGGAGAGGATTATTGTCAGACTAGTTAGTATTCAGAGATTATTTAACTTAATGTTAAGTTGTTTAAATTAAACTTAACTATTTATTTTAAAAGGCTGCTAGAAGTTGAAGCTGGGGTAACTATGGTGCACTGGGGTTCTGTCTTCTTTTCTTTTCTACTTCTACCCTTCCTCTCCTCCATTCCTGATCATAATTTATCATTTAGTTCTCCATGCCTCTGTCTGGTACAGTGCGATTCATGTATTGTCCCTCTTTTCCTCTCCCCTCCTGGGGAGTGGGAGTGCTTCCAGACTCCAGTTGGCTCATCCGTGCTCCAGTTCCTGACCGTCTACCTCGCCTTTGCTCCACTCCTACACCTGGCTGTGGTTCCTGTCTCTGGCTCATCTCTGGCTCGTCTCTGCTCTGTACCTGACCGAGTACCTCGTCTCTGCTCCTGCTGCTGGCTGTGGTTCCTGTCTCCAGCTTGACTCGCGCCTTTGACTGTCCCCACAACCACGGCTGGATGAAGCTCGTCTGCTGGACTTTATATATGTAGTTGTAGATTTAGATAAGTTAATTCTTCTCTAAGAGTTCTGGTACATCGCCTGTCCGTCCTGGGGGAGGATCCCTCCTTCATGTGGGCACCCCTGAGGTTTCTTCGTTTTTTCCGGAATCCGGTTTTTTGGGAGTTTTTCCTTACCGCGAAGGGGGGTCTAAGGGCAGGGATGCCAGTATAGCTTAGTCAGTTTGTTAGTTCATTTTTGTATTTTCCTATTGAACTCTTTGTATTCATGATCCTTTTGAGTTCATGTTTTACTTCGAAGCCCATCGAGACGACTGTTGTTGTGATTTTGGGCTATACAAATAAAATTGAATTGAATTGAATTGTAGTTGAGAATGTGTCTAAAATCACAGGCCGAGGTGATCATCCTTGAAGAATTTCAAAATAAAAGACTTACAAACACCACAATCACTGCTGGATGAGAAATACATTTACTCTTTATTTTCTGTCAATAAATCATATTTATCAATAAATCCTTGATTGTAAATGATGGATCTAAAGTTGAATAGAAGTCAAAGTGCTGACTCAGCACAGATCAAAGGAGACACAGATGATTTCCTGGAATGAAGAAAACATCAAACATCATGATGTGATCTGGAACTGAGCTGTTCTTCAGAAGATCCTCCCAAACATGGAAACTGTTGCTGCAACACGTGAAGCTTTGCTTCTGTTGCTAGGTAGATCTGATGGATCAGAAGCAGACTTCTGTCAGCTGGAACTGGGGCTTCTTCCAGACCATGACATGTTGTTCAATAAAGTTCATTCCAAAGCGTGACTGATTCATGAAGTGGTTCCTTGAGCCGTGAGTTTTGCCAGCAGCAGGAATCCCTGAGAGTTAGGAGACAGTTTGTGGAGAGAGTTTGTAGATTTAGGAGAAACCAACGTTTGAAATGAAACCAAAGTGTCCTAAAGCCAAATCACTGAGCACATCTCAATGTTCCACAAACAGTCATTTTCCACAGTGGACCGTCACCACACACTTTACAAGACAGTTTCTCACAACTTTATGACAACAAATCCTGAAATTGTTCCATTCAAGGAAACATTGACTAATATTTGGATTGATGCTGTTTTCCATCTGTGTTTTCAAACCTGCATCAAGAATTAGCTCATGTTTATTGATTCACTTTCTGTGGAAGTTTGGCTTCTCTGATGAACCACCAGAGGGCGACAGAGAACTGTTGATATTATCAACACAACAGTCAAAGAAATCAACATTTAGCACAAAGTGAACAAACTTAGGTCACGTGCTAACGTTCTGATTCTGTTGGAAAAGCCTTTTGTTTTGATTTCTTCAGGATTTTGGCTCAAAAAGACCAATGACAAATGAAACTCCAATAAAGTTGCTTTCTAATGAGGAAATGAAATGTTATGTTTTATTGAATTATCAAATGGAGACTCAGCTTCAGGTGATAAAAAAGGTTGGTGCTATTTCCAGTTTTAGAAAGAACATGCCTTCTGCACAGTTTGCAGTGAACGTTACTCATTTATGTCAGTTTTAATGAACTGAAATACCTCCAAACAGGAGAAGAAGACATTTAATTTTTGATAACATATTTTCTATCGGGTGAAATGATAACACAATTTTACACAGAAATACCTTCGGTCTTTTACTTTTTAACTCTTTCTGATTTGCTTTAACTGAACACGTCTTTATTGTCATCTAACTGTAAACTCCAATTCAAACATGCTGACTAAACAAGGACAGATTTCCTAGAGATTTCCTAATTCTGCTTCCATGTGATCACATGAAAACAGTCCAATGTTTTGGATTCTTCTTCTTCTATCTCATTGACATTAAAGCTGCAGCTCTGTCACCAGGAAACAACATGTGACAGGTCCCAGTTTTTGGTGGAACACCGTCTCTGTGATGCTACAGACGCTGCTAAAACACAGTGGATTTCATTCTGTTCTATGGAGAAAAGACTGTTTTATTCATGTCTGATGAATTCATCTTGGAGGATTTATCCTCCACGTCTAGAAGTCTGCTCCGTGAAAATCCTGTCCCACTTTAAAGTGTTTCCATGGTGACAGAGGGAACAGCTGGTTAGCATCTTTCTAACTTGACTGAACTGAGGGTTGGGGCTTCCAGCACAGAACCAACCTGAGAGCAAATGAACATTCCAATCCTCCACAAGCTCATTCTTCAGATGGATTCAAGCTGTAAATGTTGTCAGCATAAAGCAAGTTTGGACTAAACTAAAGCAGAAAGTGGCTTTGAAGATGGTCAGGAGAAATGAGGGCTTTTTTCAGGAATTCTGGGAAGAGGAGGACTTCTCCAAACAACCAGAATCTAGGAGGAGGTTTTTTCAGCATTGAGATCAGGATTTAGCATGAGCTTCAATCCCATTTTGGTTCAATCCAAATGTTTACCGTCATATTCAGGAGTTCAACTCTGAAAGCCACCATGACATCAGAGACATTAAAGACCCTGTTACCTAGCAACCAAACACAACAAACTGGAGACTATTCAAACTGGACATTTTGGGGCAACAATTCTTTTCTAACTCAAGTTTGTATGAAAAATCCAAATGATGGAAACAGATTGTGTAAAGGAAATGAGGATCTATTGGTGAGTCACAGTCCTGGAAACATGAGGTGTGCTCTGATGAAGACGCCTGATCCAAATGTGGATTTTTGAAATGTTCTTCATGAGATTCAAACTGATGGAAGCTTTGAATTAAAGGTGTCAACACATTTCTGCATTGGATTCATTCTGTTTCAGTGTCTAAGGTTGGTTTGGTGGCAGAAACCAAGTTTTTGTTGAACAGTAGCGTTTGAAAAAGCAGAAAGTGGCTTTGAAGATGGTCAGGAGAACTTCTTTGAAGAGGAGGACTTCTCCAAACAACCACAACCTTAGAGGAAGTTTTCTGAGCATTCAGAGAATGCTTTTCCAATGACTCATCATTTTCCACAAGAAGCTAAGGAGTTTTTCCAAATGCATGCTGGGTATTCTTAGAATTTCTGTCTGGATCAGAAATTCAATCAAATGTCTGTGAATCCATGATTTCCTTAGAATCTTTGACTCTAGATTCAGATCCATCTGGTTCAAAGGATGAAACTGCAGCTAAAAGTCTTTCAAAAGTCCAAATCCTCAAAGATGAAACAGAAAGTTCCTAGAAAGTCAAATGAAAAACAATCAGATTTACTTTAACAGTAAAGTTGACAAAAATAGCAATTTTATGCCGCCATCGACATGATAATATGAGCGACAGACAACACTCCAGACCAGCTGGTGGCGCTAAAGCACCATGACGCTGTTAGCCAAACAAAGAAGAAGAAAAGCACGAGGCGCTAGCAGCGTTAGCTTGTTAGCAGGCTAGCAGCGTTAGCTTGTTAGCAGGCTAGCAGCGTTAGCTTGTTAGCAGGCTAGCAGCGTTAGCTTGTGTTGAGAGGTCGGTGGTGTTTTGTTGGGACGTTTGTGAGGTTTTTGGACAGAAAGGACGATACGTGGTTCGTGTGGGAACTCTCAGCATTTTCCAAAGTGTCGTAAATGAGTGAAGAAGTGTTGAACGGAAAGACAACGTGGATTGCTGTGATTGTGAGACTAGCAGATGATCGATCGGAGCTGCAGTGAAGAGGACGGCGGTGTTTGTGGGAGTTGGAGCTGAAGATCGGAGCAGGAACCATGTCTTCAGAACCTCAGGAAGGTTCTGTCAGAGAACAACGTTCTGCTGCTGAAGGAACCATCGTCCAGAACGAGGAGGAGCTCTGTCGTCAGCGCAGACTGCTGGATAGCAGCTGGAACCCGGAGCTTCAGCTCCACCGCGTAGGTATGTCACCTTCAGCAAACAGAGAAGACCTTTGAGCTTCATGCTTTTCTTGTGTTTGGGGAACCGTCTGTCACTCAGTGGTGGTGGTTCTACACTAACATACTTTGGGGGGGGGGGGGTTATACTATGTGGGTGAAAACCAGTGCTAGCTCGATGCGGGTGGGGTGAGGTTGTGTGTGTGTGTACTGAAACCGCTTTTACTTATGTATATTGTGGCGTTTCAAAGAATGCAGACGCTGGTTTCACCATAAACTCCTCATTTATTTCGAACATTCGGTTACTGTCGGCCGTACCCTCGCCGTACCAAACAGGGTCAGCCTTCCCAACTAAAAAAACGAGCTTCCCTCCTAGTCTCGCGGCTTTTTCTCCCGTCTCCCGCCACGCCCACTGTTCTCCGTAATCATCAGAGCAATTTAGCATCTATGCCGGGGGGGGGGGGGGGGGGGGGGGGGGGGGTGATGGCGGTTTTAGGCACAGGTAAAAGGGGCAATTGTCCGGTGCGCAAATTTAACGTGGGGGCGGCGGTGACAGCGGCTCAGTGCTTGGAAAATAATCTGGTCCACTATTCATCGCGGTCAAGTGAGCCGACATCTGTGGAAGTGCGGTCTCGCTAGCCGTCACCGACTTTTTGCATGCGCGTTTACATCATAGTTTACGGTGCACACGTCCAGCGAGCTGAAAAGACGTATACAACGCTAATATAACCCATCATATCACAGTTACCCATGATCAAATAACATGTACTGTGCTCTGACATCTATGAGAGCTATTGCAAGCCCTATATTGTTATTTGATGTACAGATTTATTCATTTAGATTGCATGTCTGACCATTCTATAATAAACTACCATAAATAAAGTGTTTTGTTTGAAATATAATCAATCAGACAGATTCTAAAAGTGAGTTTGAACACTAACAAGAGTGATTTTTCCTCCAAACATGTTGTGTCTTATGACATCCGAAGAGTTCAATTTTGGTCTCATCTGACCAGAGGATCTTCTCCCAGAATGTCATGGGTTTATCCAAATGTTGGGTCGCAAACTCCAAACGAGCTTCAACATGCTTCTTCTTCTTCAAAAATGGAGTCTTGCGTGGTGTGCGTGCATGGAGGCCATGGCGGTTGAGTGCATTACTTCTTGTTTTCTTTGAAACAACGGTACCTGCTGATTCCAGGTCTTTCTGAAGCTCTCCACGAGTGGTCCTGGGCTGTTGGAGAACCCTTCTGATGATTGTTCTGACTCCTCTGTCTGAAATCTTGCGAGGAGCACCTGGCCGTGGCAGGTTTATGGTAATGCCGTGTTCTTTCCACTTCCGGATGATGGCCCCAATGGTACTCACTGGAACTTTCAGAAGTTTAGAAATGCTCCTGTAACCAATGCCTTCAGTGTGTTTTGCAACAATAAGGTTGCGTAGGTCTTTGGACAGCTCATTGCTTTTACCCATCATGCAATCCTTCTTGTCTAACACCTTGCTGGTGAGAAACCTTTTTAAAAGGCATCAATCAGGACTATACCAGCTGATATTACTTTGCACTAATAGGGGGCAGGTTAACCTTCTGAATACTGACAAACTCCAGCTGCTTTCTTGGCTTGCCAGACCTTTTTACCCCTCCTTTTCTTCATGTGTTCAATACTTATTCCCTGTGCCATTTCACTTTATTACACATAACTTCATTTATGGACATAAATGTTTGGATTTCTTTCTATGTGTGCATTACTTGGGTTGATGCCGACATCTGGTGAAAATTTCGTGTCAATAGCTCGATTAGAAATATGTTCTTTGAGAGAACCATTGACGTGTTCAATACTTATTTTCCCCGCTGTAGGTATATGTAAATACACAAGAAGACATAAAAATCAACGGGAATAAATGAGCATATCAGAGGCGGTAGGTGATACATGTGTGTGGCAAACAAAAACCTCCAGGGCAAACTTAAACCATCTGTGTAAAACATTCATTGAGCAGTCAGGGAGGGCAAAACTCATTCAACGACCCCGCACCCTCGGTGGCCATCCCTAAGGATATGCATGCACCACCAGTCCGGACCTCGGCAAAATGTCTTTAATGAAAGTTACATGGTACAAGAAACAAAGTAGGAAATAAAGAAAAAGAAAAAAAATCAAATCCATAAAATAAAAACAACAAAAAAAATAACACTTTAAAGACCAGGTTGAACCACGAGCTGATGTCTACCAGGGGAATTGTAGGCATAGTGTTGATAAAGGGTATTGACATATATCGCACGACCTGAAAGCATCTTGTCTATCATTGATCTAATACAAGGAACCACACAGGTGACAAAAAGGAAAAATAAAAACAACACACAGAGAACCGGAGTGACTAGTTTTACCAGTACACTCCACAGGAGGGGCCAGAAGTGAACCAAGAAAGCGGAGATCAAGACCACGAGGTGTCAGTCATCTGAGAAGAAATGTGTGATTTCAGGTTCCTGACTTCATTGATGATGTGAGTGATATTCGCAGAGGAAGATAGAATAAAAGTACAGTAATCCCCCCGTATTCGCGGGGGTTACGTTCTTCACCCACCGCAAATAACGAAAATCCACGAATAATTGGCGCTGTTTTAAAATTCCCAGAGCCTCTGCAAAGTCAGAACCTTTTTCTGCCGTTTGGGTTCATTTCCAGAAGCTGAAGATGCTGCAGGGCTGTTATTGGCTTTTATTAACCTTGTAAGAATGGTTACAGCTCAAACAAAAATAGCGCAGCCTGCTCATACACTCAGCCGGAGGAGAACGTTCAGCCAACACGCACCCAGGTAGGCCCCGCCCCCTCTAATCCACCAGTCACCAGCCCAGCGCTGATTGACATACGCTGTGGACCAGCAACTGGCAGGAAGAGGGGGGCGCTGCCCGCCCGCAGCTCTGTCCAATTCAGTGTTGTTATACTTTACAGTAAATACAGAGTTCTGCGTCTCACGCTTGTGACGTCACGTCATCTGCGGCCACCCGCGAATGGGTGGGGCGCCCAACTAAAAGGAAATCAAGCGCCATCCTGTTCTGTAAGATCATAGTCGTCATAGGTTTTCGTTCAGGATCATCATGAAAAAATTCTGTCAGATGCAGGAGGGACGATTCAAGATTAATTCATGAGGGAGGAGTTCGTGTTTAGAAAGCATGGAGGCGTTGTAGCTCCAGTGCATGCCACCTAAAGAAGCAATAGAGGAGTCGAAGCCAGGAACGACAATAATGTCCTCACAGTTGGAATGACCTAAAAAATGAACAGCATATCCAGCACACTTACTCTCAATGCAGAAGGGTGCTTTCAAAACCCTTCAAATGTGTTGCGTTAGTGGCGTTGGAAAATTGGGCAGGTCGTCTCCATGTCGACCAGGCAGAAAAAGAAATGTTAACATCAGGAAAAATGTCTTTCACACTAATCTTAGAGTAACCCGAGGTAAAGTGAACAAAAAATAATAATAATAATAATAATAATAAACTTTATTTGTATAGCACCTTTCCAGATAAAAATCACAAAGTGCTTCACAGTACAACACGATAAAACAACAATAAAACACAGTAAAAACACATGTTAAAAAGAAATTAAGAAAAAGCTATTTTAAAAAGATATGTTTTTAGCTGCTTTTTAAAAGAAAACACTGAGTCCACAGATCTGAGGCTGAGAGGAAGAGAGTTCCATAGGGATGGGGCCACCGTGGCAAAGGCTCTGTCTCCTTTAGTCTTTAAACGGGTTCTCTTAACAGCCAGCAGACCCTGGTCACATGACCTCAGTGACCTGCTGGGAGTGTATGGCTGCACCAGGTCTTTTATGTAGACTGGTGCTTGGTCATTAAGGGCTCTGTATGTTAAGACCAGGATTTTAAAATGCACTCTGTAGTGGATGGGGAGCCAGTGCAGCTGCATTAACAACGGAGTGATGTGTGAAAACTTGGATGACTTGGTTAAAAGCCTAGCAGCAGCGTTCTGGACAATCTGGAGCCGTTCTAGAGATTTTTTACTTAAACATGTGAAGATGGAGTTGCAATAGTCGAGACGGGAGGATATAAAACTGTGAATGAGCATCTCCATCTCAGAACGGGACACAACTGGACTCAATTTTGCAATGTTTTTTAGATGATAAAAACAAGAGCGAACGAGTGACCCGACATGAGAGTCCAGGGATAAAACCGGGTCTAAAGTTACACCTAGGTTCCTGACAGAGGGCTTGATAAAAGAAGCAAGTGGGCCGAGCTCATGGATTATCTTGGGGAGACAACTGTCAGGAGCACAAACTAGGACCTCAGTTTTGGCTTCATTGAGTTAGAGAAAGTTGTTATTCATCCAGCTCTTAACTGAATCCAGACACTTTTGTAAGGTCTGTATTTTAAAAACATCCTGGGGTTTAAAAGAGACATAAAGCTGAATATCGTCAGCATAAAAGTGATAAGAGATGTCATTAAAAGAACTTAAAATATGCTGTAAAGGCAGCAGATATAAAATAAACAATAAAGGTCCCAAAACTGAGCCTTGGGGCACACCAGAAGTGAGAGGAGCAGAGGAAGACTTAAACTTGGAGAAGACAACAGAGAAAGATCTGCCAGTCAAATATGAGGAGAACCAGTTTAAGGCTGATCCGGAGACCCCAACCCAGTTTTTCAGCCTGTCCAAGAGGGTGTAATGGTCCACAGTGTCAAAGGCTGCGGTCAGGTCCAATAACAGTAACACAGAGCATTTTCCTGCATCACCCTGCATCAGGATGTCATTAGTGACTCTGAGAAGGGCTGTTTCAGTGGAGTGAGCTCTGCGAAAACCTGACTGAAAGTGATCAAATATCCCATGACTGTCGAGAGCAGCTGTAAGTTGTTTGGCAACAACCTTTTCTAAAATTTTAGACATGAAAGGAAGGTTAGAAATAGGTCTAAAACTGCTCAAGAGGGAGGGGTCAAGCCCAGGTTTTTTAAGGAGAGGAAGTACAACAGCTTCCTTAAAGTGCTCAGGGACTTGACCAGACAGCAGAGACGAGTTCATTATTGACAGGACACAGGGACCAATGGACTGGAAGACATCTTTGAGCAGAGAAGTTGGCAACGTGTCGAGGGAGCAGGAGGAAGACTTCATTGTGCCAACTAATCTGACTGAACATCTGAAACATAGAAACAGGCCTGGGCGAGATTGTGGGATTGTGACGTGCATGTTGAGGAACAAAAGAGCAAACATAACAGTCAGTGGCATTATAAGAAGAAGCCGTGAGGTTAACCGTCTGAAACCAGTAATTGTCCTGATGATTGATGGGATCCACTAAAAATCGCTTAATGCGGGGAGTCGAATCACGTGTTGTTGGCATCACAGTCGGTTCATTGTGCGAGTGGACTTGTGGACCAGAGTCATAGTACCAGAGAAAAAGGGTGAGAGCGCACAGGAGTAGCAAGGCAGATCACAGGCAGTTAAAACCACGAGGAGCAGCTGGACCCAAGTCAGCTGGTTCAAAGCTCACTGTAGTTGGGGGAGAGCAGTGTCAGGGGAGACACTCCAGGGGGCGCCCTTCGCCAGAAATAGCGTCACAGCAGGCCTTGCAGTTGGACTTAGTCAGTGGAGTGTCTCACAATGTCAGTCTTGTTGGCTCTCAGTAATTTACAGTGGCTTACGTGAATCCAGGAGGGTCTCTCAGCAATGCGGACTGCCGTTGGCGTGGCGAGGAGAACTTTGAAAGGTCCTGTCCACCTGGGTTGTGACCAAATAGTCCGTTGAATGGCCTTCAGGTAAATCAGGTCACCGACAGAGGTCTTCTGGTCGGGAATCAGAGTCTGTGGGGAGGAGAGAGCCTGGGCAGACTCAATTTGTTCCTTTGCACTCACAGCTTTCTTCAAATAATCATGGAAATCATCAGAGTTTTCATGAGAATCAGGCAGAAAAGCAGAAAAAGTTGGCAAATTAAAAGGTTTATGAAAAACACATTCAAAGGGAGACAGACCCGTTGCAGAACTTTGTGTGGTATTTATGGTTAATCTAAACACAAAGGCCAAGATTTTCCCGTATCAGCGACAACCTTTGCTAATAGTTGTTTTTTTTTTTTTTTTTTTAACAGTATTTTATTATATTTTTACATAACAAAACAATGAACAAGTCAGTACAGGGTAAACTCAGTCAGTTACACAAGTTGCAATAAAGTAAAAGATAAGGCGTACACATGGACATTACTTAACACTCTATGTTTTATCCGACGAAAACTGCTTCACTTCTCCTCACCGGTTTCTTGAGAAGACAAAGGAGGAGCATCCCTTTTGTAGTAGATCGATAAGGTCATCAGGAAGATAGTTAAGAAGCGGTTGCCAGATCCGATAAAAATCATCATCATTCCCCCTTAAGGAGGCACTAAGATGCTCCATTGGAAAAATCTGAAACATTTCTTTGTACCATTGGGTAACTGTGGGAGGTTTCTCCCTGATCCACTGCAAAAGAACACATCGTCTCGCCAGGAGCAAGAGTTTCTTCAACAATATCAACTCTGCACCAGTTACAGGAAGTTTCTTTGAAGATATATTCAGAAGGAAGAGGGCTGGATCTAGTTTTATTGTTGTGAGTAGTATTGAGGTGAGTTCTTTTGCAACGTTTTTCCAGAATTTAGATATTAATGGACACAGCCAGAAACAATGATAGTAGGTTCCTGTCTGTTTTTTACATTTGATGCATATTTTGGAGACCTGGGGGTTGATTTTATGTAAAAGGTAAGGGGTGCATTGTAGTCTGTGTAATATTCTGTACTGGTTTTCTCTCAGCCTGTTGCACAACGATAATTTATTTACAGATTCAAAGGCCTTGTACCACCTTCCGTCATCTAAGTCAATCCCAAGATCGTTTTCCCACAGCCCTTTAGATCTAGAGTCTTCAAAGTTATCGCATAAAATAACTTTTCTATAAAAGAGGGAGATGAACTTCTTGTTAATAGCTGAGGAGGTAAGGTTCAACAAGAAACTTTCTATTGGATTTTTGATAGGTTGATTTAGTGGGAGAGAGCATAACGATTCCACAAAATGCCTAGCTTGAAGAAAACCAAAGAATTGGTTGCGTGGGATCCCGTATTTGATTTGAATTTGTGAGAACGAGGAAATGTTTCCTCCATCAAATAAGTCACCCACAAATTTTAACCCTTTTGAGTGCCAATCATTGAAGATGCTTACTCCCGGGCAGGTGAGCCCTGATAGAAAGCCGGCCAGGGGGTAGAGAGACGTGATGCTGTAGTATCGCGAGACCCAGCGAGACGAGTGTGGTGAGTCGACTCGGCGGCGCGTAAGCATTTGAACAAACATTTTCGATCTTGTTTTCATTTTTTCCGCCATATTAAAATATTTCCGGCAAATTAACATAACCTGTTAAGAGTATTAAGCTTCTGTCAGCCTGGAGGACCTGGAGAAATACATCGACGAGTGCTACAATACCTGCGTCATGGTGAAACCCAAAACCGCCACCACCACCCCCTCCTCCAAGCGTGGACGGCCTGAGGACTCTCCCGGGGCTGCGTCCTCTCCAGGCAGCGGCGTGAGCGATATCCTGGATTCGATTGATAAAAAGCTCTCCAGCTTTGATTGCCGCCTCAACTTGCTGGAGATCCTCCATAGAGAATTTCAAGGTCTGCGGGAGTCTCTGGAATTCAGCCAGCAGCAGGTGCGGGAGCTCGCAGAGGAGAACAAGGCCCTCAGAGAGACCGTCAAGACTCTGAGCAGCGACACCGCTCGTCTCTCCGAGGAGAACCGATCAATCAAGGAAACCCTCCTGGATCTTCAGTCAAGGAGCATGAGGGACAATCTAGTAATCTCCGGGGTTCCAGAGGAGGCAGGAGAAGTCCCCGAGGCCACGGTGAGGTCCTTTTTGGAAGACCATCTGAAGATCCCCAAGGAGGAAGTCCAGAAGATCTCCTTCCACAGGGTTCACCGGCTTGGAGGGAAAAGGCCGGACAATCAGCGTCCCCGTCCTATTGTTGCTAAATTTGAACATTATAAACAAAAGGAGCAGGTAAAAAGCAGAGGACGCGAGCTGAAAGGCACACATTACAGCGTGAATGATCAGTTTCCAGGCGAGATCCTCCGCCGGCGGAAAATCCTCTTCCCGCTGAGGAGGAAGCACCTGTCTGCTGGAGCACTCGCGGTGGTTGCCGTTGATAAACTTTTTGTGAATGGCAAGCTGTTCCGGGACCCAGAGGTAACACCCTGGCTGTGCTGAAGGCTTTCAGAGGTGCACTGACATCTGCGCCGCCCAGAAGAAACCCGCAAACTTATTTAATTGAATAGGAAATAATCGGATCATCAATAATCCACACCTCTCAGGAAAAGTGTTTTTTCTTTCTCTCACATTCATGTTTCTGTTGTTGTTTCGTTGTTTTTGTTTTTTGTTCTTTCTCTTTTCCTCTCTCTTTTCTCTTGTCCCCCCCCCTTCCCATGTCCTCATATGTGAATCAGGTAAAGTCAACGCAACCACGGTGAGTATTTATTTATGCACGGAACGGGCGCGCACGCATACTAGCGCGCATAAGAGCATGCACACGCAATCCCGCACACACACGTTGACAAACTGCAAAAACCTCACTTAGGCTCACACAGGACGCACGCAACATGCAGCTCACAGCCAAGACATGTCCACCTCCTACGCACAGCGCTTGTCAGTGTAGCAGGTACGCACAGCGGGCACGCGCACACGGACGGGCACACGCACTATTTAGCCTTGCACTCTCCCGGTTAGAACAGCTATGAACAGTCTTAACATCGTTAGCTGGAATGTGCGTGGACTTGGCACTGGACCAAAGAGATTGAAAGTGTTAAATCACCTGAATGATCTTAAAGCAGATATAGCTCTGCTGCAGGAGACCCATTTATCTTTATCAGCTGGTAATCTCCTGTGCTGTTCCCAGTATCCAGTTATGTATTCTGCCAGTTTCAACTCCAAACAAAGAGGGGTTGCAGTTTTGATTAAGAAAAATGTTACATTTACTCATAAGGACACAGTAACTGACCCAGAAGGCAGATTTGTAATCATTAATATATCCATTCAGAATAAAGACTTTTGCATCGCCAGCATCTATGGTCCGAATGTTGACGACTCTTCCTTCTTTCACAGATTCTTCACCTCACTCTCAGCTCACTCTGACTCCACAATCATTATAGGAGGAGACGTCAACCTTGTTATGGACCCTGAACTTGACAGACTCAGCACAGCAGCAAACCAGCGTACATGGCAGTCTGCAAGTATTCTAAAGCAGTACATGAATGATCTGGGTCTCTGCGACGCTTGGCGCTCATGTCATCCAAACACTAAGGGGTTCACCTTTTTTTCTCCAGTTCATCATTCACACTCTCGTTTAGATTATTTATTAGTCAGTAACTCCCTTTTGAAAGAAATTAAAAGTTCCAACATTCATCCAATTATTATCAGTGACCATGCACCAGTTTCTGTTACTATTTCAAGGGAAGTACCCACACCCTCAGGTTCAACCTGGAGATTTAATACGTCTCTGTTAAAAGACCAGGAATTTATTGAATTCTTTAAAAAAGAGTGGGCAACCTTCTTAGAATTCAACAATACTTCTGAAATATCACCAAGTATTCTTTGGGAAACAGCAAAAGCAGTCATGAGAGGGAAAATCATCTCTTATTCAACGCATAAAAAACGCAAAGAGAAAGCAGATTTATTAGAATTAGAAAATAAAATCAAAACCCTGGAGACTGCTTATGCTGCTTCTGCACAGGAACACATACTGGGCGACCTGAAAAATTTAAAGCTGCAGTTTAATGACATCATCAATAAACAAACACAATTCCAGATACAAAGGCTTCGACTGGAAAGATATGAAAACTCGAATAAATCTGGCAAATTTCTAGCTAATCAGCTTAAAATTAATAAAGAAAAATCAACAATCGCTTCTATTATGGACAAAACAGGGAATGTCACCCATGACCCGGTAAAAATTAATAATGCGTTTAAAGACTTTTATCAAAACTTATACACTCCACAGATCAATCCATCAGAACAAAGCATCAACTCATTTCTTAACAATATAAACCTGCCCAAGTTAAACGAAGATCAAATCACAAATTTAGACTCTCCGCTCTCGTTGTCTGAGCTTCATGAAGCTCTGTTACTTATGCCTAACAGCAAAGCACCAGGACCCGACGGCTTTCCAGCAGAGTTTTATAAGGAATTCTGGGAACAACTGGCACCAACGTTTTATAAAACGGTAAAATTTATCAATGAAAGCCAATCTCTACCACCTAACATGAACTCTGCCAACATTATCCTTCTTCTAAAACCAGACAAAGACCCCACGAGTCCTTCAAGCTATCGCCCCATTTCTTTAATTAATGCAGATGTAAAAATTATCTGCAAAGCACTAGCACAGAGAATAGAAAAAGTCACTCCTCACATAATTCACCTTGATCAAACTGGATTCATCAAAGGCAGACACTCGGATGACAATGTCCGCAGACTCGTTAACATAATAGACTTTGCCACCATCAAAAACCAGGAAATGACTATACTATCACTGGATGCTGAAAAAGCCTTTGATAGAGTAAATTGGAAGTTCCTCATTGCTGCCCTCCATAAGTTTGGGTTTGGAGAATCATTCATCAATTGGATCAAAATATTATATCACAACCCCAATGCATCAGTTAGAACTAATAAACAGACTTCCAACAGGTTTTTTCTTGGAAGAGGAACTAGACAGGGTTGCCCACTCTCCCCCTCTCTTTTTGCAATATTTATCGAGCCTCTAGCTGCAGCAATAAGACAGAATGAGAGTATCAAAGGAATTAAAACCAAACACAGCCATCATAAAATTAGTCTCTATGCAGATGACATATTACTGTTTTTAAGTAATATACATTCTGTAAATGAAACGGCAACAATCATTAATGAATTCTCTTCTATATCAGACTATTCCATTAATTGGAATAAATCTGTTTTATTACCACTGAACAGTAATGCGGAGCAAGGACCCACAATACCAGTTAAATCAGGCAATATAAAATATCTAGGTATTTATTTTCCCCCCAAAATATCAGAACTGGTGCAGCTAAACTACACCCCATTACTGAAAAACATACAGGACGATCTAACACGCTGGACCAACCTGCCTCTGTCCCTTATGGGCAAGGTAGCCACGGTAAAAATGAAAATCTTACCCAAAGTTAATTATCTATTCTCAATGATTCCCACACAACCGCCATTAAAATGGTTCAAAACATTAGACTCATCCATATCAAGCTTTCTATGGAACAATAAACCTGCAAGAATTAGTCTAAAAACTTTAAAATCTGCAAAAAGCTGTGGAGGATTAGAATTACCTAATTTCCACAATTACTTTCTTGCAAATAGACTACAATACATCTTAAAATGGTTAAAAAATAATCCAGAAACCAACTCATGGTTAGACTTGGAACAGGCGTTATGTGGAAAGATCAACCTGTCAGATCTTCCATTTATCAGCCAAATAGTTAAAAGACAGGATTGTTTCAAAAGTACCAATATAAATGCCACCTTAACAGCCTGGTGGGAATTTCTCAAAATATCAAAATCATCAATTCAACCGTGCAAAATGACACCCATCTGGAACAACCCAGACATCCTCATAAACAAAAAGATTATCCACTTCCCAGCTTGGCAAGCAGGGGGCATAAAACAACTAGAGCACATAATTATTGATAGAAGATTCATAACTCCCCAGGAACTTCAAGACAAACATGGAATATATAACTTCTTGGAATATCAGCAACTTAAATCAATTATTACTAAAAAGTTTAAATACAGAGACAACGATTTAAAGCTACCAGATGTAGTTACCACTCTGATCAATTTCACAATGAATAAAACTCTCTCCAAAATATACAAACTTTTATGTAATTTAGATAATAATATTTCACTTCCGACAACAAAATGGGATGCGGATTTGAGCATCAGCACAGATGAAAGCTTTTGGTCAGAACTTTGTCTAAACACCTTTAAACTGACAAAAAGTCCAAATCTGCAGCTAATCCATTTCAAAACTCTTCACAGAATTTACTACACTGGACAGAGGATGTTCAAGATGGGTCTCAGTAACTCAGACATTTGTCAGCACTGTGACAGTAATCTACCCGACAATTACATGCATGCACTGTGGTTCTGCACGCCTGTCCAGGCTCTCTGGCAGCAGGTATGTGCCGATCTATCAGTCTGGCTTAAGGTTTCAATCACAGCTTCACCGTCACTTTGTGTGCTTGGTGACATGAGTGCCATCGATGTAGAAGGAGGATTAGGCTCTATCATTTTCATAACTCTTTGCATTGCTAAAAAAACTATTTTAATAAATTGGAAAAGCAAGAAAAATATAAATATAAGTCAACACAGAAATCTGCTGCTTGATCATATCAGCTTGGAAAAAATGTCAGCCCAAGGTTCAAGTAACTTTGAAAGAACTCAGTCTCTCTGGTCTCCCATAGCTAACTCCGTGACTTAGGGGGTGGGGGGGGCCTGGTCGTCGCCGCTCCTTGCCCTTCTGCCGTGGGCTGGGGTGGGGGTCGGGGCCTCCGGTGCCTGGCGGGGGGTGGTGGGGGCTCCGTTGGTCGGGGGGTCGGGTCCGGCGCCTGGGTTGGGCGGGCTGGGGCGCTGCGTGGTCCTCTGGGCTTGGGTGTGGGGGTGCGTGGTGGGGGGGTGGGGTGGTGGTCTGGCTTGGCTTGGGGGGGTGGTCCCTTTGCCTGTGCTGGGGGGGGTTGGCGGGGGGCGCTGCTCGGGGGGGGGCCCAGCGGCGCTGGATGGGCTTCCCACCTACACCTGGGGCTGGGATCGGCCCTTCCCTGGCTCTGGGGCGGGACGGGACAGCCCTCTTGGGGCCCCCGGTCGCTCTGGGTGTCATCCGCTTTGGCTGCGGGGTCTGGGGGGTGGTGGGGTGGGGGGTCTTGTCGGCCCTGCCTTGTGGGGGGGCATTCTGGGGGAGGGGGGGGGGCACTATTGGTACGGGGCAGGGGGGGTTGACGGGTCGGGGTCTCCGCTGAGGCCATCGGCGGTTTCCCCGGCCGGTCGGCTGCCTCGGTCCCGTCGAGGCCTGACCAGAGCTCTTCCAGGGCCGGCGTTTGGGGGTGGGGGCCTGGGCTTGCTCCTGGGGGGGGCCGACGCTTTCTGGCTCCTCTCTCTCTGTGTGGGGGGGGGTGGTGCTGGGCCTGGGGTGTCGGCGCCTCCGGGGGTGGGGCCCCTGGGCTGGGTGGGCCTGGCCCCCTTGCTGGGGGGGGGGGGGGGGGGCAGCTGTCTGACCACCGGGGGACAGTCTACCAGCTGTCCCCAACTTACCCCCTTCCTCATATAACCTCATAATAGGGTGAGGGGGTGGGGGGCTTAGCCTGCGATGAGCCTTGGGGGGGGGGGTTTACTAGGCAGTGGCCCCCCTCCCATGGTTGCCGTATGGAGTGGGCCCCCCCTCTTTCGGTTTTATTTGCACCTTAGACATGTAGGGCCCTTGGTAGGGGGGGTGCTTGGACATCACTGCCAGCAAGCAGCGGATGTCCTCCTGGCACCCTACCCGCCAATTTTAACCACACCTTAGACATTTAGGGTCCCTTGGTGGGGAGGGTGAGGGGACGTCACTGTGAGTAATCAGGAGATGTCCCCTCAGTGCCCTACCCGCCAATTTTAACTGCACCCCCCTTAGCACACACACCCCTCCCCCCTCAATATATACATTCCAACATAAACACACACACATGCACACACACACCCTCTCAAACACACATACACGCACACACATTTTGCAAGGAAGGTGGGACCTAGGACCATCTGTCCCCTGCCTCTTCCCTGGTGGGGGGTACGGGCCCCTTTGCAACGGCGGCCGTGTCCCCGGGGTGCCGGCTTCCTGGGCCCGGCGGTGCTCTCTCCGCGCGGCGGGGGGGTTCACATTACATCTGAGCCGGGAGTGTTCGTGTCCCTGGGGGGTGGGTTCTGGTCCTTGCTCCTGGGCGCTGGGCCCCGCCATATTTCCAACTGTGGCCGAGCCTGGTCGGGCCATATTTACAACACCCCTTGTGGGCCCTCTTTTTTTCCCCGGGGTTCCCCCCCTCTTGGGCGGGGGCGGCGGGCCCCTGCCCCGCTCCTCCCTGGACCAGCCGCGGGCCGGGCGGATGGCTGCCTGGAGCGCGGAGCGGGTCTCCCTTGGGGGGTCCTGGCTCGTACCTGGGGTTGGGGCGGGGGGATGCCCGGAACTCCTGGGTGGTGGTGGGGTGCTCGTCTGGGGCTGTGGGCGTCCGTCTCCGGTGGGGCCCTGCGTTGGGTTCTCCCGGCGCGGCGGGGGGGCTGCTCTCCTGGTTGGGCTGGGGCGGCGCTCTCTCTCCCTCCGTGCTTCCCTGCTCTCTGGCTCTGGGGGCCTTGCGGCGGTCCTGCTGGCCCTGGCCTGGGTGGCGGGCTTGGTCGCCCGGGCGGCGGTTGTTCCCTGCCGGTTCCCGTGTGGCGTTGGGGGGATTCCGGCTGCCGCTGCTGCTGCGGTGGGGGTCTTGGGGTGGGGATGGCTGGGCACTCTCCCTCCTTCTTTCCACGTTCCACCATCCATTTTAGAAGAACATAAACACTCACCTGAGCACAGGTGTTAGCTCACCTTTGCACTTACAGTTTGCATGACTGAATGACTGAAATATTTCACACTAGTTGGTTTTAAGGCATAAGTATGCGTGTGAACACTATCTGTTTTGTATATATGTCGACAGGTGGACATTTTTTGCAGCTAGCAGGTGTGTTTATAACATTTGAGTGTGTGTGTGGACAGGCTCCGCCCTTATTGTACTACATTTGAACGTTACCATAATGATTAACAACCAGTAAACTTGTTGCTTTATGCTGCTTCATGGTCTTATCCCCCTTCCCCTCCTATTATCACCCCCTACCCCCCCTCTCTCTATCGTCCCTCTCTCTTCTTCCCCTCTTTCCTTTTCCGTCCGGTCCAACACCAAAGATTTTCAGACATGATTGAAATTAATAAAGTTTGGCCTCAATTACAAAAGGGGTTTATCCAGACATACCTTTGGTTTGTCTGAAGATTAATAACCCCTCTTGTTAAAGTAAAATCTGTCCAACACAAGAGGCCCTCAGCTCTCATCTGTCTGCCCAGCTGTTGGACAGGACAAGTTTAAAAAAAAAAAAAAAAAAAAAAGAAGATGCTTACTCCCCAGCCAGGGGGGAAAGCTTTGTTATGTATCAAAGGCTGTAATGCCAGTGAGGGGCCTTGTTGGCCGGCCTGCTTGGTGATGTCTCGCCATATTTTGAGAGTGTTTTTAAGGATGAGATTGTTTGCAACCTCTCCTGGGAGCTCGTTAAGATTTATTGAAAGCAAACTTAATAGAGAGTGGGGGGCACAGCTCCAAGCATCCACATGAGGTTCTTCCGGGTTGAGGAAATGTTTGAGCCAGTCATACACTACTCTGGCATGGCAGGCCCAGTTGTAGTATAAGAAGTTGGGGAGCGCCTGGCCTCCCTTGTTCACCGGCAACTGTAGAGTCCTCATTTTTAGTCGTGGTCTTTTACCATGCCATATAAACCGGGATATAGATCTTTGGATATCTAATATAGCCAATCTGTTAATCCTAAGTGGTAGCATTTGCATTGGGTATAAGAGTCTGGGAAGAGCATTCATTTTCATTAAGCTAATCCTACCCATGCATGACAAAGGAAGATCAAACCATCTATTTAAGTCATTTTTGACTGATTTTACAGTAGTTGTAAAATTTTGTTTATACAGATCCTTAATTGAAGTCGATACTCTAATCCCCAGGTAAATAAAACCGGAGAGTGACCATTTGAATGGGAAGTCAACTAGTGTGGTGTGGTCTCCAAAGTTGCCTAGAGGCAGCGCTTCCGACTTCTCAAAATTGATTTTATAGCCAGATATCTCACCAAATTGATTAATAATTGAGATTAGGTTAGGTATGGAATCCTCCGGGTTCGTAATAAACAAAAGGACGTCATCAGCATAGAGTGAGATTTTATGCTCAGTGTTTCCTAAGGTGACACCAGACAGATTTTTGTGATGTCTGATGGTTTCTGCCAGTGGCTCCAATGCAAGGGCGAATAGTAACGGAGATAGGGGACATCCCTGGCGAGTACCTCTAGATAGGGGAATGATATCAGATGTTGACCCGTTTACGCGAATCCTGGCAGTGGGAGATCTATATAAAAGATGGATCCAATTTATAAAATCTGGACCCAGTCCAAACTTGTCTAGCGTATCAAATAGATACTCCCACTCAACACGGTCGAATGCTTTTTCAGCATCAAACGATAGTATCAGGGCTCTAGTTCTGGAATATTGGGAAAAGTGGATAATATTAAGTAACCTGCGAACATTAGAATGAGAGTATCTATTCTTAATAAAGCCAGTCTGATCCGGATTTATTAGAGTAGGCAGTACTAACTCCAGCCTTCTGGCGAGTAGTTTTGCGAGTATTTTAATGTCAGTACCAAGTAAACTGATTGGTCTGTAAGAGGCACAATTATCTGCAGGTTTGTCTTTTTTTAGAATTAGATGTGGGCCAGATTCAGGGTAGGTGGAAGACATCCCCTCATACCCGACTCGGCAAACATCTTCGTTAGAGGTCCTACAACCAATTTAGCCATTTTTTTATAATATTCGGGACCGAATCCATCGGGGCCTGGAGCTTTTCAATTGGGTAGGGAATTGATGGTCTCCATGACCTCATTCTCAGTAATTGGTCTACCCAAATTACGGCACTTTTCCTCTGACAGATAGGGAAGGACAACTCCATTCAGGAAATGCTTTCTTTTAATTGATGTGTTTTGACACTCTGAGGTGTACAGATTTTGAAAGAATTCTTTCATTATATTACAAATGTTTTTGGATTTGAAATGTTGAGTATTAGTATGGTCTTTGAGAGATGATATTATGGTAGGGGCAGTCCGACCTCTCGCCAGTCGGGCCAGTAGTCTACCAGGTTTGTTACCAGATGTGAATAAACGATGTCTGGCAAAGAATACAGCAGATTCAGCCTTTTGAGTTAGTAAATGATCTAGCGCAGATCGGGCAGCTTCCAGTTTTTTAAAAGCAGTGGTAGAAAAAGACACTTTGAGCTCTCTGTCCAAATTTTTAATTTGTTGTTCTAAGTCTAGTTGTTTTGACAAGACAATTTTTTTCCTTGCTGCTGTGTAGGAGATAATAGAACCTCTCATAAAGGCTTTTCCAGCCTCCCATAAGATGGAAGCTGAAGTATCAGATGTATCATTTTTGGAAATGTAAAGTTTCCACTCTGCTTCCAAGTATGATATAAAAGCAGGGTTGCTAAGTAAAAGCGAATTCAGGTGCCATTGTCTAGCCTGTGGGTCATAGTAAGGGGGCATGAGTTCAACTGTGACAGAAGAGTGATCAGAGAGGGGACAAGTGTTAATAGAGCATGATTTAGTCCGATCCATAATTGGTCTGGAGACAAAGATATAATCAATTCTTGAGAAGGAATGGTGAGGATGAGAGAAGAATGTAAAATCTTTTCCTTGAGGGTTGATGACCCTCCATGCATCTAATAATCCAAGAGCTGTACACAAATCTGTTGTAGCATGAGAGATTTTGGAAGGGGGACTTTTTTTTGCTGGTTTGTGATCTAAAATAGGGGTTAAGCCACAATTAAAATCGCCTCCAAGTATGATGTGGCCAGGACATACTGCCGAAACTTCAGCTAATAATTTTGAGTAAAATGAGCTTTCATAGCTATTTGGAGCATAAACACTTCCTATCATAATTTGTTCCCCATACAAAAATCCAGTGATCAAGACAAATTGTCCCTCTTTGTCCTGTACAATTTTATCAATTGTGAATGGCAAGTGTTTGTGAATGAGTATTGCCACTCCTCTACTTTTTGAGGTATATGAGGCAAAGAAGACTTGGCCTACCCAATCTCGTCTGAGTTTCAAATGTTCTGGGTCAGTTAGGTGGGTTTCCTGTAGAAGTGCTACCTGCACCTTATCTTTTTTAAGCATGGAGAGTAGTTTACGCCTCTTCACCACGTGGTTGATGCCTTTGACATTAAGTGTTAAAATTTTTATATCACTCATAAGGTAAGTAACCTTTAGCTATCAGATAAAGGTGATTTAGTTTGAGAAATGTAACAGAGTGATACAAGATGACCCCATGTGCATGAACTATATTGGATTGATTAAAGAGTTGTGCTGTCATAAACAAACCTATTCTGAACATCAGGAGATCAAACAGAACAGTTGAGTCTCCAAAAAACCCAAACAAAAACACGCATAGTAACATGTGGCTTTCAGGAGCCTGGAAAGTTGGGTAATAGGAAAAAAAAAACACACAAAAAAAAAAACCTCAAAAACTGCAAACGTCCTATGACAAAAAGAAGAAAATATGGCCACGTGCTGCTGAGGTATGTTATTGTCCCTGGAGAATGAGAGAAGGAAGAAGCAAAAAAAAAAAGAATACCCCCAAGCAATCCCACCCCCGCCCCCACTATGCGTCAACCTCACTCTTCTAATAACAGAAATACTCTTTAAGTCTTATCTAGATTATAAACGTGAGGGACTTCAAAAATAGATAAATAATAAAATAAATTGAATAAAAGTTATATAAAAATGTTAAATTGCGCATGAGCATTTCTATGGCATTTAAGACATACTTAACAAAAAATAATCTTGACAGGAGATTACTTTTTCTTCAGTTTGAAGTATTTCTCAGTTGTGAATGAATATTTATCACATAATGCAAGAGAAAAAGAGGAGGAAGAGAAAAAAAAAAAAAGAACAGCTTTACAAACTTGTTGGATCCTCTTCTGTAGCATCTAGACCAATGCGTTGAGAAAGTCTTCAGCAGCACTTTTTGTTTCAAACTTGTGATCCGATTCGTTGTGGTGCACCACCAGTGTGGCTGGATAGCGCATGTTGAAGCGGATCCCTTTACTGATCAACGCCTGGCACACTCCGTTGAACACCCGGCGTTTCTCTCTGACAGCCGCAGAGAGATCCTGCTGGATGTAGATCCGCTGACCGTCGTGTTCCAGTGTGGGTTTTTTTCGGAGCGCTGTGAGTATCCTCGATTTGTCCCTCGAGTTGTGGAGTTTAATAATCACCGGGCGAGGACGTGCATTCCGCGGTCCCAAGCCGCGGTGCGCACGGTCGATCTTGATGCGGGACTTGATCGCGGGGTTCGCATCAAGCCCGAGCAGGGTCGGCAGCCACGACTCAAAAAACTGCAAGGGTTGGTTTCCCTCCGTACCCTCCTTTAGATTTAGGATGCGGATATTGTCACGTCTGCTCCGGTTTTCCATTTCGACCATGCCAGCTTCCAGTTCTTTGATTTTCTTTTCAGTTTTGGTGACTTTTTCTTGCAGGACAGACAGCGTGTCCTCCACGCATGACACGCGCTGCTCTGCCTCCGTAATACGCTTAGAGTGGCTCTCCAGGGTCACCGAGAACCTATCCAAGGTTTCGGAGAGTTTAGAAAATTTGTCCTCCATTATTTCACAAAAGTTTTGAGAGACTTCCCGTATCAAGGCGGATGTTTCCATACTTCTTGGTGGAGACCGAGTGTTGTCCGCAGGCGAGTTATCTGCTACATTTAGCGATGTGCTAGCAGAGGGTGTTAGCATCGTTTTCCGCGTCTGTATTTTCGTTTGTTTCGACATTTTTGAATTGAAACTGCTCGTCAGGTAACCGGTGTGGATTAGATGTATCTGGTTTATCCAATAAGCTCAGGCAAAAAAGAGAAGAGTGATCCAAGGTAGAAGTGGGAGCGGGAGCACGACAAAAACACGTCCCTCAGTCAGCCATCATCACGTGACCCCTCTGCTAATAGTTGTTTAATCGTGGAGTTTTGTCTTTCAACAAGCCCAGCGCTCTGAGGGTGGTAGGCCGCATGCAACTTATGTTTAATGCCAAGAGAAGCCAACATGGTTTTGACACACTCTGCTGTGAAGTGTGTGCCATTGTCAAAGTAAATGATCTGAGGGAAACCAAACTGAGGAAATATTGCGGACTGCAGGACTTTACACGTAAAGTTTGCAGTTGCTGAGGCAGTGGGATGGATTTCTGTCCACTTACTGAACGCACAAACAATAACCAGACAATTTTAAAATGATGAGATTTGTTCAGCTCAATGTAGTCCATGTGAATGTGTTGAAAAGGTTCAGTTGGTTGAGGAAAAGAACCGTGTCGTGTTTTAACAGCACCCTGAGCATTATGGCGTAAACAATTGAATCATGCACGGACATGCTTTTGGGCCGTTTTTTGAAAATTAGGGCAGTAAAAAAGTTTTTGAACTGCATCCGTCATTTTGCATGTGGTGACGTGGCAAGAACTAGAGCCCTGCGTGGGACTATTTTCTTCATCCCGCTCCCGCCTGCGCCCGCTGAATTTTTGACCAATCCCGCCCGCTCCCGCAACGTATGCGTTACACTCCCGCCCGCTCCCTCAATATGTATGTCCACTCCTGCCCGCACCCGCAAAACTCATAGAATTTAGTCCCGCACAGTAATAGAGATGCATTGATTTTGTATCGTCCCCCGTCCCGCAGGAAAAAAACACGTATTTCTATTGATATTATTAAAGAGCTTCATGTCCTCCTCCAGCCTCATCAGTTTATGTATTCCTCTTTTGTGTAATTTGCAACTTAATTATTAAATATATTTTCCCAAATCCTGTTCGGTTAAAAGTGTGCGTGTGTGCGCGCGCAGACAGACGGCCTGAAGCGCGCTCTTAGTAAGAGGCGGGGCGTTGCACACCCCCAACAACAGGTTAGATGACAGAGGCCATTGGGCGTCTCTACCTGGTGCCTTCACGGAGCTTCAGTACATAAGACTCCAACAGCTGCACAGCCTAACGTAGTCCGCTAATAAATATTCATGAGATATTCATGCCAGCACTGATCCCGCAGGGTTTATTTTTTGCCGCCCGCTCCCGCCCGCAGCACAGTCCAAACCGCCCAATCCCGCGAGATTTGGGTTGGGTCCCGCGGGACCCAGCGGGACCCGATCCCAATGCAGCCCTCTAGCAAGAACCGTGTGAAACACATGCAGCCCAAGAATACAATGTAGGTGGGAGAACAGGTTTATTCGTGGGTCTGTGCATAAGAATGCCTGTGTCAGAAGCAACATGCATGTCAGGAGAGGGAGTCATTCGAGACTGATGATGTAATAACACAGTGTGGTCAACAGGGTCCGACAACAAGAGCTGGGCAGGTGTGCCAGGTAAATTCAAAGCCAGAGAACGGGCATATAAGTCAGCCAGTGAGTTCCCAAGAGACACTAAATCCTTTTTCCCTGTGTGGGCGGAACAATGAACGATAGCGAGGGCTGATGGGAGAGTGAGTGCATGACAAAGGTCTTTCAGCAGAGCTGCATGTTTGACTGGAGCACCAGAAGAGGTTGAAAACTGTCGTAAATGCCACATAGCAGTGTGTGTGTGGCAGGCATTAAAGACATACTTGCTGTCAGTATAAATTGGGACAGGAAATCCCGAGGCGTAATGTAGAGCTGCAATCATGGCTTTCAACTCAGCAGCCTGAGCAGAGTAAGAGGATGGTAGTGTGTCCGTCAGCAAGACATCAGACAGAGAAGTGACGGCATAAGCCGTGTGTGTCACCCCAAAGTCGCCTTTTAAAGACGAACCATCAGTAAAAAGCCACAATGAGTTTGGAATGGGCTTATCTGTTAAATCTATCCTAGGCAAAAAGGTTTTCAGGGAACAATCCAAACAGTCATGAGCTTCACCATCTTCAGAAGTGGGCAGAAGAGTGGCGGGGTTTAAAATTGTGCGTCTGCGAACAGTAAGATGTGGTTGTGACAACAGGACCGTCATACAGTGCAGATGTCTTGCTGGGGACAAAAATGCAATGCGATTTTGATTCAACAATGCAGAAACGGCGTGTGGAACATGCAGCGTGAGGGGGTGATAGAGAACAATTTCAGCGCTGGCCAGAACTGCTTCTGCAGCAGCAACAACAGATTGAACACAGGGAGGGAGGCCATGAGTCAAACATTGTTTGTTGTAGTTTTTTGGAGTAATAACACAAAGGGCGAAAAGCCGCGCCAGTTTTTGAGTAAACACGGCAGTCATGTGGCCGTCCTTAATGTCACAAAATAAATGAAAAGGTTCAGAATAATCTGGCAGTTTCAAAGAGAGCACAGAGGACAGAGCAGATTTCAGCTGCTCGATGCACTGCAGATGCTGGGGAGTGAGAGTCACAGAGGCAGAGCCTTTGACATCAGAAGGGCCAGATAACAGAGAATACAGAGGAGCAGACATCTGAAAGTTATTTGGGATCCATTGCCTGCAGTAATTAAAGGTCCCTAATAGAGACAGAAGCTGTTTACGTGTGGAAGGGAGGGGCAATTTACACACTGCGGAAATCCTATCTGGAGAAATAGTTTTGCCAGAGGCAGAAACTAAATGTCCCAAAAATTTAACCTGCGTTTGGGCCAGCTGGATTTTAGATCTACTGCATTTGTGGCCCTGAGAGTGCAGGAAATAAAGTAATGCAACAGAATCAGAAAGTCAAGTGTCTTCGCAGGCGAGGCTAACAATATATCATCTATGTAAAGCAAAAGTTGAGACCCTCCAGGAGGTTGAAACTTAGAAAGGTTTGCAGACATTGCCATTGAAAAAATAGAAGCAGAGTCAGTGAAGCCCTGAGGCAGTCGGGCAAAGGTGAGTCTTTTTCCTTCAAAAGTAAAAACCAAAACTGAGATCATTCAGAAACAGGGATTGAAAAAAAGGCATTAGCTAAATCCACAACAGAGAAGAAACGATGTTGTGGATGCAGGTCATTTAACAAAGCGTGTGGGTCAGGCACAAGAGGTGCTCTGGAAACAACATTGGAATTTACAGCTTGTAAATCCTGAACTAATCGCCAACCAACACTAGGAGGAGCTTTTGGAACAGGAAAAATAGGCGTATTAACAGGCGAATCGGGGCACTCAACAATGACTCCTGACTTCAAAAAGGCCTCAATCATAGGACGAATGCCAGCGACGGCATCCGGCTTCAAAGGATAATGTCGAACATAGAGCCGAAAACCAGATTTAGGCGTTATAACGACAGGGGCCACGTACTTAATCAGACCCACATCAGAAGGGCCTGCAGACCAGAGGTCCTCAGCACTGTTTTTAAGGGGTCAGTCCTGGTTATCAAGCAGAAATGCAGGGACCTGATCATTGGGGTCAGAAACATGTTTTACAGGCAGGGGAGGGGGATCAGAGGAGCGTCCGCTTTCTGATCCACACTGATGTTCCACGTGAAAAGTGCCTACAGCTGGAAAAACGAATGGCATCCTAAATAGTCCTGTCAGGCAAGAGTGGAAGATATCTTTACGATCTCCACAGGGCAACCAATCATGTGCTGATAAGCCGTCACGCACAAGGTAACCACAGTCCTCCAAAAACACACCAAAGGAACCAGATAAAGCAATGTGAGGGGCCACCTCAGTGGAGAGGGGTTTGAGTTAAGGAGGGAGCATCACTGCTGCAGCAGAGAGGCCAGAGACATTAAAGAAAAGATCTGTGATTTGAAAAATCTCGGTCTGAAAATCGTCAAACTGGCCAACGTAGGCATCATCGGTTAAAGTAGAAGGATCGTATCGCATAGTGACATGCAGATCTCCACACAGGCAAACAGCAGCAACATCTGGGGCTACATGCTTCAAAGCAGATGAAGAGACGTTAAGAGGAGGTTTTGCATAGTGTTCAGGCAGCACATAGGCATATAAAATGCCAGTACCCTGCCAGTCACCGTCATCCTCATTCCACATGAATTGCTGTGGGAGAGTCTGACGTATGACCCTGTAGTCATCCCCTTGACGACCCACAGCTAAGTGCAGATCAAAAGCAGCATCCCTTCCGAGGAGGTTAACAGGGCAGGACGGGCAGTAAATTAGCAAATTACTGACAGGATCGACAAACAGAAGTGGATTTGTAAGT
Organism: Oryzias latipes; assembly: GCF_053564925.1. Classification (NCBI taxonomy): domain Eukaryota; kingdom Metazoa; phylum Chordata; class Actinopteri; order Beloniformes; family Adrianichthyidae; genus Oryzias; species Oryzias latipes. Next base: position 50,073,084 of record NC_136238.1, read on the forward strand.
TTTTCTTTAGTTAATTCACCATTGGCTGATCTGACTGTAATAATCTGTCCGCTGAAAGTCATGTTACTCATTTTAAAGTTCAATGTTGTTTTATCATAAAGGAAGAGAACTTCCTGGCCAGAAACCAGTAACATAAGAGTTGGAGTGGAAAGAAAGCTGTTATATGCAACAGTGACTATGTCCGTGTCTGCAGGGATGTCTGTGATGTAAAAGTCCTTCCAACAACTGTCGTTGTTGTTGTATGACATGTCTGTTCGGCGGTTAGTCATGCTCTGTCATTCATAGGAGGTCGTCCCCGCCATGTGTTAGGGGCGAAACCCCCACATCTGGAAAAATCATGTCCCCTGCAACCACGACCAAAATCACGGAAAGCCCCTCGACCCCGCATAGGTCCAGAAGGGGGAGGTCGTGGGCAGGCATGTGTAACATGTCCCCAATCACCACACTTATAGCACAAAAGTGGGCCCTGAGGAGCAGGAGAAGCGTAAGGACAGTCACGTACAAAATGTCCTGCTTCACCACAAGCGTAACAAACGGGGACAGACTGTGGAGGAGGCTGACGCCACGAAGGTGGAGGAGGAGGCTGGCGTGCAGCTGAGGGAGATTGAGATGTAGCAGCATGTTGAGGGGAAGGGGGTTGGGTCTGTGCGGGGGTCTATTGCCCATCAGGCATGGAAACATAGACGTTAAGAGGTTTGTTCTTTTCATCTGATAGTTTAGCACGGTTCCTATCCCATGCATGATCCACGTAAATGGTAAAATGGTAAATGGTGTATACTTATATAGCGCTTTCTACCTTCTTACGAAGGCCCAAAGCGCTTTACAGTCACAGTCCCATTCACCCATGCACACACACATTCACACACACATTCACACACTGATGGCGGCTCCGCTACACTGTCATCCCTACACTGCCATTCCCACCGCGAAGGGAACGCTCCTACACTTGCAGCCTCGCGCGCTGCTCACACTTCTTCTTTTCCGTCCGTGCAGGATAACTCGTGCACGCGCACTGACCACAGGCACTACTCCATTCAACGTTCTCGCGCAGCGGTTTGCAGTTGTTTCTCTATTCTTCCCCAAAGTAGATGCGCTCACACACAAGGACACAGACAAAATTAACATAACACCCTAAGAAGTAAAGAGAGGACAGACTTTCTGTGTGGCATACTCACTTTGAGCAATGAACCTCGCTATTTATGGGGGTCCGACGTCGCCGAGGGCACCAGCTGGATCCCGGGGCAGGGCTGCCGATCCCGAAGGCAGATGTGTCAATGCTGAGGCTGTGATCTCAGACCGAGCTCGGGTTTGGGGTAACCCCCCCCCCCCCCCCCCCCAGGGGTTCCACCGATGTCCAAGGCCCCCGTCAGCTGACCTCGAAGGACCAAATGTGAAGAAACTGGAGATTCTAAACAGGACTGGAAGATAATTAAATTAGGTTGGTTCGTTCCTTTCAGTTTCCTGCACACAGAAATGAATGAATAATGACTCAGAGACAAAACTAAGCTTTAGTGAAGATTTACTCCGCACAAGAGGCAGAAATTTGCACGAAGGGTTACAGACAGATGAACAGAGATGCTGCATCAAAGTCCGAACAACGGAGCTCAAAGTCTGAACAAAGAAAACAGGAAAATGGGCTTGGTATATAAGCCCTGCATTTGCATATTCAGAACCTCATCCGATAGATAGTGGTGTGAAAAATCCACCCCCTGGTTGTTGCAGGCTAGATGTTTGAAGGTCAGAGAGCCTAAAGTGTCAGATCTCTCTGAGGTTATCACAGACATTTGCCAGAGCGCATACACCAGAACACACAAAGATGAAAGGAGAGGATGCTGAAGGAATGTTACGAGACAATAGTCTTGGTTGTGCAAATTTAATATAATTATGAGATGATAATACATAGTGAATCAAGTTTAAACCATCAGTGCAATAAAAGTAAAAGTTAGTGTAATAAAATGTAAAAGGGAGTTTCTAACTATTCTGTTTCTAATCACTCCTAACAACCCCCCCCCCCCGTTTATCATATAAATAAAGTTTAGTATTATTAGTATTATTGAAGTAGAACTAAAGACTTTTGAGCTGTTTTTCTGCACAACCTGTTTTTTCCAGTCAGGATGAAGAGAGAAGGGAAAGTTTATCTCTGCTTCATTCTTTTCTTGTGGTGAACATCTTTGAGTTTCTGCAGAGAAACTTCTTGGTTTATAGTTCAGGAAAAACAGCTGCTGAAGGATTAAAAGAAGTCAAACACTATTTCTTTACTGGAAATGTCATATTTCAAGTAAATATTCCAGTTTTTACACTCATCCAGCACAGTTGTTGTGATGCAAACTGTTATTGTTTATTCATTGATGCAAAAAATCCTGAAATGGTCACCATGCAGAACCTGAAAAGTCATAGAGATCACATTTCAGTTTATGAGCTATATTATGTATTCTAAGTTGTTTTAAACACACAATGAAATTTAAAATGATTGCTTATATTCCTTTTCTGAGCTCATCAATATCCAGCAAATTGAACTTTTCTCTCATTTTCTAAAAGTTTGCAGCTCCAATATGGACTCATAAAATGTCATTTTTCACAGACAAGCAGCACTTCCAGACACATGACATTTAAGTTAACATTTTCATTTTCAGCTGAAAAAGTCTCATGTTGTGACTTTGAGCTTAATGAGGTTCTACTTTAAAACCAGTGATGCTTTCATGCAAACAACTAAGCTGTTTTCTGACCTGGAGGTGTTTCTGGTTCCGTCCTGCTGCTGAGAGTTTCTCTAAACCCAAACCGACCTGGACCTCCAGCTGCATCGCTGCTCCTGAACACACTTTTCTGTCTGATTGCAGGTTGGAGGACTGCAGTTTGTCAGAGACCAGCTGTGAAGCTCTGGGCTCAGCTCTGAAGAAAAACCTGTCTAATCTGACAGAACTGGACCTGAGCTGGAACCAGAACCTGCAGGATTCAGGAGTTCGTCCTCTGTGTGGTTTTCTGGAGAGTCCAGACTGCGGACTGCAGACTCTGAGGTCAGTAAAGAAGCTGAACTACCTGAAGGATGAGAAGAACGGATCAGGTGTTATGATGATTGATAATGTATTTGACTGAGTTTGAGCTTTTGGGTGTTCAGTTGTTACTAATTGTTCTATGATCTGTCTTTTGTTTAAAGGCAAAAACAGTCTGTAATTTGGAGAACAAAGACTTTTAGTGCTGCTCTGTACAATCATTTTAATATTTGGAAACATGTTAACAGAAAATGTAATTATTGAAAGAAGTAGACGATGTAGTCCCAATATGCAGAAAGTACTTTGTTCAAAGATAGAAACCTAAGAAACACTTATAAAGAAAATAATAAAATAGAAGATTCATGATACATTGAGAAATAAAAATTTATGTCAAGTCCCAGCTGGGGGACATGAACCAGAACCAGAATATCAATAAGGGGAACTTTCTGTGTGTAGTCTTCATGTTCTCCCAGTGCATGTGTAGGTTTTCTCCAGGGAATCCAGCTTTGTCCCCCATCCAAAAACATGCTTCATAGGTTCACTGGTTACTTCTAAATCAGGAGTGCCCACACTTTTTTGGCATGTGAGCTACTTTTGAGATGACAGTAGCTGTATTTACATGGGCAAAAGTCATCAGAATGAACGCCTGATCGTAAAGAAAATGCGTCATGTAAACATGCCGTTCGGAATAGTCTGCCCTCTGTCAGACTCATTCGGATCAAAATTTATTTCCAATGGAGATAGGTGGTTATACCGATCGTGTGTCACTGCTGCTCTGGGTTACGTCATGCATAGACGGTGTTTCGCTGAGAAAAGCTTTGGAGCGCATACGAGACCGACCAGCTGCTCTGAGGAGGCCCCGTGAAAAGGGGGGTGTGTGCCCACTGACGTCCGGACCCGGCACCCGAGCTCTACGTTCGGGCTCCGGTGCCAGTGGACCGAGTGAATCTCTCTGAGCAGAGCAGACTGATTTATAAATATGTTTTTGAGGGGAGGGTGCCTTGTTACGTGTGCGTTTTGTTGTTTTGTTATGTGCGAGAATTCGGACTGCGAGCCGATCCGCCTCTCTGGGTTAGCAGCTGCCGGACTCACGAAAACAGAGCAGAGCTCGAGCCGCCAGCTCACACAGCCGTCCTGAGGCAGTGTGTGAGCTTTTCAGAGCAGAAATGCCGCTCAGTCCTTAGAAACTGTTCAAAATATTACAAGGAATTGTGTTTCCAGTTGTGCCCCGACAAAATAAAGGCACATTTACGTGCAGCCAAGATGCAGATTGCAGCTTTTCCTGGATGGTCCTGGATTTTGTGTCCATCAAGGCTAATGTTGTTAGCGCGTATTAGCCTCTCCTAACCCTGCTTCCAGCTCCGCTCTCCCACAAATAAAGCACTAACCACACAGATTAAATAAAATGAGGAGCGAACAGGCGCTTCATAATATTCATAACATTGATAAAAGCCTGTTTGGAAGATCGTCTTGTATATAACCGAGCTGCTGCATAAAATAAATGTCTCTGACAGCAAAGGTTTGTTTACAACTGGACACATTTCCCTTCCGGTATTTTCAAGACTACTGAGCATGCCCAGATGATTCATTCCGACCGAAAGTGTGAGCCATGGGAACGTTTGTTCTAATCGGAAAAAGGTTTTCTGTGCTCATGTGCACGGTTGGATTTTAACCCGACCATTGATCCCATCAAGATATTTTGCCCATGGAACCGCGGCTATTTAGTGTGTGTGGGGAGGGAGAGGGGAATAATGTGAGGGGGGTGGAGGAAGAGAGTAAAAGGAAGAGAGGTGAGAAAGTGGGGGATACAAGCACTGATTTGAATAAGTTATTTGAAGTTGTAACAATTATACCAGATCTGCTGGAAAGACCAATATTACATCAAAGGTGAAAATCTGACACTAAGATGAGCGGAAAATATCTGTCCATCAATACACTGTGGGTTAGGAGGAGGGATGAAGCAGACAGGGAGCAGTGTGGCAGTGTGCACGTGGGGGTGGAGATACATGCATGCTGCCGAAGTGAACCGTGTGATCATAAGGGGAACAAGATCCTGCCCAGCCCGACCAACCAGACCAGGAGAGGGGGGGGGGGGGGGGGGGGGGGGGGCGGACCCCCAGGCCAGGAGTGCCCCCGGTATCAGGACCCAAGCAGCCCGGGAGGGGGGCAGGATGGGACTGCCCAGCCAGGCGCAGAGGGAGGCCCCTGTAGGGGGAGCCCCCCAGCACCAGGAGATATAGGCAAACCCAGCATCTGGGCCCCCAGGCCACAGTTCAGGAGTGCTTAGCCGTAACAGGCGGCAGCCATGGGGGCCACCGGGCGCCGGACACCGAGACAAGGGCCAAGGACACATCCAGGGCCCCCAGAACCCATGAGCCCTCGTCTCAGTCTCCACAAGCCAGCCTCGGCACCCGACCCGGGCAAACCAGAGATCACCGTGCACCCCCCCCCCCCATAACCCTACTCACTACAACCCACCTCACCCGCCATATCATTTGACCCCTCCTCCCATACCCTCCTAGTGGGAGAGCCCCAGAGGATCCCGGTGAGCCAACCCCCAGGTCTGTCCCATCCATGCACTCTCGCACACATACTCACAATCTTCTGGTTGCCTCCCGTCTCCACGCAGTAACCCCCTCTGGCCGACCGACCGCCCCAGTGCCTCATGCCAGACCATCACAGCAGCCGACAGGATACCCACAAGCCTGGCCACCCTGACAGGACCAGGCGGGATTAAACCGCCCCCCCAGTCTTCTCTGTTGTGGGGGGACTAGTGAAAGATGAGCATGGATGTTTCACCGTGCCCCCCTCCACCAGACCCTCCCCATAATGCCCTAGATCAGGGGTGTCAAACAAAACGACTCCAGATCCAACATCTATGAAGACATGGGCAGCCATATGATGGAATCCAGTCATTTATTGTATTTTCAGTCACTATTGATGAAAACACCAAAATCACATATAACTGTGAATATTTATTAGACAAGAGTTTCTTGAGTCGATGGACACAACAACAACTGATGACATAGTCAGCTCTCTAGTTACTGCACTGGACGATGTTGAAATGAACTGATCACATTAAGTAATTTTGGTCACTGATGGCGCCCCATTAAAGGTCAGGAAGAAGGCAGGTTTTGCCACAAAATTCAGGCAGAAACCAGGAAAAGATTGTCATAATAGTGAATAATAATAATGGACATTTCATTGTGTTTTGCACACTTGAATGACAGTAAATGTGTTTCTGCACCGGATTTGAATCCTGATATTGACGGTCTGGTGAAGTTTCAGGAGAGAAAGGAGGTTAACTCCAAACTCTTAAGTTCACAAAAGTTTGCAAGTTTAATTTAGTGTAATTTTGTCATCGTTTGGACGTTTACATTTTAGGAAGATGTTTCATTTTTTTCTGTAGCCCCTCTTGAATTTATTATCAGAATTGCTTTAGTGTCAGATTTACAATATTCAGTCTGTATAAAATTGAAAAAAACAATATTTTTTAAAGTGAAATTAATGTTATTTAAGATCCATTGGACTCTGTGAATGAATGTGTAATAAGAAATGATTAGGCTACCATGTTGGTTGAGGCATGTATTCCAATTGGGTAAAAAAACAAAAACAAAGCTGTTATTTTGCCTTTACGCTACTGGTCCGGCCCACTTGAGATCAGATGGGTTGAATGAGGCCCCTGAACCAAAATGAGTTTGACACCCCTGCCCTAGATGAATCAGGGAGTCTAATATGCAAGTAAAAGCGGGATGGAGGGCGGGTGGGGCACAACCGGGGGAAGAAGGCTCCCCCCGAGCAATAGAGGCTCAGATCTACCACACCAGATAAGACCAAAGATGTAAGCTGATAATCAATGTGCAATTTGGAATTATGGTTTCCCTAAAAGTACAAGAACGTTTTCTAAACAAAAACGACATGCTCCTAGTTTTAATGCTTGATCTCTGACATGCAATAAAGATTTCTGAAATAATGTTATGTTTTCTGACATAATTAATACATACTTGTTCTTTGTAATTTGATTTTATTAATACTCATGGATCTTTTTTTATCTGCACGCATGATGTAAACTCTAAATAAAGTAACATAGCAGGTCCTTACTCTGTTTGGATATAAAAATCTGATGTTTGTCTTTTTTTTAGTTTTTAGTTTTATGTTGATTTCTTTAAATAAACCATTTCCAAATATTTCACAGAGGAGCTGTAGTTTCAAACTGACTTTTTCATTAATTTATTCATCTTCCAAGCAGTTTTGTTTCTTTCAGGGTCACTGGGGTGCTGGAGCCTATCCCGGCCACTCGTGGGCGAAGGCAGGGGACACGACTTTTACAGACAAATTAAGCTTTTTTTTTACTTGTCTATCTTCATTTTCAGCTGAAAAAGTCTCATGTTGGGACTTTGAGGTGCGTAACGAGGTTTCTACTTTAGAGTCACTGATGCTTTCAAACAAAAACAACTGAGTTGTTTTCTGACCTGGAGGTGTTTCTGGTTCCGTCTTGCTGCTGAGTTTCTTTGAACCCAAACCGACCTGGACCTCCAGCTGCATCACTGCTACTGAACACACTTTTCTGTCTGGTTGCAGGTTGAAGGACTGCAGTTTGTCAGAGATCAGCTGTGAAGTTCTGGTCTCAGCTCTGAAGAAAAACCCGTCTAATCTGACAGAACTGGACCTGAGCATGAACCAGAACCTGCAGGATTCAGGAGTTGTTCATCTGTGTGGTTTTCTGGAGAGTCCAGACTGCAGACTGCAGACTCTGAGGTCAGTAAAGAAGCTGAACTCCCTGAAGGATGAGAAGAACATGTGAAAAGTAGGAACACTTTCTGAGCAAACCAAACATTTTTGTAAGTAAGTAAGTTTTTATATAGCACTTTTCAAGGAGGGCAACTCACAAAGTGCTTCATAAAAGTTCAAATATAAGACAAATCAATACAACGTTACATATTAGATCATTGCAAGAAAAACATTGCATCTAAAAAGGTGGAGAAAGGTGAAATAAAATTAAAATATCAGCTGAAAGATTTCTTAAAAAGAAACATCTTTAGTTAACTTTTAAAACACTTGAAAGAGACTCATGTAGTCCCAACAGGAGAGCGTTCAGAGTTGTGGGGCAACTGTTAGATGTAACCACGACCACAGTTTATCACAACAAGAAAAGACATGAGTGATTTTCTTTTAACCTGTTTGGTGAACATGAGAATGTTGGAGACTGGGATGCAGCAGAAGAGAAAGAGAGAAGAGAATAGAGGAGGTGACACCGGAGGAACTGAACAAATTAGACTTTGAACTTTGTTTCCAGTTTGTCTCCAGCTGCATCACTGCTCCTGAACACACTTTTCTGTCTGATTGCAGGTTGAGGGGCTGCAGATTGTCAAAGACCAGCTGTAAAGCTCTGGGCTCAGCTCTGAAGAAAAACCCGTCTAATCTGACAGAACTGGACCTGAGCTACAACAACCTGCAGGATTCAAATATTCGTCCTCTGTGTGGTTTTATGGAGAGTCCAGCCTGCAGACTGCAGACTCTGAGGTCAGTAAAGAAGCTGAACTCCCTGAAGGATGAGAAGAACATGTGAAAAGTAGGAACACTTTCTGAGCAAACCAAACATTTTTGTAAGTAAGTAAATTTTTTATATAGCACTTTTCAAGGAGGGCAACTCACAAAGTGCTTCGTAAAAGTTCAAATATAAGACAAATCAATACAACGTTACATATTAGATCATTGCAAGAAAAGATTGCATCTAAAAAGGTGGAGAAAGGTAAAATAAAATTAAAATATCAGCTGAAAGATTTCTTAAAAAGAAACATCTTTAGTTAACTTTTAAAACACTTGAAAGAGTTAATCTCATGTAGTCCCAACAGGAGAGCGGTCAGAGTTGTGGGGCAACTGTTAGATGTAACCATGACCACAGTTTATCACAACAAGAAAAGACATGAGTGATTTTCTTTTAACCTGTTTGGTGAACATGAGAATGTTGGAGACTGGGATGCAGCAGAAGAGAAAGAGAGAAGAGAATAGAGGAGGTGACACCGGAGGAACTGAACAAATTAGACTTTGAACTTTGTTTCCAGTTTGTCTCCAGCTGCATCACTGCTCCTGAACACACTTTTCTGTCTGATTGCAGGTTGGAGAACTGCAGTTTGTCAAAGACCAGCTGTAAAGCTCTGGGCTCAGCTCTGAAGAAAAACCCGTCTAATCTGACAGAACTGGACCTGAGCTACAACTACGCGCAGGATTCAGGAGTTCTTTATCTGTGGGATTTTCTCCTGAGTCCACACTGCAGTCTGCAGACTCTGAGGTGAGTAAAGAAGCTTTGTTACAGCTGTATCTGGTGTGGTTGTGACCTAGAGCAGCTGTTAAGATTTCATAAAAAACTTGTAGCAGAACAGTTTTAGAGTCGTACAATGTCCAGCAGGACGTGGCACTTGTGTCAGATGTAAATCACAAAGTATTTGGCTAACTATGACAAGCTATGCAGCATTATGGCCATTCAGCGGGACAAGATTGACTGTCAAAACCTCAGACATAGTTCACAGCTTGACAGCAGTGGTTTCAGACCTGACTTGTGAGGCAGCGGTGCCTGTGTCAACCAGCATAATGCAAGGCACTCCCTTGCATGGTGCTGTCCCATCACCTTCACGGGGATGGGGACATGGCAAAAGTCCTCAACATGAGTCTAGCCAGTGACTCAGCTCCACTCTGCACTGTCAAGGTAGGCTTTCTGCATCGAAGAATCGGCAGAGTGGGACATGCGAGTAAGGGTCTGCATCGTCCCTCCTACACAGACCTCAGGGTGTTTCTCTAAAGGTCAGCACGCTTGGCGCATAACATGCTGATGTGCCCAGCCTGGCCACATACCCAGCAGACAGGAGCACTGCAGTGAGGGGGGCTGCCACTTTGTGGAGGTTGCACTGACACGGCTCTTATTAGCTCCAGAAGTTCACTAACCCATGCCAGCTTCTCATGGCCTTGGGTCCTCCTTCACCACAGCTCTTGCAACAGGGTACAACCAATGGCAGTGTTGTCTGTAGATGTTCCAGCCAATTCTCTCTTCATGCTATCTCCAAAGCCTCTTGCAGGGTTACAGGGATGGGCCAGTTGCTTCTGCCCCATCTGCTCCCTTGGGGACAGGGCTCAGATGAACTGGTCTCACGTCATTTTACTTTGAACTCCAGCAGGTATATGAAAATAGGCTGTTATTGTGATGGTTTCAATTTCAGAAGCCAAAAACCAGAGCGACTCAGCTGTCAGTCTCTGCCTGTGTGCGAAGCAGAAATTTAATTTCAGGGGGATTTCTAGGTCATGCTCACAGAACAAATAAAAAATTGAATAGAACAAAAAAAAGTGTTATTTCATTGTATCTGGGTGGAGTTTTCTTCTCTGCGTTGTGTTCCGGTGAATAAAAGGCCACACTTGGATGATGAGTCAACCTCTTTTAATCCTGGTTAACAGAAAACAAAATTTCACAATGCTGTGTTTTTCCCCCCTCAGCCACAGCTCACAGCATCTGAGTGCGCATGCTCTTTAGCACCTTCCCCCCACAGCATGTAAAGTAATGCAAAAGGAACACGATAAAAAGAGAAAACTGCACCGTACCTGGTTAACAGAAAACAAAAATTCACATTGCTGTCCAGAGTTTCTTTTGTGTTTTTTCCCCCTTAACAATTGAAAAATGCACAAAAAGAAAGAAAGAAAAGTTCACTTAAACATCAAAGAAAAATGGCGCGAACCTCAATTAGTTCACATGAAGCAGTGCAAATTTGCTCATATAGAGCAGCTAAAAATAAATAAAACAACACAAATTACGTAAATTTGACACCACACGATTCCTAACTTTGTGAGTTATGAGTGCAACGAACGAACTAACAATTTACAGAGAAATAAAACTAGTAAGGGCGGACACACATAGGTACACGTCCAACCTCAGCCTCGCCTCACAGCGATCTGAGTGCGCATGCTTATTAGCACCTGTTAGCGTGCTCGTGGTGAGTTCAAGTACCCTCAGGCAGATAAATACTCTGGTGCAAATGTATGAAAACAGCAGTTTAGTATGGATCTGGTGGAATTAAACTAATAAACTTAACACTTGTTACATCATGGGGAATTTGCAAAATCACTGTACTGCCTCTCCTCCTAATTCATGTTGGTCAAGGATTGGTGGGCATTCGAGTAGGTGACCTGATGGTGGACTTTAATATTGGGCATGGACTTTTTGGGAAGAAGTTTCGCTGGGGACCCCACAGTGAAAATATTTCAACCCACTTGAGCCCAGATTTACACAGCTTTTTACTTCCTTTGTTACATGAGGTTTATTATTTGGAAAATATGTAACAACTTTCTTTGGAACATTACCATCAATGCAAAAATGGATATAATCCTTAATATTATCAGTTGCTGCATTCCACATAAGTAGTCAGTGCAGCAGAAACATCCTCTCAGAGTCTTTACATTATCTTCTTTCCAAGAGCTTACAGTTTTCTTGACAGTTTTTGAAGATTTTAGAACAGTTTGTAGGTTGGTAGACCATGAATGGTTACGTGGTTGGAGTTTGCCAGGGGAGGCAGAGCTTTAGTTTTAAAGGCATTTTTAATATTACTGTCAGGATTATGACTTTTTCCTATCAAAGAGGAGAACCATACAGGAAATTAGAGTTTTTGTTAGACTGCTGCAGTAGGAGAATATGTCTGCCACAGCGCAAACTGCAACAGTTCTGTCTTCCCAGTCCATAAAGGCTCTTTTTAATTGAAAACTAAAGGTTGCAGACATGGAGTTGGGCCATTCAATCAGAACTGGAACATCATGTCTTGTATAGTCAGAACTTTTCATGTCAGTGTTTTCTTAGTTAAAGATAGAACTGAGACAATCATGTTATGGGGGATAATAGCGTGTAAGCAAATCATAAAACCCCAACAATTACCAAAAACATTTATGTAGCACCTTCTCATAACGCGTGGCACATTTTACTGATGGGACCCTGCAGGCAAGTTCTAGCAGCACGTGGTTAAAATCACCCAATAAAAAGACAGGGGTCCCCAAGGGGAGTGTGCTGAAGACATCGATACACACAGTCTGACAACTGACTGGTGGTCGCTGATGTGTTCGCACTTGGGGGGATGTAAACCGCACACTCTATAATATTGCCAAAGTCCCTTGGTAAATAATATGGGCGTAATGAGATGCACAACATTTCCAAGTCCAGACTGCAAGTCTGTTCTCCTACTGTGATTTGGCTACACTACTCATTCCGTAAATATTTACAATTCCCTGAAAGAAAGTTCTCTGTCTGCTCTCACACAGGTGAATCCATCTAGTTGGATGTAGCTGTCAAGTGTTTCCTCTCAGAGCCAAGTTTCCATCAACACAATCATACATGACTTCTTGTATTCATGTAGGTGCCAACTGTTACTTTCCTTTACAGTGCATTCACGTTGCTGAGTAGGGGTGTTAGAAAACTCAATTCAGCAATATATCACGATAGTTCATTTGGCGACACTTGTATCGATTTAAAATGCTGTCAGGACGATATTTAACAATTATATATTAGTGTCCTTCGGTGTCTGACTATTGTTTTCTACGGAGTGATATTTCTGCCACCACGATGCACACAAAACTTTCTAAGTTGCATGCGGAAATATTAAATATTTGCTTTTCAATCATTTTTTTCTCTACTTGGATTTTTTTTTGCTTTCAATTTTTTTTTCTTTCAAAAACTTTTTATAGACTTTGGACTTTGCGTCGGTTCTGTTCGTACGGGATTCTGCTGTTTTCAACCATTCTGGCCCGTTTCTCTCAGAGTAAAACCCAGAAAGAGCAGCAAAGCAGCTAAAATCAAACAGAGTTTAGTCAGTGTTACATGTATGTCAGTGTAGAGACCAACATGTTTAAAATGTCTGCAGCAGAAAAAAATGTCTGAGCTCAGACTCTGTCCAGCAGGAAGTTAGACTTTTAAAGATTTGTATCTGAACTATTGTTTGATTTTCATCAATAAATGATTAAATATTAAGAGAAAATAGCATTTTTTATGACTAATCTTTTTAACTTTGGACAAACGCTCACAAATTCTAAAACACAAGACACTGAAAATGAACATAAAAAGTTAAAAATGCTTCTTCTGTTAAATACAATGAGGTTCCTGTGGTGATCCATCATTCATTCATTCAATCATTCATTTTCTTAACCGTTTTTCCCTTACGGGGTCATGGGGCTGCTGGAGCCTATCCCAGCCACTTGTTGGTGAAGGCAGGGAACGCCCTGAACAGGTCGCCAGTCTGTCGCAGGGTGGAATGTCCACAATCACACATCCATTCACTCTCATACTCAAACCTATGGACAATTTAGAGTGACCAATCAACCTATGAAACATGTTTTTGGACAGTGGGAGGAAAGAACCAACGCTACACGGGGAGAACATGCAAAACTCCACACAGAAAGGTCCCCCCTTGATGTAGTTTTTCATGTCCCCCAGCCGGGACTTGAACCGGGGGCCTTCTTGCTGTGAGGAAAGAGCGCTAACCACTGCGCCACCGTGATCCATCATTATTTTGCTCATTACTGCTGTTCATCTGATCTCAAAAACGTGTGCAGCATAAAATAATATTTGCTGTAAATCTTTTATTGTTTTGTTTTAGCAAACAGATCTTAAGGAAAATCAAACGTTTTACCAATAATTTGCTCTGCAGGATTCACAGATCATCACACAGATCTGTAGATTTAATGTCAGCAGATGAACTATGCAGTTTCAGGAGATTTTCAGCCATAAATTCACTAAACTGACTTAATAAAAATGAACTAATGTTAAGAAAATAAAAAATTATGAATTATTGTTAAAATGATCAAAAAAATGAAAATGTCTTCATCCAAAGAGACAACATTGAGGGTAAGAAGTACTGTTTTGGTTTTTGAGCCTCAGACACCATGTTAGATAAATACAGGGATTTGATTGGTTAGAATCTGGACCAATCAGCAGCTGTTTGATGGCAGCTTTGTCACGCTAACTCAGCAACATCAAAAATAGGAAAAAAGTAAGATGACACACAACAGATACAAAACTTTTTGGGTAGTGGCAATAGTGGCAGTTTATCACACTACGTCGCGTACAAAAGCCAGATTTGACACAACACATGCAAAAATGTGTGTTTTGAAAATGCTAAAAAGGTTTGTGAAAGCAAAAAAAGAAGTTTTTCTCTCTGTGTGCGGTGGGTGGTGTGGTGCCTGGGTGTCAGCGCCTCGGGGGATGGGACCACTGGGCTGAGGGGACCTGGGCCCTATGCTTGGGGGGGCTGGGGGATGGCTGTTTGACCAAAAGGGGACAGTCTACCAGCTGTCCCCGACCTACCCCCTTCCTTGTATTATCTTATATAAGAGTGAGGGGGTGGGGGGTTTAGCCTGCAATGCACCTTGGGGGGAAGAGCTACTTGGCAGTGCCCCCCCCCCCCCCCCCCCATGGTTGCCTTATGGAATGGGCCCCCCCTCTTTCTGTTTTATTTGCACCTTAGATGTGTAGGGTCCTTGGTAGGGGGGGTGCTTGTGCAGTACTTGAGCAGGCTCTGGATGGATGATGGTAGTAGGTCAGCAGCAGGTTGGTGCTGATGTTGTTCTTCCTCAGGAGGTGCAGACGCTGCTGAGCCTTCTTGATGATGGCAGCAGACTTAGATTGGTTTGTTTCCTTGGATTCTTCAGATGGATTCAAGCTGGAAATGTTGTCAGCATAAAGCAAGTTTGGACTAAACTAAAGCAGAAAGTGGCTTTGAAGATGGTCAGGAGAAATGAGGGCTTTTTTCAGGAATTCTGGGAAGAGGAGGACTTCTCCAAACAACCAGAATCTAGGAGGTGGTTTTTTCAGCATTGAGATCAGGATTTAGCATGAGCTTCAATCCCATTTTGGTTCAATCCAAATGTTTACCTACCAACAGACATTTTTAGCTCTAGTTGTTGAACATTCTATGTTTGGAAGAGGCAGGCTCTTCTAAAAGAAACTAGCAGGAGCCCCAGCGCTGGTCTTTGCTTGGATTTGGTTTAGACTTGTTCAGAGTCAAATGCATGTTTTAAGGGGAGGAGGATTATTTGGTTGTTGCTGTTTTTGTTCCTATTCTTACAATCCACTATATGTCCCGTGTTGAATTCTACTATTAAAATGTGGGAAACAAATGTTTATCAAATCCAAATCAATCCAAAAGCCTGGAGACTGGATGGCTGTGGTCCTCTCTTTGACCTGGACACTGGTTGCCATGGCGACCTGCACACTCACCAAGCTGGAACTTAGAAGAAGAAAAAGAGACCAAAATGATTGATAAAGCAGGTTTTCCAGGGAAATCCCACAAAGTGCTTTCCAAGCTAGACCTAAGAATACCCAGCATGCATTTGGAAAAACTCCTTAGCTTCTAGTGGAAAATGATGAGTCATTGGAAAAGCATTCTCTGAATGCTCAGAAAACTTCCTCTAAGGTTGTGGTTGTTTGGAGAAGTCCTCCTCTTCAAAGAAGTTCTCCTGACCGTCTTCAAAGCCACTTTCTGCTTTTTCAAACGCTACTGTTCAACAAAAACTTGGTTTCTGCCACAAACCAACCTTAGACACTGAAACAGAATGAATCCAATGCAGAAATGTGTTGACACCTTTAATTCAAAGCTTCAATCAGTTTGAATCTCATGAAGAACATTTCAAAAATCCACATTTGGATCAGGCGTCTTCATCAGAGCACAACTCATGTTTCCAGGACTGTGACTCACCAATAGATCCTCATTTCCTTTACACAATCTGTTTCCATCATTTGGATTTTTCATAAAAACTTGAGTTAGAAAAGAATTGTTGGCCCAAAATGTCCAGTTTGAATAGTCTCCAGTTGTTGTGTTTGGTTTTTTAGGTAACAGGGTTGAACTCCTGAATATGAAGGTGGTGTTGGCTGTCCAGGAGAGGTCTGCAGAGATGATGATGCAGAGGAACTTGAAGGTGTGGACCTTCTCCACGTGCTCCCCGTTAATAAGGGGGGTTGGGTCCGCGCCATGTTTCCTGAAGTCGACTATGATCTCCCTGGTTTTGCTGGTCTTCAGGGTGAGGTCATTTTCTGAGGACCAGGTGGTCACTTCAGGACTTCCTCTCTGTAGGCAGACTCATTCCCCCTGGGGATGAGTCCGACCACCGTGGTGTCGTCGGCAAACTTGATGATGCAGTTGTTGTTGTGGGCTGGACTGCAGTCATAAGTGTAGAGGCAGTACAGCAGGGGGCTGAGCACACAGCCCTGTGGGGCGCCGATGCTCAGTGTTCGGGTTGAGGAGTGGTGGGGGCCAAGTCTCACAGTTTGTGTTCGGTTTGTGAGAAAGTTGTTAATCCAGTTGCATGTGAGGGGTGGGAGGCCGAGAGTGAGCTGTTTATTGCAGAGTCTGTCCATTATTATTGTGTTAAAAGCAGAACTGTAATCCACAAAGAGCATCCGGATGTAGCTCTGCTGCTGCTCCAGGTGGTTCAGTGCGGAGTGGAGAGCCACGGCTACGGCGTCCATTGTGGATCTGTTCTTGCGGTATGCGAACTGGTGAGGGTCCAAGTCAGTGGGGAGGTGGTCTCTGATGTGCGGGAGCATCAGCCTTTCAAAGCCCTTCATTATGACTGGCATGAGGGGCACTGGGCCATAGTCATTGAGGCCTTCAGCTCTCATCTGTCTGCCCAGCTGTTGGACAGGACAAGTAAAAAAAAGAAAAATGAAAAATATTTGTTTTGGAAATCAGACGATGTTGACTGTTCCCTTTATATTTTTAAGTTACCTTTATAAAAGACCTATGAACCTGGATAAAAGCACCAAGTTTTTGAAAGCAAAGAAAAAAAATCAATATTTTCACTTGCAACTTAGAAAGTTTTGTGTGCAACGTTGTGGCAGAAATATCACTCCATAGTTTTCCAATTTAAATGTCCGACCGCTAAATGGCAGCAGTGAACGTGGAGCCTCCTTGAGGAACTCTACTCTCCACAAAACAACAAGAGCAGCTTGTTTCGTTGGTAGTGTAGCCCATGTAAAATTGATCTTGATCTCACCAACATCGCCTTTTTTATCTTTATTTTGTTGTTTGCATGAGACTGTTCTAAGCAGAGACTTTTATTTTGATGGTTCGCTACTTCCTGTTCTTTCGCGGCATTCCCCTCAGTCTCCGTGAGGACTGCAGAGAGGAGGTAAGCAATATACTTTGCTCTCACTAGTTTGGCTGAAAAGAGAGTTTAGTTAAAGTTTAAAACATAGAAAAACAATGTTCATAAGTTAAAACTGTCCCCACAACATTTTTGTTTTTGCTAATCGTGTGAAAAATGTTGTTAAGGGTAAAATGCAGCGCTGGAAGTAATCAAGTATGTGTGTTATATATAGCAGGACTTTCTTATATATAGCAGGAGTCGATAGGGGGCGCTCGTTGCGAGATTGGCTGTTGCAGGCAGACGAAGAAGAATACACATTCAAACAAAGATGACGGAAGGGAAAAACAACGAAAGCAGCAACTTAAAATGCGCACCGACAGCATTGAAGCTGCATCAACAGAGTTGTGTAAGGAAGCTGTGGCTGTTGTTGGCCTCAAGGCGACACAGCCTGGCGTGGAGACCTTTTTCCAGAAGAAGCTACCACTGTCTTCTGCGAGAGCAGTGGCAATAACGGAAAACAAAACGGGAGGTGGAGAACGAGGGATTTCGGTTTTTATTGAATGCATTAGAGCCACGCTTTGACATTCCCTCTGGGAAATACTGAAAAAAGGATGCCGGCACTGTACGGCCAGACCAGAACTACGGCTGAGATGGAAACGGAAGAAAGAGAGGCATCCCTGCCTACAGACCCCCCTTCTCCTTTTTAGCAGTAGTAGATGAAGTGTTATTGTATCAATGAAGACCAACAATAACTTGTAGAGGGACCTCGCACTTTATTCACTTCCAACTTCTTAGCCATACATGAAGAACTAAGGCTCAGGTAAAAAAGCAAACTCTGTATCACTCCGCGTAGGGAACAATATTCATAGTATGTGAGACATATCACAACATCCCCTCTGTTTAGCTCAAATCTATATCACAAACAAAATAAAGTGAATATGCTAACCCTCAGATCACTGTAACAAAAACAATAGCACATTCTGTGTCATGTTAATAGAAATTAGAAACATACATTCCCATTTGTCTTGAGCATCATTTTTTTTTTTTTTTTTTTTTTTTTTACATCCGTTAGGGTCTGGAAAACAGCATAATAACAATACGAAGTAAAGAATCAACAATTTTGATTTTTCCTCTTGTTTATGGATCAAAGTCCTTGTACCGAGATGGTTTGTTTATAACTCTGCCAGATCGTGTGCAGGTTGGTGGTGGACTGTTCTGTCTTTCATAGTTTGTGTTAGTTGTGCATGGGGTTTCAGTGATGGTCTCAGCAGAGTCATTGCAATCCTCTTGATGCTGGGTTTGTTGTGGTGCCTCTGCTAGTTGGTTCCTCCTTTCGTTGATCTGTATATGTGGTTTGAAGAGTTCTCTGAGGTGACTCCTGCAGCGTCTGATTTGATTTCCGTTGGGTGTTTGGACAATGTAGCTTCTTGGCTCGGTGCTCTTTTCCACTACAGTTGCTGGGTGCCACGTTCCCCTTTCTTTATTTAACACAGTCACATGTTGTCCTGGTCGGAGAGGTGGTAGCTCCTTACGACTGTTTCTGTCGTGGTGTTCTTTCATATTTGCAGTTCGTTGTTCTAGGTGCAATCTGTGTTCTTCTTTGCCAGGATCAGTTCGACTTGGTAGCAGGGTGGTGACAGGTCTCCCAAAAATCAGTTCTGCAGGTGATGGTAGTTTACTGTCGATTGGTGTTGCTCTGATCTGTAATAGTGCCATTTGTAGATTTCCACCATATTTCAGTGTCTTCTTGACGATGGATTTGATGTGTCGTACATGTCTCTCGATGAATCCGTTACTTTTTGGGTAGTGAGGAGAGCTGGTGAAGTGTTTGACTCCCCACTCCTTTGTGAACCGTTTGAAAGCTTCTCCTGTGTAATGTGTCCCGTTGTCCGTCAGTATTTCATCTGGACGTCCAAATAATGACACATATGCTTGTATTTTTTGTGCAACTGCATGACTTGATGTTGAGTGCATCTCATCCACCATAGGGAACTTGGAGTATCTGTCCACAGTTAATAAGTAGTGGCGACCATTCACCTCAAACAGATCTGATGCGAGTGATTGCCACGGCTTAGTTGGTACCTTATGTGGTTGAAGAGGTTCCTTTGGGTTTGCATCCTGGTATTCAATACACACTGAGCAGGATCTGCACATCTTCTCAATGTCGTCATTCATCTTGATCCAGTATACGCTTTCTCTTGCGAGGCGACGTGTTTTTTCAATTCCTTGATGACTGGAATGCAGTTGTTTTAGAATACTCTCCGTCATAGAGTCAGGAATCAGCACTTGTCTGCCTTTGAATATGACTCCTGTTTCTATGCCAAGTTCGTCTCTGAAGGCCCAGAAGGCACGAAGATGTTTTGGTAAGTCCTGTATTTTTTCCGGCCATCCTTGAAGAATCACCTCCTTTAGTGCACTGAGTTTGAGATCTTTGCTTGTTTCTGCTCGAAGGGTGTTCTGTTTGTCAGGTGAGAAGTTAATAAGTGCTATGGTGTACATTTCAGGGTCTTCCGGTTCAAAAATCAGTCCGTCTATACGTTCATCCAGCTCTATTTCACTGCTGTTCTCTGGGTTGGGTAATCGACTTAGGGTGTCTGCGAGGACCATCTGTGGTCCAGGGCGGTACATGACCTCGAAATTGTACCCCTGAACTTGGACTAGCATTCGTTGTAACCTTGGTGGAGCCGCGTGTAGTGGTTTTCTGCATATGGTTACAAGTGGCTTGTGATCTGTGATCACTATGAATCCTTTTCCGTATAGATATGTGTGGTATCGTTGTATTCCATATACAATAGCAAGCATTTCT
This sequence comes from Oryzias latipes, assembly GCF_053564925.1. Taxonomy (NCBI): domain Eukaryota; kingdom Metazoa; phylum Chordata; class Actinopteri; order Beloniformes; family Adrianichthyidae; genus Oryzias; species Oryzias latipes. The sequence continues at coordinate 50,092,989 of NC_136238.1, forward strand.
CGCTCAATGTTGCTATATCTGGACTGGGTATCTGTTAGTGTTTTGGATCCAAAAGCTATAGGTTGGTTATTTTGCACAAGGGCAACACCTAAGCCTTTCTGGGATGCATCCACTTCAAGTGTTATAGTCAAGCTGGGATCGTAGTATTTCAAACATGCATCCTCAGTGATCATTGTTTTAAGGTCATCAAAGCAATTTTGGTAGTTTGTGTCCCATACCCATGGTGTGTCGTTCTTCAGTAGTCCTCTCAGGGTGTGAGCTTTGTCTGCGAATCTTGGTATGTAGGGGGACAGGTAGGATAGCATCCCAATGAATCTGTGTAACTCATCTTTGTTTTGTGGTGTTGGCATCTTCTGGATGTCTCTGATTTTGGCTGGGTCAGGTCGAATGCCGTTGGCGGTGTACTGGTTGCCAAAAAATGAGATTTGGTTCTGTTTAATGTTACATTTTTCACTGTTGAACACCAAACCTGTGTTTGCAGCACGCTCCATCAGGTTGATTAGGTTCTTATCATGTTCCTCTTCATTTTTTCCATATACTGCAATGTCATCTGCGATGCTGACCACACCTTGCAATCCTTCCAGGATCTGGTCCATCTTTGCCTGAAAGATATCCTGAGACACACTGAGTCCAAATGGTAGACGCTTCCAGCAGTACCTGCCAAATGGAGTGCGAAATGTTGTTAACAGTTGTGAATCTTCATCCAAATGTATAGACCAGTATCCTGCCTTAGCGTCAAGCTTGCTAAATACTTTTGCATTTGCAAATTTTGGGTTTAGTTCCTCAACTGTTGGAATCCTGTGTGGGCATCTTTTTAAACTGTCGTTTAGTTTTTTAGGGTCTAGACATATCCGTAGACTACCATCTTTCTTGGTACTGTATGCTAGACTGGAGCACCAATCTGTGTGCACTTCCACTTTGCAGATCACATCCTGTTCCACAAGATTATCGAGTTCTTTTTTGAGCTTGTCTTTTATGTGAATACTGCATTTGCGTGGTGGGTCTTGAAATGGTTCAGCACCCTCTTTTAGCAGGAGTTTTGCAGTCCCACTGAAGTTACCAAGCTTATCAAACTGGTTTGCATAAGCCTTCTTTAAATCTTCTATGGTGTTTATGTGTAGCAGTGGATTGGCTTTCTTAGGTTTTGTTGTGGTCTGGTTCTTGTTTTCTTTGTTAGCTGCTTTGCTGACATTAGCTATAGAGTCCACGTTTACAGTTACCAGGTTGAGTGCTTCGCATGTGGGCAGTCCAACTATTGCTGGACCTGGTACATCCACAACATAAAACATGGCGTTAATCCACTCTGAGTGCTTCCATTGACATGGGATGTTTATTTTCCCATAACATCGGATCCTGTGTCCGCTGTAGGCTGACAGTTTTGCATGGCTCTTTTGGAGTCTGTTCATCGCCTGTATGTTTCTGCCGTACATTTGTCTGTATGTACGTAGTGGCAAGGTATTCCCTGATGCACCTGTGTCAATTTTTAAACGAAGTGTGTGTTTCTGGCCAGGTACGTCAGGTGGTTTTATATTTAGGATTGTATAAGCTTCTTCTCTTGGCATTTTTGCATCAATGCTGTGCATACATTTTTCGCTGACTGTGACAGAGTGAAACTCTCTTTGATATGGGTCATCTTCACTCAAGTCTGTGGTTTGTATGGCATCTATTTTTCCTTTGCTTGGCTTTTTACGGTCATTCTTGTATGACTGGCTCTGATAACTTTTTCTGTGGTATCTGCCCATTGACTGTGGCTGAGATTTATCTCGCCAGTGTTGGTTGGTATATTCTGTTTTTAGGGCCCGAGCACGGAGTGCAAGGACCCTATTGTATCTGTTAGGTTTATTATTAGGGCCCGAGCACGGAGTGCAAGGACCCTATTGTATCTGTAAGAGTTATTATTATTCTTTTTCTTCCGACGGAAGAGTCGCCTTTTTGAGGCCTTTAACATACCCCAAAACTCACCAAATTTGGCACACACATCAGGAGTCGCGAAAAATTTCGTATTTTACAGGAGATTGGCATGTGCGCACAAAAACGGCTCGACAGCGCCACCTACAGTGACATTTGTCCCGAGCCCCCGCATATGCTTTGACATACAAGCTTGATTTTTTCAGGGCATGTTCATCAGATGGAAACCTACAAAAAAGTCTGTAGGTACCAAGCTGTCAGTCGCACAGGAAGTCTGCTATATTGATGTCAATATGTCATTTTTGCTCTATTTTGGACATTTGCAGGCCTCCTTCTAGAACGAACTCCTCCTAGAGATTTGTGAATAATGACTCCAAACTTTGGTTTTGTAAACTAGACACATGTCCGATGTTAAATTGCAAAGCTTTTAAGTTTTTACAGAAGTTTGTGACCGTGGCGGCGCGTAGAAATTCGACCTTGTTTCGAAAACACGCCATGAAAAGAAAAATGGCCATTACTCAGCCATGCATAATCCAATCTGATCAAAAATTGATATGCATGATTGTAGTCTGACTCTGAACACATCTGCAGTGAAAGAATCTGGAAAAAGTGTAGCGCCACCTGCTGGCAAGAGGAAATGACATGTTTTACTTGGAGCATCACTGCTCCGAGTAGGATGAGCCGACACACCTGAAAATGACGTCCACCTGTTGAAAAGCCATTGAAGTTTACTCTGACAAAAAACCATAACTTTCAATGCGGGGGTGTGGTCGTGACAGAGCGGCAAAGTTGGGCGTCTCGCCATGCACACAAAAGTTGCTCTCACGTGCACATTCCTTGTCCAATCTCACTGAAATTCAATGGATATGATGAAGCTTCTATTCTGAACCCATGGATATGACAATCTTGGACGAGCTCTATAGCGCCACCTAGTTATTGCATTGGGCACATTCTGCCCTGTATTTTCTCTTTGCTTTGTCCGATGTGCATGAAATTAAAACTGGAGATACTCAGAAGGGTCCTCTCTCATCATGTAAAGTTTCATGGGTGTACACCTGACGGTGCCTGCGTAACAGGAAGTGGTCGATTATGTGCACCCAAATAATAGAAATTTATTATAAATCAGCCGTTTGTCTCAGGAAGCTGAGATTTCAGAATTAGATGCCTTTAATAACCTCCAGCTTTGATATGTAACACTATAGGGTCTACGAGAAACTTCATCACTTGATTTTTTTTAATGAAATTTTGGACTGAACAAAGATTTTTAGCATAAATTCTGTTTAGGTTATCAGCACCAAGAATTCAACTTTCATAGGCATTTATGTGCTACTGCTTCCTAAAAAAATTCAGAATTATTGAAGTTACAGGTGAACTTTTATTCAACATTTCATCTAAAAAGGTCCGAAAACGTCTTTTTAGGCAAAACTACAAACACCTATTTTTTTTCATAACTTAATCATCATATATCAACACCATTTATTTTTTTAAATGTAGGGATCTGTGTTTGCTGCCTTCCATATTTTTTTCAGAAGTCCAGGTGAAACAGATGATTTTAAAAAAATCCTGATTCATCCCAAAACCTGTGCTTTTTCCGTCTGGACTCCAAACAAGTGTGTTTTAAAATTACTTATGCTTCAAATATCCACACCAAGTTTCACACGCATATAGCTGAACATGTCTAAATGCTTATTGAATATTCTTTACAGATATAAAATGAACTGGTCAACTGTAGGATGTCATTTCCTCTTACATGCTTCAGTCTTTTCCTCATGCTGCAGCTTGTTCCTCAGCCTGCTCTGTTGCTGGAGTCAAATTTCACCCCCCCCCCACACACACACACACACACCAGCTGCCTGTTTATATGCTAACTAACCCAGAAGTGAGGTGACAATAGTTTAGACACAAGAGGGAGGGCAGACTGCTTTTTCATTTGTTTTGTATGTCTTTCATAGATTTTTATGAATAATCATTGCTTTTCTAGTCATGTAAAATGCAATTAACTTAATATTTTATCTTTTTTTTTTTTACAAACAAAACATATGAATGTGCTCCAAAACAAAACCCAACTCTCAGTACAGTTCTACAGATGTAACATAAGACTTAGACAGTAAATGTCTCTTTTATCCTTTTTTAATCAATGCTGCAACTTCTTTTCCTTAATATAAATCCAATGAAATTAAACTACAAAACCAAAAAACACAACGTGTAGCAAATTTCTCTAAATAAATTATGTGTATATACAATATGTAGCACTTTTAAACAAAATAATAACAAATCCTTCCAATACAAGCACAGAAAAATGGAACACAAAATTTAAAACCCAAATTTGAAATGGCAATTTTAAAAAGATAATTTTTTCAGCCTGCTAAAAGTGCACAATTGTAAAAGCTCTTTTATATAGACAACTGTTTGGTTGCTTAGAGCTCTAAATATAAAAACAATGCCTTTATGGACGTGGCACGGATGGCACGGATGTTCAGCAGGGTAAACCCCAGGAAAGCGGCGGGACCTGATGGAGTTCCCGGAAAGGTTCTGCGGGCCTGCGCCGATCAACTCTCCCAGGTCTTCACAAAAATCTTCAACCTGTCGCTAGCTCAGGCTTTCATCCCTGCTTGCCTGAAGTCATCCACTATCATCCCGATACCCAAAAAGTCCTCATCCACAGCCTTCCTCACGGACTTCCGCCCAGTTGCACTCACTGCTGTCATCACAAAGTGTCTGGAGCGGCTGCTCCTGGGACACATCAAAGACTCCCTCCCTCCAATCTTCGTCCCCCACCAGTTTGCTTACAAAGCAAACAGATCAACGGATGATGCCATTTCCATCACCCTCCACACTGCGCTGAGCCACCTGGAACACAGAGACACCTACGCCAGGATGCTCTTTGTGGACTATAGCTCAGCCTTTAACACAATCATTCCTGACATTCTGGTCAACAAACTGTCTGAACTAGGACTCCACCCACTCACCTGCTCGTGGATCAAGGACTTCCTGACAAACAGACCACAGACAGTCAAACTTGACCCCCACCTCTCCTCCACCCGGACGCTGAGCACAGGCTCCACACAGGAATGTGTGCTGAGTCCTCTGCTGTACACACTGTACACAGCAGACTGCAGACCAGCCCACACCAGCAACACCGTGGTGAAGTTTGCAGACGACACTACTGTGGTGGGGCTGATCTCTGGGGACGACGAGACGGCCTACAGAGACGAAGTCCTGAAACTCTCAAGGTGGTGTCAGGCTAATAACCTCATCCTGAACACCACCAAGACCAAGGAGATCATCCTGGACTTCAGAAAAAACAGAACAGATCCACCCCCACTCTACATCGATGGAAACTGTGTGGAGAGGGTCCACAGCTTCACCCTCCTGGGCACCACCATCTCTGCTGACCTCACATGGTCTAACAACACCATGACTGTCATCAGGAAGGCCCAGCAACGCCTGCACTTCCTGAGAAAACTTAGGAGGAACGACGTCAGCCAGGAGCTGCTGGTAACGTTCTACCGCTCAACCATTGAGAGCATTCTGTCCTATGGCATCACAGTGTGGTTTTCCCACTGCACTGAAGCAGAACGGCAGAGTCTCCAGAGAATGGTAAAGACAGCGCAGAGGATCATCGGCTGCCCCCTCCCCTCACTGAAGGACATTTACCAGTCTCGCTGCCTCAGCAGAGTGACTAGCATCACCACTAACTCCACCCATTCTGCTTTCCCTCTGTTTGAACTGCTGCCCTCTGGAAGGAGGTACAGGTCCATCAGAACCAGGACAAACAGACTAAGAAACAGCTTTTTTCCACAGGCAATTATCATACGGAATGCACATACGTCCACCAACCACACCTCACTCTAATTTTACTACAATGCGTGCAATATCCTGACTGTCTAACCGGGTCACTGTGCAATAACTTGATATTTATTAAGCTGTGCTCACAGCAACTCATGTAATTCCATTCTATTTTATTCACAAATATTTAATATTTAACAGTTTCTGTCCATATTGTTCATTTTTTGTTAAGAGTTGTAAATACAGTATTTCTTTTTCTATTCTATTTTTATTTTATGTAACTCCTTCACTCCAAGGCTGCTGCAATTTCATTGTATCCCCATGTACAATGACAATAAACGATTCTGATTCTGATTTTATCACTTAGACACAGATGGAGAACCATATCAACTGGATTGGTAACAGCAACAACCACCGACCAAGCCGGCAAGCCCTGGCAGAAAAGATCCCCACAAGAAACACTGCAGGCTGTTCCATAAAAAATATAGTTTTACCATTGCCTTGCAGATCACAGTTGAAGTGGTTTAGTTTTCCTAAAAAAATTCAGAATGATTGAAGTTACAGGTGAACTTTTAGACAACATTTGATCCAAAAAGGTCCGAAAACGTCTTTTTAGGCAAAACTGCAAACACCTATTTTTTTGCATAACTTATCTTTCAAATATCAGCACAAAAAAATTAAAAACGGTAGGGATCTGTGTTTGCTGCCTTCCATATTTTTTTCAGACTTAAAAGTGTAACAGATGATTTATAAAAAATCCTTTTTCATCCAAAAACCTGTGTTAAATCTGTCTAGACTCCAAACAAACATTTTTTTATGGTGACTTATGTTTCAACAATCGACACCAATTTTCACAGACCTAAAGCTGAACATGTCCCATAGCTCCCTGAATATTTTCATAGATATAAAATGAACTGGTCATTCTAACATCTAGCATTCTAACATCTAACATCTTACATGTCAAAGCCTCTCTCAGCCTGGCTCTGCTGAAGGAGTCGTGTTACAACCCCGCCCCCTCCTGCTGGGACCCCTGCTATGTAAATTAGCAAGCAGTGAACAGAGAGATGAGGAGTAAGAATGGCCATTACTCAGGCATGCATAATCCAAAGACAGCCAGTTAAACAATGAAAGACATATTTTTTCGGTATGTCTTTCATACATCTTTAGTATTAAAAACTCTCCAAGATGAATGTGCCTGACTCCACCTGCAGGTGGATCACAGACTTCCTGACGGACAGACAGCAGTATGTGAGGCTGGGGAAGCTCGTCTCAGATACTCGGACCACAAGCACCGGATCCCCCCAGGGCTGTGTCCTTTCACCCCTGTTACTCTCCTTGTACACAAACAGCTGCACAGCTGGTCACCTGTCTGTCAAACTCCTGAAGTTTGCTGACGACACCACACTCATCGGCCTCATCTCTGACGGAGATGAGTCGGCCTACAGGAGTGAAATAGCCAGGCTGGTGTCATAGTGCAGCGCTAACAACCTGGAGCTTAATGCTCTGAAGACAGTGGAGATGACAGTGGACTTCAGGAAGGCCCCAGCCCCCCTCCCCCCTGTCATCCTCTGTGACTCCCCGGTGACCTCTGTGGAGTCCTTCTGCTTCCTGGGAACCATCATCAGCCAGGACCTCAAGTGGGAGCAGAACATCAGCTCCATCACTAAGAAGGTCCAGCAGAGGATGTACTTCCTGAGGCAGCTGAAGAAGTTTCACCTCCCTGAAAAGATGCTGGTAGACTTTTACACCGCCATCATCGAATCCACCCTCACGTCCTCCATCACAGTCTGGTTCGCTGCGGCCACGGCCAGAGACAAGGCCAAGCTGTAACGCGTCATCCACTCAGCAGAGAAGGTGATCGGCTGCCACCTCCCGTCTCTCCAGGAGCTGCACATCTCCAGGACCTGGAGGCGGGCAGCCAGGATTGTAGCCAACCCCTCTCATCCATAATCTCTTTCGGCCCCTCCCTTCTGGCAAGAGGCTCCGGTCCATCAGGACCAGGACCTCGCGCCACAAGAACAGCTTCTTCCCCACTGCAGCCAGCCTGCTGAACAGAACCCCAACTCCCCCAGGTGACCCCCCCCCCCCCCCCCCGCCCACCAAAGGACTGTCGGTGACACTTACAGGCCCCACCATCCCAGCCCATCTGTGCTCCCACTTTACTTCACCTTACTCTACTGTATATAGTGTGTTGTTGTTGTTAACTTAATTTTTAACTTATTCTTAATTGCACTATACACCAAGTCAAATTCCTCGTTTTGTAAAGTGCGCTCTACTGAACCTGGCAATAAAACTTTTTCTGATTTCTGATTCTGATTCTGATTCTATTAATCATTGTTTTTTATTCATTCAAAATGCAATTAAATCAATATTTTATCTTTTTTCTTTTCCTTTTTCTTTTTTTTTATCTCTTATATCCTTTTTTATAATCAATGTTTGAACTTCTTTTCCTTTCTATTGTCATGGTTTCAGTTTGTTGTCTTGTTTTTCGCTTTAGTTCTTGTTCTGCCTTGTTTGGTTCTGTTTCCTGTTTTATTTTGAAAGGTTTCCTGTCTTGTCATGTTTCTTGAGTTTTACTTCCTTTGGTCCCCATCTGCCCTAATCGTGTTCACCTGTGTCTTGTCTGCCCTGTCTGTATATAAGTCTTGTCTCTGCCTTCCTCCTGTGCTGGTCCATTAACTTCTGCTCATGTTGATCACGTCTTCTTGTCTAGCGTCCATGTCCCTTGCCATGCCACAGTAAGTTTTTGTTTTTAGTTTTGTCATCCTGCTCTGCAGCGCTTTTTGTTAGTTAAATAAATCCACTTGCCCTGAACCCGTTTGCCTCCCGTCTCTGCGCCTGGGTCCTACCTGCTCTCGAGCCTCCCCCCCACACGACATCTATACATCCAATGAAATTAAACTACAAATCAACAAACACAACTGATAACAAATGTCTCTAAAAAATGATGTGTATATTTGCAGAACCTTAAAAACACCAAACAAATAACAAATGCTTCCCAATTAAAGCACAAAAAATGGAACACAAAATGTAAAACCCAAGTTAGAAATTGCAATTTGAAAAAGATACTTTTTTCAGCAGCTTTTCAAAATCAATCACCAATTCTACTCTTCTGTGGATGAAACAAAGTACTCCAGAACAATGAAGCCATTTCTCTAAGTCTCTCTCACCTTCAGTTTTAAACAAGGTCTGTGAAAATCCACCATACATTGGTCACATGAACTCAGAGACCTGCTAAAAGTGCACAATTGTAAAAGCTCTTTTATATAGACAACTGTTTGTTTGCTTAGAGCTCTAAATATAAAAAAATGCTTTTCTATCACCTAGACACAGATGGAGAACCATATCAACTGGATTAATAACAGGGTGGCATGTTTAGACAACATGAAGCTGTCCATCACATTTTTGACCTAAACATGTAAACACATCCTTGGCTCTGCGGTTAGGAAATGGTATTTGGGAATCTCTTTATACCAGGAGCCAGCCTGGCCATTGGAACATCGCCACAGTGCCCATCCAGACTGGGACAGCAACGGGGTCCACTTCAGAGCCGTGAGCTGCTGTGTTTAACTCCAGCTGTCCCAGCAAGGGAGACAACTGCAGCAACATCCTCTGACCAAGCTGACAAGCCCTGGCAGAAAAGATCCCCACAAGAAAAACACTGGCTCAGGCAGGCTGGTCAAAAAAAAATAGTTTTGCCATTGTCTTGCAGCTCGCAGATCAAGTGGTTTAGTTTTCCAGTAATGTCAGTCAAGAATGCAAGTTCAGATTCACAATGTTCATATTCACCATATTCAACAGACATCTCCTCCAATAGCACCTTAAAAATCCTGTGCTGTTTTGCTTTGCAGCTGAGGTTGTTTACGATTTTCAGAATAAGAGTCATTATATGTCCAGAGCCAATCACTTCTGCACATAAGGCCTGCTGGTGAATGACGCAGCAGTAATGCAGACATTTTGGAAAGTCTGGGTCAGCTTTACAGTGAGTGATGAAACCTGTTTGTCTATTGATCATAGCAGGAGTCCCATCTGCAGTCACTGCTACCAGCTTTTCTAATTGTACCTTTTTTCTGCACAAAAACTCCTTCACCGTGTTATACATTTCAACTCCTCTTGTAGTTGTCTGTTAGGGCAGATGTGTCAGGAGTTCTTCTCTTGTGGAAACCAAAAGCTATGCTGTACTGTTGCCGTCCACAGACTCATCACACTGGACGTTAACCACCTGCACTTTGCAAGATCCCGGTCCAGCTAATTGGCCAAGTTATCAGACATAGCTGACACTCATCTAGACATTGTAGTGGAAATTGAATGAGTTCTATTGTTCTCATCCTTAGGGACAGTGATAGCAATTATCATCATTGCTTGAATTTTTTTCATGCTATATGCAAAAGTCTTTGTCCCTTAAGGCAACAAATTACAGCCCCCCCCCCCCCCCCCCCCAGGCTGCTGTCGTATTAACAATAGCTTGGAGCTCCAGAATGGACAAGAAAAAACGACGAGAATGGCTCGAGCAGGGCGTTGCTCACGGGGCGGTCGCTCGTGCCATGCGGTCGCACGTGCTCGGGCCCGCTAAATGCTACTTGTAGCTTTAATTATTATTATTATTATTCTTCCGACTTTTCCGTCGCCTTTTTGAGGCCTTTAACATACCCCAAAACTCACCAAATTTTGCACACATATTAGGAGTCGCGAAAAATTTCGTATTTTATGGGAGACCGGCATAGGTACACAAAAATGGCTCGATAGCGCCACCTGCAAAATTTGTTTTCGCGAGCACCTCCATATGCTTTATAGTACAAGCTTGATTTTAACAGGGCATGTTCATCGGATAGAAACCTACAAAAAAGTCTCTTGGGACCAAGCTGTCAGTCGCACAGGAAGTCTGATATTTTGATGACAATATGTCATTTTTGCTCTATTTTGGTCATTTGCAGGCCTCGCTCTAGAACGAACTCCTCCTAGAGATTTGAGAGTAAAGACTCCAAACTTTGGTTTTGTAAACTAAACACATGTCCGATCTTAAATTGCAAAGCTTTTAAGTTTTTATGGTTGTTTGTGACCATGGCGGCACGTCAAAATTGGAGGTCGTTTCGAAAACACGCCATAAAAAGAAAAATGGCCATTACTCAGCCATGTATAATCCAATCTGATCCAAAATTGATGTGCATGATTGTAGTCTGACTCTGAACACATCTGCAGTGAAAGAATCCGGAAAAAGTGTAGCGCCACCTGCTGGCAAGCGGAAATGACATGTTTGACTTGGAGCATCACTGCTCCAAGTAGGATGAGCCGACACACTTGAAAATGACGTCCACCTGTTGCAAAGCCATTGAAGTTTACTCTGATAAAGAACCATAACTTTCAACGCAGGGGTGTGGTCATGACAGAGCGGCGAAGTTGGGCGTCTCGCCATGCACACAAAAGTTGCTCTCACATGCACATTCCTTGTCCAATCTCACTGAAATTCGATGGAGGTGATGAAGCTTCCATTCTGAACCAATGGATATGACAATCTTGGACGAGCTCCATAGCGCCACCTAGATATTGACAAATACATTTTTTGTCACATTCTGGCCTATCTTTTCTCTGTGCTTTGTCCGATGTTCATAAAATTACAACAGGAGATACTCACAAGGGTCTTCTCTCATCGTTTAAAGTTTCATGGGTGTACACCTGATGGTGCTTGCGCAAGCCACCGCCAAACAGGAAGTGGTTGATTGCGTTGCAGTCAGATAATTAAAAATTCATAGAAAATCATCCGTTTGTATCACGAGGCTGAGATTTCAGAATGAGATTCCCCCATACATATCTCCAACTTAGATATACAGCACTCGCACGGGTGCACAAAAACGGCTCAATAGCGCCACCTACAATGTTTGTTTTCGCGAGCCCCACCATGTTCTTTAACATACAAGCTTGATATTTACAGGACATGTTCATCAGATGCAAACCTACAAAAAAGTCTCTTGGGACCAAGCTGTCAGTTGCACAGGAAGTCTGCTATAATGGTGTCAATATGTCATTTTTGGTGTATTTTGGTCATTCGCAGGCCTCGTTCTAGAACGAACTCCTCCTAGAGATTTGTGAATAATTACTCCAAACTTTGGTTTTGTAAACTAAACACATGTCCGATGGTAAATTGCGAAGCTTTTAAGTTTTTATGGTTGTTTGTAACCGTGGCGGCGGGTCGAAAATGGAGGTCATTTCGAAAACACCCATGAAAAGAAAAATGGCCATTACTCAGCCATGCATAATCCAATCTGATCCAAAATTTATGTGCATGATTGTAGTCTGACTGTGAACACATCTGCAGTGGAAGAATCCGGCAAAGGTGTAGCGCCACCTGTTGGCAACAGGAAATGACATGTTTTACTTGGAGCATCACTGCTCCAAGTAGGATGAGCCGACACACCTCAAAATGACGTCCACCTGTTGAAAAACCATTGAAGTTTACTCTGATAAAAAACCATAACTTTCAAAGCGGGGGTGTGGTCGTGACAGAGCGGCAAAGTTGGGCATCTCGCCATGCACAAATGTTGCTCTCACGTGCACATTCCTTGTCCGATCTCCCTGAAAATCAATGGATAAGATGGAACTTCCATTCTGAACACATGGATATGACAACTTTGGACGAGCTCTATAGCGCCACCTAGTTATTGCATGGGGCACATTCTGCCCTGTATTTTCTCTGTGCTTTGTCCGATGTTCGTAAAATTACAACAGTAGATACTCACAATGGTCTTCTCTCATCGGTTAAAGTTTCATGGGTGTACACCTGACGGTGCCTGCGCAAGCCACCGCCAAACAGGAAGTGGTTGATTGCGTTGCAGGCAGATAATTAGAAATTCATAAAAAATCAGCCGTTTGTATCACGAGGCTAAGATTTCAGAATGAGATGCCTCTTACATATCTCCAAATTATATAGACAGCACTTGCATAAGTGCACAAAAACGGCTCAATAGCGCCACCTACAATGTTTGTTTTCGCGAGCCCCGCCATGTTCTTTAACATACAAGCTTGATTTTTACAGGACATGTTCATCAGATGGAGACCTACAAAAAAGTCTCTTGGGACCAAGCTGTCAGTTGCACAGGAAGTCTGCTATATTGATGTCAATATGTCATTTTTGCTGTATTTTGGTCATTTGCAGGCCTTGTTCTAGAACGAACTCCTCCTAGAGATTTGTGAGTAATGACTCCAAACTTTGGTTTTGTAAACTAAACACACGTCCGATCTTAAATTGCGAAGCTTTTAAGTTTTTACGGTTGTTTGTGACCGTGGCGGCGCGTCAAAATTGGAGGTCGTTTCGAAAACACGCCATGAAAGGAAAAATGGCCATTACTCAGCCATGCATAATCTAATCTGATCCAAAATTGATGTGCATGATTGTAGTCTGACTCTGAACACATCTGCAGTGGAAGAATCCGGAACAGGTGTAGTGCCACCTGCTGGCAACAGGAAATGACATATTTGACTTGGAGCATCACTGCTCAAAGTAGGATAAGCCGACACACCTCAAATCTTTCTAATAAAATCATAAAAAATGGAACACAAAATGTAAAACCCAAATTAGAAATTGCAATTTTAAAAAGATACATTTTTCAGCAGCTTTTCAAAAACCATCACATTACTCTTCTGTGGATGAAACAAAGAAGTCCAGAACAATGTAGCCACTTCTCCGAAGTCTATGTCACCTTCAGTTTTAAACAAAGTCTGTGAAAATCCACCATACATTGGTCACATGTATTCAGAGACCTGCTAAAAGTGCACAATTGTAAAAGCTCTTTTATATAGACAACTGTTTGTTTGCTTGGAGCTCTAAATATAAAAAAATGATTTTCTATCACTTAGACACAGATGGAGAACCATATCAACTTGATTAGTAACAGGGTGGCATGTTTAGGTTTACTTAGGTAAAAACTTACATCACAAGACAACATAAAGCTGTTCATCACATATTTTACCTAAACATGTAAACATATGCTTGGCTCTGCGGTTAGGAAATTATATTTGGGAATCTCTTCATACCAGGAGCGAGCCTGGCCATTGGAACATCGCCACAGTGCCCATCCAGACTGGGATAGCAACAGAGTCCACTTCATAGCCGTGAGGCTGCTGTGTTTAACTCCAGCTGTCCCAGCAAGGGAGACAACTGCAGCAACAACCACCGACCAAGCCGGCAAGCCCTGGCAGAAAAGATCCCCACAAGAAACACTGGTTCAGTCAAGCTAGTCAAAAAAATATATAGTTTTGCCATTGTCTTGCAGCTCGCAGATCAAGTGGTTTAGTTTCCCAGTAATGTCAGTCAAAAATGCAAGTTCAGATTCACCATATTCATATTCACCATATTCAGCAGACATCTCCTCCAATAGCACCTTAAAAATCCAGTTCTGTTTTGCTTTGCAGCTGAGGTTGTATATGATTTTCACAATAGGAGTCATTATGTGTCCAGAGCCAATCACTTCTGCACATATGGCCTAATGGTGAATGACGCATCAGTAATGCAGACATTTTGGAAAGTCTGGGTCAGCTTTACAGCTTACAGTGAGTGATGAAACCTGTTTGTCTATTGATCATAGCAGGAGCCTCGTCTGCAGACACTGCTACTGGCTTTTCTAATGGTACCTTTTTCTGCACAAAAACTCCTTCACCGTGTTATACATTTCAACTCCTCTTGTAGTTGTCTGTTGGGGCAGATGTGTCAGGAGTTCTTCTCTTGTGGAAACCAAAGGCTATGCTGTACTGTTGCCTTCCACAGACTCATCACACTGGACGTTAACCACCTGCACTTTGCAAGATCCCGGTCCAGCTAATTGGCCAAGTTATCAGACATAGCTAACACACATCTAGACATTGTAGTGGAAATTGAATGAGTTCTTCTGTTCTCATCCTTAGGGACAGTGATAGCAATTATCATCATTGCTCGTTTCTTAATCTGATAAAAACCTTCTTCTCCTTGATGAGAAAATGAACAGGTCTAAACGAGGCTTAGTTTTAAGAATTTTATTCATGCTATATGCAAAAGTCTTTGTCCCTTAAGGCAACAGATTACAGCCGCCCCCCCCCCCCCCCCCCCCCCCGCCCCACAGGCTGCTGTCATATTAACATTAACTTTGAGCTCCAGAATGGACAAGAAAAAATGACGAGAATGGCTTGAGCAGGGCGCTGCTCACGGGGCGGTCGCCCGTGTCAGGCGGTCTCACGTGCTCGGGCCCGCTAAATGCTACTTGTAGCTTTAATTTTCTGTTGCTTTCTGTTTCTGCAGCATTTAGCCCAGTGTCCTGTGTATCCACATAGGTGACATATATCATTAAAAGCAGGACATTGTCGTGGCTTATGATCTGATCCACATCTTTGACACAGCCTTCCTCTTCCTTTGATAATAGCATCCACTCTTTCCTTTTGCTCTGTTTTGCATACCTCAAGTTGGTGAAGTTGGAGATTTCCCGCTGTGAGAGCTTCATGTTTTCGTCCTTCAGTCAGGACTTCAGCCAGAGAACAACCTTGAGGCTTGCTGTAGAGCTCATTTCTGAAAGCTTCATGCGGCGTGCTGGCTATGATCAGCTCAATCAGGCGTTCATGGAGTTCTTCATCTGTGAATTGACATTTTAGTGCAAGAGTTCTTGCTCTGTTTATAAAATCATCAATACTCTCGCCTGCTTTCTGTCTATATTGCATAAGATGCAGTCTGTGAATTCTGAAGTTGACATCCAACTTTAATTGTCCTTCAAAAAACTTCCACAGATTTGCCGGGACTTTCTTTTCAGCTGCACTTAGGCCGCTAGCATTTAGCCTCTTTAGCCCCTCATCCCCGATGCCTCGGCATATTTTTCTGGCTTGTTTTACTTCATCTGAGATCTCCTCATCCTCTAGGTACAGGCACATCTTTTGCTTGAACAATGAAATTGCCTCACCCAGATCCGGGTCGGACCAGTTCATAGTAGGAAGATGCGACGCCATCACGAACCAGCAGGCTACACGTGCAGTTAGCTAGCAGCAGCACGTCACTTATCCACGGACAAGTTGTCGCTTCTGTTCGCGTCGGGGAAATTCTTCTCCTCTCTCGTCTTTTTTTTTTTTCAATCTCTGTTTTCCGCTGCCACCATGAAGTGTTATTGTATCAATGAAGACCAACAATAACTTGTAGAGGGACCTCGCACTTTATTCACTTCCAACTTCTTAGCCATACATGAAGAACTAAGGCTCAGGTAAAAAAGCAAACTCTGTATCACTCCGCGTAGGGAACTATATTCATAGTATGTGAGACATATCACAACAGTAGACAAGCAGCGTCTGCTTAAAGCCTGTGGTTCTCCAGAAAAACATGAACATTTAAACATACATCGCATGCAGCTTTTCCCCAAACGTTTTGTTCACAAAGATGTTTACTTTTAGATGCACTTTAAGTTCTTCATGGATTTTATCTCTGGTCATTTATTTTGAAAGCAGTTTATGTCTTAAATAACTTAAAGGAAAGTTCCTACTAGCTACTTGATTTTATTTTTCTGTGGGAATATATTTTTGTTTACACCACATTTGCACTAAATGGTGTCATTTATTTTTAGCAAAGACACTATAATTTGTTCACAGAATTAATATCTGATTCACAGCTATTTCTTTTTAATTAAGCAATGGCAATGGGTTTATTTTTCTAAAGTTAATACGAGTGTGTCTGGCAGCTACTTGACTTATTCATTTTTTATCCTGTTTACAGCAATTTTGTACTAAATAATGGCTGCTGTTCATGTTCACTATTGTTTAAACCAAATTTTACAGAAATTTCCAAATGAAAATTGTCATTGTTTGTCAAAGACAGAGTATTACTGATTTCAGCAATTTTACACAAAAGTCTGTTATTCATTACATCAAATAGGACACAAGTTGTTTATTATCATGGTGTTTAAAAAATAAATGGGGAAATATTTTCCAAAAAACTGTTTTTCAAGTTCTTTTTTCTTAAAGTTTGATATATCGTGAGTTGTTAGAGACGAGATCTTGAGCTTATCACGTTATCATGAACAATGTATCGCAAATCGTATCGTATCGTGAGGTACCCAGTGATTCCCAGCCCTAGAGCAGACTGTCATGGAAATAAAGCATCTTAGCCACATTAAAGCTCTTCATCCATTGTCAGGCTGCCTCATCATCATCACTTATTGTTTTTGGAAAGAATTGCCCCCCCCCCCCCCCCCCCCTTATTATTGAAACAGCTTTCAGGCTCCTGAACCGTTTAAAAGTTCTGGAGAAGCTACGTTAATGTCAAAAATAAACACAACTTTATTTACTCAATCATACTTTTAGGACCTTTTTGGTCAAAGTACATTTATTCCATTTTAATTGTTATATTGAAAAATATTTGTCGATTCAACCGTTCAAAATGACACCCATCTGGAACAACCCAGACATCCTCATAAACAAAAAAATGATACACTTTCCAGCTTGGCAAGCAGGGGGCGTAACACTACTAGAGCACTTAATTATTGATAAAAATTCATAACACCCCAAGAACTAAAAGACAAACATGGAATAAATAACTTCTTGGAATATCAGCAACTTCAATCTATTATTACTAAAACGTTTAAATGCAAAGACTTGACTTAAAGCTACCAGAAGCAGTTACCTCTCTGATTAATTTCTCAATGAATAAAAATCTCTCCAAAATATACAAACTTTTATGTAATTTAGATAACAATATTTCACTTCCGACAACAAAATGGGATGCAGATTTGAGCATCAGCACAGATGAAAGCTTTTGGTCAGAACTTTGTCTAAACACCTTTAAACTGACAAAAAGTCCAAATCTGCAGCTAATGCATTTCAAAACTCTTCACAGAATTTACTACACTGGACAGAGGATGTTCAAGATGGGTCTCAGTAACTCAGACATTTGTCAGCACTGTGACAGTAATCTACCCGACAATTACATGCATGCACTATGGTTCTGCACGCCTGTCCAGGCTCTCTGGCAGCAGGTATGTGCCGATCTATCAGTCTGGCTTAAGGTTTCAATCACAGCTTCACCGTCACTTTGTGTGCTTGGTGACATGAGTGCCATCGATGTAGAAGGAGGATTAGGCTCTATCGTTTTCATAACTCTTTGTATTGCTAAAAAAACGAATTTAATAAACTGGAAAAACAAGAAAAATATAAATATAAGTCAACACAGAAATCTGCTGCTTGATCATTTTAGCTTGGAAAAGATGTCAGCCCAAAGTTCAAGTAACTTTGAAAGAATTCAGTCTCTCTGGTCTCCCATAGCTAACTCCATGACTTAGGGGGTGGGGGGGCCTGGTCGTCACTAGCTGCGTTTACATGGGCAAAAGGAATCGGAAAGAACGCCTGCCCCGATCAGACTCGCTTGGATCAACATTTCTTTCCGATGGAGATAGGTGGGTTATACCGATCGTTTATCTGATGGTTGTTCATGTGAACGGTTCATTCCGATCGTGGGTCACTTCTGCTCTGGGTTACGTCATGCATAGATGGTGTTTCGCTGAGAGAAAGCTTTGGAGCGCATATGGGACCGACCAGCTGCTCTGCAGAGGCTCCGTGAAGAGCGCCGCTCCGCTCTCGCCCCACTTGCGCTTCACCTCTCTTACAGCCCTCACGAGGGGGATACGGGGAAAGAGCGCCTCGTTCCCTCCGACGCTCACTCAGTCCACTGGCACCCGAGTGAGCAGAGCAGCTGGATTAATAACTTTCTGTCTGAGGGGAGGAGGATGCTTTGTTACGTGTGCGTTTTGTTGTTTTGTTATGTGTGGGAGAATTCAGACTCTCTGGGTTGGCGGCTGCAGGACCCGGGAGGAACCGCCAGCACACACAGTGGCTTTGGGGCGGTGTGTGTGAACTTTTCGGAGCCGAAATAAATGTCGCTCAGTCCTTAGAAACTGTTCAAACAATCACGTGGATTTGTGTTTCCAGTTGTGTCCCGACAAAATAAAGGCTGATGTTATTTCCACATATTTTCGTTCAGCCAGGATGCAGATTGCAGCGTTTCTTGCATGGTCCTGGATTTTGTTTCCTGGGAAATGTTTTTAGATCAGTTAGTGAGGGCGATTTCCCACGGCACACTTGACCATCTCCCAAGGTACACTAGTGTGCCGCGGCACACTGGTTGAAAAACACTGGTTTAGAGTTTCTCAGATCTGTGTAGCAGCACCTCCGCCTTTGGCGATCTGGCTGCCGGTCTGATAACAAAGCTAGTCCCGGGAAAGTTTCGACGAACCATGGTGCATCCAAAGGAGGACCGCAGGAAGCGGAAATGCTGCTACATAGTCCTCAGAACGTCTACGTTTGATAGTTTCAGCATTGTATAGTGTAAATGCAAAAGTTCCGATGTGGGTCACTTTTAAAATATGATTTAAGCAGGTCATCAAGAAAATCGGATATAGTCCGAAAATTGGATTTGGGCATTTAGACCTGCAGTGTAAATGC
Source organism: Oryzias latipes (assembly GCF_053564925.1). Taxonomy (NCBI): domain Eukaryota; kingdom Metazoa; phylum Chordata; class Actinopteri; order Beloniformes; family Adrianichthyidae; genus Oryzias; species Oryzias latipes. The sequence continues at coordinate 50,112,120 of NC_136238.1, forward strand.
AGCCATAAAGACTTCAAGGTAGCGGACCTGGTTTCGGTGTATAGCCCGAAAAGGAAAAAGGCAAAGAAAAGGATTCTAAGTTGGACTATCACTGGGGGGGGGGGGGGGGGGGGGGACCTACTAAGATGGTAGAAAATCTAGCAGAACTGGTCTACAGGGTCGGGCTCTCAGCTGGGGGAAGAAGTGTGGCCCTTCAAAGGGAATGGTTGGCCACTTCCAGGGGTGATGCACAGCAGCATATCAGGGGGCCTTAATCCTCTACAGACCTGAGAGCTACACCCCCTTATTCTGGGGATGTTGCCCCACTACTAGGGTTGGGCGATGTCCCCTAATTTGGCCGTTGACGATGTTTGCTGTCAACCATCGGGATGGACGATGACATCGTCGGGGGGGGGGGGTATTTTTACATTTTTCGTTCTTATATAACTGCTATTCGTTATTTTGCTTTTTTCATTTTATTTCCCAACTAATGGTTAATCCGCGATGATCCAGTATAAACTGAGGGAAGTGACTTTAACAGAAAAAGTAACAAACAAAATATAAAAGAAGTGTAGTCCACTCCCGCACTTGCCTTGGCGAAGTGGACCTGCGGAGTGCGGATTTACAGCTTTGTGTTTGATGGAAAGGGGGGGGGGTACATGAGCGGTATGTGTGGGAGATTTAAGACTGCGATCCGTCCCGCAGCTCTAGGGGTACTGCATACCGAACTCAGAACCGGGTCTAAAAGTGTGTCTGAGCACAGCTCGGATCGTCAGCAGACACACAGCGGTTTGAGCTTCAAAGCAGAAATGTCGCTCAGTCCTTAGAAAACATTCAAACAATCACGTGGATTTGTGTTTCCAGTCGTGTCCCGACTAAATAAAGGCTGATGTTATTCCCAGCATGCAGCGCCACCCAAAGCTAATGTTGTTAGCCCGTGTTAGCATACTGCTAATCCTGGCTTCGTTCAGAAAAAGCACTGACCACACGGATTAAATTCAAATGATGAGCGAACAGGTGTTTCATAATAACCGTAACATTATTATTAAGCACTTTTAGAAGATCATCTCGTATTTTACCGAGCTGACATGTCAATATATATAGCCGCTCGGCGCTGTTATCGTTTTGTATTGAATTGATACGTTCAATAAAGTTTGGAAAAAAAGCCGCTCGGCGGAAGTTGTATACCCTTCCGGTTTTCAAACTGCGCATGTGCGAATACTGCGCATGTGCGAATGATTTATTCCGACCGAAATTGTGACCTTAGTGAACGTTTTTATATTCTGAAAACATTTTTCTGGGCCCATCTACACGGTTGGATTCTAATCCGACCATTGATCCCATCAAGATATGTTGTACATGTAACCGCGGCTTATGGTGTCGACGCGCAACGTGGCGGGGGCGTGGCATCACGATGGTGGTCTCTCCATCGGGATGTCAGTCACCCATCACGATGGACGATGATATCGTCCATCGGCACAACCTTACCCACTACCTCTCCATCTTCACCCCCACTGTAGCATTAGCAGGTGGTCTCAGGACTTCTCCTAAATCAGGAGAGTGTTGTTGGGCGGATGGAGAGGTGAGATGATATAACGGGTGTGTTGGGAGAGTGGAAAGAAAGGAATAAAGAGATAGAAGCATTGATAGAAGTTGTCTTGTTACTCTGTTGTATCTGTCGTGGTTGTTGCCTACAGCAACTGTTAAGACTTCATAAAAAACCTGTAGTTTTAGAGTATTATGTCCAACAGGATGTAAAAAACTCTTCTTCATCTGTGATGATTGATATGAAACTGATCTGTTTCAATCATGATCTTAAAAATCTGGTTAAAATCTGTTTGGTTCCTGGACCTCCAGCTGCATCACTGCTCCTGAACACACTTTTCTGTCTGATTGCAGGTTGAGGAAATGCAGTTTGTCAGAGATCAGCTGTGAAGCTCTGGGCTCAGCTCTGAAGAAAAACCCGTCTAATCTGACAGAACTGGACCTGAGCGGAAACCAGAACCTGCAGGATTCAGGATTTCTTTATCTGTGGGGTTTTCTGGAAAATCCAAACTACAGACTGCAGACTCTGAGGTCAGTAAAGAAGCTGAACTCCCTGAAGGATGAGAAGAACGGATCAGGTGAAGAACTTTCTGATGTTTCACTGGAAGATTTTCTGTCTACGGCCGTGTTTGAAACAATTCAATTTTATTTGTGTAGCCCAAATTCACAACAACAGTCGTCTCAATGGGCTTCGTATCTGTAATTGAAAAAGTGAAACATGAATTGAAAAAGGATTATGAATACATAGAATTAAATAGGAAAATACTAAATTGACTAAACTAAACTGGACATCCCTGCCCTTAGACACCCTTTCTCCGTAAGGAAAAACTCCAAAAAAAACAAACAACAACAACCGGATTGTGGAAATAAACGAAGAAACCTCAGGGGTGTCCACATGAAGGAGGGATCCTCCCCCAGGACGGACAGGCGATTTACCAGAACTCATAGAGAAGAATTAACTTATCTAAATCTACATCTACATATATAAAGTCCAGCAGACGAGCTTCATCCAGATGGAGTTGAGGGGGCAGTCATGGGCGCGAGTCGAGCCAGAGACAGGAACCACAGCCAGGTGTAGGAGAGGGAGCAGAGACGAGGTAAACGGTCAGGAACAGGAGCACGGATGAGCCAACTGGAGTCTGGAAGCACTCCCACCCCCCAGGAGGGGAGAGGAATAGAGGGACAATACATGAATCACTGCACCAAACACAGGCATGGAGAACAAAATGATAAATTATGATCAAGAATAGAGGAGAGGAAGGGTAGAAGTAGAAGAGAAAAGAGGACAGAACCCCAGAGCACCACAGTTACCCCAGCTTCAACTTCTAGCAGCCTTTTAAAAGTAATAGTTATTATTAAGTTTAATTTAAACAAATTAACATTAAGTTATATAATCTCTGAATACTAACTAGTCTGACAATAAGCCTGTCTGATCTTAGCAATATTCCACAGGTGAAAAAAGGCAGTTCTACACGCCTGAGATATGTGAGCCTTAAATGATAAATCCTGGTCAAATAAAACCCCAAGGTTTCTAACTGTGGAATTGGGGGCTATGCTTACACCATCCAGGGAGACTATCTGAGCAGACAGAGCATCTCTGAGGTTTTTAGGACCAAGTATAATGACCTCAGTTTTTTCTGGGTTCAAGAGGAGGTAATTAATTGTCATCCAGGTCTTGATGTCACTGATGCAGGCATTCAGTTTCTCTATCTGGTCATTCTGGTCAGGCTTCATGGATAAATACAACTGCGTATCGTCGGCATAACAATGGAAATTAATGCTGTGTTTCCTGATTATGTTTCCTAGGGGTAGCATATAAAGCGTAAACAGGATCGGTCCCAAGACTGAGCCCTGTGGGACTCCATAGTTGACTGGAGTGCACTGAGAGGAGTGGCCATTTACATTAACGAACTGATACCTATGGGACAGATAGGATTTAAACCACTGGAGAGCAGATCCTCTGATCCCTATGTCCTGCTCTAGTCTATGGAGTAAAATACTGTGGTCGATAGTGTCAAAGGCTGCACTGAGGTCCAACAGGACAAGAATAGAAAGTAGACCCTTTTCTGAGGCCAATAACAAGTCATTAGAGACTCTAACTAGTGCAGTTTCCGTACTGTGGTGGGGTCTAAACCCCGACTGAAAGTCTTCAAAGTGGCTGTTGTCCTGTAGGTGGCAGTAAAGCTGCTTAACTACAACTCTTTCTAGGATTTTAGAAATAAAGGGCAGGTTTGATATCGGTCTATAGTTGGCCAAGATGCTAGGATCCAAACTGGGCTTTTTCAGAAGAGGTTTAACAACTGCATATTTAAAAGACTGTGGCACGTAACCCGTTTCCAGAGAGGCATTTATCATTGTTAATATGGGATCATTAATTAGGGGAAAAGTTTCTTTAAAAAGTCTAGTGGGAATTGGGTCTAACAGACACGTTGAGGATTTGGAGGACGTAATAATTGATGTTATTTCCGCTTGATCCACAGCAGTGAAGCAGTCTAATGTTACAGAGGTTTCTATGGATGCCTCCATTTCTACCACTTCAGCCTGTTCTGGGCTGATAGTAGGAATAACTTGATTTAACTTATGTCTAATATTTGAGATTTTACTATTGAAAAATGTAAGAAAATCATCAGAGCTGAGAGAAACAGGAACATGTGGTTCTACTGAGCTCTGACTGCAAGTTAATTTAGCAATAGTGCTAAAAAGAAATCTTGGATTATTTCCATTCTCTGATATTAAGGTTGAATAGTACTGGCTTCTAGCTCTACGCAGAGCTTTTTTATCATTTAATAGGCTATGTTTCCAGATATCCAGAGACTGCTCTGAACCGGAGCGGCGCCATTCTCTTTCCAACTTACGGGTTTCTTGTTTAAGAGAACGAGTTTCAGCGTTAAACCACGGTGCTACTCGGTTTTGTCTGACGAACTTAGGTTTCAAGGGGGCAACAACATGGAGTGTACTCCTGAGGGCTTGTAAGGCATCATTAACAAAGTGGTCATTTATACTAGGACTGATACTATGGGAGCTGGACTCAGAGTAGTTTCTCAGAATGTCACTAAGTACTGGCTGAACTGTGTGTTTAAACTCAGACACAGAACGGTCAGTTAAGGTTCTTCTAAGCTGTTTCTTATTCACTGGGGCAGTAGCATGTTCTAGGACATTCTTGGACATTTCATTATGTTTCATTATTCAATATGTTTCTGCACAGGATCTGAATCCTGATATTGATGGCTGCCTGAAGTTTGAGGAGAGAAAGGAGGTCAACTCCAAATTCTTGTTATGTTCACAAATGTTTGCAAGTTTAATTTAGTTTAATTATTCATTGATTTTTAAATATACATTTTAGGCATGATTTTTTTCCCATAGCCCCTCTTGAGTATTATTGGGATTGCTTCAGTGTCAGATGTAAAATATTATGTTTTTTTAAGTGAAATTAATTTTGTTTGAGATTCATTGGCCTCTGTGAATAAATTTGTAGTAATTATAATAAAAATAATTATTATAATAATGAATTTTATTTATATGGCGCCTTTCAAGACACACAAGGTTTTTTTTATTTTGATTTCAAATGGTTTATTTCAAGCAATTAAGTAGAAATAATACACAAAAGCAATATAATCATCAGTTGTACATTCATACAGTAACTAATCATACTTAGGATAATTAGACATATTAATAAATATTGCTTGAAAGGGAGTGGGAGGAAGCGAACTTATATAATCCCACCCCGTTATACTATAACCATTTTATTACATGATTTATCAATATCCGGTTCCTAGGTTTTATCAGACAGAATTAAAAATCATAAGATATCGATAAAGCACATGCCAAAGATGAATTACTTAAGTATTACGTCAAAAATAACTATTTTAGAAATCAACATGGCAAATGCAGATCAGTCATCTGAAATATATGCAGATTAAGTTACTTATAAAAGTCATTCATATGAATAAAACATAATACTATATCAGTAAAGTAGACACAACACTGTTTCAGGAATTATCATAGCAAAATTTCATCAAGTATCAAAAGTTAAAAACATGTGCAAAATTATGCTACATTAGGAAAGATTTTTGAATCAATTTATCAATTTTTGGAGCAAGTGAAGTAATATCATTAAAAGTCAATCAATTTAACACTTTTCAATAAGTGATTAATCATTTGTTTTACTTTTTTAAATATTTTATTGTATTTTTATTTTTATTTTTTTATAATAAAGTAATGCTGTAAGGGAAAAATAAAAAGGGTCCATAAACTGTTGATTGTCCAAGGTTGGTATTTCTTCTTTTACTGATAACAGCCGATCTTCTGGGTTCAAAACAGTTAATAGTTCTCTTCCATGTTATGTCTGCAGACATTAGATTCAGGTCCATATCCTTCTTCAGCTGATATCAGCTGCGGTGAAAGTTGAGGTCAAGTTGTCTGCAGGTCAGAACTCTGCTGTTATTCAGGTGACGTCAGACATATAAGGTCACCTTTAGATACAAAACAATTAAATGCAATTAAAAGAATGAAGAATTAGCTGAAAAAAAACATTAATTAGGGTGGATATTTTTGTCTGAAAAGGTGGGTTTTGAGTCAATGATCCGTAGACCTGAGTGAAGTGAGTTCCAGAGCTGAGGGGCAGAGTGGCTGAATGATCTGACCCCCATGGAGATGAGCCGAGTGGTGGGTGCAACAAGCTAGAGTGAGGAGGCAGACCTGAGGCAGCGGGTGGGAGTGGAAACATGGATGAGGTCAGACAGATATGGAGGGACGAGGTTATGGAGGGCTTTGAAGGTCAGAATAAGGATTTTGTAGGTATATCACTAAAATCTAAAAAGATAAGAATCAAAGCCACACCCCCTTGGAGAACTGAGGAAATTAAACAATTGAAGAGATGCTGTAGATCTGCCAAAAGACTTCAGAGAAAAATACAAACTTGAAATAAATTATCAACTATAGAACCAACTAAACGTATATAATCAAACAGTAAAACAGACCAGGGGCCTGTTTCACAAAGGAGGTTCAACCAACTCTGAGGTCAAACCTGAACTCTTAGTTGGTCAATCGAGAGATTGTAAACTCTGAGTTTTCTGTTTCAGAGCAGCTGATCCGCGTTAGATCAATCAACTCTGAGTGGACTGATTCGGAGGTGAGCGTGAGCACCGCGTCTATAAGAAGCCATTATCAATGGAGCGCAGATATCACGAGTCACCATGGCAACCGTGAAAAAAAGAGGTCTGCGTATTTTTCTCCAGCTGAACTTGACGTGCTGCTGCAGAGTTACAGTGAATATGAGCAGATATTCCAGAAGAAAAGCAACACCGCTGCATCAGCAAAACAGAGACAGTTAGCGTGGAAAACATAGCTGCTCAAGTTAATGCGTAAGTTTGCATTTAAATCATTGTTATAAAATATTGGCTGTAATAACTTTTTAAATAGCGTAAGGAGTGAAATAAAAAATGGCTATATTTAGGTGTACTTTTGAAGTGTTATTCCTGGTGTAAATACATGAAATGCTGCATAGTGTACAGAACCAATCTGGGGGGGGAAATGCATTTAACGTTGATAATGTTTAGAGGACTTTTTTGTTAACCTTCCCCTCTTGCAAACGTTGGTCAGTTTAATATTAATACATGCAATTGTGTTTTTAAAGGTGAACTTTTGTCTACTGTTGAACCTTTCGCTGCGCAAAGACTTCTCCTTTCTTTTCTCTCGTCTTTCCGACCGTGGTCAGAAGCGCAGGGGAGATTTCCTTCAGGGCCGAAGGGAATTCTCCTTCGGGGTTCACTTCCCGTTGGAAACCCTCAACCTCCAGAGCGGAATAAGAATGACTCCAAAACAGTTATTCTGGGAATGACACCTTCTCCGTCCTCCTCATCCGTGCTCACCCCCCCCCCCCCCCCCCCCACCACCACCACCATCTGCACCTGCACTCGCCCCTCCCCTTGTCTCTCGTGGATCGCACCCCGCTCAGCACACACACGCTGCAACACTACCCTTGTATTGATCAAGTGGTATCGGTTTATATGGGATTAAGAAAGTAAGCAGTGCTAGCAAATTGTGTTTCCAAAAAGTAATTGTTACATTAATCTAATTCAATGTCCCTGATTTCATTTTCATGTAGATGCAATCCTGCAGGAATTAAAAGAACATGGCAGCAGCTAAAAATGAAGTATAAAAACATAATTCAATCAGGTCAAATGTGAGCATGTCATGGTTGGAGGCTTTGTTGACAATATTTGACATATGAAACATCTACATAGCAAGACCTAATGTTGTTTTCATTTTATATATGTGATTGACTGCAACGAAAAACGGTAACGCTCAAACAAAAACGTATGGGGAAATGACAAAACATCGAGTCGAGGTCTCAAAATCCTCGCACGACGTAAATATAATTCTCTATGAATTAATGCAGCCTCCTCGTCTATTGGGTCCTCCAAAAAAGGACAAGCCATTCTTGTCACTTAGACCGTGTGACGGAAATGTGGGCAATGAAGGTTGAAGCGAAATATACCGCTTCGTCTTTAAAAAGGGGAGGGGACCGGCAAAAAACTTCGAGTTTGGAGAATAAAACCTGCTCCCGACCAGGTTAGGTTCACAGCATAAGTAACCATGGACACTGACTCAGAGTATAAGTTACCTCTCTTTCAGAAACGGGTTTGACTTACTCTGCTTTCTCTGGTTTAACAAACCTCTGATTCTGAAACGGAAAACCCAGGGTTTCCCTGATTTCCGGGTTTATGAACTCAGAGTTTACACTTAACCTCCTTTGTGAAACAGGCCCCTGATGTCTAGGACAGTTTATTTATATTTTGTATCCCCCTGCTTTTTGCAACACTATATCCAACTCTGAAATTGTTGTTTTCTTATGTTATACTTTTCCCTGATTTCTCTATGATTATGAATATAAATAGGTTTATGTTTGCATACTGATAAGAATTTTTCTTCTTTTTGCTTCCTTCCCAATTATAGTATTCTCTTTTGTATTCGCCATATTTTGTAATTTTTATGTAAATGTTCTGGTATTGTTTTGTATTGTGTTCTATAAATAAATAAATAAAAAAAAAAAAAAAAAAGTTGGAGCAGGAGCTGAACATTGTCGCCCCCTGCTGGTGGAAACAGCTCATTACAAGCGTGGAGACGCAGAAAAGCTCCGATTGGTTCTTCTTGATCAATGATGTCAAATGTTCTGGATCACAAAAATCCCATTCAGTTGATGTAAAAACCCGTCATCAGACATGAAAACAACCGCTATTCCTGCTGTTTCTGACCGTTTTCATGGTCTGCAGGTCTGACAGCAACAATCTCAAATGTTGGACTGAACCATTTGAATCCTGGAGAAAAGACCACTGAACATTTCATATTTGTCTCTGATTCTTCCATCATAATTGAATAAAAACTAGATCTGAAACCAGATTCAAATCTATTTAGTCTTTGAGTTTCATGGATTTCAGCTTCATCTGTTCTGGTTCCAGAATTATGACTTTTTTATCATCAGCTGAGTGAACAGATCAGAGCTGAGGCCCTCTAGTGGTGGACAGATGTTACTGTTCCAACATGAGGAGGATGACTAGGAGGGGGCAGGACAGGCCTGGGGTCAGAGGGCGGGCCCATCCAGGAATCAGACTCCCCAGGGAAAGGCACTACCACGTGGTTTCATTTCCTGTCATGAATAATTGCTAAAAATGGACTTTAGGACTTTGCTGAAACAGGAATGACATCAATTCAATGATTTCAGCAAATTCAGCACTTAGGCTCCGCCTCTCCTCTCTGCTGTTTATGATCGTCCACCGCTGAGGGGGGGTGTGAAACAGCTGAAGGTCAAATCTGCTGTGAAGAAGTTTGGTTTAGTCCAGACGTGTTGGACAGCCGCCACGGCTGCTGGTGGTGTTCCAGGTGATGAGAATCTTCTTCACTGATGAAGACTGTTCAGTGTTTCTGGATGTGACACTGAAGGAGGAAACATTGTCTGAGTGGACTGTTGGTTTGTTGGAACCTGAAATGGATTTTTGTAATGAGTCATGAAGTAAAAATACGTGTGAATGAATCAGATCAGGTTATCTCTGTCCTGAGGTTATTATTAAACTCTGACAGTCCACTTGAATCTGAACGTGAGATTTTACTTCCATGACATCTTTGGATCAAAACCCCAAACCTTCATTGCTGCCTCCAGAAAAAGCAGCAAACAGACTGAGAGGAAGACACATTCCTCATCTACTGTCATCAGTTCAGATTCATCAACAGAAGCTGACAGTTTCACAGAGAGGACTCAGACCCTGCTGACCTGGGACTGACTGTGGAAAAACCACAGAAAAGGATCCTGAGTGTCAGTGGGGGGGGGGGGGGGTCACGACTCCCCGTGGAAAACAAGGCAGCAGATGAGAGAAAACATCCTCCAGAAAGCAGCTCCACACTCAGACTGAGTTTATAGAGGCTGACAGGACTGAGGTTCTGCCACAACAGTTGATAAAGGGGGATATCCCATGATGCACTGGGATCCTTTTCAGTGTAGATTCATCAGCTTCTTTTATTTCATGTTTGTGGTTTTTTCTCTTCATTAATCTGTAATTTGAAAATCTGAAGTTCAAAATGTTTTTTTCTCAGCTTCAGGAAGCGACACAGAAATCTGACACGTTTTTCTGCAGCTGGAGATCCTAAATGTGTCTGGATGGAGGTCAGACATCTTTGATGTTAAATCAGGGATTATTTTGAATGTTTTAGATGAATTTCTTTGTGGATGTTCTGTGCTCCAGCACTTCTCTTTGTCCTTCTTGCTTCACCTCAGAACTGCTGCTCCATATCCTCAGACAATGAAGAAAACTGAATTTTATATTAATTAAGTCAAACCATTATGATCTAAACCAATCAAAGCTGCTGCTGTTAAGATGCTGACAGAAATGTTCTCCATCCTGCAGGTTCACCTAGGGTTCCTCTCCTCTCTTTCCCTCGTTTGCTATTTTTTTCTGTGTAATTTATTTTTTTTTTCAATCAAGAAATCGTTATCAAATTATTTTCCAAATGTTCTTCTGTCTCTAGATTAAAACGGTACTGAGTGTAGAAAGAAGAACAGGACTTTTCTGTCACTCTGGATTGAGGTCAGAATGTGGTGATTTCAGGTTTTTGTTGGGACTTTGTGGAAAGAGTTGAGTCATTTTTGAAAAACTTTCATCATCTATGTATATTTGTACAAACATGAGCTCTAAAAAGAAAACTGGAGGGATTTTAAGGCAACAGAGAAAAAGGTTTGATGAACTTCTGCTCCCACGGTCGATGCAGCAGAGACAGAAACTGAAGCCTTCATCACATCACCATAGCTGGATTCCAGAGCGCTTTATCAAAGCGCCTTCAGCCCGTTTGGACTCTGGCGCTCCACGCCTGGATGAATAGTGGCGTCTGGAGGAAGTGCGGCTGCACAGAAAAAAGTCCATTCTAGAGGCCACTCTGACGTCATCACCATCAAAGACAGCGTTACCTAGCAACCATACCAAGACCATAGCAGCTATAGAGGGAAACCCAACAAACCATCAACGGCGGTTAAAGCAGTCAGACGTTTGTTCTGCAGCTCAGCAAAAATCTCTGCTTTAGGTTTTGGGGAGAAAAACAAAGGAAAAGACACGGAGAAGGATTCTGCAAAGGAAATCCCAAGTTCTATTGGTAAGTCAGCGTCCTGGAAACATGCTTTGTTGGTTCTGAAGTGGCATGAATGCAGACTTAGATTGGTTTGTTTCCTTGGATTCTTCAGAAGGATTCAAGCTGGAAATGTTGTCAGCATAAAGCAAGTTTGGACTAAACTAAAGCAGAAAGTGGCTTTGAAGATGGTCAGGAGAAATGAGGGCTTTTTTCAGGAATTCTGGGAAGAGGAGGACTTCTCCAAACAACCAGAATCTAGGAGGAGGTTTTCTGAGCATCGAGATCAGGATTTAGCATGAGCTTCAATCCCATTTTGGTTCAATCCAAATGTTTACCGTCATATTCAGGAGTTCAACTCTGAAAGCCACCATGACATCAGAGACATTAAAGACCCTGTTACCTAGCAACCAAACACAACAAACTGGAGACTATTCAAGCTGGACATTTTGGGCCAACAATTCTTTTCTAACTCAAGTTTTTATGAAAAATCCAAATGATGGAAACAGATTGTGTAAAGGAAATGAGGATCTATTGGTGAGTCACAGTCCTGGAAACATGAGTTGTGCTCTGATGAAGACGCCTGATCCAAATGTGGATTTTTGAAATGTTCTTCATGAGATTCTAACTGATTGAAGCTTTGAATTAAAGGTGTCAACACATTTCTGCATTGGATTCATTCTGTTTGTGGTATTTCCCTATAGTGGATTGTAAGAATAGGAACAAAAACAGCAACAACCAAATAATCCTCCTCCCCTTAAAACATGCATTTGACTCTGAACAAGTCTAAACCAAATCCAAGCAAAGACCAGCGCTGAGCTCCTCTGAAGGTCCAGACACAGAGAGGCCCAGAGTGACCCCCATTTCTCCAGTGGCTGACTCCGCCCCTTAGGACGTCCCCCTGTGTGGATCAGTGGTCAGTGGGTTGGAACCTGCTGCAAATGCAGGCTCTGGTTCTAACTGCTGGATCAGAAGTGGAATGGGAGCTGTAGTGGTGTGTCTGCAGCTGGATGTGGAACACATGAGGGAGGGGTCAAAGGTCAATCTTTCTTCCAAACAAATGTTGTCAGTCTATTCTCCAACAATGCTCCAACATCTTCAAAGGTTTCTGGTCCCAAATCCAGAGTGGAGCTGGTAGGACGTGATCATTTCAGCCTCAGATTTGGGATCTGTCATCTCTCTGCCACCGTGACACCGAGTGATGAGTTCAGGCTCCAAAGCGGCCCCATCGCTGGCTTTAGGGACTATTCCAAAAGCTTTCAATGATGGCGGGGAATGAACATTAGGAACAGATGACGGCTTGAAATGTCTGCTGTTGGTTTCTGATCCAGACAGAAATTCAATCAAATGTCTGTGAATCCAGGATTTCCTTAGAATCTTTGACTCTAGATTCAGATCCATCTGCTTCAAAGGATGAAACTGCAGCTAAAAGTCTTTCAAAAGTCCAAATCCTCAAAGATGAAACAGAAAGTTCCTAGAAAGTCAAATGAAAAACAATCAGATTGTCTTAGATAAACCCGTTTGGAAGTTAAAGCATAGAAACAAAGAAAGTTCCAAAAGCTAAAAGCCTGAAATCAAGAAAAGTCCAAAGAAAAACAGAAATCCCACATTTGGATCAGTAAAGACATGAATTCTCCAGAAAGATCCAGAAACAGCTCTGAGCAGCAGCCATGAAGGGACTGAGAACAGACGGACATCAAAGCAGAATCCAAGCAGCACCTTCATCCTGATGAAGCTCCGCCCTCTGACCTTCAGCAGTCATCTCCAGGCTCCGCCCCCAGTCTGTGACGGCTGGATGATGCTGTCCTCCACCTGCAGCTGGACCTGGATGTTCTCTCAGACCATGTGGCCTCATGGATCAGAAGGTTGAGGGTTCAAGTCCCTTCATGGTTGAAGTCAGACAGAAAGTGAAGAAGAGGGAACATTCAGAGCAGTTTCTGTGCTGTTTGCTTCCTCATGAGTCCCGTCTAGATCAGGTCTGGATCCCAGTCAGAAAGGGATCAGGAAATCTGCAGATCAAACCTTCATTTACTGAAATGGAAAACATCAACTGACTTTCTACACATTCTACTTCCATTCATCAAACTCCAACAGGAAGAAGATTTACAATCAATCAAATCTGTTGATTTCCTGACAAACCTTGTTTACTCTTCCTGTTTGAATCTTTGATTGTTTTCAAACAGGAAGAGAGTTTTTTTCCTGTTTTTAGCTTGAAATTTCTGTTGAAATGTAAAGGTTCATTCAGAATTCCCCAGTGGCCTCATGTTGGAGGAGGGGCTTCTGCTGGGGGCGGAGCTTGAACACACACCGCTTCCTGGAAGCCAAACTCAGGCTAAGTGGAGGAAAAGTTGGGATTTGTGGTGTTTGTAAAGATCTGGAATGGTTTCCTCCCACAAAAAGGCCTTTTTCTAGTTTCCTGCAGATGAATTCTTTTCCTGCTGGGAGTTCTCATCTGGGTTTGCAGATTCTTAGTTGGAGGAAAACTTGGAGCAAATTCTTCCCAGAAAAAGGATTTTCTCTGGAGTGAATTGACATGAACAGAGTGAGTTTGGACTGAAAGCAGCAACAGGGAGGAGATGTTAGAGCTTCATCAGAAAACAGCTTTCTGGAGGAGTTGGAAGACGTCAACAGTCACAGTGATGGTGAGGAGGAGGAGCTAAGACTTCCAAAGTCACGTGACTGTGGGAACATCTGGACTTCCTGCTGCAGCTGCAGACCTTCATGTGACTGTGGGAGCTGCAGCAGCTGCAAACATCTGGACTTCCTGCTGCAGCTGCAGACCTTCATGTGACTGTGGGAGCTGCAGCAGCTGCAAACATCTGGACTTCCTGCTGCAGCTGCAGACCTTCATGTGACTGTGGGAGCTGCAGCAGCTGAGCAGCTCAGCATCTCTGCAGACTCAGACGGAGCTCAGAGCTTCTGAGTTGTGGGAGTTTAGTGGCTGAACTTCTTGTAGGTCCTGCTTGGTTCAGGTTGTTGCTGGTGGTGGAAAGAGCTCCTGCAGACCTCTTTGCTGTTGGAAGGATCTTCTGTCTGCAGACTCTCTGATGCTCCAGCAGGAGGCGCTGCAGTGTGCTCCTCCTCATGAGTCCTGAAGCTGCACCGTCAGCTGCAGAGCTTCAGAGCTGCTTCTCCTCAGACCACTTTCTTTGGTTCTAATGTTTTATTTTATTATAGTTATTATTATTTATTAATCCTAATTAGTTTTCCTCTTTCACATGTGATCATTTATGGTGTTTACATGTATAAAGGGTACAGCTAAAAAAATGTACTGATTTAAAAGAGGAAAAACATTGTGGCTTAAACAAACAAAATAATGCTTTTATTAATAATTATTATTTATTTTAATTTGGTAGTAGGATCAAACAAAATGAAAAAGAGAACAATGTTTGTCAGAAGTAAAGATCCACCTCTATTATTATGTTTTTAATTTTAAAATTGTTCAAAATTTGATGACACTTAAAATAAACAAAGTGAATGCAGAAAGTAAATTAGATGGATGATCAGAATCAGAATTACTTTATTGATCCCATTCGTGGAAAATTTGTTTGATATATTCATATATAATATAATATTTAAACTATTCTTTTCCAAAAACCCTGAAAGGAGGTGATTTCACTTTTCCTACTAATAGTTTAGGTCATAATTTTCAGATTATTGCATATTTCCGTTCGTGAGGACCTGTGTTGTCCAGGAAATATATTACTCTTCTTTTTCTTTCGGTTAAATAAGCCCAAGAAGACCTGGCTGCAGACATTTCTGTTTTTGGCATTCTTCCAAAATTGCATTTACATGCAAAAAATGTTTTATTGGGTGTGGTATCGCATAATAGACCAGAAAATACTGTTCTTAATATCCTGATATTGCAAGGAAAGTTTTATATACACAAAAATACATATTTGAAGACCAAACCACTTTTTATAACATTTAATAAAGAGCACTATTTTTACTTTCAATCACTGCATTACATGAAAAAGAAGAATGGCTTGAAATTGCTTAGTTTTGTTCAGAAATACAAACTTCACGAGTACCCCTAATTAGACCATATAGATTGGTTCTATATTCTTATATTTTTATTTCACTTATTTGCTTTTATTTATTTGTGTCCTATGTTCATTATCTTTTTGTTTTTATTTCCTTTATTCTTTATTTTCTATGTTAATATGTTTTATATGGCAATGATGATTACATGGTTATTGTTCGTAATTAATGTATGTTACCTCAATTGTTAATAAAGTTAAAAAAAAAAACCTGGCTGCAGACGACAAAATGGCGACTAACGTCATTAGCCGGAACCGGAAGGCACGTCCCGTTCCCACGTCTCCATTTAGGTTGCTCTTTTTCTGGTTGAAAAAGATTAGTGACAGAATAGTTTTGTTTAATGAAAACTGCCACTTTTTCTTTTATTTGCCAGTAAGGGTGAAAAAGAAGCGATTTCATGCCGCCATCGACATCATTATGTGAGCGACAGACAACACTCCAGACCAGCTGGTGGCGCTAAAGCACCATGACGCTGTTAGCCAAACAAAGAAGGAGAACAGCACGAGGCGCTAGCAGCGTTAGCTTGTTAGCAGGCTAGCAGCGTTAGCTTGTGTTCAGAGGTCGGTGGTGTTTTGTTGGGACGTTTGTGAGGTTTTTGGACAGAAAGGACGATACGTGGTTCGTGTGGGAACTCTCAGCATTTTCCAAAGTGTCGTAAATGAGTGAAGAAGTGTTGAACGGAAAGACAACGTGGATTGCTGTGATTGTGAGACTAGCAGATGATCGATCGGAGCTGCAGTGAAGAGGACGGCGGTGTTTGTGGGAGTTGGAGCTGAAGATGGGAGCAGGAACCATGTCTTCCCTTCAGTCTCTGAGAGAGTTGATCAGCGAGCGACTAGCTGCTGCTGCTGAAGAAATCTGCAGACTCTGTGAAGGAACCATCGTCCAGTACGAGGAGGAGCTCTGTCGTCAGCGCAGACTGCTGGATGTCATCTGGAAACCACAGCTGCAGCTCCACCACATAGGTATGTCACCTTCATCACAGAAACAGAGAAGACCTTAGTTCATCTCTCACTGATTTCTCCTTCAGATTTGGGTTTTATATCAGCAGCTGATTCTCTCAGGTTTCTTTAGTGGATATCAGGGGTTTGACCTTTTCCTAACACAGTTGGGACCACAAGACAAAAGATTTTAAGGCCCAGTCAGAAAAAATGTGACCACACATGATAGAACAATTCTGAACAAAATAACAAATAAAATTAGCTCAATAGACTTAAAATTAAACAAGTTATTAACATTTTAAGTCTTAATGATTTCTATTGTTTTGTGAATAGAAAACAATGGGAACACTTGGTAATTACAGGAACAAAACATTAAAATGAGCAAAAATGTTTTTTCTTCTTCTAGATATCACATCTTCCCTATTTTTGTTCCAAACACTCCAATTTTCACAGGACATTCTTAGGGTGCTTAAGCAAATTTTAACATTTTTTAACTGATTAATATAATTAGTGTTATTCATTTATTGGTACATTTATTCAACATTTAAGTCATTTTTTTCCTTCTCTAAGGCAATTTAAGAGAGTAAAACACACACATTTCAAGTGAATAAACTTTTTCTTTTTAGTTTCATTAGCTATCATCCAAACATCCACAATACTCAATAACGCAGCAACAGTCAGGAGCTTTCAATGATGATCTCCAGACTTCCTTCCATCAGTTTGTAGCTCTACACAGCTTCATCTCCTTCATAAATTACATTAAACCAGGATGGAAGTCCAGGGACTTGGGAAATAACTTTTCCAATGTAGACTTCACCATCTGCAGATGAGTGGCGTACTCTTTTACCT
The DNA here is from genome assembly GCF_053564925.1 of Oryzias latipes. Lineage (NCBI taxonomy): Eukaryota > Metazoa > Chordata > Actinopteri > Beloniformes > Adrianichthyidae > Oryzias > Oryzias latipes. The sequence goes on from NC_136238.1 coordinate 50,129,087, forward strand.
GGTAAGGATGGGACGGTCCTCTTTTCTTGGGCACACTTGGAGACTCTGAGAAGAACCTGCAGCCACAGCAGATTGGATGAGAAACATCAAGTTGTCTTTAAGTTCAGTCCATGGCTTATTTCTAGCTCTCCCTGTACTGTCTATTCTGGAAACAATGAAAACATCCTTCCTTCCCCTGGGGTCCTGCTGCAGCACTTCCTGCTGGAAATGAAGCTGATTTGTTAGAGCTCTGAATCTCTCAGCATCACCGTCACACTTCTCCATGTTACTATCATCTTTCTCTGATTGCCAAAGACCTGCATCAATGATTATTTCAGTCAAGTTGTTCTTCTTTTCAAATGTTTTCTCCTGCTTTCTGCCAAAGCCTCCACTGCTTTTAGTTGCTTCTCTTCATGGCTCTCTGTGATGCTGGCCTCCCTTACTTTGGATTTAGCCTCCAGCTCCTTTCTTCTTTTTCTTACATCACCTAGTAGTTGTTCCAGCTTTTCAGGAGATAACTGAGACACCCACTCTGATGTCTTATTGTAGGAGGACATCAGATATGCTTCATTTGTAACAGCAGATGCATTAGGCCTATGGTGAACAAGATAGTCTAACACACTGAATATCCTTTCTGGATCCTTGTTGTGTTTTGGAGCTGCTTTAGTTCATCTTCTCACATGCTCTCCTGCATCCCAAATTCCCCCCAGGAAGATGTTCCTTGACAGACTTTTCCAAATAAGTTTTTAGGGCCAGCAGTACTGGTTGGAGCAACTGACCACAAAGTTCATCATAATCACTTTTCTTGGTGAAAGATTGAAAAACTTCCTCCTTTTCAATGAGGTGGTCTGGAAACAGACGTTCCTCCTGCATGAAGATGAAGAGAGAGTCTTCATTCTCAGAGTACTCTCCAAGGAAACCGACCAAACTTTTGTAGTAGGTGTTTAGGTCAAGGATGTGTCCATCTCCTTCTGTTAGACCACAGTGGAGGGGTGACAAGTAGAGCCCTGCACAGGACTATTGTCTTCATCCCGCCTGCACCCGCAAAACTCTGAGGATTTATTCCCGCACAATAACAGAGATGCATTGATTTTGTGTCGTCTCCCGTCCTGCAGGAAAAATCCACGTATTTGTAATGATATTATTACAGAGATTCATGCCCCTCCAGCCTCATCTTTTCATGCATTCCTCTTTTGTGTAATGTGTAATTATTAAATCTATTTTCACTAATATGTTGTTCACTGAAGGTCACACGTTCCCAGATGTTCTTAGGGAAAGTGGGTTCTCCTCTGCTCAGGGAGGTTCTGATAGAGTGATGTTTGGCATTTCAGGTTCTGATGGTTCTGGAGGAGGTTCTGCCTTCGGTTTGGATTTACGGAGAGTTTTACGGTCAGCCTGCAGCTTTGCTCTGAAACGGTGAAAGAGAAGAAAACTCTTCTTCATGTTTGCTCTTTCCACCTTTTTTCATGTCTCTCCATTCAGCAGCAGCTCACTGACGCGTAGACTTGATGACTTTTGAGTGACAGCTCAGAGGGATGGGATTCCGCTTCTTGCTGTAAAATGTGACAGTCTTTAATGATCCTCCCGTGTGTGCGTGAGTCCGCACGCAGACACACAGCCTGAAGCGCTGAACCAGCTGGTAAAGATGCAGGTCAAAGTCATTTGAATTTATGGAGGAAAAAATAACATTGTAATGGTTCAACAGAGCTGAAAATCTATGAATCCATTTTTTCCTGACGGAAAAATACTTTTTTTAGCTTCTCCTCTGATGACCGTATTTTGTGCTCTCGTATTTCACGCGGGGGAAAAACTCTCAGCTCCAGAGGATATAAACAGGTGAACAGCTAGAGAGTCGTGGGAGGGGCTTTGACTTCAAACTCTGTCAGAGATGGAAACACGGCGTCAGATTCAGACGCAGCTTTCACTGCAGGAGTTAAAGCAGAGACTCTCTGGGATGATTTAATGAACTCAAACATGGAAACATGATTACCAAGTAGAACTCTCCAAAACAATAAACCTGATCTCTCCACATTCTCCGTGTTCACCATGCATTGATGCACACATGGCTCCATGCAGCGGTCAGACCATAACTTTAGCTGGTAGCTCCGCCCACACGCGACCGCGGTATCAGGCTTTAAAGAACACACTTTCTAAGAGGCGGGGCGGGGCGTAGCACACCCCCAACAACAGGTTTGTTGACAGAGGCCATTAGGCGTCTCTGCCTGGTGCGTTCACTGAGCTTCAGTACATAAGACCTCTCTCAGCTGTTTATTTTCCTCCAAAATACTTTTGAACTTGTCTGACAGTTCATGTCCTCGCTCACTTTGCTCCTTTTCTTCTGCTTCAAATTGGAAGCGTGCTATCATTGATTTTAATCTGCTAGACTCCGATGATAACCTTTTTACAGCATTTTTTCTTCTTCTAGCTTTTCTGTGAGGGACTCATTTTCAGTTTCAAGATGCTTTTTTTCTGAACGTAACTCCTTGATATTTTCACTGTGTCGGTCTGCGTGTTTGGTTTTGTTGGGGGATTGTCTCTCCTTTTTCAGCTGCTTATTGAATCATCAAGGATCAAATATTCCCGGTTAGGTACAGTATGTAAAGAATTATTCCTTTCTGTTGACCGCTGGCCAAGAACATTTGGACGAATGTATGGTCTCAAATTCCATTCATCAAGATTGCTGTTTTTCCCAAAATCTTCTTTTTCACAAAGGAGTCTCTTCCACTTCCTGTCCAAGTTTTTCTCTGTAATATGTGGTGCATTTTCTGGGATTAAACATCTCAACACCTGAGGGCATCTTTGTTTGAAGATGTCAACCCTTTCTTTTTCAGTTGGCTTAGTTGACATATGTGCTTATTGAAGATCTGCCTTGGAGCTCTGACAGTTTGCTCTGACTTGAGTGCTGCTAAGATTCCCTCTGACAAATCTACATGCAGCCCTGATGAAGCCATCTGAAAAAAGACTAACATTCCTTCAAAAATGGCTCAAATCAAGAAAAAAAAACTTTCAACAGTTTTCTTATATTTGCGATTTCTTCTTTAAATATTACCTTAAAATCTTTGAGAAGATGAAGCCACTACCACACCTGGCAGGGAGAAGTTTAAATAGTCTTGTTGATTCTTGAGTCCAGACAAAACATGCCACTCACAGAAAAGTGTCACTAAGATTAAAAGTAGGGCTGAAACGATTCCTCGAGTTACTCGAGTTACTCGATTACAAAAATTCCTCGAGGCAAAAACTCTGCCTCGAAGCCTCGTTAAATTCCTATGACGCGCACTATACGCGCGGCGCAGGGATTTGATTGTGTCACACGGACCTTTTGAGTTTAGTTGGCGCGATGGCGGAGAATAGATCTATAAATAAACGGCAGAAATTGTCTAAAGTGTGGGATCATTACACTAGGGTTGGGTACCGTGCCCCGGTATTGAACCAGCCCCGGGGCCACATTCTTCAAGACCGCAGTATCGTTAAGATCTGACCTGAACGGTTCTGCTATCGGGACTGGAGAAGTTACTTTTCGTTTTTCGTTTTTGTTTGTGTCCCACAAAATATAAACTTTATCTGCCATATTTAACTCACCAAGTCAGTCAATTTTCCGTTAATTAATGATGATAATAATTTCGGTATTCTCGTTGAAGGGGAGAGGAGAGCTCTGTCTGTCTATTTGTGTGCACGAGGGGCGGGGCTGTTATTCCGACAACACGCGCCGCGCGCGCGCACACACACACACACACACACACACACACACACACACACACACACACAAGACAAGGCAGCGCACACACAGTCATGGGTGATCTCGTAGGGGACACCTTTTATGATTCCAGACCCGCGACAAACTATCAGCTGCTTCCTAATACTTAATAATAATTAATGACTAATGATAGGGGTTTCTGAACCCCTGATGAAAACAAACAACACGGACCGATTACGTCGCCCGGATTGGCTTCACCGGGGCCCCGCTCTGGAGCCAGGCCCAGGGTCGGGGCTCGCAGGCGGGCGCCTGGGGGCCAGGGCTCTTCCCACGGACCCCGGTCGGGCACAGCCCGAAGGAGCGACGTGGGACCACTCTCCCATGGGCCCACCACCCGTAGGAGACCTTAAAAGGGGTCGGTGCAATGTGGTTTGGGTGGCAGTCGAGGGCAGGTGCCTCGGCGGCCCAAACCCCGATCATGGAACCTGGCTTTTGGGACATGGAATGTCACCTCTCTGGGAGGGAAGGAGCCTGAGCTGGTGCGAGAGGTTGAGAGATACCGTTTAGATATAGTCGGGCTCACCTCCACACATAGCCTGGGCTCTGAAACTCAGTCCTTAGAGAGGGGTTGGACTCTCTACCACTCTGGAGTTGCCCAAGGTGAGAGGCGGCGGGCTGGCGTGGGCTTACTCGTGAGCCCCCAGCTCAGACGCCAAGTGTTGGAGTTCACCCCGGTGGACGAGAGGGTCATGTCCCTCCGCCTCCGGGTGGGGGACAGGTCTCTAACTGTGGTTTCGGCTTACGGGCCGAACAGCAGTTCGGAGTACCAGGCCTTCTTGGTGTCTCTCGAAGGGGTACTGGAAAGTGCCCCAACGGGGGACTCCATTGTCTTCCTGGGGGACTTCAATGCCCACGTGGGCAATGACAGTGGCACCTGGAAGGGTGTGATTGGTAGGAACGCCCCCCCTGATCTGAACCCGAGTGGTGTTTTGTTATTGGACTTCTGTGCTTGTCATAGTTTGTCCATAACGAACACCATGTTCGAGCACAAGGGTGTCCATCAATACACCTGGCATCAGGACACCCTAGGCAGGAGGTCAATGATCGACTTTGTAGTTGTTTCAGGCGACCTTCGGCCCTGTGTCTTGGACACTCGGGTGAAGAGAGGGGCGGAGCTGTCCACCGATCACTACCTGGTGGTGAGTTGGATTCGCTGGCGGGGAAGGAGGCCTGGAAAGACTTGGAAGACCCAAACGTACTGCGAGGGTCTGCTGGGAACGTCTGGCTGAGCCCTCCGTCAGGGAAATCTTTAACTCCCACATCCGGGAGAACTTCAAACAGGTACAGAGGGAGGTTGGGGACATTGAGTCCGAGTGGACCATGTTTTCCACCTCCATTGTCTCTGCTGCTGCTCGGAGCTGTGGTCGCAAGGTCTCTGGTGCCTGTCGCGGCGGTAACCCCCGAACCCGGTGGTGGACACCGGAAGTAAGGGATGCCGTCAAGCTGAAGAAGGAGTCCTACCAGGCCTGGCTGGCCTGCGGGACTCCACAGGCAGCTGACAGGTACCGGCAGTCCAAGCGAGCTGCGGCCCGGACTGTTGCGGAGGCGAAAACTCGGTCCTGGGAGGAGTTCGGTGAGGCCATGGAGAAGGACTATCGGTTGGCCTCGAAGAAATTCTGGCAAACCATCCGACGACTCAGGAGGGGAAAGCAGTTCTCCACAGGCACCGTTTTCTGTGCAGGTGGGGAGCTGTTGACTTCGACTGGGGACATTGTCTGGCGGTGGAAGGAGTACGTTGAGGATCTCCTCAATCCCACTGACATGCCTTCTTTTGAAGAAGCGGAGAATGAGGACTTTGGGGTGGGGCTGTCCATTACCCGGGCTGAAGTCACTGAGGTAGTCAATGAGCTCCTCGTTGGCAAGGCCCCGGGGGTGGATGAAGTCCGCCCTGAGCACCTCAAGTCTCTGGATGCTGTGGGAGTGTCTTGGCTGACACGGCTCTGCAGCATCGCGTGGCGGTTGGGAACCGTACCACTGGACTGGCAGACAGGGGTGGTGGTTCCCCTCTTTAAGAAGGGGGACCGGAGGGTGTGTTCCAACCATAGGGGAATTACACTCCTCAGCCTCCCTGGGAAAGTCTATGCCAGGGTACTGGAGAGGAGAGTCCGTCCGATAGTCGAACCTCGGATTCAGGAACAACAGTGCGGTTTCCGTCCTGGTCGTGGAACAGTGGACCAGCTCTTCACCCTATCTAGGGTGCTGGAGGGTTTGTGGGAGATCGCTCATCCAGTCCATATGTGTTTTGTGGATTTGGAGAAGGCGTTCGACCGCGTCCCCCGTGGCATCCTGTGGGGGGTGCTCTGGGAGTATGGGGTCCGGGGAGCCTTACTGAGGGCTGTCCGGTCTCTGTATGACCGGAGTAGGAGCTTGGTCCGCGTAGCCGGCAGTAAGTCAGACCTGTTCCCGGTCCACGTTGGACTCCGGCAGGGCTGCCCTTTATCACCGGTTCTGTTCATAGTTTTTATGGACAGAATTTGTAGGCCCAGCCAGGGGCTGGAAGGGATCTGGTTTGGGGACCACAGGATTTCCTCTCTGTTTTTTGCAGATGATGTTGTCCTGTTGGCTTCATCGAACCGGGACCTCCAGCGTGCATTGGGGCGGTTTGCGGCCGAGTGTGAAGCGGCTGGGATGAGGGTCAGCACCGCTAAATCTGAGGCCATGGTCCTTGACCGGAGAAAGGTAGTTTGCCATCTCTCGGTGGTTGGAGTGTCCTTGCCCCAGGTGGAGGAGTTTAAATACCTTGGGGTCTTGTTCACGAGTGAGGGAAGATCGGAGCGTGAGATTGACAGGCGGATCGGAGCGGCGTCCGTAGTTATGCGGGCGCTCTATCGGTCCGTCGTGGTGAAGAGAGAGCTGAGCCGAAAAGCAAAGCTCTCAATTTACCGGTCGATCTACGTTCCAGTACTCACCTATGGTCATGAGCTATGGGTCATGACCGAAAGAACGAGGTCCCGAATACAAGCGGCTGAAATGAACTTCCTCCGCAGGGTGGCTGGGCGCTCCCTTAGAGATAGGGTGAGAAGCTCGGTCACCCACGGAGAGCTCGGAGCAGAACCGCTTGTCCTCCACATCGAAAGGAGCCAGTTGAGGTGGCTCGGGCATCTAGTCCGGATGCCTCCTGGACGCCTCCCTGGAGAGGTGTTCCGGGCATGTCCCACTGGGCGGAGGCCCGGGGAAGACCCAGGACACGCTGGAGAGACTACGTCTCTCGGCTGGCCTGGGAACGTCTCGGGGTCCCCCCAGAGGAGCTGGAGGAAGTGGCTGGGGTGAGGGAAGTCTGGGCATCTCTGCTCAGTCTGCTGCCCCCGCGACCCGGTCCCGGATAAGCGGAGGAAGATGGATGGATGGATGGATGGATGGATGGACTAATGATAGTTGTTATCCGTAACATTAATAGAATTTATTGGGTTTACTGGATTTAAAGAAAAATAAATAAATAGAAAGGAGTCTGCATCAAAGTGAATTTGTGTCCATCATCTCACTCATCTTAACTTAACTCTGGTGTTTGACAGACAGAAAAGTCTATTCAAGGTTGTGGAAATTGGACAAAAGATCAAAGGAAACATCACACTCAAAAATAATAAAAATAATTAGATTAAATAATTAAATGAATATCCTGTCTGGAACATTTTCATGTATAAAGTAAAATGTTTTGTTAAAAAAACTGTTGTTGCATAATGAGGAAATAAAACACTTCATGTTCTTAATTTGTTATTTATTTATTTATTTTTCGTCCTCAAAAAGTATCGATAAAAGTACCGTTAAAATACCGGATCGATAAGCAGTATCGATAAGAGTAGTAGTACCGTTAAAACCTTAACGATACCAATCCCTTTTGGAGCCAAACCTTTGGACTTGGAAATAAATACCTCTGTTGAGAAATAAAAGCCAAATGCTTGTTCATTTTACAGCCACATCATTTTTGTTATGCATTATGCCCTGTGGTTAGGGGTCAAAAAGAATACTACCAACGTATTCCCTGCGTGTCGTAAAAGGCGACTAAAAGGGACGGAGCGAGAGGACTGGGAATCCTCTCCTTTTGTAACTAGATTCCTAAATACGGACAGGGCAGAGTTGGGAAGGGGAGGTTACCTCCCCAAACCCTTAAGATTGGGTCCTTGAATGTGCGGGGGTGTAGTACGGATGGAAGCAAAAGAGATCTGATTGGAAGGATGTTTGGAAGGAGGGGAATGAGCGTGTTAGCACTGAGTGAGACAAAGATGAAAGGGAAGGGTGAGTGTGTGTTTGGAAGTGTGAGTGGGAGAATGTCTGGTGTAGATAGCGGGAGAGCAAGAGAAGGTGTGGCTTTGCTAGTGAGCTGTGAGGTGAGACAATGTGTGGTTGAATGGAAGGAGGTTTCACCGAGACTGATGTGGGTGAAAGTGAAATTTCTGAAGGAGTTGTGGGCGTTCGTGAGTGCATATGGTCCTGGCAGTGAGAAGAATGAAGAGGAGAGAGCAACCTTCTGGAACGACTTGGATGAGTGCTTGCAAGGATTTGGAGCAAATGTGAATGTAGTGCTGATGGGAGATCTGAATGCTAGAGTGGGTGATGAGAAAATTGAGGGTGTTGTGGGCGGGCATGGTGTTCCTGGAAAGAATGATAATGGTGAGAGACTAATAGGAATGTGCACTGAAAGAGAGATGATGATTGGGAATACATGGTTCAGAAAGAAAGAGATCCATAAGTATACGTGGGTGAGGCAGAGTGGTGGAAGAGTGATTGACAAAGCACTGATGGATTATGTGGTGGTTTCAAAGGTTGCATGTAGTAGATTGCTGGATGTAAGTGTGAGGAGGGGAGATAGTGGAGGTATGTCTGATCACTATTTGGTGGAAGGAAGGTTGCGTGTGGGTATGCCATGGTCATCGAGAGAGTGGGGATGCAAGAGAAGTTCTCAGAGTGAGTGTTTTGAAGAACACAGAGAAAATGTGTGCGTATCAGAAGGAATTAGGTGGCAAGTGGAATATGGTGAAGGAGCAAATGGTTGTTGGAGTGGCGGAAGAATGGCAACAGTTCAAGAGTGCAGTGGTTGGATGTGCAGAGGAAGTGTGTGGTGTGATACGTGTTGGGGGTGGTGTAAGAAAGGGAAGTGAATGGTGGTGTGAGGATGTAAGGTTGGCTGTAGCTGAGAAGAGATGTGCGTACGAAGTATGGATGCAGAGAAAGAACAGGGAGTCATATGAGTGTTATAAGGAGAAGAAAAGGGATGCTAAGAGAGCTGTGCGTGAGGCAAGAGTGGCTGCGGACGAAAGGTGGGGCAGACAGTTGACTGATAATTTTCGAGAGAACAAGAAAATGTTTTTGAAGGAGGTGAAAAGGGTGCGAAAGGGAGTGTCGGGGAGGGAGGAGAAAGTGAAAACAGAGGATGGAAGGATGCTGAATGAGGGAAATGCAGTATGAAAAAGATGGGCGGAGTATTTTGAGAGGCTGTTGAATGCGGAGGACAATCGGGATGCTGTGATTGGGATGGATGGAAGGGAAAGTAGACTGAATATGTTGGGAGAGTTGAATGAAGCATTGATCACGGGAGAGGAAGTTGAGCAAGCTGTGGGAAAGTTGAAAGTAGGAAAGGCGGCAGGTGTGGATGGGTGTGCTGTGGAATGCCTGAAGTGTGGTGGAGCGATCGTGATCGAGTGGTTAGTGAGATTGTTGAATGTGTGTTTTGCAAACGGGCAGGTGCCGCTTGATTGGATGAGTGCATGTGTGGTTCCCCTGTACAAGGGTAAGGGTGATAAGTACGAATGTGGTAGTTTTAGGGGTATTAGTCTGTTGAGTGTTGTAGGCAAAGTGTATGGGAGAGTGCTGATTAATAGGGTAGTGGAGGGAACTGAGTGTATGATTGGTGAAGAGCAGTGTGGTTTCAGGAGAGGTAGAGGGTGTGTGGATCAGGTGTCTGTTGTGAGACAGGTGTGTGAAAAGTTTTTGGCTAAGGGGAGGGAGGTGTTTTGGGCATTCATGGATTTAGAGAAGGCGTATGATAGGATTGATAGAGAGGCGTTGTGGATTGTGTTGAGTATGTATGGTATTGATGGTAGATTGTTGGAAGGTGTGAAGAGTTTTTATAGAAACAGTAGAGCGTGTGTGAGAGTGGGAAATAGCATGAGTGAGTGGTTTCCTGTGAGGGTTGGTCTGCGTCAGGGATGCGTGATGTCTCCGTGGTTGTTTAACGTGTATATGGATGGTGTGGTAAAAGAGGTGAATGAAAGGGTGTTGGGTACCGGTGTGAGCATGGTGAATACTGACGGCAGCGAATGGAGTGTGAATCAGTTGCTGTTTGCAGATGATACTGCACTAGTGGCTGACACAGAAGAGAGCTTGGCACGTTTGGTTGAAGAGTTTGGAAGGGTGTGCGACAGAAGGAAGTTAAGAGTGAATGTGGAGAAGAGTAAGGTGATGAGGTGTACAAGGCTAAAGGGTGAACGTAGATTGAATGTGGCATTAAATGGGTAGTTGTTGGAAGAGGTAGAGTGTTTTTGGTATTTGGGGTCGTGTGTCTGTGTGGATGTTGGAATAGGGGGAGAGGTAGAGTTTAGAATGAACGAAGTACGAAAGATATGGGGGGAATGAAGAGAGTGTTTGAATGTAGGTCACTGGGAAAGGATGCGAAAAGGAGATTGTATGAGGGTGTGGTGGTGCCTGCAGCGTTATATGGGGCTGAAACATGGAGTCTGAAAGTGGCGGAAAAGAGTAAGCTGAAATGTAGTGGAGATGAGATGTTTGAGGAGTATGTGTGGTGTGACGCGTATGGATTGTGTGAGAAATGATGAAATCCGAGAGAGAACTGGTGTGATGCAAGAGTTAGACCAGGCCTAGACCAGTCACACACACATACACACACACACTGAAGGAGGAGGGTTTGGGGAAGAGAAGGAGGGAGTTAAAATTGTGTGCCCTGTCTAGGCTACCCCACCTTGGTGGGACACAGCCTGGGTGTGTATATATATATATATATATATATATATATATAGATATATATATATATATATATATATATATATAGATATAGATATATATATATAGAAGTAACTGGGAATAATGGCATTGTGTTGTTGCATAAATAATTACTTTGTGGGTGTATTTTTGCTTTGATACATAACTTTTTAAAAACCATGGTGGAATCAGAACATGGGATTTTGTTAAAAAATGTCATTACATTCTGCCTGTACTTTCACACGGTTAAATTAAATAGCACAAAAATTGTAAATAGCAAACATTTTTATCTACATTAACAGGTAACCCTTAATAAAAAAAGTGTTTTTCTAGATATTTTCTGACAACTCTCTAAAATCAGTGATCAGTTTAACTTTGCTCTTGTAGTACAGTTTTACTGTACAAGTGAGAAAAATAATAATGTGCCTCTTTTAGCAAATGATTGCTCATTGTCGATTATTAACATAATTCTTCTAGATGTTTCTATAGAGAATTGAGTCTGTAAAATCAAATTCTGGGGGTTTTCTCAATGTTTAGGGTGGGCTTTGGGAGATTTTAATCACCTTGTAAGTTTCATGAAGCTGGGAGATCGACCCAAAATCAGAAAAAAAGCTGCGGTTGGATCACAAAAATGTCCAGTAAATACACTTTACTTTTCTGAATGAAAGCTTAAGTAGACGCTATTCCAAAATGCACCGCGATGCATATATTAACTACATAAACTTTCCAATGCTGAAACCAAGTTTTTCAATGGCAGACTGAACATGCGCGAACGGTATGCGCAGTGACACGCTTTGCGGTCCCTACTGTTATTCTCTTTTATGGTAAAAACCACAAGAAACAATTTTGCACACAACCTATAGTTTGGCAGACATTGTGTGCCAAAATCTACGATTTAATAATTCACGGTTTTTAGGAAAATTAATTTTTTTAGACTGATTTCCATTAAATTTCACACACATTCCGCTAATTTCAGTCTTCAAACACCTCAGGAGTTTTGTCGAACTTTGACCTCAGGAAGAAGCCGCCATCTTTGATTTTTAAAAACAGCACCTTTAGTATCAGATACTTACAAGTACTTGTCGTTGGGATTTTTATTGATTGTCTCGTAACTTTTTTGGGCATCAATGGCAAGCTACTGTTGTAAACTACTAAGTTGTAGATTTTGAACGTGTGGTGAGCTCGCTAAAGGGGCACACTCATATTACTCCTTTATTTTTCAAAGAGTTTTTCTGAGTCAGTTTATGATGCTGATAGCTATGCTAGCACTTGTAGCCATGTTAGCATAACTAGCATAGTCAGCATAGTTAGTATCTTAATCAATGAGGGCTTCTGAGTTAGTTGAGAAGGAGGAGTTAAATGTGCGTAGTGGCTGCTCAGGAAGCGGGGTTTGGTCAAAGGTGGGTGCTAAGAGTGGCGGTGGTGTCTAGACTCAGGCGGCGAGGACGACAATGGGGCATAGATGCAGGTAGTGAGGGCTGGTGGAGCATAGAGGTGGGCGGTGAGGGCAGGTAGAGCGGGCAATACAACGCCACTCACAACTTTAATTTGCAATTTCATATTCTTAAAAGGATTAAGAAAATTGATTTATTTCCATTCAGCAGGTTATGGACTGACAGCTCTTCTCGTAGGGGGGAGGTAGTTGGGGCCTTTTGTAAAGCTGGGATACAGAGAGAATTTTTTTTTTTTTAAACCACTTCATGACACCCTTACAAGGAAGTTTACGTTACAAACAATGGTCCTTCAGGGGCTCCTCCTCCAAATATCCTGAAAGAGACTATTACATTTGTATTGGCGTTTTTACAATACATTCCTCAAAACATAAAAAAGGCGTCTTCTTTTGTTTTTGCAGGCCTCCCCCAGCATTGGCTGACTGAAGAGGTCAGTCTCTGCAACCCACAAAGGAACTTCAGATTGGAACCGGCGGAACCAGTTTTGAGGGTTCAGTTGGAGCTGAAGATGGGAGCAGGAACCGTGTCTTCCCTTCAGTCTCTGAGAGAGTTGATCAGCGAGCGACTAGCTGCTGCTGCTGATGAAATCTGCAGACTCTGTGAAGGAACCATCGTCCAGTACGAGGAGGAGCTCTGTCGTCAGCGCAGACTGCTGGATGTCATCTGGAAACCACAGCTGCAGCTCCACCACATAGGTATGTCACCTTCATCACACAGACAGAGAAGACCTTTGAGCTTCATGCTTTTCTTTTTGGGGACCCGCCTGTCACTCAGTGGTGGTTCTACATTAACTTACTACCCGGGCGAGGAACCCCCTCTCTCCCCGCACATATAGAAATTTGATGACTTCCTTTTGTGTTTTCTATCTTTATTTTTCCATTTTACACAAAAAAAATCATAATTTTATAAACTACATGGGTGTCAAACTCCGTCACACAGGCGGCCTAAATCCAAAACACGCTTTGGGTTTTGGGCCGAACAAGAAACATTTACTGAAAACACTAAAACTAAACTTTTAAACTGAACTGAAAATGAATAAAAACAGAAAGGAATATCAATCCAGAAGAAATCAAGTTAAACCTTTAATAACATATAATATTTTGCTCTCCATAAAAATACATTGTCATAATTATACAAATATGAACATGCCGCATAACAAAGCCTGGAGATACAGGGGTTGACATAGCCCAGAAATTTGCACTGGCCCACAGGGCCAGTAGTTTTTGAAAAATAAAATCTTGAGGTCCGTACTGCTCGAAAAACAGGACCGGGCCAGCGGACAAACGGCTATGTCGAGCCCTGAGGTATGATCACTTTTAGCTCTTATAAAACATTAAAAACGTAACCATAGAACTCATCTCTGGGATTACTTCAAAAATATTTGGCATTTTCCTAATTTTGTGCAACACCAACAGTAAAAACTCAGCTCTTAGAGCTAATGAAAGAATTTCAAAGATTTCAGGTTAAAAACAAGCAAAGAGAAAACCGGGTCGACATTCTGGAGAAAAGACTGGACGATGTGGAACAACAAGTAAGGATGAATAATGTCATTCTCACTGGAGTACCCATCAAACCTGGAGCGAAGCTAAATGCAGCTGGAGCTAGCACTGCTAATGCTAATAGCGCTGACAGTCCCTCTTAAACTTAGAGCGGTGGAGAGACTCTGGAGCAGCAAATACATTCATTTCTCACATCTAAAGGGATTTCCCTGGATCTCAATACCATGGAGACCTGCCACCTGCTCCCCAGGAGAAAGGAGACGGATAAACCAGCGATCCTCATCAGGTTTGTGAATCAAAAACACAAGCTAGCTCTGATGAATCAACGTAAAAATCGGAAAGGATCAGCTGTTTATCTGAACGACCATCTGACCAGAAGGAATGCTGAAATCTCCAAACATGCACGGCTTCTCAGGAAGCAGAAGCAGATTGAGAACACTTGGGTTAAAGGCTGCAGGATTTACGTCAAACCACTCGGCCCACCGGACCGGTCCAAGGTTCTGGTTGTGAACACCATGAAGGACTTTGAGAAGTGTCTTATTTCGGTCGTCTGAAACAACATGGAGTAATAAACCAAAGAGCCAAATAATTTCAAGAAATATGACGCCTGGATTCCTCATTTTCTCCAAAAGTCTGAAGTGACCTGATTACTCAGCGGAGACTTCTGAACTGCAGACAAGTTGACCACAACTCGGCGCCGCTGATATCAGCTGAAGAAGGATATGGACCTGAATCTAATGTCTGCAGACATAACATGGAAGAGAACTAGAAACTCTGTTTAAACCCAGAAGAACAGCTGTTATTCAGCAGAAGAAGAAATGCCAACCTTGGACAATCGACAGATTATGGACCCTTTTATTTTACTTCACAGCATTACTTTATCATAAAAATATGTAAAAAATAAATGAATAAATAAATAAATAAAAATACAAAAAAAAAAAATAATTAATCAATTAATGAAAATGGTTAAATTGATTGACTTTTATTGATATTACTTCATTTGATAATTTGATAAGTTGATTCATGATTTTTCCTAATGTAACATAATTTTGCACATATTTTTAACTTTTGATACTTGATGAAATTTTGCTATGAAAATTCCTGAAACCGTGTTATGTCTATTTTACTGATATAGTATTATTTTTTAATCAACGTTGTCAACATAACTCAATGGAAATCCAAAATACTTCCACAACAGCGACTTCCGTGAAAGACGAGGGGATTCGAGTTCTGTCGATGGGTCTCCATGCTATCTTTTGAGTGGCTGTTAAAGGATGTTGACTTGCAGCACTTCTTTTTTTAAAAACTTTATTAACAATTAGACTCGCAGCACTTGAACACATGTTTTTTTCCGCTTGGCAAGTAACCAGATGCAGCATGGGGGCGTGGCAGCATCGACAATTCCATTTTTTAATTCGAAGTTCGAGACTGTGACTTAATTTCGATCGATTTCGATTTAAAGTCGAAATCGTGACACCCCAATACAGAATAATAGAAGAACTTTAAATGTGACCTGTGTAAATCATTTAACATTTAATTTAAATTAAATATTGACACTTTTAATGATATATTTGCTATTTATTTCAAATTTTAAAGAATTAATGTCACATTTATTTAATTATTTAATGGCGTCTATATGTATTATTTCAATGAGTCTCTTGTGGTCCTCCAGACTCCTTAGACATTTTCTCAAATGATCACAGAGTTTATTGATGTTTGATGAAACCCATAACTCTTGGAAACGTATAAAAGGCTCCTTGTTGTGTTTGTGTTCCTGCAGGCCTCCCCCAGCATTGGATGACTGAAGAGGAAGATCTCTGCAACCAGCAGAGGAACTTCAGGGTGGAACAGGAGGAACCAGAACCTCTACAGATTCAAGAACAGGAGGAACCAGAACCTCCACAGATTCAAGAGGAACAGGAGGAACCAGAACTTCCACAGATTAAAGAGGAACAGGAGGAACCAGAACCTTCACAGATTAAAGAGGAACAGGAGGAACCAGAACCTCCACAGATTCAAGAGGAACAGGAGGAACCAGAACCTCCACAGATTAAAGAGGAACCAGGGGAACTCTGCATCAGTCAGGATGAAGATCAGCTTGATCTGAAGCAGGAGACTGATACCTTGATGGAGATTCTTACTTATGAGGAAGATGAGAACAGTGAAGCAGATCTAAACAATCAGCAGAGCTTTAATGTAACTGATAGTCAGGATGAAGAAGGAAACCAACATGAAGAACCAACATCAACTACAGATGAAGAGACAGAATCAACATCAACTACAGATGAAGAGACAGACCCACAGAACAGAGATCAGAGGAAGAGAAGAGACAGAAGTGATGTCCAAAGTGTGGACAGCTCTCACATGTCAGCAGGTCAGTGTGACTCTGATCTTCATCTCCACACTATCGGTATGTTCACTTCAACAACGGTTCTATCGTGAGCTTCAAGCTCTCCAAACATGCAGTCCATCAACAGCGTGTCCTGGAAGAGTCTCTTCTGTCCCTTCCAGTTGAAAAGACAGAAGACATTGTTGGTCAGTGCAGCCCACAACATTCTATCAACTTATTTTCCCCGCTGTATCTTCTCCCTGTAACCTCAATCTTCCACTTGGGTTCCTCTCATCCACACACATGTTCTCTGTCTTACTATAGATAACCTTCATTCCTCTCCTTTCCAGAGCAAACCTCCACCTCTCTAGCTTCTCCTCCAGCTGTTCCCTGCTCTAACCACAAATCACCATATCAAACATGGTGACTCCTGTTTAACCCTGATCTGTTAAGGCCCGTACACACCGGGACGAATATTCGCCAGGCGTTATTCGCAACGTTTTTTGTGTTCACACCCAGGCGATTTTCGCTGACGATGAGCCGAGCCAACATGCAATTTCATTCCCTGACATTAGATGGCGCTTAATGTAAAACAGAAATACTCCTGTACACAAGGTGGTCGCTTTTCACTCAGGAGAAGAGAGCCAGTATTTACGCGCTTGTCAGAATCATACAAAGAAAACATGAATATTTCCAGCACCAGTAGCTCCCGTTCCAATGATGAAGAAATTATTGTTCTGTTGAATGATGAAAGACGCCAGAAAAGACGCAGATTTTGGGTACATCCCATAGTTACGAGAAGAGAAGAACATGGTGAGTTTTATCGACTGGTACAAGAGCTGAAAATGTATCATGAGCGTTTTCGGGGATATTTTAGAATGTCCGTCATTATTTCTTTGCGTCAGTGTAGACGCTACTAGGCGTCTCTCTTCTTTGCTGGTATGTGTGCTCAGAAAGGCAGTGTTGTGTTTGAGCGCCCCCAAGTTGTGTTTGACTGTAACTTCAGAAGCTCCAGACACGTGTGCAAAAGCGCCATTCTCATTGGTCGAATAGATTTTGACGCGGTGCGTCAAACCAAAAAAACGAACCCGAGGCGTTTTTAAAAAAAGGGACGCTTTGACGCGTGGCGTTTTTTCGCGTCGGTGTACACACTCACATTGGTGCCCTTTGTTTAGTCAGGAGGCGTTAAACGTCGGCAACTATTATGTGCAGCGCAAAGTTAACATGTCTGTATAAACAAAGGCGGAGCTTCCTGCCCCGTGTTATTCATGGGTGTCAGGCTTCGTGGCTACCGGAAAGGTGACAAAGTGTCTGCAGTCTGTTTATTACTGGGAAATATATAATATTCTGAGAAGATGTCTGTACCAAAGAGTACAGGTGACACTCGCGTGCAGCTAGAGAGCAGAAGAATCAACACGCACCAATAACACACGTGTGCGCACCTTCCTACACAAGACGCTCTGTGCTCACACACAGTCAATCTACAACCCCTATAGTTAGTAGTTAGTTCACAAGCTAGATAGGTTGTTGTTAGTTGTTACTGTTATTTGTTAATAAAGAATAATGCATCGTAATTTTATTTATTTCCGATGCGGCCCCGGGGGATTTGGTGTTTTTTTTAATTTATTTTTTATCTTGGTCTCCTCTGTCCATAGGATGTTGTTTCAGAACTGTGAAGTTTGTTTTAGATGTTGTTTGGCAAACTCTGGTCTGGCCTTCCTGTTTTTGAGGCTCACTAAGGTTTTACATCTTGTGGTAAACCCTCCATTTAGGGAGTTTTCTTCAACAGGGACAGAATTATTCCTTCATCCACCTCAGTTTTTTTCTGTAATCTCCCAGGTCGTTTGCCGTTGCTGAGCTCCCGGTGCATTTCTTCTTCTTAAGAATGTTGTAATTGTTATAAGGAGGGAATAACACACACCTGGCCATGGAACAGTTGAGACTTACTTACATTACTTTTGGTTTCTTAACAAGTGGGAGGCACATATGCAAACTGTTGTAATTCACACACCGCTCACCTGATCTGGAAGTAAATACCCTCAAATTAAAGCTGACGGTCTAATTCATCGTGGTGGTTTATAGAACCATAAATGTTGGAATTGCTACTGTCCCAATATTTACAGACCTGACTGTATATCAGATTATTATTTTGTTGGAATTAATTAATTATTTAGTGGAAACGAAAACCTTTTTTTTTTTTTTTTTTTAACTTGTCCTGTCCAACAGCTGGGCAAACAGATGAGAGCTGAAGGCCTCTTGTGTTGGACAGATTTTACTTTAACAACAGGGGTTATGAATCTTCAGACAAACCAGAGGAATGTCTGAATAAACCCCTTTTGTAATTGAGGCCAAACTTTATTAGATTCCATCATGTTTGAAAATCTTTGGTGTTGGACCGGACGGAAAAGGAAAGGAGGGAAGAAGAGAGAGAGATGTTAGAGAGGAGGGGGGATAGGAGGGTGATAATAGGAGGGGGGGGGGGGGGGGTAGAACCATGAAGCAGCCTAAAGCAATAACTTTACTGGATGTTTATCATTATGGTAAGGCTCAAGTGTAAAACAAATCTCAAAGGGCGGGGCCTGTCCACACACACATTCAAATGTTATAAACACACCTGTTAACTGCAAAGGTGTCCACATGTCAACATGTACACAAAACATGCACACAATACAGATATTATTCACACACGCATACTCATGCCTTTAAACCAACTAGTGTGAAATATTTCATTCAATCATGCAAACTATTAGTGCAAAGGTGAGCTAGCACCTGTGCTCAGGTGAGTGTTTATGTTCTTCTAAATGAATGGTGGAATGTGAAAAGAAGGAGGGAGAGTGTCCAGCCATCCCCACACCCAGACCCCCGCCACAGCAACAGCGGCAGCCAGAACCCCCTTTTTTTTAACCCATGGCAGATCACGGGCTCCGTAGTAATTCATTACGTTACTCCATTACTGACAAAAGTAACTAAATTAAAGTAACTTGTTACTATGTAATTCATTACCCCCAACACTGTTTATTGTTAGTAGTCAAACTACGAGGAGCTGTCCAAAACTCTATACTAAAAAGCATAGACTATATCATCACTGGACATTAGAGTCACCCCCCCCCCCCCCCCACTTCCAAATAGGAAGTAGCTGCTGTCGCCAAACTCCAATAGACCTCTATAGATAAATAGGCAGCTGTTACTCAGTCATTTTAAATAGACAGAATTACCATTCTTGCTGTGAAATTCTTTTCTTAATATCTTGTGGGTAATCTAAGTTTTTTCATAACATTTTTTCTTTATTGCCAGTTACTCAAGCTATAAACTGACCAATCAGATGCCTCAGTAAAAGGTGTCGTGCCCGCTGGCCCCACCTCGAACGTTTGATTGACAGCTTCTTCCGAGCAGCTTTCAGTGATGTGGGCTTAGACTTTGAACTAGATTATCATGATTGGTAACTGGTTGTTCTAAAAACGTGACTCAGACCACCTGACTAATCACTGTTGTCTGGCTCAAAGTGGTGATTAGATTTGTTGTTGTTATTGACAAAAAAGATTATATCAGAACATTACATTGTTGGCTTCAGTATCTTTTAGAGCTATTAAGCATTTTGGACCAATCATGAACCATATTTACAAAAAGTAATTAATTGACATACAGTTATCTTTGTTGTAGTAGGACAACAGGGTCATGATTAGTCAGTACAGAAAGTTTGGTGAAAATAGCTTCAGTATCTTCAGAGCTATTGAGCATCTTTATTATGAGTCATTTCTCTATTAAAATTTGATAAAATATAATAAATATTGACTTTTTTCACAAAGTATTGATTGTAGCATAAATATGCTGACGATTCTTCATTACCATATAACTGTAGAAATTCATTTGTTTTAGAGAGATGATTGATTTTTACTGAATGGTTTTTCCTCAGATATTGCACTTTGTTGACAATGGTGTCTTGGCAGCCGTCTCTCTGCTGTGTCTCCGTTTACACCTCAAAGAGATCACTTCTCATTAAAAGTCAGGGGGAAAAAAAATATTTTTTTCTTTTGAAATGTATTTGTAGTTCACTCAGTTGTAGTGTGCTGTGATTCACAGCAGCAGATTCAAGCAGTTGAAATCACTGATTTGAGGTTGTAACTCAAATGAACACATGCAAATGCGAATTTGTCAGTTGTGATTTTATTTGTCAAACTTTACAGCAGAAGATTTTTATAAACAGTTGCAGACTTTTTCTTTTGCCACATTCTATTTTACGTTTTTAAGTTCTCACATCAAATCTTCATGCTCGTCCATGTTGACACATTTTTACCGTCTGAGCTGCCAGCAGCACCTTTAGACTAACACGCACACATAAACACACCCACCAACACCACCACAGGCAAGTTTCTGACCCCGATTGATGGGGCCCCAGACCTCGGTCCTGGAGGTGATTTCTAAATAAAATAAATACAATAACAGACATCCAGGGCTCGACATAGCCATTTGTCCGCTGGCCCGGTCCTGTTTTTCGAGCAGTGCGGACCACAAGACTTTATTTTTCACTTGTCCGTTCGGGCCACTTAAATATCTAACAGTTAATATATTTGTCACCTTTTTCAATAAAGTATATTTTGCGAAAACGTGTAGATTTACCTCGTCTTCATAATTTACTTTTTCTGCTAGTCCTGTGTTCAGACTTCAAGGGTTTCTATGGGAAACTTTTTATCACTTCTCCTTCTCTCCCGCCTGCGCGCCCGGCTGTCACTGCCGAGCACCACGCGGCACGCGCTCACTCTACTTTTTTTTATTTTTTCAAACTTTATTGAATGTAACAATTCAATACAAAACAATGTTAAACAGCAACAACGAAGGAACAAGCCAGTGGGTTATTATTACATTTGATTATAAATCCGACACCGTCACTGAAGAGAGACTGAAGCATGTCAGAGACATGGCAGGAATAGATAGGAATATGTTAGATGGAGTAATGGGTGGAATTAGTAGTATGGACAGCAAGATATTTAATGAATGCGTTGAAGATGAAACTGTATGCACTAAGCTTTAAGCTGAATGTCAAAGAATCAAAGGCAACTCCAAATACCTGAATCTCAGACTCAAATGCAGTATAATGTCAGAGTACTTCATTTAGTTTTTCTTTACAACACTGTAAGCAGTAAGTATTTCTAGTTAGCTGAACGATCTCAGTTAGACCTGCATGATATGAGGAAAACTCGCGATATGCAATATCAGAGATTAAAATTGCGATAACGATATAATTTGCGGTATATAAACAAACAGCAAAATAACCAAATAACCATTCCCATTTTATTGCAACAGTTTAAAAATTATAATCCAAATCACCCTCGTTGACATAGGTGACAAACATCTAACATAATAGGGCTCATCTGATTGGTCAACAATGTGAAGGCGTCCATCCGATTGGTCAAATGCATTAAGGGATTTATTTGATTTGTTAAATGGTTCAAGCTGCCATTAGATTGTTTTAGCACATTTAAGGTTTATGATTTATTGCGATATTTGCCGTCTTTTGCGATATGCATATTGCAGAGCTGGATTTAGCGATAACGATAAATTTGCGGTATATTGTGCAGGCCTAATCTCAGTAATTTATTTTTATTTAATTTTTCAATTATTTAATTTAATTAAGTAACTAAAGTAACTAAAAAGTAAATGTAACTTTGCAACAGTAACAAAAAGCAGAACGTCAAGGCAGTCAGAGCAGAAAAGTAAATAAAACTTCTTAACTATTGATTAGGAACAAATGTGAAATAGCAGTGATTAGAAGCAGCATGAAAACTTCTGAACTAGTGTTACCTACTAAACTGCAGTGCTCTTTTCAAAAAATCTGAAACAGACTAGAGCAGATTTAAGTTTGATATGCTCTATTTTCAGTAATTGAAAAGTATAAAGAAGTGCTAGATGTCACCAGAATGCACCAAATTGCACCATATTAAAATTTTCGGGAGGGGCATGCCCCCGGACCCCCTTAAAGTTGCAACCACCCGCGGAGCGGCGGGTCCCGCTGTGCACTGTGTTGGGCCAGTAACTTTCAGGCAGGGCCAGTAACTTTCGAAAACTACTGGCCCTGTGGGCCACTGCAAATTTCTGGGCTGTGTCAACCCCTGACATGTGAATGTAACTTTATTAGCAGCATATTCCTAACATAACACAGCTGGTGTTGGGCTGAAATAAGCCTCAGAGACTGTGTCAAACATTTACTATAGATGCCTGCATCTTTACTGTCAATAATGGCAAGAATCCAAAACATTCCAATTGTTTTCAGACTTTTTTCCTTTTTGTAATTTCATATAAAAATAATTGGAGACAGAATCAGGTTAAAAGTACATTTTCTGTCAGTCCCTCTGTCCCCTTTCTAATAAATCTATTTATTTCAGTATGATTTAATTTGAGTATACAGTTAAATGACACTAAAGACCTGTTTGTACCATTTATGAATTATTTATCTGCAAATTAATTTCCCTAAAAAAACAAATAAAATATTTTCTTTCTATAACTGGTTCAGACTACAAGTTATTGAGTGAAAAAGCTCTCCTCATATGGGGGAGGTGTAGGGGGCCTTTTTCAGCACAGTTTGATACTGTTGTGCTAAAGAAAACAAAAAACTTTTTTTTAATTAAAAGTTTTTTAATGTGCATATACTGAATGATACTGCAATCATTTGTATTGATAATTAAGAATAAATAAAGTCACCGTAGTATTTAAAAGGACCTGTTCTTGTGTTTCTGCAGCTCTCCCCCAGTGTTGGATGACTGAAGAGGAAGATCTCTGCATCCAGCAGAGGAACTTCAGAGTGGAACATGAAGAACCAGAACCTTCACAGATTAAGGAGGAACAGGAGGAACCAGAACCTCCACAGATTCAAGAGGAAAAGGAGGAACCAGAACCTCCACAGATTAAAGAGGAACAGGAGGAACCAGAACCTCCACAGATTCAAGAGGAAAAGGAGGAACCAGAACCTCCACAGATTAAAGAGGAACCAGGGGAACTCTGCATCAGTCAGGATGAAGAGCATCTTCATCTGAAGCAGGAGACTGATACCTTGATGGAGATTCCTACTTATGAGGAAGATGAGAACAGTGAAGCAGATCTAAACAATCAGCAGAGCTTTAATGTAACTGATAGTCAGGATGAAGAAGGAAACCAACATGAAGAATCAACACCAACTACAGATGAAGAGACAGAATCATCATCAACTACAGATGAAGAGACAGAATCAACACCAACTACAGATGAAGAGACAGAATCATCATCAACTACAGATGAAGAGACAGACCCACAGAACAGAGATCAGAGGAATAGAAGACACAGAAGACATGTCCAAAGTGTGGACAGCTCTCACATGTCAGAAAGTCAGTGTGACACAGATGTTAGAAAAAATCTTAAAAAGACTAATCTTGGTAAGAAATACAAACAATCTCCAATCAGGTCTGGTAAAAACTCAAGAATAATTACTAACCCGTCTGACTACATGGAAACTGGGTCTGATGAAAGATGTTATATCTGTAAAGAATGTGGTAAAAGCTTTTGTAACATATCTCAGTTCAGAATTCACACCAGAATCCATGCAGAACATAAAAGATTTTCTTGTAAAGAATGTAATAAAAGCTTTAGTCGCAGATCTAAGCTCAAAACACACATGAGAACTCATACAGGAGAAAAGCCTTTTTCGTGTAAAGAATGTAAGAAAAATTTTAGTGATGAATCTAATCTCAAAACACACATGAGAACTCACACAGGAGAAAAGCCTTTTTCGTGTAAAGAATGTGGTAAAAGCTTTAGTTGCAGATCTAGTCTCAAAACACACATGAGAATTCATACAGGAGAAAAACCTTTTTCGTGTAAAGAATGTAAGAAAAGTTTTAGTCGTATATCTTTTCTCCAAACACACATGAGAACTCACACAGGAGAAAAACCTTTTTCTTGTAAAGAATGTAAAAAATGTTTTAGTCAAATATCTAATCTCAAAACACATATGAGAACTCACACAGGAGAAAAGCCTTTTTCTTGTAAAGAATGTGATAAAAGTTTTAGTTGTTCATCTGATCTAAAAAAACACATGAGAACTCACACAGGAGAAAAGCCTTTTTCTTGTAAAGAATGTGATAAAAGTTTTAGTTGTTCATCTGCTCTTAAAAAACACATGAGAACTCACACAGGAGAAAAGCCTTTTTCTTGTAAAGAATGTGATAAAAGTTTTAGTTGTTCATCTGCTCTTAAAAAACACATGAGAACTCACACAGGAGAAAAGCCTTTTTCTTGTAAAGAATGTAAAAAAAGTTTCAGTCAAATATCTCATCTCAACAAACACATGAGAACTTGTGAGACCTTTTCTTGACAATGTAAGGATTTAGTGTAAACTCTAAATTCTAAACTTTTTTGATAAGAGGTCGACCTCTCAACCTCTGTACCAGAATCAGAATCAGCAGAAGACTTTATTTTACGGGAGGGAAAAGTTCTGCATCTCAGAAAAATTAAATATTTTAAAACAAGTTTTTAATGCTTAAACTTCTGGGGTGAAACCTCAATGTTCTAATGAACTCCATAGCAACCTGAGCTTTCATTTCATGTACACAGAGCCACAGGCTGATGGCCTCCATACCCTATTGATGCAGTAACTTCATTAGAGGGAGGCACAAGTGAGAATTGGATCTGTAGAAATGAAATTGTCTACATTTAAAAAAAAAACTTTGGTTGTTTTAATGTATGATTCGCTACAGGAGGTCCTTTGTCCCAACAGCAGTTAGACTATAGAATGACACAGTTTAGGACTGCTGAAACTGCTGCTGTATTTACATATTTAGTTATGACGTGTACTTTTACTTCCACTTTTTATTGCTGTTTTAACTCTTACTGAATATTTGGTTTTCTAACTGCTATATGTCTTGTTTGGCTGCTGTAACAACTGAACTTCCCTCCAGGGATCAATAAAGTTTTGTCTTGTCTTATCCTGACTTTCCTGAACAGCTTTTTTAGGTTTTCATCTTCTCTAAGCCACAATTATCAAAAGCAAAAAAGTAAAGGATCAATACAATTTAGTCTATGTGTAATGATACTAGGCAATGAGTTTCACAAAATGTGCAAAAATTGTTCACAACATGAATTATTTTAGATAATAGGAATGAGTTGTTTTGAATCATTAGAGCTAACATCTAGTAGAGTTAACATTTATTGGAGATGGGTATTGTTAAGATTTGATCTATTAACTCCTCTTAATCTGCAGCTCTTCACTCTGGTACCTTATTAGTATTCTTTTTTGTGGTGCAAGTTTACACTAAAATAAAATGATCAATAAATACTGTTAAGATTTTTCTATCCTGGCTTTTTGTCTTCTATTTTCTTTATTTTTGCTCCTGAACATTGATTTGGAGGATTGTTCCAGGTAGGATCAACTCCATAGCTGCAGGGGGCAGTATAAGGAAAATGTGAATCCTAATCTACCAGGTAGGTAAATGAGAAGAGGTATTTAACTAGGTGACGGTGTGCAGGTGGGGGTTTTGTCTGGCAGTCATGGTGAGCTGAACAACAAACATTTCAATGCTTGGATGACTTCAGCGACCCCATTGGTATGTTTATTTCAATTTCATTTATATTCTGATATTTGTGGGAACAATTTTCAATAGGGATGGGAATAGAAGCCTCATAGGGGTTCATGTAATTGTGCTGGAAAAATGAACCACCCATTCAGGGCTTTGAAACCACACAGAACAGCGGCATCTGGTGGTGGACTAGATGTATATCGACATGTTTCAACAAAGCTCCTTGGAACACTTCAATGTGGAAATGATGATGAAAAAACATAAAGCAGAAAAATTTTGTTAATGATGACTGAAGAAAGAGATGTATGCATTCTGTTTCTAATCTTTTACTACATTTAACAAATTAATGTTTAATTGTACATGCATTCTGTTAGAATAAATGTATCCATAAGTTATCCTATATTTACTCTGAACTTTTTTAACTGTAAAAAGTGTATACTTGTCTGCGAGAAACAGCCCTGAGAAAGCGGGAAGAATGTTTTCTCTGCATTGAACTGGGAATTCACCTTTGACCTTTTGATCCATGCCCTGAAGCCACAGGAGCTGACTGATGACCCTTGATCTGCAAAAAAGACCCTAATCCCCTGGGGGGAGTAGCAATCTCCTGGGAACGGATGTCTCTCTGTTTTATGACCATTGGGGGCTGTGTGTGTGTGTATGTGTATGTGTGTATGTTTACAACCACCTCCTTGTATGCTGTATGTTAGGTAACGCCCTGATTTTAAATAAAAGTGAGGAGGCAGACTCTTGAAAACTCAGAGCACACGTGGAATGGCTTGAGTATGTTCCTGTCTGCTCTCCTCGAGAAAAGAGATAAGTGAGTCTGTGTCCTTTCTTCAAGTTCAAAAATAGTTAAGAAGTGTTGGCTTAGTTGTAGACCTAACACATTCTCATATTGCTATCTGGACTTTTCACCCCGCTGCTACAGAAGTGTTAGAGCAGAAGGCATATGCAGGCTGTGCTGTGCAGAGAGACGGGAAGTCACAGCGCAGCATGTTCAGAACAGGAAGTAGGGCCCCTCGTCTGCAGACAGAACTCAGATGTACATCATGCAGGTGTGAGGACATTTCCAGAAGCAAAGCAGAAGCAAGCAAGAGGCCACGGTGAGGACGGAAAGGAATTGGACAGCCACCAGCAAAGGGGTTACGTCTGCCCACAGGAGGAGGAACTCAGAGCCGCTATAAAGACTTGTCCGTAGGAAGTCCCCGGTGCTTTTTCTCTTCTCTGCGGGGGCCCTGTTCTCAGCTGTACTTCTGTGTTTTTCTCTTGCTACTGTCTTAGAACTATTGTATCAGGGAATAAAGTTCTAATCTTTACCGGTTCGACTTATGGTCATTTTCTCCTCGACTACTTGAACACGTAAAGGAAAAAGCTGCAAAACGGAAAGATCTTTTTCCTTCATGATTTTAAAAAAAAAGCAAAACAACACAACATGTGACGCTTTCTGTGAGAAGTGCTTGACACAGCAAAATACATATCACATGAAGAAAAAAATACACGCAAAAAGAACATGTATAGTGCCAGACTCCAACCTAGAACCTCTGGATGTATATGCCACTGACTATTCCACTGAGCTGTCTCCATTCACATAAAAACAGCTTGACATCAGAGATTCATTCCAGTGTTTTTTTTCTGTTTGATACAAAACGTTCATGATGTGGTGTTTTATTAGGAAAAACCGAGTTGAAATGATCCTGAGCCACAGAAAGTTTTTAATAGGAATGAAGTGACGCTGATTCTAATACAAGCGAAACAATAGAACTGGTCAGGAAACGTTCAGGATTCATTTCGCATTTCTATTGAATAGCGCGCCCAACTGTTCAAACACAAGTGACATCTGAACCGTGGTTCGACCAAACGAAGCATTTGGCGCGTCATACATCATCAACCACGTGATCTGTGCTAGTTGACACACACCCTGAAACATTGTGCCGAAACACTCTGTTTCATGAAGGTGAAGTGCCGTGTCAAACGGGCCATCCCTAATTTTCAACAAGTGAAATAGTTAAACCACACAATATTTGCAAAAGTTTAAAATAACAGTACCGGGGATCACATCACATCTGAGCCAGGGGGTGTCGCGTGTCCCTGTGGTGTGGGTTCTGATCCTTGCCCCTGAGTGCCGGGCTTCGCCAAGTTTCCAACTGTGGGCGAGCCTGGTCGGACCATGTTTACAACACTTCCTGTGGACCCTCTCTTCTCCTGTGTGCCCTCCTCCTGGGTGGGGGCGGCTGGCCTCTGCCTCGCTCCTTCCTGGACCAACCGTGGGCCGGGTGGGTGGCTGCATGGAGCGCGGAGCGGGTCTCCCGTGGGGGGTTTTGGCTTATACCAGGGGTTGGGGCGGGGAAATGCCCAGAACTCCTGGGTGGTGATGAGGTGCGCGTCTGGGGTTGTTGGCACTCTTCTGGGGCGGGGCCCTGCGTTGGGCCCTCCCGGAACGGCGGGGGGGCTGCTCTCTGTCCAGGGTGTCAGTGCAGCTGGATTAATAACGGAGTGACGTGTGAAAACTTAGATGATTTAATTAAAAGCCTTGCAGCAGCGTTCTGGAAAACCTGGAGCCATTCTAGTGATTTTTTTTCTTAAACACGTGAAGACGGAGTTGCAATAGTCAAGACGAAATGTAATAAAAAGGTGGATGAGCATCTCCAACTTGGAACGCAACACAATTGGACTCAGTATTGCAATGTTTTTAAGATGAGAAAAAGAAGAACGTACAAGTGACCCGACAGGGGAGTCAAGGGATAAAACACACAAACAACCTCCTGCGGTTTAAAAGTCTGTCCAGGAGGACATAACAGTCAACAGTGTCAAAGGCTATGGTCAAGTCCAGTAGCAGTAACACAGAGCATTTTCCTGCATCACTCTGCATCAGGATGTCATTAGTGACTCTGAGAAGGGCTGTTTCAGTGGAGAGAGCTCTAGAAACTGAAACTGCTCAAAAATGCCATGACTGTCCAGAGCAGTTGTCAGTTGGTTACCAACAACCTTTTCTGAAATTTTGGACATAAATGGGAGATTAGAAATAGGTCTGTAACTGCTCAAGAGGGAGGAGTCAACTCTGGGCTTTTTAAGGAGAGAAAGGACGACAGCATTCTTAAAGTGCTCAGGGACTTGACCTGACAGCAAGGACGAGTTAATTATTGACAGGACACAGGGACCGATGGACTGGAAGACATCTTTGAGTAGAGATGTAGACAGCACGTCGAGAGAGCAAGAGGATGACTTCATTGCTGTTTTTCCTGTGACGTCATTTCCGGGTGAGCTATTCCCAGTGCTAGTGCTATTGCTTATTCTAAGGGTTATCTGGGTTAATATTCACATCTAGTACCTTTTATTAGCGAGTTCACCACTGTTAAACCCCTTGCTGTTCACTTTCTCATTTTGCTAAATAGACCACTTCTCTTTACCTAAACACCGCTAGCCTTAGCTTAGAACCTAGCATGGCCACCGCTCTTTCTTCCTCTCCTCCTTTCTCCTGCCCCATGTGCCATATGTTTAGTGATGACCCTGCCTCCTTTAGTGAAGATAGCGGTAGGTGTGTTAAGTGTAGTCTTGTGTTAGACTTGGAGGCCAGGCTGGAGCAGTTAGAAGCGCGGCTCCGCACAGTGGAAGCTAAGCCGGCTAGCCAGGTCGTTACTCGTAGCGCGGGCCGCGCTACCAGGGCTAACCCAGTTAGCACCCCAGCGCCCTCCCAACAGCCGGGAGACAGTCAGGGGTTTGTACCGGTTGGGAGGAAACATAGTGCTAAACGCAAAGACTTAGAGCACCCGAGACTCCACGTTAGTAATAGGTTCTCCCCCCTCAGCGACACACCCGCTGAACACTCAACTCTGGTTATAGGCTCTTCTGAAGTTAGAAACGTGGAGCTCCCAGCGGCTACAGTCAGGTGTTATCCGGGGGCCAGAGTTGGTGACATCGAGGGGAACCTTAGGATGTTAGCTCAGAGTAAGTCCAGGTTCCGTCGAGTCGTGATTCACGCAGGCGGTAATGATGCCCGACGGAGACAATCAGAGGTGGTTAAGTTAAACGTAACTTCGGTGTGTAAACTGGCTAAGACGATGTCCGACACTGTAATTTTCTCTGGTCCCCTGCCGAACTTAGTCAGTGATGAAATGTACAGCCGCTTTTCATCATTTAACCGCTGGCTTTCTAGATGGTGCCCAGAAAACGGCGTTGGTTTTGTGGATAACTGGAGTGCGTTTTGGGGGAAGCCCGGTCTCATGCGGAGAGACGGCGTCCATCCCACCCGGGACGGTGCCGCTCTTCTTTCTAGAAACATTTATGCTAGCCTTAGTCTGTTAACCTGACAATCCAGAGACGAGACCCGGGCGCAGAGCAGCAGTGTAAAACGCTCCTCTGAGCCTCCCTTAGGGTTAGTGCCGGTGCAAAACCCATGCAGAGAAAGTCAAGCAGGTTCAAGCGTTAGCTTATGTGCTGAAAGACAAATGAAAGGAGCGCGTCTTAAAAACCTTAAAGTGACAGACGGCAGTTCTCACAAGCAGAATTATGATGTAATTAAATGCGGTTTATTAAACATTCGATCCATTTCCTCCAAGTCCCTCTTAGTCAATGAGTTAATTACTGATAACAACCTTAGTCTTTTAGCCTTAACAGAAACCTGGCTCCAACAGGATGACTATGTTAGATTGAATGAAGCAACCCCCCCCACTTATGCTAACTATCAGAAATCCAGGATTTCAGGGAAAGGAGGTGGTTTGGCAGTAATATCACAGTCTAGCTTACTTCTCAGCCCTAAAGTTAAAAATGCTTATAACTCCTTTGAAAGCATCATATTGTCTTTAAGTCACCCTAACAGGAAAACTGGAAAACCTGTTTTACTCATAATTATTTATCGCCCCCCCGGCCCATATTCAGAATTTTTAACTGAGTTTTCCGACTTCCTATCGACTATTGTCTTAGATTCTGATCAAATTTTAATATTAGGGGATTTTAATATTCATGTTGATGACCCCAGTGACTGCCTAGGAAAGGCTTTTGCAGCTTTATTAGATGATGTTGGTTTCACCCAAAGTGTGAATGACCCCACTCACTGTCATAAGCACACCCTGGACCTTGTTCTAACCCATGGGATAGAGATCAGCCAGCTGAGTGTCCTTCCTCTTAACCCCATCATTTCTGATCACTTTCTGATTACCTTCCAGCTTACACTGGAACATCCTTCTGCCCCAGTGAATAAGAAACAGCTTAGAAGAATCTTAACTGACCGTTCTGTGTCTGAGTTTAAACACACAGTTCAGCCAGTACTTAGTGATATTCTGAGAAACTACTCTGAGTCCAGCTCCCATAGTATCAGTCCTAGTATAAATGACCACTTTGTTAATGATGCCTTACAAGCCCTCAGGAGTACACTCCATGTTGTTGCCCCCTTGAAACCTAAGTTCGTCAGACAAAACCGAGTAGCACCGTGGTTTAACGCTGAAACTCGTTCTCTTAAACAAGAAACCCGTAAGTTGGAAAGAGAATGGCGCCGCTCCGGTTCAGAGCAGTCTCTGGATATCTGGAAACATAGCCTATTAAATTATAAAAAAGCTCTGCGTAGAGCTAGAAGCCAGTACTATTCAACCTTAATATTAGAGAATGGAAACAATCCAAGATTTCTTTTTAGCACTATTGCTAAATTAACTCGCAGTCAGAGCTCAGTAGAACCACATGTTCCTGTTTCTCTCAGCTCTGATGATTTTCTTACATTTTTCGATAGTAAAATCTCAAATATTAGACATAAGTTAAATCAAGTTATTCCTACAATCAGCCCAGAACAGGCTGAAGTGGTAGAAATGGAGGCATCCATAGAAACTTCTGTAACATTAGACTGCTTTACTGCTGTGGATCAAGCGGAAATAACATCAATTATTACGTCCTCCAAATCCTCAACGTGTCTGTTAGACCCAATTCCCACTAGACTTTTTAAAGAAACTTTTCCCCTAATCAATGATCCCATATTAACAATGATAAATGCCTCTCTGGAAACGGGTTACGTGCCACAGTCTTTTAAATATGCAGTTGTTAAACCTCTTCTGAAAAAGCCCAGTTTGGATCCTAGCGTGTTGGCCAACTATAGACCGATATCAAACGTGCCCTTTATTTCTAAAATCCTAGAAAGAGTTGTAGTTAAGCAGCTTTACTGCCACCTACAGGACAACTGCCTCTTTGAAGACTTTCAGTCGGGGTTTAGACCCCACCACAGTACGGAAACTGCACTAGTTAGAGTCTCTAATGACTTGTTATTGGCCTCAGAAAAGGTACTACTTTCTATTCTGGTCCTGTTGGACCTCAGTGCAGCCTTTGACACTATCGACCACAGTATTTTACTCCATAGACTAGAGCAGGACATAGGGATCAGAGGATCTGCTCTCCAGTGGTTTAAATCCTATCTGTCCGATAGGTATCAGTTCGTTAATGTAAATGGCCATTCCTCTCAGTGCACTCGAGTCAACTATGGAGTCCCACAGGGCTCAGTCTTGGGACCGATCCTGTTTACGCTTTATATGCTACCCCTAGGAAACATAATCAGGAAACACAGCATTAATTTTCATTGTTATGCCGACGATACGCAGTTGTATTTATCCATGAAGCCTGACCAGAATGACCAGATAGAGAAACTGAACGCTTGCATCAGTGACATCAAGACCTGGATGACAATTAATTACCTCCTCTTGAACCCAGAAAAAACTGAGGTCATTATACTTGGACCTAAAAACCTCAGAGATGCTCTGTCTGCTCAGATAGTCTCCCTGGATGGCATAAGTATAGCCCCCAATTCCACAGTTAGAAACCTTGGGGTTTTATTTGACCAGGATTTATCATTTAAGGCTCACATATCTCAGGCGTGTAGAACTGCCTTTTTCCATCTGCAGAATATTGCTAAGATCAGAAATATACTTTCTAAGAGTGATGCTGAAAAACTCATTCATGCATTTGTTACGTCGAGGCTGGATTACTGTAACTCCTTGTTAGCAGCGTGTCCTAAGAGTTCCTTAAGAAGTCTCCAGCTTGTTCAGAACGCAGCAGCTAGATTGTTAGCTGGAACTAGCAGAAGAGATCACATCACTCCTGTGTTAGTTTCGCTCCATTGGCTCCCAGTTGATTCCAGAATCAAGTTCAAGATCCTCCTGTTAACCTATAAGTCCTTACATGGAATGGCCCCGTCCTATATTAAGGACCTCATAGTCCCTTACCATCCAATGAGAACACTTCGCTCGCAAAATGCAGGACTGCTTGTGGTTCCTAGAATTAGTAAAAGTACGGTTGGAGGTAGAGCGTTTAGCCACCAAGCCCCTGTCTTATGGAATAAACTCCCAGCTCATGTAAGAGAGGCCGACTCAGTTTCTACATTTAAAGTTAGACTGAAAACATTCCTCTTTGGACAGGCTTATTGTCAGACTAGTTAGTATTCAGAGATTATTTAACTTAATGTTAAGTTGTTTAAATTAAACTTAACTATTTATTTTAAAAGGCTGCTAGAAGTTGAAGCTGGGGTAACTATGGTGCACTGGGGTTCTGTCTTCTTTTCTTTTCTACTTCTACCCTTCCTCTCCTCCATTCCTGATCATAATTTATCATTTAGTTCTCCATGCCTCTGTTTGGTACAGTGCGATTCATGTATCGTCCCTCTTTTCCTCTCCCCTCCTGGGGAGTGGGAGTGCTTCCAGACTCCAGTTGGCTCATCCGTGCTCCAGTTCCTGACCGAGTACCTCGCCTTTGCTCCTGCTCCTACACCTGGCTGTGGTTCCTGTCTCTGGCTCATCTCTGGCTCGTCTCTGCTCTGTACCTGACCGAGTACCTCGTCTCTGCTCCTGCTCCTACACCTGGCTGTGGTTCCTGTCTCCGGCTCGACTCGCGCCTTTGACTGTCCCCACAACCACGGCTGGATGAAGCTCGTCTGCTGGACTTTATATATGTAGTTGTAGATTTAGATAAGTTAATTCTTCTCTAAGAGTTCTGGTACATCGCCTGTCCGTCCTGGGGGAGGATCCCTCCTTCATGTGGGCACCCCTGAGGTTTCTTCGTTTTTTCCGGAATCCGGTTTTTTGGGAGTTTTTCCTTACCGCGAAGGGGGGTCTAAGGGCAGGGATGCCAGTATAGCTTAGTCAGTTTGTTAGTTCATTTTTGTATTTTTCTATTGAACTCTTTGTATTCGTGATCCTTTTGAGTTCATGTTTTACTTCAAAGCCCATCGAGACGACTGTTGTTGTGATTTTGGGCTATACAAATAAAATTGAATTGAATTGAATTGTAGTTGAGAATGTGTCTAAAATCACAGGCCGAGGTGATCATCCTTGAAGAATTTCAAAATAAAAGACTTACAAACACCACAATCACTGCTGGATGAGAAATACATTTACTCTTTATTTTCTGTCAATAAATCATATTTATCAATAAATCCTTGATTGTAAATGATGGATCTAAAGTTGAATAGAAGTCAAAGTGCTGACTCAGCACAGATCAAAGGAGACACAGATGATTTCCTGGAATGAAGAAAACATCAAACATCATGATGTGATCTGGAACTGAGCTGTTCTTCAGAAGATCCTCCCAAACATGGAAACTGTTGCTGCAACACGTGAAGCTTTGCTTCTGTTGCTAGGTAGATCTGATGGATCAGAAGCAGACTTCTGTCAGCTGGAACTGGGGCTTCTTCCAGACCATGACATGTTGTTCAATAAAGTTCATTCCAAAGCGTGAC
The DNA here is from genome assembly GCF_053564925.1 of Oryzias latipes. Classification (NCBI taxonomy): domain Eukaryota; kingdom Metazoa; phylum Chordata; class Actinopteri; order Beloniformes; family Adrianichthyidae; genus Oryzias; species Oryzias latipes. The sequence goes on from NC_136238.1 coordinate 50,163,278, forward strand.
TGATTCATGAAGTGGTTCCTTGAGCCGTGAGTTTTGCCAGCAGCAGGAATCCCTGAGAGTTAGGAGACAGTTTGTGGAGAGAGTTTGTAGATTTAGGAGAAACCAACGTTTGAAATGAAACCAAAGTGTCCTAAAGCCAAATCACTGAGCACATCTCAATGTTCCACAAACAGTCATTTTCCACAGTGGACCGTCACCACACACTTTACAAGACAGTTTCTCACAACTTTATGACAACAAATCCTGAAATTGTTCCATTCAAGGAAACATTGACTAATATTTGGATTGATGCTGTTTTCCATCTGTGTTTTCAAACCTGCATCAAGAATTAGCTCATGTTTATTGATTCACTTTCTGTGGAAGTTTGGCTTCTCTGATGAACCACCAGAGGGCGACAGAGAACTGTTGATATTATCAACACAACAGTCAAAGAAATCAACATTTAGCACAAAGTGAACAAACTTAGGTCACGTGCTAACGTTCTGATTCTGTTGGAAAAGCCTTTTGTTTTGATTTCTTCAGGATTTTGGCTCAAAAAGACCAATGACAAATGAAACTCCAATAAAGTTGCTTTCTAATGAGGAAATGAAATGTTATGTTTTATTGAATTATCAAATGGAGACTCAGCTTCAGGTGATAAAAAAGGTTGGTGCTATTTCCAGTTTTAGAAAGAACATGCCTTCTGCACAGTTTGCAGTGAACGTTACTCATTTATGTCAGTTTTAATGAACTGAAATACCTCCAAACAGGAGAAGACATTTAATTTTTGATAACATATTTTCTATCGGGTGAAATGATAACACAATTTTACACAGAAATACCTTCGGTCTTTTACTTTTTAACTCTTTCTGATTTGCTTTAACTGAACACGTCTTTATTGTCATCTAACTGTAAACTCCAATTCAAACATGCTGACTAAACAAGGACAGATTTCCTAGAGATTTCCTAATTCTGCTTCCATGTGATCACATGAAAACAGTCCAATGTTTTGGATTCTTCTTCTTCTATCTCATTGACATTAAAGCTGCAGCTCTGTCACCAGGAAACAACATGTGACAGGTCCCAGTTTTTGGTGGAACACAGTCTCTGTGATGCTACAGACGCTGCTAAAACACAGTGGATTTCATTCTGTTCTATGGAGAAAAGACTGTTTGATTCATGTCTGATGAATTCATCTTGGAGGATTTATCCTCCACGTCTAGAAGTCCGCTCCGTGAAAATCCTGTCCCACTTTAAAGCGGTCCGTGTTTCCATGGTGACAGAGGGAACAGCTGGTCAGCATCTTTCTACCTTGACTGAACTGAGGGTTGGGGCTTCCAGCACAGAACCAACCTGAGAGCAAATGAACATTCAAATCCTCCACAAGCTCATTCTTCAGATGGATTCAAGCTGGAAATGTTGTCAGCATAAAGCAAGTTTGGACTAAACTAAAACAGAAAGTGGCTTTGAAGATGGTCAGGAGAAATGAGGGCTTTTTTCAGGAATTCTGGGAAGAGGAGGACTTCTCCAAACAACCAGAACCTAGGAGGAGGTTTTTTCAGCATTCAGAGAATGCTTTTCCAATGACTCATCATTTTCCACAAGAAGCTAAGGTGTTTTTCCAAATGCATGCTGGGTATTCTTAGTTCTAGCTCTAGGAAAACCTGCTTTATCAATCATTTTGGTCTCTTTTTCTTCTTCTAAGTTCCAGCTTGGTGAGTGTGCAGGTTGCCATGGCAACCAGTGTCCAGGTCAAAGGGAGGACCACGGCCATCCAGTCTCCAGGCTTTTGGATTGATTTGGATTTGATAAACATTTGTTTCCCACATTTTAATAGCAGAATTCAACAGGGGACATATAGTGGATTGTAAGAATAGGAACAAAAACAGCAACAACCAAATAATCCTCCTCCCCTTAAAACATGCATTTGACTCTGAACAAGTCTAAACCAAATCCAAGCAAAGACCAGCGCTGGGGCTCCTGCTAGTTTCTTTTAGAAGAGCCTGCCTCTTCCAAACATAGAATGTTCAACAACTAGAGCTAAAAATGTCCCACACGAATGAACACACACCGCTTCCTGGAAGCCAAACTCAGGCTAAGTGGAGGAAAAGTTGGGATTTCTGGTGTTTGTAAAGATCTGGAATGGTTTCCTCCCACAAAAAGGCCTTTTTCTAGTTTCCTGCAGATGAATTCTTTTCCTGCTGGGAGTTCTCATCTGGGTTTGCAGATTCTTAGTTGGAGGAAAACTTGGAGCAAATTCTTCCCAGAAAAAGGATTTTCTCTGGAGTGAATTGACATGAACAGAGTGAGTTTGGACTGAAAGCAGCAACAGGGAGGAGATGTTCATCAGAAAACAGCTTTCTGGAGGAGTTGGAAGACGTCAACAGTCACAGTGATGGTGAGGAGGAGGAGCTAAAGATGGAGGAGCAGCAGGAGGAGGTTCTTCACTGAAGGAGAGCACAAGTCCAGCTTGTCAGTGCTTTGCTGATTGGCTAGTTGGATGTGTTCTTTATGAGCTTTTCAATCTGACGTCTGCTTGGAGGACTGTTTTCATCCTTTTGGATGATTCCACTATTTGAACCAGACCTGGAACTAGAAGAGACTCAATGAGAACAGAAAGACAAGAAAGGATCCAAACCAAACTCTTCTTCTGTCTGACTTCAACCATGAAGGGACTTGAACCCTCAACCTTCTGATCCATCAGGCCACATGGTCTGTGACAACATCCAGTTGGCTTCAGATTTGAGAGTTTCCCAAACAAGCAGTAGCACAACTCCACTTTTCTCTCCAAGCCCATCCTCTGAAATCTGATCTTCTGAGGGACGAGAACACATGGAGACTGAGACTACCGGAGCATCACTAGAAGGACAGTTGGACTCCCCTCTGGAGAAAGAAGGCTTGAGCATGTTGACGTGACAAACTCCACATTTCTTCTCTCTGTCAGGAGTTGGGATCCTAAAATTGGTGTCATTCATTTTCTTTTCCAGCTCATATGGAGCAGAAAACTGTGCCTGTAGGCTGGAAGCAGGCAAAGGCAACAACAGCAACACTTCCTCACCTGCAGCTGTTGTTGTTTGTGTGTTGATCCACAAACACATGCTGTGAAGAGGAAGCTGCAGTGAAGGCAGCCATGTTGGAGCCTCACACATGTTCTCATTAGGATCAAATGAACCAGTGTGTTTGAGACTGAAAGAAAGACTGAAGGACAAAGAAATATGAAGATTCATTCAGGATCAAATCCAGACTTTATTCATGTCTGCAGACAAAAAAGCTGCAGACATTTTACAGACACAATTGAGGTTTTTTAACACTTTTCTGAGCACAAGATTCAGTTCTGGATACAGCCAGAAGGTGCCGCCCTTCTCATTTCTAATCCAAGTTCAAACTACAGACCTGACTGATTTGGTTTGGTTTTTGTTCTTTTAGCCATCATGGATGAAGACATCAGACCTAGAATTACAGAAAAAACATCAAAATGTTTCACAAACTTATTTTAATAAACTAAAATGTATAATTTCTGTCTATTGGAAGTCATTTGAAGTGAAGCTGTGAAAGTGACCACATTTGTTCAACAACCTCATAGCAACAAGAAACAAAGCAGATTTCTCTCCAAAGAAGTTTTTTTCCTCCGTTTTCCATCCAAACAAAGACAAACAGATGTTCTGTTTGGCAGAAATGTGTTTCCACCCAGAGGAACCTGCAGCAGCTGCTGATCCATCAGAAGATTCTGGACCTGCAGAGACTTCCCACACAGCTGCCTCTGCCTCCAAAGAAGCTGCTGATCTGCATGGAGAGAGAGAGAGAGAGAGAGAGAGAGAGAGAGAGAGAGAGAGAGACAGAGAGAGAGAGAGAGAGAGAGAGAGAGAGAGAGAGAGAGAGAGAGAGACAGAGAGAGAGAGAGAGAGAGCTGGAAGCTGCTGTCAGTACAGAGAAAAGCAGGACAGCTGAAGCTCCCAGACTCTCAGCCCAACAGCTGAAGGAGTCCTCTGGACTCCAAGCTGATCTGCTCCCAATCCAAGAACATGTCCAGAAGGACAAAGACTCCTCCCTCCCTCCCTCCCTCCCTCCCACCTCCTGACTGACTGACACCACAGAGAGAGGCAACAGTCCCATGGAGACCAGCTCTGATGGAGAACCACAAGAACCTGGAAGGAGAACGGCAGCAGTGAACGGCAGCAAGAACAGTCCTCCCTTTTGGGGGAGATCTCCTCACTCACAGAGACCCTCAAGAAGGAGGAGGAGGAGGAGAAAATGATGCTTTCAAAGACCTTGATGGACACATTCAATCAGATCAAAGAGGAGATTGAAAACCTGCAGAAACCAAAACCCAAGAAGAAATCTGGGATGCAGAGATTCCTTCAGTTTTTCCAAAGATCTGAAAGACAGAATTGATCCAAACTGGATTGATTTTGGTTCTTTGAGTTTTTCTACATTTGACAGAAACCAAAGTGGGAGGAGTCATCTTTATGAGGTCCATCAGAATCAGAATTCATCAGAATTTTTTATGGTCTTATAATCTTCATACGCCGTCATTAAAATCTCAGACTCCGTCTCACTGAAGTGTAGCGCCTTCTCTCTTTTTTTCTCGTTTCCATGGTGACTCAGGAAATCGGCGATCCATTGAGAATGTCTTGGATCTTCCCTCAACGTTGGAGTTTGGTCCTGCATTTGGGTCATCCTGATATACCGTAACAAAGCCTCTTTTCTGCGCTGCAGAATCAGCTGATTCAAGGTGATTACGTAATCACGTCCCTACTGTGCAGCGCTGCATCTCAGTGTGAGGCTGCTTTCTCCACATAAGAATCCACTGGGATTGTGTCAACTCTTGAATAGTTACTGGAACAAAAAGAATGGAAACACTGGAGATAAAGCCCCTGTGTCAAAGCACATGTGGTTTTTTTCAGAACTTATGTCAGTAAGCTTTAGATGGTTTGGTTTGGTTAGAAAAACTTAAATCCAACATAATTCTGCATTTCAGAGCAACACAACATTGCTCCCAAGTGCATTTTTAACACACTCTGCTATATTTATAAAGATTGTGAGTCAGCCATCTTAGACGTTGCAAATAAAAAAGGAGAGAAAATGAACAGGACTACCAGCACTGTAAAACCCAATGATCATATATCAATAGACTGAAAGATCATATTTCGCCTCAATAATAAATTACACAACACAAAGTGTAAAATTCATTAAAATACAACATTGTGCATTTTTATTTCCACTGTTCTTGTTATTTGCAGTGAGGAGGCCATTTGATATATTTGGTTCTTTACTGCACTGATTATCTAAGTTATTACATTGGAGTAAATTATTATAATTATTATAATTATTATTAATTATTATTATCAAATTGAAATTTTCCTTAAAATAAATACAGAAACAAGTTGAAGTAATTACAGAAACATATAAGCAACCTTTCTCCTCTTGACTTCATCATGCGCTAGCATGCTAGCTCGTTAGCTTGCTAACTTGTCCAACTTGTGGTTAGCTTATTAAAAAAACTGAAGAACAATCTTCAACTCACCAGGATATCTCTTTAAACACAACTCTGTTTGAAGATCTTTAGAATACTCCTTCAGTGTCCATTCATGCAAAGTTACTATTTCTGTATGTTTTCCAGAAGCACACTGATGTCCTCTCATCTCACCGTGTCGTCACAGATGGAAAAAACCTTGAGAAATATGGAGTGATATTTCTGCCACCACGTTGCACACAAAACTTTCTAAGTTGCAAGAGAAAATATTAAATATTTGCTTTTTAATAATTTTTTATTCTGCTTTACTTTTTTTGCTTTCAAAAGTTGTTTTTTTTTTGCGTTTGCAAAATGCATGTTTTTGCATGCGTTGTGTCAAATCTTGCTTTTGTCCTATCTTTGATTTTGCTGACCACTTTGAGCGCAACTTAGCGTGATATGACAGCCACTGCCAGCGCCAAAAAAGTTTTCGCTTGCGTTGTGTGTCATCTCACTTTTTTCTATCTTTGATTTTGCTGAGTTAAGTTTCAGTGTAGTATTCAGTTTTCAGATTAGTTTGTAAACATTTTCAGGAACGAGGAGAGATCTTTTAGCTGTAACGATGTCCCCAGCAGTAGGAAAAAACCCTCTCACTCGGGACAGAGGTTGCAGAAATGGAGTGATACCTCTTTGCCAATTTTGCAATGTGCTTATAGCTGGTCCCATTGGTTCTTCCCAATTCAAGAGGGATACATCCTGTTGCTCTGTATTTGGTAACCTTTACCTTTATCTCCTCCAAAATAGCAGACTTATTTTCCACCGGCAACTGAAAAACTTTGCCAAACAGTTCAGTCATTACTAATTACAGACAATCCGGTGATGCCATTTTAAATGGATTAGCAGATTAGATGTTTTACCGCGGCATACGCGATCTCCGTGAAACAATGTCGGCACACGGTGTTCGACTTATCCAACAGTATTTTCCCTTCATGGATGAATATAACAAATCAAAAGTGTTCCCACACAGGAGAGCGTAAGGAGATGGGTGGGTCCTCAAGTTCTGGTATTGCGTCTGCATTAGCCATAGTGCTATAGTTGACATGCTAACTGTCCGTCACCTAATGGCGTCTTGGCGAAAACTCGCAGTTAACATTAGTTCCGTCTCGGCGCAAAGTTAATACATTGGGGGGAACAAAAACAAAAAAATGTATAAAATTTAAAAACCAAAACGGTACAAAGGTGAACCGAACCAAAAGTGCCATACCGAAACGTTCTGGTACAACTACGTGTACTGTTACACCCCTATTACTTGACCTAACAAAGTATATACTGCAGTCATTATTTTTGTTTAAATGTTTATTCAATGTTCAATGATCAGATTAAAAGTGTTCAAGTTTGCTGTATTTTTTAATGACAAGGTTCAAGGCATTAAAAAGGCCATCAACTCCACAACACTTATAACTATCCAACGGCCACCTACTCACTCTAAGCTGACTCACTTTGTACCTGTCACTGACCAAACTGTCCAAGAGACTAGGGCTGCACGATATGAGGAAAACTCGCGATATGCGATATTAGGGATTAATATTGCAATAACGGTATAATTTGCGGTATACAAACAAATGAAAAAATAAACCAAAACATCATTCCCATTTCATTGCAACAGTTCAAAAATTATACTCCAAATGACCCTCGTCGAGAAAGGTGACAAACATCTAACATAATGCGATTGGTCAAATGCATAAAGAGATCTATTTTATTCGTTAAATGCTTCAACCTGCCATAAGGTTGTATTAAGGTTGTATTTACGATTTATTGCGATTTTTGCTGTCTTTTGCGATATGCATATTGCAGAGCTGGATATTGCGATAACGATAAATTTGCGGTATATTGTGCAGGCCTACAAGAGACCATCACCCGTCTGAGCTTGTCTACATGCTGCCTTGATGTGTTACCCACTAGATTTCTAAAGTCTCTCCTGAACAGTGTGTTGCCACCAATTACTCAAGTAGTTAACGTGTCTCTTCAATCTGGAATATTTCCCGAGGCCTTAAAAACTGCAGTCATTAAACCTCTCCTGAAGAAGGGCAGTCTTGATCCCACTGTACCGAATAATTACAGACCTATCTCTAATCTGCCATTTTTAGGAAAAGTCCTTGAAAAAGTTGTCTACCAACAGCTCACTGACTTTCTCTTATTAATAGGGATGGGTACCGTGCCCCGGTATTGAACCAGCCCCGGGGCCGCATTCTTCAAGACCGCAGTATCGTTAAGATCTGACCTGAACGGTTCTGCTATCAGTACTGGAGAAGTTACTTTTTCTTTTCTTTTTTTTGTGTCCCACAAAATATAAGCGTTATCTGCTATATTTAAATCACCAATTCAGTCAATTTTCCGTTAATTAATGATGATATTAATTTTGGTATTCTCGTTGAAGCGGAGAGCTCTGTCTGTCTATTTGTGTGCACGGGGGGCGGGGCTGTTGTCTTGTGTGCGTGCGCGCCGCACAAGACAAGGCAGCGCACACACAGTCAGTGGCGATCTTGTAGGGGACACGTGAGCGCCCTAGACTAAGAACTAACGTTTCTGCGTAAAAATTACTAAGTTTGCCTATCATGCTGTCACCTTGCTACTACGATGACCGTATGTTGCGCTGTTTGTGCAGAACAGGCTGGGGCAGCGGGAGGGGGGGTGCTGGGGGGCGTTGCACGCGGAGCATACAACAAACAGGTAGAGAGGCGGGGCTTAGACTCACCGCTTATGATTCCAGACCCGCGACAAACTATCAGCTGCTTCCTAATACTTAATAAAAATTAATAACTAATGATAGTTGTCATCCGTAAAATTAATATCATTTATTGGGTTTACTGGATTTAAAGAAAAATAAATGGAGTTGGCAAAATAGAAAGGAGTCTGCATCAAAGTGAATTTGTTTCCATCATTGAACTTAACTCTGGTGTTTGACAGACAGAAAAGTCTATTCAAGGTTGTGGAAAATGGACAAAAGATCAAATGAAACACTCATAAATAATAAAAACAATTAGATTAAATAATTAAATAAATATCCTGTCTGGAACATTCTCATGTATAAAGTAAAATGTTTTGTTAAAAAGACAATGTTGTTGCATAGTGAGGAAATAAAACACTTTATGTTCTTAATTTGTTATTTATTTTATTTTTTTCGTCCTCAAAAGTATCGATAAGAGTACCGGATCGATAAGCAGTATCGATAAGAGTAGTAACGATACCCATCCCTACTTATTAAACAATTCATTTGATGTTTTCCAGTCAGGTTTTAGACCCCATCATAGCACAGAAACTGCTCTTATCAAGGTAACCAACTACATCCGCCTGAACACTGATGATGGCAAAGTCTCTGTCTTAATCCTGCTAGACCTGAGTGCTGCCTTTGATACTGTTGATCATCGGATCCTTTTGCACAGACTCCAAGACTGGGTTGGCATCTCTGGATCTGCCCTAAATTGGCTCAAGTCTTATCTAGAAGACAGGAAATACTTTGTTGAAATTGGGAGTTGCTTCTCAGACTACATGGCCTTGACTTGTGGTGTGCCCCAGGGATCGATCCTGGGACCCCTTCTGTTCAACCTCTACATGCTGCCACTAGGATAGTTAATGCGCAGTAATAACATTTCTTATCACAACTATGCAGATGATACTCAGATCTATGTGTCACTGACAACAGGTGAATATGGACCGGTGGATTCACTCAACCACTGCCTCCAACAGATCAGTGCGTGGATGCAGAACAACTTTCTCCAGCTAAACTCAGACAAGACCGAAGTTATTGTTTTTGGCCCACTGAAACAAAGAGAAAGTCAGTAGCTACCTTCATTCTCTGTCTCTTAAACCCTCAAATCAAGTCAGAAATCTAGGGGTAATCATGGACTCCGACCTAAACTTTAACAGCCATATCAAGTCAGTAACATCAGCGGCATTTTACCATCTGAAAAACATTGCCAAAATCAAAAACATAGTGTCAAAGCCAGACCTGGAGATACTTATTCATGCATTTGTCTCCAGTAGATTAGACTACTGTAACGGCCTGCTCACCGGCCTGTCCAAACGAGCTGTAAAACAGCTTCAGTACATCCAGAATGCTGCTGCTCAAGTCCTGACCAGAACCAGGAAGTATGATCACATTAGTCCTGTGCTCAGGTCTCTGCACTGGCTCCCTGTACCTCAAAGAATAGACTTCAAAGCAGCTCCAGGGCTAACTTAGCTAGCACCCCAGCGCCCTCCCAACAGCCGGGAGACAGTCAGGGGTTTGTACCGGTTGGGAGGAAACATAGTGCTAAACGCAAAAACTTAGAGCACCCGAGACTCCACGTTAGTAATAGGTTCTCCCCCCTCAGCGACACACCCGCTGAACACTCAACTCTGGTTATAGGCTCTTCTGAAGTTAGAAACGTGGAGCTCCCAGCGGCTACTGTCAGGTGTTATCCGGGGGCCAGAGTTGGTGACATCGAGGGGAACCTTAGGATGTTAGCTCAGAGTAAGTCCAGGTTCCGTCGAGTCGTGATTCACGCAGGCGGTAATGATGCCCGACGGAGACAGTCAGAGGTGGTTAAGTTAAACGTAACTTCGGTGTGTAAACTGGCTAAGACGATGTCCGACACTGTAATTTTCTCTGGTCCCCTGCCGAACTTAGTCAATGATGAAATGTACAGCCGCTTTTCATCATTTAACCGCTGGCTTTCTAGATGGTGCCCAGAAAACGGCGTTGGTTTTGTGGATAACTGGAGCGCGTTTTGGGGGAAGCCCGGTCTCATGCGGAGAGACGGCGTCCATCCCACTCGGGACGGTGCCGCTCTTCTTTCTAGAAACATTTCTGCTAGCCTTAGTCTGTTAACCTGACAATCCAGAGACGAGACCCGGGCGCAGAGCAGCAGTGTAAAACGCTCCTCTGAGCCTCCCTTAGGGTTAGTGCTGGTGCAAAACCCATGCAGGGAAAGTCAAGCAGGTCCTAGCTTTAGCTTATGTGCTGAAAGACAAATGAAAGGAGCGCGTCATAGAAACCTTACAGTGACAGACAGCAGTTCTCACAAGCAGAATTATGATGTCATTAAATGCGGTTTATTAAACATTCGATCCATTTCCTCCAAGTCCCTCTTAGTCAACGAGTTAATTACTGATAACAATCTTAGTCTTTTAGCCTTAACAGAAACTTGGCTCCATCAGGATGACTATGTTAGATTGAATGAAGCAACCCCCCCCACTTATGCTAACTATCAGAAATCCAGGATTTCAGGGAAAGGAGGTGGTTTGGCAGTAATATCACAGTCTAGCTTACTTCTCAGCCCTAAAGTTAAAAATGCTTATAATTCATTTGAAAGCATCATATTGTCTTTAAGTCACCCAAACAGGAAAACTCGAAAACCTGTTTTACTCATAATTATTTATCGCCCCCCCGGCCCATATTCAGAATTTTTAACTGAGTTTTCCGACTTCCTATCGACTATTGTCTTAGATTCTGATCAAATTATAATATTAGGGGATTTTAATATTCATGTTGATGACCCCAGTGACTGCCTAGGAAAGGCTTTTGCAGCTTTATTAGATGATGTTGGTTTCACCCAAAGTGTGAATGAACCCACTCACTGTCATAAGCACACCCTGGACCTTGTTCTAACCCATGGGATAGAGATCAGCCAGCTGAGTGTCCTTCCTCTTAACCCCATCATTTCTGATCACTTTCTGATTACCTTCCAGCTTACACTGGAACATCCTTCTGCCCCAGTGAATAAGAAACAGCTTAGAAGAATCTTAACTGACCGTTCTGTGTCTGAGTTTAAACACACAGTTCAGCCAGTACTTAGTGATATTCTGAGAAAATACTCTGAGACCAGCTCCCATAGTATCAGTCCTAGTATAAATGACCACTTTGTTAATGATGCCTTACAAGCCCTCAGGAGTACACTCGATGTTGTTGCCCCCTTGAAACCTAAGTTCGTCAGACAAAACCGAGTAGCACCGTGGTTTAACGCTGAAACTCGTTCTCTTAAACAAGAAACCCGTAAGTTGGAAAGAGAATGGCGCCGCTCCGGTTCAGAGCAGTCTCTGGATATCTGGAAACATAGCCTATTAAATTATAAAAAAGCCCTGCGTAGAGCTAGAAGCCAGTACTATTCAACCTTAATATCAGAGAATGGAAACAATCCAAGATTTCTTTTTAGCACTATAGCTAAATTAACTCGCAGTCAGAGCTCAGTAGAACCACATGTTCCTGTTTCTCTCAGCTCTGATGATTTTCTTACATTTTTCGATAGTAAAATCTCAAATATTAGACATAAGTTAAATCAAGTTATTCCTACTATCAGCCCAGAACAGGCTGAAGCGGTAGAAATGGAGGCATCCATAGAAACGTCTGTAACATTAGACTGCTTCACTGCTGTGGATCAAGCGGAAATAACATCAATTATTACGTCCTCCAAATCCTCAACGTGTCTGTTAGACCCAATTCCCACTAGACTTTTTAAAGAAACTTTTCCCCTAATTAATGATCCCATATTAACAATGATAAATGCCTCTCTGGAAACGGGTTACGTGCCACAGTCTTTTAAATATGCAGTTGTTAAACCTCTTCTGAAAAAGCCCAGTTTGGATCCTAGCATCTTGGCCAACTATAGACCGATATCAAACCTGCCCTTTATTTCTAAAATCCTAGAAAGAGTTGTAGTTAAGCAGCTTTACTGCCACCTACAGGACAACAGCCACTTTGAAGACTTTCAGTCGGGGTTTAGACCTCACCACAGTACGGAAACTGCACTAGTTAGAGTCTCTAATGACTTGTTATTGGCCTCAGAAAAGGGACTACTTTCTATTCTGGTCCTGTTGGACCTCAGTGCTGCCTTTGACACTATCGACCACGGTATTTTACTCCATAGATTAGAGCAGGACATAGGGATCAGAGGATCTGCTCTCCAGTGGTTTAAATCCTATCTGTCTGATAGGTATCAGTTCGTTAATGTAAATGGCCATTCCTCTCAGTGCACTCGAGTCAACTATGGAGTCCCACAGGGCTCAGTCTTGGGACCGATCCTGTTTACGCTTTATATGTTACCCCTAGGAAACATAATCAGGAAACACAGCATTAATTTTCATTGTTATGCCGACGATACGCAGTTGTATTTATCCATGAAGCCTGACCAGAATGACCAGATAGAGAAACTGAACGCCTGCATCAGTGACATCAAGACCTGGATGACAATTAATTACCTCCTCTTGAACCCAGAAAAAACTGAGGTCATTATACTTGGTCCTAAAAACCTCAGAGATGCTCTGTCTGCTCAGATAGTCTCCCTGGATGGTATAAGTATAGCCCCCAATTCCACAGTTAGAAACCTTGGGGTTTTACTTGACCAGGATTTATCATTTAAGGCTCATATATCTCAGGCGTGTAGAACTGCCTTTTTTCACTTGCGGAATATTGCTAAGATCAGAAATATACTTTCTAAGAGTGATGCTGAAAAACTCATCCATGCATTTGTTACGTCGAGGCTGGATTACTGTAACTCCTTGTTAGCAGCGTGTCCTAAGAGTTCCTTAAGAAGTCTCCAGCTTGTTCAGAACGCAGCTGCTAGATTGTTAGCTGGAACCAGCAGAAGAGATCACATCACTCCTGTGTTAGTTTCGCTCCATTGGCTCCCAGTTGATTCTAGAATTAAGTTCAAGATCCTCCTGTTAACCTATAAGGCCTTACATGGAATGGCCCCGTCCTATATTAAGGACCTCATAGTCCCTTACCAACCAATCAGAACACTTCGCTCGCAAAATGCAGGACTGCTTGTGGTTCCTAGAATTGGTAAAAGTACGGTTGGAGGTAGAGCGTTTAGCCACCAAGCCCCTGTCTTATGGAATAAACTCCCAGCTCATATAAGAGAGGCCGACTCAGTTTCTACATTCAAAGCTAGACTGAAAACATTCCTCTTTGGACAGGCTTATTGTCAGACTAGTTAGTATTCAGAGATTATTTAACTTAATGTTAGTTTGTTTAAATTAAACTTAATAATAACTATTTCTTTTAAAAGGCTGCTAGAAGTTGAAGCTGGGGTAACTATGGTACACTGGGGTTCTGTCCTCTTTCCTTTTTTACTTCTACCCTTCCTCTCCTCTATTCTTGATCATAATTTATCATTTAGTTCTCCATGCCTCTGTTTGGTGCAGTGCGATTCATGTATTGTCCCTCTTTTCCTCTCCCCTCCTGGGGAGTGGGAGTGCTTCCAGACTCCAGTTGGCTCATCCGTGCTCCAGTTCCTGACCGTTTACCTCGCCTTTGCTCCTGCTCCTACACCTGGCTGTGGATCCTGCCTCTGGCTCATCTCTGGCTCGTCTCTGCTCTGTACCTGACCGAGTACCTCGTCTCTGCTCCTGCTCCTACACCTGGCTGTGGTTCCTGTCTCCGGCTCGACTCGCGCCTTTGACTGTCCCGATAACCACGGCTGGATGAAGCTCGTCTGCTGGACTTTTATATATGTAGTTGTAGATTTAGATAAGTTAATTCTTCTCTAAGATTTCTGGTAAATCGCCTGTCCGTCCTGGGGGAGGATCCCTCCTTCATGTGGGCACCCCTGAGGTTTCTTCGTTTTTTCCGGAATCCGGTTTTTTTGGGAGTTTTTCCTTACCGCGAAGGGGGGTCTAAGGGCAGGGATGCCAGTATAGCTTAGTCAGTTTGTTAGTTCATTTTAGTATTTTTCTATTGAACTCTTTGTATTCGTGATCCTTTTGATTTCATGTTTTACTTCGAAGCCCATCGAGACGACTGTTGTTGTGATTTTGGGCTGTACAAATAAAATTGAATTGAAAAAAAGCTCTGCTTGTGTACAAGTCTCTCCATGGCCGCTCACCAAAGTACATCTCTGACATGTTAGTGCCATATGAACCATCTCGTACTCTGAGGACCTCAGGGGCCGGCCTCCTGTTGATACCCAGAGTCAGAACTAAACAAGCGGAATCAGCGTTTCAATATTCTGCAGCTAAAATCTGGAACAGCCTCCCTGAAGTCGTAAGACAGGCCTCTTCTGTGTTCATGTTCAAATCTAGACTTAAAACATTTCTGTTTAGCCGTGTATATGACTGAAAGGTCCTATCTGCACTTTTCTTTCCTTTCCTTCCTTTATTTTTAAATCAATTTTATAATTTTATCTTTTCTTTTGAAGAAAATTTTATGTTGATTATTTCTATGATGTATTGTGATTTGAATGCATTTTTCTGTTTTGTGGAGCTCCTTGAATTACTTTGTGTACGAATTGTGCTATACAAATAAACTTGCCTTGCCTTGCCTAAAATTAAAGATGTATAAAAAACATTTCAACCATAATGAAGACATTCAAGAATTAGCTCTAATGACTCAAAACAAACAACTCATTTCTATTTGCAGGTACATCTAAAACAATTTATTTTATAAAAAAGTTGTACATATTTTGTCAGCAGTAAAACTCTTTGTCTGATATCATTACACAAATATTCAAATGTATTGATTAATTATTTTTTGCTTTTTATGAAGAGAAAATGAAAACCTAAAAAAACTAATAGAAAGTAAGAGTATCATATTATTGCAATACATTTGTAGAAAACTTCATTTCTACACATTAAATACTCACTTGTGCCTCCCTCTAATGAAGTTACTTCATCAATATGGTATGGAGGCCATCAGATTTTTCCCTCCTGCAAAATAAAGTCTTTGACTGTGGTGCAGAGGTTGAGGTGTCGACTTCTTATCAGAAAAGTTTAGAATTTAGAGTTTACACTAATTCCTTTATTACATTGTTTGTAAAGAGAAAGTCTTGTGAGTTCTCATGTGTGTCTGAAGACTAGATCTGCAACTAAAACTTGAATCACGTTCTTTACAAGAAAAAGGCTTTTCTCCTGTGTGAGTTCTCATGTGTCTTTTGAGATTAGATGTGGAATTAAAACGTTTTTTACATTCTTCACAAGAAAAAGGCTTTTCTCCTGTGTGAGTTCTCATGTGTGTTTTGAGACTATGTATTCGACTAAAACTTTTTTTACATTCTTTACAAGAAAAAGGCTTTTCTCCTGTGTGAGTTCTCATGTGTTGTTTGAAAGTAGATATTTGATTAAAACTTTTTTTACATTCTTTACAAGAAAAAGGCTTTTCTCCTGTGTGAATTCTCATGTGTATTTTGAGATGACATCTGCGACTAAATCTTTTCTCACAGTCTTTACAAGAAAATCGCTTATCTTTAGCATGGATTCTTGTGTGAATTCTGAACAGAGATATGTTACAAAAGCTTTTACCACATTCTTTACAGATATAACATCTTTCATCAGACCCAGTTTCCATGTAGTCAGACGGGTTACAAATTATTGTTGAGTTTTTACCAGACCTGATAGAGGAAAGTTTCTCTTCTTTTTGAGATTGTTTGCGTTTCTTACCAACATTTGTCTTCTTGGGATTTTCTCTAACATCAGAGTCACACTGACCTGCTGACATGTGAGAGCTGTCCACACTTTGGACATGACTTCTGTCCCTCCTCTTCCTCTGATCTCTTTTCTGTGGGTCTGTCTCTTCATCTGTAGTTGATGTTGATTCTGTCTCTTCATCTGTAGCTGATGTTGATTCTTCATGTTGGTTTCCTTCTTTATCCTGACTATCAGTTACATTAAAGCTCTGCTGATTGTTTAGATCTGCTTCACTGTTTTCATCTTCCTCATAGGTAGGAATCTCCATCAAGGTATCAGTCTCCAGCTTCAGATCAAGCTGATCTTCATCCTGACTGATGCAGAGTTCCCCTGGTTCCTCTTTCATCTGTGGAGGTTCTGGTTCCTCCTGCTCCTCTTTGGTCTGTGGAGGTTCTGGTTCCTCCTGCTCCTCTTTGGTCTGTGGACGTTCCGATTCTTCCTGTTCCACTCTGAAGTTCCTCTGCTGGATGCAGAGATCTTCCTCTTCAGTCATCAAACACTGGGGAAGTTCTGCAGAAACACAAGTAGAGGCCATTTTATATGTTATATTTTATATGTTATATGTTACATTTTATATGACTGTATGCTAGGGGTGTAACGGTACACGTAGTTGGACCGAACCGTTTCGGTACGGCACTTTCGGTTCGGTTCATGTTCGTACCGTTTTGGTTTTTCGGTTTGTTTATTTTTTCCCCGCAAGTGTATCAACTTTGCGTTGAGTTGGAATTAATGCTACTCGCGGTATTCCGCCGAGACTCTCACTGGTTTCTGCAATCGCTTGCCTGTAGGAGGGGGGGGGGGGGGGGGCAGAGCGTGTCGCGTGCAGTAAGACTGTGTGTGAGCGCGCGTTCAGTTTGTGTAGCTCAGTTATGGAGAACGGCAATAAGTCCATACGGGGAGGTGAACCCCGAAGGAAGATCCGCCTTCCATGGTCAGAAACGTCATTGCACTTCAGCTTCAACAGCTATCAGGTGATGGAGGTGACAGTGCGCATGTCCGCAGGATCAGCATGGCTAATGCTTAGCTTACGCTCTCCTGTGTGGGGAATGCTCTGTTGTGTTGACATCGTTACTCAAAGATAGTGTATGCCACAGAATAGATCTGTTAATGCTCTTAAAACGGCATGACCCGACTGGAACAGTCTACAAAAAAATAAATGTGCAGTTAATTTTTCAGGCCAGTGTTAATCATTCAAATTTTTTTGTTCCGGAATATTCTGCTAATAAAGTTACATTCACATGTCTGTTATTGTATTTATTTTATTTAGAAATCACCTCCAGCACCGAGGTCTGGGGCCCCATCAATCGGGGTCAGAAACTTGTCTGTGGTGGTGTTGGTGGGTGTGTTTATGTGTGTGTGTTAGCCTGGAGGTGATGCTGGCAGTGTGGATGGTAAAACTGTGTCAACATGGATGAGCTTGAAGATTTGATGCGAGAAATTGTAAAATAGAATGTGGCAAACCAAAAGTCTGCATCTGTGTGTAAAAATCCTCTGCTGTAAAGTTTGACAAATAAAATCCCAACTGATTAATTACCATTTGCATGTGTTCATTTAGAGCGGTGGTCGGCAACCCGTGGCTCAGGAGATGCAGTTTCTTTAGGAGGAAAAACAAGACACAAACATTTTTACGGTTTTCCAGTGCTGTAAAAATGAGTAAAATAAATATTGTAACGTCCAACAGATACGTAACTTGCAGCGGGAGAAACGGGAACCAAGCTGTCAATTAGTTGAACTGTCAATCAACTGGCTGCACTGGAGAACTGTCCGTGTCCCGTACACCGCATGATTCGGAACAGTCTCAGGAGAGGAGGAGGCAGAAGGAGAAGCTGAAAGCACAGTCTTTTTTCCGGCATAACGAGCCCACTTATTTTGAACACACACCACATTGAACATTGCACATGTGTCATCAACCTCTCCCCCTCCCACACTTATGGTGCAACATAAAGAAACAACATAACAGGAAGAATAAACTAAGATGGAACAACAAAACTGCCATATGAGAAGAAATGAGGGCAAACAGAAACGCTCCTGCTGATCCCTAATTAGATCAGGACACCGCATCCCACAATCCCCTGCTGCTAGCTAACAGACCTAAAATGCACATGACTGCCACTACAATATTAAATTTCAACATTTCTTTCAACGAAGATTTGCGACATAGCCTGCAACACACGTTTCTACCAGCAGGGCTTATTTTTTTACTTCTTTTTTTTACTTTTAGCCGACCGCTAGGCAGGTGGCTGATGTAAATGAACCACCGTCAGTTCTGTGCATTGTTGAAGTTGAAAGCGAATATTCTGATCTCCTGCTACACAACACAGTCCAGTGGCTGTCCAGGGGTGAGGTTTTGCGTCACTTTGTCGTCTGTTTAGAACACGTGAAAACATTCCTGAAAAGCAAAGACCTGAACTACCCGCAACTGGAAGATGCTGAATGGCTGGAAAAGCTGCACGTTTTGGTGGATCACATGACTTTGACAAGCAACCAAAACCAGCCAAATGAAAATCTGCAGGCACCGCAAATGCTTGAAGCTGTCCTGTCATTCGAGCGCAGCTGACTGTCTTTGCAGAAATGTACAGCAAAAGAAGAGAAGACGATGCCGCTGCGTTTACAAGCTTACACTGACTTGCTTGGCATTTGCTGTTGAGATGGATAATGCACTGTAGGCAGGGGGGGAGCCTTCTGCCCTGCATTAAAGATAATGTTCTGTGGCTGACCATCCAAAAAGGAATACTTATGTAAACTCTTATGTACTCTTATATAAGGTTCTATGTTGCTAATAACCAAAAAAGGAGAATGTCTTGATATGTTTATGATGTTTCTATGACTGACCCCCAAAAGGAATGTTTAATATAAATCCTGTTAAGGGAGGACTCTGTAGAGCATATCCTGACAATGTTTAGAATTTTATCCTGTTACTGACCCATAAAAGGAGTGCTCTGTAGAAGATATTCTGACATGTTTATGATGGTATAGGATGAGTCTACGTGCAGGGTGAGCCTGCGGGAAGGGACCGGCCCTCCTTTTCCTCACGCTCATCAAAGAATATAAAAGATAAGGAAGCCCAACTTTATTCAGAGTCTGCTGTGGGTTACGTACGAACGCCCAGCCGGAGTTTTGTTTCAAGCCACTCTATCGGGACTGTTGGCTCTCCAGTCCGTGTGTCACGGTAGGGGCAGATGAAATGTTTTCTGTTGAAACTGCATGGCTTAAACTCCTGTGTTATGTTGTGTGACTGTTTTGAAGCGGGGAATAAAAAGACACATTTTATTCTAGCTTGCAGTCTTTGAGTCATTTGTTTCTGCTCGGTGCCTACCTCCCTCGAACCTGCAAAAAATTATTTCATAAAACATTTTGGCGTCACGAACAGGATCAACAAGTTTGTGGGAGGATACACTGAATAGAAACAATGTTTAAGAGGAAAACCCAGAAGAAATCTGAGGAAAAAGAGGAAGATATTTGTCCAGGATGGACCGGTCCGTGGAAAGAGGTCGCTATGTGCCTGCGGGACGGGGGAGGGCGATCAGAGGACTGGTCCAGTGAGTGTGATGACGGGTCTCCAGCCGCCGTGCTCGCTGCATTACGCCGCATTACTGTTCAGCCGAAAGCTCCGTTGGGAGGGGCTCAGAGGCGCATGTGGATGTGTGCCTGTGCATGGAAAGATCAGTATCAGAGGAGAATGCAGCAGGAGACACAGATGCTGCAGCAAGCAAATGATCTCTCTGCGCAGACAGCAGAGAATTCATTGCTGAAACAAAAAATCATGAAGTTAGAAATAGAGGCTCAAACTCATGCCAGGCTGGCTGAGCGAGCCATTGCTCATGTGTCAAAAGTAAACAGGAGGAAAAATAATAAACCTCCACGCAAGCTCGAGGGGCCTCAAATCAGAGCCTTTATGGCTAAACTCGGAAACGGGGATGATTGGGACCCTGAGAGCTGGGATGGCAACATCTGGGGTGACTCCCATGAAGGATTTTTTGAGTGGGGTGACGGAGGGCCCTCGCTTAGGGCTAATCCGGTAATAAGGAGACGCCGTGTAGAGCAACAGGTGCCTCCTTTAATGAGACCATTAACGGACGTTAATGGACATCCTGTTATGGATGAGCACGGACATCAAATGTATGAAGCAGTGCCACAGGATCAACCACAGCCTGTTATAACCAGAACTTTGGAGGACTACACCTCAGAGGAGGTAGCTCATCTGGTTAATAGGTTGAGGAGGAAAGGGGATGAACCTCTTGACCTGTGGCTAGTCAGACTGTCAGAGGAGGGCGGTGGCCCCTCCCGTCGAGATATCTGGTCAGCTTTAGTGAAGAGGGGAGTTTCCCCTCTCAGAGATTGATGGGAAACCAACTGCAGAGCTGCGAGAAATGTGCAGAAAAAGGGGGCTAAAAGTCTCCTGTGCAGAATGGGCTGACTTTAAGGGATTTTTACAGTCTCTTACACACTCTCAAACACTGAGTGATGATAGAAGCTCAGTACAGAGTGATGTCAGAACTAACGAACGAAAGCAACAAGAGTCAACCTCTGAATCTTCAAGCAGTGAGGATGAAGACGAATCTTATCAAATAGCAAAAGCATCTAGAGAAAGAAACAGAAAAAGAAAGAGGAAAAAAGGTAAAAATAAAGACAAAAAGAAAAGCCGTCTTTACCCAAATCTTTTGGATCTCCCTAATTTTGATTAGGGATTAGGCCAAGCCCCAGTAATTCGGTCTGTAAAATGGTCTGCTGATGACATTAGACCCCATGTCATGGTAGACATTTATTGGAAGAAATCAATTCAATCAGTGGTGGCTCTGATTGACACTGGGGCACCAGCCACCTTGCTACATGGAAACCCTCATAAATTTAAAGGTTCAACTGTAACATTGACTGGGTTAGGGGGGTGCGTAGTGATGGGTAAAACAGTAACGCTGCCCTTAAAAAAATTGAAAATATGCCAATAAAGCAATACTCCGTTATAATAACACCCATTAAAGAATGGATAATTGGAATGGATGTTTTACCAGGACTGACTAACTGTGATGTATCCTGGGGAAGATAAGTGGGATAATGTTCCTGCCAATAAATGTTATTTGAGGGAAGATTAATTTGTGTGTTAAGTAACCATATTTTACAGGATGTTCCCGTGGAGACTGCTGATCGGACGGTCACCACCTAAGAACCATGGTTCTCTCCCTACGCCAGTCCTTCCGCCACGGAGGTTGCAGTACTGGCTCATGGGGCATGGGGGTCCACGCACTCGGTGCTATCCTGGTCCTCGTCAGCCTCTGCTGCGGCAGCAGCTGAACACCAGCTACACGACTTACAGTAATTAAGCAACCCTTCCAGATTGCATGGTTCCGGTAATAAATACCTGCCAAAAGCTGGCTCAACAAAGGACTCATGTGGATGTCACTTGGACTGTGCTCCTGCCACCCATACCTGCCTGCCATAGAGTTCATCGAAAGCGGGCATGGTATGACACCCTGCTGGGTGGAGCTGGAACAATCCTTGGTCTGTCTGACACTGCAAATACAGAGGTAACTCGCTCTATGCTGTCAAGCGCGGGTCAAGATGCTTCACAGGCCTTGCATTCTGTGGGTGCATGGATGCCAACCACTGTCTTGACCCAACAGCAGGCGGCGAAAGTTTTCTTCGCTCAGTTTGGATGGACTGTGACTGCGGTTAACGAGGCAGCCACGGTGTTGAAAAATGTGACAAAAGCATTGGATATGACGATCTGTAACGTGCAAGGATTACATGCACGTCTACAACAGGACAGATTCAAGAGGATTGTAACAACTAACAATCCTCACGAGTGGAGGAATTTGTGGAATATCTCTGACGGACTATGGTTGCACATACATCCTGAGAAGACCATATGTAATGCTACCGCTTGCACTGTCAGATGGGTGCAAATGAATGTTACTGCACATACGCCAGTATGTAAGTATCATATTTTGCCTGTCGTAACCCTCACAGGTTATTGGTATGTGATCCTGAAAGGCAACTGGTTTAGTCCACAGACTAATCTTACCTATGACCTTAGTACATGTGATCAGACGGATCAAGGGATGGCCTGTTTAGTGACAAGTAGATATCGAGAACCATGTTTAACCGAAGACACGGCACTATGCGAATGGTATGTAGAAAAACCTTCTGACTTGCTATGGCAGATAGCTCCCCACACTATCTGTATAGCCACGATTAACCCCCATCCGATGTTGCTGTGGACACCTTTTTCTGGATGTTTGAAGAACGTGAATATCTGGAAATGGAAAAATGTGACCTATCAATTGACCAATTTTACTTCAGAATCTCACCTTACCATGTTGCAGTGGAATGTTCTTCACATGCCATGGAAGGTATCCCTGGAGCGATTCATATGCGCACTGAACCGTTCCACGGAGGTCCAAAAGATAATCAATTCTTATAGGTCCAACGTTTCCAGACTCATGATATCCACGGTCATAACAAAGAATAAGGTGGTACATGCCGCTAGAATGGTGGAACAACACTCTGCGCACCACTGGTGGGATATCTTTTCTGGAATGTCTGTAACAGCTCGGACAACCGTTGTGCCTCCCTTGATCATATTAATAGTTATTATCGCTGTTTTGACGCTTTGCAATATCCTAACCTGTGTGTACATTCGTCACGTGCGACGCGAGGTTTCTAAATTGATCTATAATTTGGCTTTCAAATGAAAATTATTCTTATTCTATCTACCAGAGATGATTCATTTGGAACAGAAAAATATTCTGTCCGCCTTGATCCTTCATGTCAACAGGAAATTTTTGTAGATGATTACTGGATTTCATGTAATTATCGCCGTACCATCAGGCATTTTCCGTCTCGGGTAGATTTACTTGATTTTGTTGTGCATCATATCCAGAATGAATGCTTATATTATTTAGGAGCACGAGAATATCGTTTTATTACTTGGGATTCACATGCCGGGGATGGGAATCATTTCCTTAATTGATGGTCAGCCCCAGACCAAGGGGTGGAATGAGATGGATAATGCACTGTAGGCAGGGGGGGAGCCTTCTGCCCTGCATTAAAGATAATGTTCTGTGGCTGACCATCCAAAAAAGGAATACTTATGTAAACTCTTATGTACTCTTATATAAGGTTCTATGTTGCTAATAACCAAAAAAAGGAGAATGTCTTGATATGTTTATGATGTTTCTATGACTGACCCCCAAAAGGAATGTTTAATATAAAGTTTTATCCTGTTAAGGGAGGACTCTGTAGAGCATATCCTGACAATGTTTAGAATTTTATCCTGTTACTGACCCGTAAAAGGAGTGCTCTGTAGAAGATATTCTGACATGTTTATGATGGTATAGGATGAGTCTACGTGCAGGGTGAGCCTGCGGGAAGGGACCGGCCCTCCTTTTCCTCACGCTCATCAAAGAATATAAAAGATAAGGAAGCCCAACTTTATTCAGAGTCTGCTGTGGGTTACGTACGAACGCCCAGCCGGAGTTTTGTTTCAAGCCACTCTATCGGGACTGTTGGCTCTCCAGTCCGTGTGTCACGGTAGGGGCAGATGAAATGTTTTCTGTTGAAACTGCATGGCTTAAACTCCTGTGTTATGTTGTGTGACTGTTTTGAAGCGGGGAATAAAATGACACATTTTATTCTAGCTTGCAGTCTTTGAGTCATTTGTTTCTGCTCAGTGCCTACCTCCCTCGAACCTGCAAAAATTATTTCATAAAACAGATGATTACACAGACACTGTGACGTCATACATCCAGTTTTGTGAGGACAGCATCATCCCAATAAAAACCAGGGTCACTTATAACAATGATAAACCCTGGTTCACACCCAGACTGAGACAGTAGCCGCGGTTACATGGGCAGAATATCTTGATCGGATCAATGGTCGGGTTAAAATTCACCCGTGCACATGGGCACAGAAAACCTTTTTCCGATTAGAACAAACGTTCCCATGGCTCACGCTTTCGTTCGGAATGAATAATCTGGGCATGCGCACTGCGCAGTAGTGTAAAATCACCCGGATGCGGAACTAGATCCCGTTGTAAACAAACCGCTGCCACAGAGAGACAGCACGTGCTGCAGCTCCGTAATACGAGACGACCTTTCAAACGTGCTTTTATTAATGTCATGAATATTATGAAGCGCCTGTTCGCTCATCGTTATATTTAATCTGTGTGGTCAGTGCTGTTTTGTGAATGAAACAGCTGGAAGAAGGCTGAGGACAGGCTAACACGGGCTAACAACGTTAGCCTTGATGGACACTAGAATCCAGGACCGTGCGACAAACGCAGCAATCTGCATATTAGCGCACATAAATGTCTGGAAATAACAGCAGCCTTTATTTTGTCGGGACACAACTGGAAACACAAATCCACGTGAAACCCCGCGACATTTATTTCTGCTCTGATTTCTGCTCTGAAAAGTTCACAGACCGCCCCAAAGCCACTCTGAGCTAGCGGCCGGAGCTCAGTCTGTTCGAACACGGTTCCTCCTGAGTCCTGCAGCCGCCAACCCAGAGCGGCGGCGCGGCTCGCAGTCTGGATTCTCCCACACATAACAAAACGCACACGTAACAAAGCATCCTCCCCCCCCTCGGACACAAAATTATTAATCCAGCTCCTCTGTTCACTCGGGTGCCAGTGGACCGAGTGAGCGTCGGGGGGTACGAAGCGCCCCTTCCCCGCATTCCCTTCGTAAGGGGTGAAAGAGAGGGGAGAGCCAGCGGGGCGAGAGCGGAGCGGCGCTTTTCACGGGGCGTCCGCAGAGCTGGACGGTCCTGTATGAGCTTTCTCACAGCCAAACACCGTCTATGCGTGACGTAAACCAGAGCAGTAGTGACACACGATCGGAATGACCGTTTACATGCTCCACGATCGGATAAACGATCGGTATAACCCACCTATCTCAATCGGAAAGAAATTCTGATCCGAATGAGTCTGACCGGGGCAGAGTATTCCGAACGGGGCGTTTACATGACACATTTTCTTTCCGATCAGACGTTCATTCCGATTACTTTTGCCCATGTAAACGCGGCTACTGAGGAAGGAGAAAGAAGCAGCCTACAGAGCAATAGACAAAGAGAGCTATAAGGCTGCTAAGTACCAGTTCTCAAAAGAGGTGGAACAGGCAAGAACTCGGTACAATAAACGCCTGGAAGAGCAATTCTCTGTCAACGTCGTCACCTCTGTTTGGAGAGGGCTCAGGCAAATCACCAACTACAAGCCCAGAGCCCAACATGCTGCTGACGACCTACAACTGCCTGAGAGGCACACCCCTCCTCCACCCCCCTCACTGAACAGGTTTCCTCAGCAACTTTGGAGCCACATTCCTCCCCCACCACTATCACTAAGGACAGTATGACCCCCCCAGACCACCTCTCCCCCACCACTGTCCTCTCAGTGACAGAAGAGGAGATGCTCAAGCTTTTTCTGGAAGCAAAACTCACGGAAGGCTCCTGGCCCGGATGGCATCTCCCCTGCTACCCTGAGCAGGTGAACTGGTAGTGGTCTGCACAGACATCTTCAACACCTCCCTGGAGTCCTGCCACGTCCTGGCCTGCTTCAAACTGTCCACCATCGTCCCCGTCCTCAAGAAGCCCCGCATTACTGGCCTCAATGACTACAGGCCTGTGGCACTCACGTCTGTAGTCACGAAGTCATTCGAGCGTCTGGTCCTCCCTCACCTCAAGCATAGGAACTCCACAGGGCTGTGTACTTTCCCCTCTGCTCTTCTCCCTGTATACCAGCTGCTGCACCTCCAGCCATGACTCTGTTAAACTGATCAAGTTTGCAGATGACACCACCCTCATCGGGCTCATCTCTAATGATGATGAGTCTGCCTACAGGAGGGAGGTGGACCGGCTGGGGTCGTGGTGCCGCATCAACAACCTGGAGCTGAACACCAAGAAGATAGGGGACTTCAGGAAAGTCACAGCCCCCTCATCCCCTCTCATTCTGACAGACTCTCCCATCACCATAGTGGACTCTGTCTGTTTCCTCGGCACCACCATCACGCAGGACCTCAAGTGGGAGCCTTCCATCAGCTCCCTGCTCAAAAAGGCCCAGCAGAGAATGAACTTCCTGCGGCAGTTGAAGAAGGCCCGGCTGCCGGCCCAGATGATGGTGCAGTTCTACATGACCATCATAGAAGAGTCCATCCTCACCTCCTCTATCACTGTGTGGTACGCTGGAACCACAAACAGGGACATTAACAGGCTGCAGCATATTGTGCGCTCAGCAGAGAAGGTGATCGGCTGCAGCCTCCCATCTGTCCAGGAACTATATGTCTCCAGAACCCGGGGACGTGCAGGCCGGATAACTGCCGACCCCTTCTCACCCTGGACATGACCTACTGGAACAACTCCCTTCAGGCAGGAGGCTAAGGTCCATCAGGACCAGAACCTCTAGACACAAGAACAGTTTCTTTCCCTCTGCAGTCAGACTCTTGAACACCCTTTAACTTCTCCCCCCTTAAACTACACTTCAATGTCTAGTCAGTCACCAGCCCACTACCTGCACCTTGATCATCCTCAGTTTGCACTGTTTTTGGCACAATCCCCTTTCAAATCAAATTTTCAAAGTCATGTATTGACTTATTTTATTTTATGTAATTTTTGTTTTGATTTGAAATAAACAATTGAATTGAATTGATTTGAAGATGAAGCTGCACTGGAGGAAGAATCAGTCCAGAAAAGATGGAGAACAATTCTGACACTAAGCAGTTTTTCACTGATGTGTTCAGGTTTGAATCTTTTCTGTCTGCAGATCCATGAGCAGGACCCTGTCTTTGGGTTTTAGCTTGAAATGTAGTTTTGGAAATAGAATCTGTCTGAATGTCTGGAATTGGAGACATGGAGACATCAAAGAGGTTTAGATGGGATTTTGGGTTTGACAGAGAAATCGGCTGAAAAGAACTGAACTACAAACTTAGAACCACAGACGACAAAACAGATTGGACTTTTTTATCTGCTAACAATTTTCTCTTTGATCTGTTAAGGTTTCCTATTTGTCGTTAGCTGGAGGGACTAACTAAGATCATCTGATTTGAAGAATGTTGTGGGCTGCACTGACCAACAATGTCTTCTGTCTTTTCAACTGGAAGGGACAGAAGAGACTCTTCCAGGACACGCTGTTGATGGACTGCATGTTTGGAGAGCTTGAAGCTCAAGATAGAACCGTTGTTGAAGTGAACATACCGATAGTGTGGAGATGAAGATCAGAGTCACACTGACCTGCTGACATGTGAGAGCTGGCCACACTTTGGACATGACTTCTGTCCCTCCTCTTCCTCTGGTCTCTGTTCTGTGGGTCTGTCTCTTCATCTGTAGTTGATGTTGATTCTGTCTCTTCATCTGTAGTTGATGTTGATTCTTCATGTTGGTTTCCTTCTTCATCCTGACTATCAGTTACATTAAAGCTCTGCTGATTGTTTGGATCTGCTTCACTGTTCTCATCTTCCTCATAAGAAGGAATCTCCATCAAGGTATCAGTCTCCAGCTTCAGATCAAGCTGATCTTCATCCTGACTGATGCAGAGTTCCCCTGGTTCCTCTTTAATCTGTTGAGGTTCTGGTTCCTCTTTAATCTGTGGAGGTTCTGGTTCCTCTTTAATCTGTGGAGGTTCTGGTTCCTCCTGTTCCTCTTTAATCTGTGGAGGTTCTGGTTCCTCCTGTTCCACTCTGAAGTTCCTCTGCTGGTTGCATTGATCTTCCTCTTCAGTCATCCAATGCTGGGGGAGAACTGCAGAGACACAAACACAACAAGGAGAATTTTATTCGTTTACAGGGCTTTTGGATAGACCTGTGATGGTGTGGGATTTTTTATCACCACAGTGATGAACCAGCAGCGGGCGCGGTGTCACGGTTAACCGCAGGCCCCCCTCAAAAGAAAACAAAATCCCCTGGTGGCCGCTTACACATGAATACAATTAAAACAAAGTATCTTTTATTAACAGATAACAGTAACTACTAACTATCTACATAATGAACTAACTATATAGGTGTTGTAGAATGACTATGCGTGTGTGCGTGTCTGTGCGCTGCGTGTGTAGGAGGAAGGAGCACACACACGTGTGTTGGGGGGGGGGGGGGGGTTGATTCCTCTGCAGTGGACTGCTCTGTAGCTGCACGCGAGGCTTTTCAGAATATTCTATATTGCCCAGTAATAAACAGACTGCAGACACTTTGTCACCTTTCTGGTAGCCATGAGCCTCACACCCATGAAGAAAGCGGGCAGAAGGCTCCACCTTTGCCTGCCTGCCTGCCTGCCTATATGTACATATATATACCCAGGCTGTGTCCCACCAAAGTGCGGTAGCCTACACAGGGCACACATTCTTACCTCCCTCCTTCTCCTTCCCCAAACCCTCCTCCTTCAGTGTGTGTGTGTGTATGTGTGTCTGGTGTGTGTGTGACTGGTCTAAGGCCTGGGGCCTGTTGCACAAAAGTAGAATTAAGACATCCGAGATAAATGACTGAGCTGAGCTCATTGAAGCCAAAACATCTGCATCCAGGCTTAATTGGTTGCACAAGGACCAAGCCAGGATGAGCAGACACGGATGCATCAAGCCAGGTGTAACCAATCCTGGATAGGTGCGCGCTCACGGCTCACTCAACAAGACGCCGCCACAGATCACAGATTAACTGATTTACCATGGCAACTAGAGCTGCGTACCTTTCCCCGTCGGTAGCACAAATCCTCATGGAGGCATACGAGGAGGTAAAAGATATAATTAAGAAGAAAGAGCATACCGCCACAGTGATAAAGCACACTCAAAATCTTTTTAAATTAAATTACCGGCCAATTAATTTTATGAAAATGTAACTTGTCATTTCAACCAGAAAATGTTATGTTTGTAAATCTTACGTGAATGAATCATGTCGATCGTTCATAAAAATAATCCATTTAAAAGTTACTAATTTCAATCATGTTGATCCAACATGATACCGTTAAATTGGATACATTAGTAATCGCAAGGAATTGTGGGATTCCATTTTCTTTGTCTATCTGGGCAGATTGGGGTCTAAGTGTGAGTTTTTGTCCCTGGGTTTTATTGTCTAGCTGTTTTACTCTGTTTTAACTAGTGATTTAAACTGTTATGTTTATTTATTTTTCTGCTCCATGAGTTAGAGTGTGGGAGAGGATGATGACCAACCCCCTTGTGCGGTACAATATTAAAGTTACTATGCTTAAGGAAGAAATCGTGGTATTGGAACTCCTGTCTTGTGATGTGGGACTTTGCTGCGTATTTCATGTCTTTGATGTGAAAGTTATAGGCTGTAACTTTCGAAAACATTATCAATGTCAGATGTATAAATAAAATAAAAAACAAAAAATCAAGTTATATCATCATAAATTGTGTTGGGTAGTCATACAAATTTAAGTTGAATAAACTTAAATTAATGAGTTGTGACCAATTGAAGTGATTCAACTAAGT
This sequence comes from Oryzias latipes, assembly GCF_053564925.1. Lineage (NCBI taxonomy): Eukaryota > Metazoa > Chordata > Actinopteri > Beloniformes > Adrianichthyidae > Oryzias > Oryzias latipes. The sequence continues at coordinate 50,192,569 of NC_136238.1, forward strand.
TGGATCAACTTTTATCTTTTGAGAGTGAGCAACAATATTAATTTAAAGTTGGGTCCAACTGCAGTATTTAGATTGAATCAACTTAAATTTATTAGTTTGAACCTAAGTACATTAAGTAGGACCAATATGATTCATTTTTGTTCAAGTAACGCTATCTAATCATGTGGAAATCATTTCCATAATTTTTTTATGTTCATTCAAAGTGAACGTTTCTTGAGTGTAGTTTACCTGCTTTGTTTTGTCCTTATTCAATAAAGGAACATAATGTTACACATTGTGTTTTCATATTCATATTGAATGTGTATTATTTTATATGACAGAGTACTAGGGCCCCACTGAGGAAAAAAGGATAAAGTCATACATTTATGAGGCTGGTTCTTTCTGCAGAAAAGCAACATATTCTTTTTACAGTTTTGATAGTTATGACAATGTGATACTTCATATTCTGGCACATCAGCATGTCGTCGTTTATGAAACCATACTGAAGTACAATTTCACGAAATGCCCCACATCTGTCATTTAAACAACTGTCCTCCTTTAAAACAACTGGTTACAATATTATGACTTGTCTTTTTTTCCCTCTGTGGCCCTAATATTCTATCATTTTACATATAGCCTTATAGTCTATGGGAAACTGTAAATTATCTAATGAAGGCAACATCATCTTCTTCTTTCTCGTTCGGCTTTTTCCCCATCAGGGGTCGCCACAGCGAACAAGTCGCATGGTAAACTTGGCAATGTTTTTACGCCGGATGCCCTTCCTGACGCAACCCTCTCAAAGCAACCGGGCTTGGGACCGGCAGAGAAGTAGAGAAGGGAACAGGGAGCAACCCGGATTCGAACCCAGGTTTCACGGACGGAAGGCGCCGCAAACCAGCACGAGCTAAACCGCTCAGTGAGCTGGAATGATGGGATGAAGTGCTAATATCACTCATGTCACTGTTACCCATCATCAAATAACATGGACTGTGCTCTGAAATAAATGAGAGCTATTGCAAGCCCTATATTGTTATTTGATGTACAAATGTTTTCATTTGGGGCGACAGTGGCTCAGGTGGTTGAGCGGGTCGTCCAATGATCGAAGGGTCAGCGGTTCGATCCCCGCTCCCACCAGCCAAAATGTCGTTGTGTCCTTGGGCAAGACACTTCACCCTCCTTGCCTCCAGTGTGGCTCCACTGGTGTGTGCATCCCGGTGATGGTCAGAGGGGCCTTAGGCGCGAAATGGCAGCCACGCCTCTGTCAGTCTGCCCCAGGGCAGCTGTGGCTACAACCGTAGCTTACCAAGTATGAATGAGGAGTGAATGAATAATGGGCACAATGTAAGCGCTTTGAGCATCTGGAAAAGTGCAGAAAAATCTAATCCATTATATTGCATGTCTGTTCATTCCATAATAAACTACCAGAAATAACATGTTTTGTCTGAAATATAATCAATCAGACAGATTCAAGACAGATTTAACATTGAAATATTGATGATCATGAACATCAATACCAATCATAATCCAGTGAAAGTTTAGCGTCACCTCTGAAAAAAGTAGCATTTTGTAAAGTTTACATAATACACTCTGTCTGTGAATGAGGAGGCCCGACTTGACCTCTGACAACATGCCTAAGATTCACCCTGAGACCAAAGCGTTGATTATTAAGAGGCTGAAGACCAGATCCACTGCTGAGGTGGCTGACACCTTCAATGTGTCTCAGCGTCAAGTACAAAGAATAAAAAGATTTGAAGAGTCTGGAGATGTTTTTGACAAGCCCACAACTGCTGGGGAGGACCGTTTGTTGGTTGGAAAATCCAAGGCCTAACTGCACCCCCCTTAGCACACACACCCCTCCCCCCTCAATATATACATTCCAACATAAACACACACACATGCACACACACACCCTCTCAAACACACATACACGCACACACATTTTGCAAGGAAGGTGGGACCTAGGACCATCTGTCCCCTGCCTCTTCCCTGGTGGGGGGTACGGGCCCCTTTGCGACGGCGGCCGTGTCCCCGGGGTGCTGGCTTCCTGGGCCCGGCGGTGCTCTCTCCGCGCGGCGGGGGGGTTCACATTACATCTGAGCCGGGAGTGTTCGTGTCCCTGGGGGGTGGGTTCTGGTCCTTGCTCCTGAGTGCTGGGCCCCGCCAAATTTCCAACTGTGGCCGAGCCTGGTCGGGCCATATTTACAACACCCCATGTGGGCCCTCTTTTTTCCCCGGGGTTCCCCCCTCTTGGGCGGGGGCGGCGGGCCCCTGCCTCGCTCCTCCCTGGACCAACCGTGGGCCGGGCGGATGGCTGCCTGGAGTGCGGAGCGGGTCTCCCTTGGGGGGTCCTGGCTCGTACCTGGGGTTGGGGCGGGGGGATGCCCGGAACTCCTGGGTGGTGGTGGGGTGCTCGTCTGGGGCTGTGGGCGTCCTTCTCCGGTGGGGCCCTGCGTTGGGTTCTCCCGGCGCGGCGGGGGGGCTGCTCTCTCTCCCTCCGTGCCTCCCTGCTCTCTGGCTCTGGGGGCCTTGCGGCGGTCCTGCTGGCCCTGGCCTGGGTGGCGGGCTTGGTCGCCCGGGCGGCGGTTGTTCCCTGCCGGTTCCCGTGTGGCGTTGGGGGGATTCCGGCTGCCGCTGCTGCTGCGGTGGGGGTCTTGGGGTGGGGATGGCTGGGCACTCTCCCTCCTTCTTTCCACGTTCCACCATCCATTTTAGAAGAACATAAACACTCACCTGAGCACAGGTGTTAGCTCACCTTTGCACTAACAGTTTGCATGACTGAATGACTGAAATATTTCACACTAGTTGGTTTTAAGGCATAAGTATGCGTGTGAACACTATCTGTTTTGTATACATATCGACAGGTGGACATTTTTTGCAGCTAGCAGGTGTGTTTATAACATTTGAGTGTGTGTGTGGACAGGCTCCGCCCTTATTGTACTACATTTGAACCTTACCATAATGATTAACAACCAGTAAACTTGTTGCTTTATGCTGCTTCATGGTCTTATCCCCCTTCCCCTCCTATTATCACCCCCTACCCCCCCTCTCTCTATCCTCCCTCTCTCTTCTTCCCCTCTTTCCTTTTCCGTCCGGTCCAACACCAAAGATTTTCAGACATGATTGAAATTAATAAAGTTTGGCCTCAATTACAAAAGGGGTTTATTCAGACATACCTTTGGTTTGTCTGAAGATTAATAACTCCTCTTGTTAAAGTAAAATCTGTCCAACACAAGAGGCCCTCAGCTCTCATCTGTCTGCCCAGCTGTTGGACAGGACAAGTTTAAAAAAAAAAAAAAAAAAAAAGGAAACTCCAAGGCCAGCCCCTTTTCCTCTGCAGCAGAGCTCCACCAGGCCTGGTCACCTCAAGTCCCTGTGTCAACCAGAACAGTTTGTAGAATTCTGTCTCAAAATGGTCTCCATGGTCCAATCAGTGCCCAGAAACCAGCACTAAACAAAAGGCAATTGAACAAACGTGTGGCATATGCCAAGGCCCACAGCCTGCTAAAAGGATGGACGCTGGAAAAGTGGCAGAAGGTGGATTTCTCAGATGAGTCTTCAGTTGAATTACATCACAGGAGACCAACTGGAGCCCGCATATACCCAAGATTCACCCAGAAAACAGTTAAGTTTGGTGGCGGAAAAATCATGGTATGGGGTTACATCCAGTATGGGGGTGTGCAAAACATTTGCAGGGTGGAAGGCAATATCAATAGCCTAAAACAGTGTTTTTCAACCTTTTTTGAGCCACGGCACACTTTAACCTTGACAAAAATCCTGCGGCACACCAGCACCCCCCCCCCCCCCCCCAAAAAAAAACAGAAACTCATAGTCTGTTTTGATCTACAGCCCCCCCCACCCCCGGTTATCTGACGTGCATTTTTGTGATAATTGTGGCAGAAAAATCAGGAAATTGCAGATGTTTTTTCTAAAAAATTTAATAAAAGTTAAGTTACATACAAACTGTATGTTCGTTGTGGTTTCAATCCGTGTAACAAGGACGACTCATTGTACGCTAAGGCGCTGTCCCTTTAAGCCAATGCATCATGGGAGATGTAGTGTGAATACGGCGAGAAAACGGCAGAAACACTTGCGTCTCTGAGTTTCATGGTTTTGTTCACTTGTTCCACGGTCTGATACCGGATTCTGTGGAAAGCTACACCGCTAAAGACGAGCTTTAGCTGGTGTTTTTGTTGGAAATGAGTGAGTTATGAGCTAAATTGGAACAAGGAAGTTTAGACTTTAAACACTTCTGATTGGTCAGACTGATGACATGTGATTAAGCCTTCAAGAATGATTGGTGGAGTCGTGGAGACAGTAAAAGCTGCGGGACTTTTCAGAAAACAGTTATAGCTGCAGGTAAATCGCGGTGCCGTCATTCTTATCAAAATGTCTTTAATAGAATCAGATAAACACAAAGAAATAAGTATTTTATGATCTTTTATATTCCTAACTACTCAGTGTTTTATCAGGACCTGTTTGGATGAACAAAGAGCTGATTTCCTGGAGATGGTTAATGTTTTTAGATCAGTTAATGATTAATGAGGGCAATTTTCCACGGCACACTTGACCATCTCCCGCGGCACACTAGTGTGCCGCGGCACACTGGTTGAAAAACACTGGCCTAAAATATCAAGAAGTATTAGCTACCTCTTACATTCCCAACCATAAAAGGGGTCAAATTCTGCAGCATGGTGCTCCATGGCATACTTCCATCTCTACATCAAAGCTCCTCAAGGCCAAGAAGATCAAGGTGCTCCAGGACCGGCCAGCCCAGTCAGCAGACATGAACATCATTGAGCATGTCTGGGGTAGAATGAAAGAGGAAGCATGGAAGACCAAACCAAAGAATCTGGATGAACTCTGGGAGGCATGGAAGACTGCTTTCTTTGCTATTCCTGATGACTTCATCCATAAATTGTAGGAATCATTGTCAAACCGCATGGATGCTGTCCTTCAAGCTCATGGAAGTCATACAAGATATTAAATATGGATCTCACAGTAGCACTACTTCATTCACTGATGTTATGCAACATATTTTTGTTTTTGGAGTAAATTATTTGTTACATTTTCACATTACTCTCTGTAGACGACAAAACTTTTGTCTTGCCAAAATGTGACCTTTCTGTGTTCATTAAATGATCAATCTTTCTGCAGTGAAGCAATTTTATTTTAGTATATTGAACATAATTTGGGAGGGTTTTAGCTTTCATATGAGACATTTCTAAAACCAACGGATTCATTAAAAGTGAGGTTATACGCTTTTGTTTCTACAAAATGGAGAAGCCACAAGACTTTTGTCAGGGACTGTAAAAGCTGTTTCAGTTTCTACAGAGAGTTCCTGATGAGGAGCCTTTTCTGCTCTCTCCCATAAATACTCCTGAGGGGGAAATATGTCTGTGCAGTTCTCCCTGGAAAAACAATAAACCCATAAGGACATTCTTTCAAATCAACATTGTTTCACTACCTCTGAGCAGGTCTTATTGCAGTGCCTCTCAAATAGTGGGGCGCGCCCGATGCGATTGGGCACAGCTGATACTGGCAATTTAACAGGGGGGGGGGGGGGGGGGCAGAGGCTCAGTGCTTGGAAAAAAATCTGCACCTCTATTGGTTTACTATTATCCATTATGTCACAGAGTTTGTAACAGCCTGAAATCTGTGATTTGCCGTCCCTGCAGCTGCTCCCGTCTCCTGTCCCACATGTGAGAATAAAAGGGGAGGGGTAGTGGGCTCAGGCTGCGAGGTGGAACGGGGGGCGTGGCAAGCTGCAAGCGCTGCCTGGGTGGTGCAACACCAGGATCATCGTGTGCATTCAGATTCCTCAGCTCATGCTAATAATGTTATTCTTATTAATTAATGTAGACATTTTGATGACGTGTCTTTATTTTCCATATTCTTTGTCTGCCTGTGGTTTAGTTGGTGTCAGTATTTGACATAAAGACAGCAGTAATGCAGGAAAACAGCTGCACTTAATGACATCATTGATAAACAATCATCATGTAGAAAATAAATCAACCCAATGTTTTTTATCTGTTTCTTCAGACTAAAACATTAAATATATTGGTGCTGCTGTGTTAATTTTTCAGATCAATTTACATCAAATGGTTCAGTTGGTCAAAATGTTTCCAGTTTAAATAATGACAGATTATTTTATTTCAGGTACTTTAAGCTTCTTTTCTGTTTTAGACTAGAACAGGGTTTCTGTGGCTAAATAAAGTTAATATTTGTTGAAAGTGGATTTATATTGATTTTTTTTTATTTTTTATTGTTAAAGGTTTAAGTAAAATTACTTAACTTATTATAGATACTAACCTAATATACTGTCACCGCATGGCTATGTGTGGGGGGCGGGGGGACATTTTCTTTTTTGTAGGGGGGGCCTGGTAAAAAATGATTGAGAAGGAGTGTCTTATTGGAACATGTTTGTTGAAGATATTGCATGGAAGGAGGTTTGGCTAATTCATAATCTGTAATAAATTCTTGATCATCTATAGAGTAAAAAGTTCATTTTAAGATTATCCACATATTGTACCAAGCTAAAACTTTTATTCAAATTAGATTTACATTAAACATTGATACACTCTGTAGTAGTGATGCAACATTATGACTTTTTACAACCGATACGGATACCAATAGTCAACTGATATTTTTAAAATACTTCTCAAATGCCCAGAAACTTTCCTTTTTTTTCTTTCTTTGACTGAGTGCTAACGCTTAAAATGGAGTTTTAGGGCAGTTGATAGACTTTGTTTTTTAATCACGACTTCTGAGTCAAATTTACAAGAACAAAGCCATAGATTAACGAGGAAAAAAACCCAAAGTTTTCCGTTTATTGGAGCCTAGCTTAAAGAGGAAATATGTGGATCCTTTTGTGAAGCTTTATTTCCAGATAGGTTTGAAAAACAAAGAAATTCAGAACCTTTTGGTGACTCAAAATCAAATTATTGTCAGTGTTGGTAAAGCAGAGTTTCATAAAATAAGGAGCTCAAAGACACATTTGGGTGTAGAGGACCGCAGCTTTATTTTCTTTCATTCACATACCCAGAAATCCCCTAGTCACCTGACGTCAATAGCTGCTCTGTATGCTCACCTCCACTTTAGTTTCTTAAGTTTACGAGTTTTTTTTCTCGTAAATCTACAACTAGCTTGTGAGATTGTGGTGTTAAAGCTTGACCTTTGACCCTCTTTGTGACACTTCTGTCGAAGACATTTTTCCAACAGCGAGTGAGTCGTTGGTCTCAGACACGGTAAAATAAGCCCACATGTTGCAGACGGAGGTCTTTAGGGCAGACGCTGAGAGATGTCAAATACCATTTTCTTTATCATTTTAGTTCAGTAACAGAATAATCAATGTTGGAGTCGAAAATGAAAAAGCATTTTGGTGGAATTCTTTTTCTTTTAATTTTGAGTCAAAAAATGCAGCTTCATTTTGAAAATGAAAAACCATTTATGATTTTGACTTATTTTTTATTATGCTACAGAATCAGTTTAAGCTTTTAGTCATCTGTCAAATTAATCAGGGATTTTTTTCTTATCGGAATCATCAGCAGGACGTTGTACTGTCCAACATCTGCCTACAATTATCTGTATCCGATGCTATCATGCTGTCAACTACTCTGTAGTTTTTGCTGCATAATTCCACTGAAACAGTGATCCATCTATTCTGATATTGTCCTGAAGTTAAAGAAGGTTTATGCTAAATGACTCTGATTTGCTTAAATTTCTTGCACATTTTGGCCAAATGTCATATTGTCGCGTGCGTGTGTTGTTCAATTGTGTGTTTGTGTGATGAAGGTGACATACCTATGTGGTGGAGCTGCAGCTGTGGTTTCCAGATGACATCCAGCAGTCTGCGCTGACGACAGAGCTCCTCCTCGTACTGGACGATGGTTCCTTCACAGAGTCTGCAGATTTCTTCAGCAGCAGCAGCTAGTCGCTCGCTGATCAACTCTCTCAGAGACTGAAGGGAAGACATGGTTCCTGCTCCGATCTTCAGCTCCAACTCCCACAAACACCTTCTTTACGCTGCTTTTTCACGCGATGCTGACAGTTCGTATCCTCCTTTCGGTCCAAAAACGTCACGAACGTCCGGACAAAACCGCCGCCGGTCTCTGAACACAAGCTAGCTACAAGCTGCTAGCGCCGCGCGCTGCTGTTTACTTCCGGGTCACGCTGATTACTTCATTCTGAAAAAAGCCTTTTACATTTCAATAATCCGAATATTTATTTTGTTACGAAAATAATTTGCAACATTTTAAGTCACGAAATATATTTTAATAAAAAAATCTAAAAAAACAAAAATATTTTTGTCAAAACCGCTTGGTAAGCGGATATGACGTCACCAGAATTTACGATGTACTTTTTTTTTTTTTAAACGATGTACAGGAATTAACCACAAAACCAAACTGTAATCAAAGATGTGAGCATAAAAGGACTGTTTAGGAGATGAAGAACTGTTAAGAGTTGAGACTTCATAGAGACTGAAGCTTTTTTGTTTTTACTATTTAAGAGAATTTTTACATCCAACCCAGTAGCGGTTCTAGGCACGGGCCGTCCGAGTAAGCCCTGGCTGCAGCCTGCAGAATGGGTCATCATAGTGGAATGCTTTGATTGCAGAGAAATGTGAACACGCTGTGGAATGTTAGCCCCGCCCATGCTGAGCCCGTCTGCTGTGGAATGTTAACCCCGCCCACGCTGAGCCCGTGCATTTGATTCACCTTTGTCACAGCAGTTGTGATTGCAGGAAAGGGGAAGAATCAGTGGAGCACATTTTGTGTGTTCACATTCCTCTGCAATTAAAGCATTCCACTATGATGACCCATTCTGCAGGCTGCAGCCAGGGGTAGTTGCGCGCTCCTGCTGGAAATGTGTGAAGAAAGGGGGGGGGGGGGGGGGGGGCTGCGGGGAATCAGTTCAATTGTGGGACGCTTCCAAATTAAGTGGCTATGTGGGGACAAGGGCGGAGGTTTGAATCTACTTTATAAAACCTTTTTATAAGTCAGTCATAAGGTGACATTCTATAACCTACACTTTAATAAAGGTATTAAAATATATTCTGCTTTTTTGGGTTAATTTTGTGTGAAATGCCCAAATGAAAAAATGGCAACACAAAACAATGTTGTCACTAAGGTGACAGTTGGTTCAGTCGACGGACTTGATGTCTTCTTCGTGACGTGAGGACATTTATGCCAAACAAACGCCAAAAACATCTAAAATATGGAGAAAAAAAGGTCAAAGCCATCTGGTGCCCAATTTAGAAAGAAAAGAAAAGAAGAAGAGGAGAAAAGAGATAAAAAAAAGGGTAATTCCTCACAGCTTGATGCATGTTTTTTCTAAATTCTAATGCTACCTGCCCTACAACGTTGCCGATGAAAACTTTATTTTGGTCGATGACCAACACTGAAGTAGGCCCAAATGTTGCAAATAGCGTCATTTTTTTTTTTTTTTAGAGTTTATTCTTAAAAATTTGCTCTGCCTTAACTTGTAACATTAGTTATGATTCATGTGTCTGTCTGCTCTGCTGTAACACAAAGGTTTTGTTGTGTTTTGCTGTTGTATACTAGTTCATAATGTTAAAAAAGCTGTGATGGTTACACAGCATGCTGATGCTGATGCCATAAGATGCTAATGGGGCAAATAATTTGAGATTGGTCATTAATTTAATAATCATTGTTGGCAGCCTAAACGTTTTCACAATGTTTTTTTGACATTTAACTGGGGATTTATTTTATATTATTTATTTAATATTGAGTTTGATTCAATATTTTCTTAGCTAACTGTATTTTTGCATTGCTTATGGTCTTTTATTTTTTGTGTTCTGATAACTATTATAATGCTGTTCAGAATTCTGACATCTTTTGTATACACTTCTTAATTTCAATGACAATAAAACATGTCAGTTGACAAAGACAAACAAAGTTCTGTTGTGACTATGGGGGGGGGGTCTCGCCCGGGGAGTAATTCAGGGTAGAACCGCCACTGATCCAACCTCAGATTATCTGAAGTCTCACATTAGAACAACAATTATTTCTGGTTTGACCCTTTGTCATTGTCTGCAAGTCTGCAAAGCAGAAATACCTGATGTTAAACTGAATAAATTCACTGTAAAAATGTTTGTGTTGTTTTCTTCTCGTGTAAAAAAGACAATAATGATGGAGCTGCAGCAGGATTACTTGGCTCAGGTTTTTTTTTTTACTTATATTTAAAAATAATTACAAAACTCTCGCAGACACAACCACCCAATGATTCAAAGCACATCTTTTAACAAAAAACAAACCAAAAAAACCAATACACATAAAAATATAAAAAAAACTTTCAGCATAAATTAAAATTTAAGGCAATCAACAATCTAGACCCTATATCAGTAACTATTTTGTAGCAGATTTTCAAAAGTCATTAATGAAAGGACTGGGGTTCTGAATACGTTTCAATGAGGATGAAAACAGTTTGACTTCATTCTTAAAACACATTAATTAGCTCAGGTACAGTGGGGGGGGGGGGGGGGGGATAATTGTCATGTGCAGCATTTGGCTATTGGAACCGCCCACTTCCATTCACATAACTACAACAGAAAGAAATAAAAAAGAAATATATACAACTAAAAAAATAAATTTAGAATTGTAGTTCACAATACTAGGGATTGTCATACAACATGTGATCTTCAATGAAAATGGACAGTTTTATTGCTTTCTTTTTTTCATGTATTTTAGTGATTTAAAATATAAACAGTTCTTAAATGTAGTGAATAATGGTTTGGTTTTAAAAAAATCTACTCTTATGAATGAAGAATTTTCCAGAAATTAATACAGTATTAAATGCCAAATCAAATTAATTATCACCAGAAACTACTAATAATACGATATGTTTTTGTAACTGAATAGAAATAGGAAAAGGAAAATTTGAGGAGCACCAACAGAAAAATCCTCCCAAAAACTGTTAACATAAATACATTCAAAACACAGATGATCCAGTGATTCTATATTCTATATTGCAGAAAGAACAGTTACTTTCTTGAAAAACAAAACTTTAGGAGTCTCCTCCTCCTTTAGCTATTCAGGTCTTCAGCAAACTGAATCTCTGTTTCTGTTTTTTTGTGTGCATTTATTTTAACTGGTCTATTTTTATTTGTTTTTTAACATTTTTTAATAAAATTATCATAACCTTGGTACCTCCGTCTCCTGCCTTTGTGTGCATCCGCCAAAGAAAAATGAATTCCCTCTGGACCACATTAACGTTAGCGACTTCCACAAACAAGAGTGACGTCGTTCACCGTTGAGTTGATTACTGCGGGTCACTTCTGGGTCATTTCACCGACACACAGGAGATCACAAATGTTCACATTTTATTGGAAATATGAATGGCCTTGCAAAAAAATTGAATTTTTTCAAACATTCAGAATTGAGCACTAAGCCCTGCAGTGTGAACGTAGCCATGGATGCTTGGATGGAGTCACCAAACTTTTTTTTGTGAGGCCACATTAAGTCTTTTACTTTAAAACTTTAAACTGCTTTTATCTTTCTTTGATTGTAAAGCCCTATAATAAAGTTTTATTAATTCATGATCATTATAATAAAATAAATAACACAATTTATAAAAAAAAAAAAAATGACCAAATAACTGTGATTTTTAAAGACTAAATGTCAGAAAAAAATATACTGATACATTAATATGAAAAATAATAAATAGTGGATCCTCTGCTGTCATTTTCCTGCTGAGACTTTTAGACTCTGCTTGGAGAAAAAGAACAAAGTAAACATATGAGTTTCTATCTCATTTTTATTTTTATTGTGACGCATATATATATAAATAATCCAACTTAAATGAATTACTTCAATTGGTAATAAGTAATGTAGATAAATGTATTCAACCTAATGTCTTAAATCTATCCAACTCAATATTGTTTTTACAACTCAAATTTACACATTTATCTAACTAAATGTCATATTACTCCAATTCAATTCAATGTTTTTCAATCTTGATTCATTGTACTTCTTGAACTCTCATATGTCTAAGTTTGAGCCTGCAGATATTTTTATAACAATAAAATGAAAGCATCAATTTAGATTTGCATCATGGAATAATTTACCATTTCTCCATAGTTGACAAATCACTTTCTGGCAGTAAATCTGCTAAATAAACTCATCATCCTCTCCCTCATGGTGCAGAAAGAATCAAAAAAGCAGAAAGAATGAAACATAACGGGACAGTTCAGCTGGAAGTTGAGAAGGAGGCTTTGAAACCAGCAGCAGTTTGAGTCCATTCTGATGTTCCATTCAGGTTTCTGCTACAACAAGCCTTTATTTTGAAAGAGCCAGTGGGGCAGAAACAATAGAAGGAGGAGATTACCAACCCCCCCTGGAATGTTGCCCCCTGTGCAGTGGACTAGTGGGGGCAGGGACGGCTGAACCAATCACAGAAGACTGTTGCAGCTTTCCCTCCAAAAGTCAACCAATCAGATGTTGTTGTTTGGATTCTTTGTCTTGAAGTTTCACATGTGGAAGCTTCCAGAGTCTTTTCTGTTTGGTCTGCAGGCTGAGCAGAACTGACTCCTGCAGGATCACAGGAACTTTCAGGAAAATCTCCAACCAGGAGAAAAGTGTTTGTGATTGTGAGACTAGCAGATGATCGATCGGAGCTGCAGTGAAGAGGACGGCGGTGTTTGTGGGAGTTGGAGCTGAAGATCGGAGCAGGAACCATGTCTTCAGAACCTCAGGAAGGTTCTGTCAGAGAACAACTTTCTGCTGCTGAAGGAACCATCGTCCAGAACGAGGAGGAGCTCTGTCGTCAGCGCAGACTGCTGGATAGCAGCTGGAACCCGCAGCTTCAGCTCCACATAGTCGGTACGTGACTAAACATTTAAATTATTTTGGTTGCCCTTATCTTTTTGTCACTGGAAAGGGATTGTTTCCGTCTCGTCCGGCCTTCACAGATTCAGATGGTTCTGGACGTCCAAAAATGAAATGTGCAGAAATGAAAAGACACACAAGAGTCTGCATGAAACCTTTTCCAAAAGGGGAGAGGTGGAGAAACACGACCTGTTAGTCTCTGTGGCTGTCCTCTCTCTGTCCTCAAGGCTAAAAGGCTTTTTTATTATCCAGTAAGGGAAGATGTAAACATACTAGATACGTCATTAGAATGGTGTGTTTCTGTCTAGTCTGCATTGCAGGTGTTGTGGCTCCATAAACACTCCAGTACAGAAAGAAAACAGAGACCAAAAGTTAGAAACGCCTGACAAAAAAAGACAGAATTTGAAAACATTTGAATTCACTGGATTTCCCTGATCTTGATGTCACTGGAAAGGGATTGTTGTCGTCTCGTCCGGTTATCGCAGATTTAGATGGTTCAGGACGTCAAAAATTAAATGTGCTGTTGGGAAATGAAAAGATACACATAAGTTACAACTGCATACATTTTTGAACCTTTTTTGATTGGTCCAGTTCAATTTGAAGCTGCACAAATGCTGTGAGGCAGAGTAAACACTGAAATCTTCAGCATGACATATAATGTTTCTAGAATGATTTAGCTTAAACAGCACACATTTTAAAGCAGACAAAACTGACAGCAGAACAAATATCAAATATATCAAATATCAAACATCCTGGTGGCAAACCAAATTTTTATTAAAAAAAGTCAGAGCAGATTATGAAAGTAAGAAAAACAGGAAAATAATGTCTAGAAAGTCTGCAGAAATGTTAAACTAAATGGCAAAAATACAATGAAAAGCAGCTGGAAATTTTTGCACTGCACTGACTGAAAGCTGCCCTACAGACTACAAAACAATGCATTGTGGGACATGTGTCCTGATGGGTTTTTGTAGTTCAGTGATCAATTTAAAATACCAACTGATTAAAAAAAAGGCCATGTACATTACAAAACATTCAAATACATATAAAATATATAATAACGGATCATACTGAGGGGGAGAGGAATATTAAAACTAAATTGAATGTGAAGGACAACTCCAACTTCCTGTTCTCCTTCAGTCTTGCTTTAGCTTCGCCTTCATGCCCCCCTTCATGCTAGGGTTGGGTGATGTCCCTTAAATTGGCAGTTGACGATGTTTGCAGTAAACCCTCGGGATAGACGATGGTATCGTAGAGGGGGGGTATTTTTAATTTTTCGTTTATATATAATTATTAATGATTTTACTTTATTAATTCATTAATTTTATTTCCCAACTAATGATTCATCCGCGATGATCCAGTATAAACTGAGGGAAGTGACCTTTAAGAAACAAAATACAAATAAAAATAACAAACAAGATAGAAAAGAAGTAGTCCACTCCTGCACTTGATTAGTCAAGTGGACCGGTGGACCGAGCGACCGTGTCTCTGAGTGCAGCAGATGGACTTTGCGTTTGAGGGGAAGGAGGGATGCTTTCTTACATGTGCCCTAAGTTATGGAGACTTTGGGCTGTGATCTGTCCCGCAGCTCTAGGTGAACGAGCTACCGAACTCAGGAGAACCGAGTCTCCCGGTAAAAGTGTGTGTCCGAGCAGAACTCGGAACGTCAGCTCACACAGCGGCTTTGGGGCGGTGTGTGAGCTTTTCAAAGCAGAAATGCCGCTCAGTCCTTAGAAACCTTTCAACCGATCACGTGGATTTGTGTTTTGTCCCGACAAAATACAGGCTGATGTTATTCCCACATATATACGTGTAGCCAACATGCAGAATGCGGCATTTCCCGCATGGATTTTATGTTCATCATAGCTTAATGTTTTCAGCCCTTGTTAGCCTCTCTTAGTCCTGGCTTCTTTCTAGCTCCGTTCTTCACTCAACTCACTCCCCTCTAACATCCACAACACTGACACACTCTCACATTTCAAAAAGCACTGACCACACGGATTAAAAATGACGATCGAACAGGCGCTTCATAATAACCGTAACATTAATAAACGCACGTTTAGAAGATCATCGAGTATATTACCAAGCTGATATATCTATGTATGTGTAGCCGATCAGTGCAACTCATTTCCTCTTCCGGTATTTCAAATACTGCGCATGTGCGAATGATTTATTCCGACCGAAAGTGTGACCATGTGAATGTTTGTTATAATCTGAAAAAGTTTTTCTTGGCCCATGTACACGGTTGGATTCTAATCTGACCATTGATCCCATCAAGATATTTTGCTCATGTAACCGCGGCTTATGGTGTGGCGGCGGCGTGACATCACGATGGTGTCTCTCCACCGTGATGTCAG
The DNA here is from genome assembly GCF_053564925.1 of Oryzias latipes. Classification (NCBI taxonomy): domain Eukaryota; kingdom Metazoa; phylum Chordata; class Actinopteri; order Beloniformes; family Adrianichthyidae; genus Oryzias; species Oryzias latipes. The sequence continues at coordinate 50,207,744 of NC_136238.1, forward strand.
TCAGCCATCACGGTGGCATAACCCTAATAGCTGCATCACCGCACCTTTTCTTTTGTTTTTTTTGAAAGTTTTTATTTATATTTTTTGAATGTTCTTCATATGGTGCGTGATTGGAACTATAATAAACACATTGAACACATTCGTCTTTGCTGATAATTTACTGTTTCTGCTATTCCTGTGATCAGACTTAAAGGTTTCTGGGGGAAACCTTTCATTAGTGTTTTCCTTCTATCCGTGCGCCGTGCCTCTCACTCACTGTAGCGCTGCACACGCTCCCTTTACTCACACACAAGTGGTTTCAGCAGCACGCATCCTCATTGATTCTACGACAGAAGTTTCCGTCTCAGGGAAAATACGACACATTTACTGCGTTCTAATTATTCATTTTCATTACAAGCTGCGTGCGTTCTTAAGTGCGCAACATGGCTGTCCGCCGGAGGATTTTGTGTTGGGGGGGGTTATTATTGTTCTCCTTCACTCTGTAACACCAAACATGAACTTGCGCTGTTAGATTTCCATGAATATCACTACATTTTTTTGTTTGGGAACTATTTTGTGCAGCGTAATGTTACGTTTCTGTATAAACAAAGGCGGAGCCTCCTGTCCCGCGTTCTTCATGGCTGTCAGCCTTCAGGTGACAAAGTGTCTACAGTCTGTTTATTACTGGGCAATACATAATATTCTGAGAAGATGTCTGTACCAGAGAGCACAGGTGAAACTTGCGTGCAGCTCCAGAGCGGTCCGCTACAGAAGAATCAACACACACACTCCAACACACGTTTGCACACCTTCCTACTACTCCTACACAAGACGCTCCGCGCTCACACTCACAGTCAATCTACAACACCTATAGTTAGTTCACAAGTTAGATATGTAGTTGTTAGTTGTTACTGTTATTTGTTAACAAAGAATAGTACGTTGTAATTGTATTTATTTCCGATGCGGCCGCCGGGGGGTTTTGTGTGTTTTTGGGGGGGAGGGACTGCGGTTAACTGCGACACTGCGCCCCCTGGTGGTTCAAAATTCGACACCGTCACAGCTCTACTCACACATCCATTCACTCTCACATTAACACCTGTGGACAGTTTAGAGTTGCCAATCAACCTCTGAAGCATGTTTTTGAAGATTCAAGATGGGTTTATTGTCATTTCACACACAGTATTTGTGAGGAAGTACACGGGTGAGACGAGATGCTGTTTCTCACTAGCAAGACCGTGCAAAAGAGAAAAAATCTACAATAAAATAAGATGAATAAAAAATTAAGTGAAAGAAATAAAGATAAAAAAGATTAATATAAGATAAAATAGAATAGAGACCAGCATTCAGTGAGAAAGTGACTGTGTTATTGTTCTCCTTCACTCTGTAACACCAAACATGAACTTGCACTGTTAGATTTCCATGAATATCACTACATTTTTTTGTTTGGGAACTATTTTGTGCAGCGTAATGTTACGTTTCTGTAAAAACAAAGGCGGAGCCTCCTGTCCCGCGTTCTTCATGGCTGTCAGCCTTCAGGTGACAAAGTGTGTACAGTCTGTTTATTACCGGGCAATACAAAATATTCTGAGAAGATGTCTGTACCAGAGAGCACAGGTGAAGCCTCGCGTGCAGCTCCAGAGCGGTCCGCTACAGAAGAATCAACACACACACTCCAACATACGTGTGTGCGCGCTCCTTCCTCCTGCACACTCAGCACGTTGTCTAGGGTTGTGCCGATGGACGATACCATCGTCCATCGTTATGGGTGACTGACATCCCGATGGAGAGACACCATCGTGATGCCACGCCCCCACCACGTTACGAGTCGACGCCATAAGCCGCGGTTACATGAAAAAAATATCCTGATCAGATCAGATTCAGATTATAAAAAACATTTACATGGGTCACAGTTTCTGTCTGAATAAATCATTCGCACATGCGCAGTAGTGTTTGAAATACCGGAAGAGAAAAATTGTTCCGCCGAGCGGCTACATACATAGATATATCAGTGTTTTTAATAATGTCACGGTTATTATGAAGCGCCTGTTTGCTCATCTTCTTAATTGTAATCCGTGTGGTCAGTGCTTTTTCTGTTGAAGAACGGAACCAGAAAGAAGCCAGGGTTAGCAGTGTGCTAACACGAACTAACAACATTTAGAATGAATATAAAATGTATCCATGTGGGAAAAGCTGCAATCTGCATCCTGGCTGCACGTAAACATGTGGGAATAACATCAGCCTTTATTTAGTCGGGACACGGCTGGAAACACAAATCCACGTGATTGTTTGAACGGTTTCTAAGGACTGAGCGACATTTCTGCTTTGATGCTTACAGCCGCTGTAGAGCTGCGGGACGGATCACCGTCCTAAGTCTCCCACACGTAGCAAAGCATCCTCCCTTCCCCTCAAACACAGCTGTAAGTCCATCTGCTCTGCTAGAGACACGGTCGCTCGCTCCACCGGTCCACTTGACTAATCAAGTGCAGGACCGGACCACTTCTTTTCTATTCTGTTTATTTTATTTTTTGTTAAAGTCACTTCCCTCAGTGTAGACTGGATGGTTGCGGATGAGTCATTATATGGAAAATAAAGTAATAAAGTAAAATAACGAATAATAGTTATATAATAACGAAAAATTACTTCATCAGCAATCTTATCAGTCCCTTGAGGCGTCAAAATGATGTCCTTTTTGGAAGTTTGGCCCCAAATCGCTTTTTTTCCCCCCTTCCTTTTCCTTGTCCCACAGCCACTCGGATAAATGCACTTCATCTTCCCGCTTTCAGCCCCTCTGCTCTCGCTGCATTGAAGGCAAACTTGATCGTCTGTCTGATGGAATAGTCCATTAGTGTAGAAGGACACATAACACTTTTATGTGAGGATTCTTATTTTATATCAGTGATTTGGGCTTTTATGACAGAGTTAAATAATAATGGGTGTAGAAATTATTTGAGACCGTTTGTTATTAGGTGTCTAGCTCAGAGCCGCAGGCGACCGCCTACCTTTATCCAATGGTAAGTCCGCTGCTCTGCTGAGTGTGAGAAATGTTTCTCTTTATGAGATGCTCAAGCAATAAGAAGCTCACAAAACATCTGCTGCATTGATCTACAAACAGTTTTACAGCTTGTATTCAGTAGAACGTTGAGTTTGAAGATATTTCTAAAGGAGATGTGAAAATCCAAGTTTTTTTCACATTATGTCTTTTGTAATTTTTGTTAAAGAAAGTAGGAGGGGGTGGAGAAAAAGCAATAACAATTGAAAATTAAATTTGCAAAGAAAAAAACCTGGGATTTATTTAAACAGATTGATTTGTCTTAGACAAGGTGTTACCTCAATCAAATCAAACTATACCATTATACAATTGTTTCAAAAATGAAATAAAAAATTCCATTTGGAGTGAGCCGTGCTAGCACACGTGATGGTGGCAAGGACTGATCAGCTCGATATGTGGAAACACTTTGAATTTGACAAAGATGTGACCAAACAGTGTGACAGAATGTATTATTTTTTATGTTGTTTTTTTTGGTGACGTCCAGCAGCTAAACAAACAGATCGGAGCTGAAGGCCTCTTGTGTTGGACAGATTTTACTGTGTTCTGAACCGAATCGGATTAAGATTTTAAAGGCAACTTCAACTGCATCAGAAGTGCTGGTATAGAGCTATACCAGCTCTTCTGCCAGCTAAATCAGAATTTACAAAGCCTCTTGAATAAGAGGTGAAACGTCATCTAACTTTAAAACTTAAGTCCAGAAAACAGCCCCTAAACCTACTACTCTTGTGGGGAAGTTGATATGTCCATGGAGTTGTGGAAACACGCTCTTGGGGTTTGCATGGTTAAAGTCCCCGGCCAGGATGAGGAAGGCATCAGGGTGTGCTGTCTGCTGCTCGCTGATGTGCTGGTGCAGTTCATACAGAGCCTCACTCCTGTTGGTGGTGGAGCTGGGAGGGATGTATGCTGCTACCAGCAATATGCAGCTAAAGTCTCTTGGCAGGTAGAATGGCCGGCATTTATTGATCATAAACTCAGCCAGGGGGGAGCAGTGTTGGTAGACCACTCTGGCATTCCTGCACCAGGCATCGCTGATGTAAACACACAGTCCTCCATCGCGGGTCTTAGCCCCCACGACAGGCATCCTGTCGGCCCGAAAGCATGCTAACCCGGCTAGCTGGATAGCACAGTCCAGGATGTTGTCCGTTAGCCACGTTTTCACAAAGAGAGACACAGAACTCACTCGCAGTCTTGGACGATGAGCGTATGGTTAAACTGTCACTTTAACCATGGGGGAGCAGGGCATTCAGTTTCTCTGCTCCCCAGGTTTGGAACTCACTCCCCTCTAATATCCACAACACGAACACACTCCCACATTTCAAATCAAAGCTAAAAACTCTTCTCTTCCAAATGGCCTATTCACTGTAACAGTAACTTTTTGTCTTTATATAGATTTTATTTAAATGCGTATGTATGCTGTTTGATTTATTAAGATCCAGGAATCCAGGTTTGAGCAGGCCAGGTCCAGCGGTTTGTGAATAGGCCCCGGTTTTACGTTATCTTAATGTGAAAAATGCAGCAGAATGTTCCTTTAGTGCCCTCGCGAATCAGAAGCTGTGAATCATAAGCCAACTTTAGCGTCGTCTGACCGCACGGATTTAAAAACATATGATGGAGCAGAGCAGGCCGTAAAATATTAGCACAACTGTAATAAAAGCACATTATGAAGATAGTCTCCTGCAGCTTCGCGCTGAGTGAGTGTTTTTGGTCCAACCAGCAACGTTTAGCATCGAGAGATCTGCTGTCTGTTGATGGGGCTCCAGCTGTCATCAAACAGTAAATTTACCGCGAAGCTGCAAATAAATGTGTAAATATGTGGGAATCAGTCTTTATTTTGTTCTGGACACCACTGGAAACACAAATTCATATGATGGTTTCTCAGATCGCAGCAGCATTTCCTCCTTCAGCGATCATCGGGAGCTTCGCGCTCCGCTCTGCGAAGGCAGCTGGCGGTCCGAAGAACAAAGCTTGTCCGCGGTGGGTCAGGAGGAGGACCGCAGAAGGCGGACATGCTGCTATGTAGTCCTGAGAAGCTGTGGAAACTCATCAGAAGTTCACAACCATCACAAAACCCTCGTCTCTGCCGCTAACACAGTCTGCTCCTGGTGCGTGTGCGTCAGTCAGCAGCCGGACACACGGAGAAAGCAGTGACGTCATCGCCCCGCCTCCCCTCTGCTAATGCTTTTTCGAAATGAGTATTGTGACAAGGTGCGCGGGGTGGATGTTAAAATGCAAATGCAATCCCCTCTTTGCATTTTCGTTTGAATTATGACACAGAATAAGCGGTTTTAAGTATAAAATGAAAAAGCATTTTGAAATATTGCTTTTTCATTTGAATTTTGAGTCAAAAAATGCAGCTACATTTTGAAAATGAAAAAGCATTTCTGTTAATCCATTTTAATTGTCAAATTAGACATTTCTAAATGAATTATGCTACACATTTACCATGGACCTTTTTGAAAATGAAATGTCAAATACCATTTTATTTATCATTTTAATTAAGTGACAGAAAAAGCTGGGTTGAAGTATAAAATGATAAAGCATTTTGAAGTATTGCTTTTTCTTTTTAATTTTGAGTCAAAAAATGCAGCTACATTTTGAAAATTAAAAAGCATTTCTGTTAATCCATTTTGAATGTCAAATTAGACATTTCTAAATGAATTATGCTACACATTTACCAGAGAACGTCTTGAAAATGAAATTTCAATTACCATTTTCATTATCATTTTAATTAAGTGACAGAATAAGCTGTGTTGAGGAAAGAAATGAAAAAGCATTTTGGTGGTTTGCTTTTTCATTATATTTTTGAGTCAAAAAATGCTTTTTCATTTTGAAAATGAAAAAGCATTTCTGGTTTTGACTTTGCTTTTTATTTATGCTACATAATCGCTTCCATACTGGTCCACCATTCGGTTCCTATTATCCGTTCTATCAGTGTTTGTAACAGCTCCTGTCTGTGTCACACACGGCTGCGCGAGTGAGACGGAAAGGGGAGGGGTGGGGTGGGCTCTGTCTGCCAGGTGAATCGGGGCACGTGCACCACTGCTAGTGCTGCCTCTGTTGCCCAACACCAGGATCACCACGTGCCTTTAGATTCCTCAGCTCATGCTAATAAAGTCATTCTTTATGAACTATTGTAGACATTTTAATGACGTCTTTATTTTCCATCTAGAGATAGACAGAGATAGAGTGAACCTAAAAGGTGAAGAAAATGCATTCTGAACTGTGAAAAAGTATTCCCTTTATGTAAAAAAGAACTTGTTTTGTTTTTGGATTTTTTTTGTTCATAGCTGCATATTTTGTCACAGAGTGTAATTGTAAAATAATGCTTTTTAAATTGTGTGCGTTAAATGTTAAAGTTGTCCTCGTTGGTCACCCATAAGCCCTTTTTTTGGTCTACTTTTCTGAGAAAACAGTCGACTCTTTATAATCTACAAAATCGTGCGCTTGTTTTATGTGGCACAGATCAGCATCACTGCTCCCACTGAGAGCAATGTTCTTCACCTTATAGGTGAGTTAGAAATACGCATTAATCATGTGTCAATATGTCACCTCTTGTGTGCGGCCCGGACCTTTGTTCATTTTTCTGTATTTGGCCCTCACCAAAAAAAATTTGGACACCCCTGTGGTAGAGCCCTGCGTGGGACTGTTTTTTTCATCCCACGCCCGGCGAATTTCTGACCTTTAACGCCCCCTCCCACAACTTATGTGTTACACTCCCGCCTGCTCCCGCAACATATATGTCCACTCCCACCCGCACCAGCAAAACTCTGAGAATTTAGTCCCGCACAATAATAGAGATGCAATGATTTTGTATCTTCTCCCGTCCCGCAAAGAAAAAAAACATGTATTTGTATTGATAATATTTAAGAGAGATGGGGTTGTTTGTTATAGGGGCACAGACGCCAATCCCAATGCAGCCCTCTACCATGTGGCAACTAACCCTCAAATGTTTACTCGCCAAACAGGAGAAAATGCTTGCAACTGGCAAGTTTAAAATCAGACCCTTCAAAATAAAAGTCTGTCATGATAGACTCGTTCCTCTATCGAGAAAAGGTTCTACCACGATATATTTAATTATCATTTGATTGCCTAGCCCTATGTTCTGCTTTACCTGTTTTATAGCACAAAGCAATAGTAAACACCACACAAAGTATGTCAGATCCCCGGCTTGTTCCTTAGGATCCCCTATGGGGAGAGAGGATACCAGGCCCAGGAAGCTCATGTCCAATGGACACAACCTACACCCCTTTTAGCAGCTGTAGTTTCCCCCCACAAGAGACTGAGTAGGGGACAGAAGATAAATGGTCACCAACCTTCTTGTGTAATGTGTGTGTTTATAGTCTGCTGGTGTGTAGACCACATTGTTGGGTAATCTTTTAAAAACCTAAGAGTTATTTTGATCTGGTGTTATACCTAAGAATGTATTTTATTTTTTAATTCAATATTTAAATTGTGCTGTCATTATGAAGTATAAAAGACTCTCTTCTTGTGTTTCTGCAGTCCTCCCCAAGCATTGGGGGACTAAAAAGGATGATCTGTGCAACCAGCAGAGGAACTTCAGAGTGGAACAGGAAGAACCAGAACCTACACAGTCTGAAGAGAAACAAGTGGAGCAACAACTTCCACATTTTAAAGAGGAACCAGAACATCCACATTATAAAGAGGAGCAGGAAGAACCACAGATTAAAGAGGAACTGCAGAACCCAGAACCAACACAGATTAAGGAGAAACCAGAACCTCCACAGATTAAAGAACAGGAGGAACCAGAACCTCCACAGATGAAAGAGGAACCAGGGGAACTCTGCATCAGTCAGGATGAAGATCAACTTGATCTGAAGCAGGAGACTGATACCATGATGGAGATTCCTACTTATGAGGAAGATGAAAACAGTGAAGCAGATCTAAAGAATCAGCAGAGCTTTAATGTAACTGATAGTCAGGATGAAGAAGGAAACCAACATGAAGAATCAACATCAACTACAGATGAAGAGACAGACCCACAGAACAGAGATCAGAGGAAGAGGAGGGACAGAAGTCATGTCCAAAGTGTGGACAGCTCTCACATGTTAGAAAGTCTGTGTGACTCTGATGGTAGTAAAAAATTAAAATATGATGCTATGGTTAAGAAAAAGAAAAAACCTCCAAAAGAGGAGAGATTTTCTTCTAAAGAGTCTCGTGAAAGTTCAAGAATAGCTAACAAACCTTTTCATGTAAGATTACATACAGGAGAGAAGCGATTTTCATGTAAACAATGTGATAAAAGTTTTAGTCAAATATCAAGTCTCAAAACACACATGAGAATTCACACAGGAGAACAGCCTTTTTCTTGTAAAGAATGTAAAAAAGGTTTTAAACAACTGTTTAATCTCAAAACACACATGAGAACTCACACAGGAGAAAAGCCTTTTTCTTGTAAAGAATGTAAAAAAAGTTTTTGTCAAAAAGTGAATCTTAAAAGACACATGAGATCTCATACAGGAGAGAAGCCTTTTTCATGTAAAGAATGCGATAAATGTTTTAAACATATAACTAATTTCAAAGCACACATGAGAATTCACACAGGAGAGAGGCCTTTTTCTTGTAAAGAATGTAGAAAGAGTTTTAATCAAATATCTAATCTCAGAAGACACATGAGAATTCATACAGGAGAAAGGCCTTTTTCTTGTAAAGAATGTGATAGAAGTTTTAAATGTGTATCTAACCTTAAAGCACATATTAGAACTCACACAGGAGAAAAGCCTTTTTCCTGTGAAGAATGTGATAAAAGTTTTAGTAAAAAAGCTAGTCTCATAAGACACAGGAAAATTCACACACAACAGAAAAGCATTTGTCAATTTTCTGTTACATCCGTCTATGTTACTCTTGACGCAAGCCAAGGCACTTTTTTCGGTCACGTGATAAATCTCTAAAATAAAACTCAGGAGCTAGTAAAATGAGTAAAAAACAAACGTCATTGGAAAGTTTCTTTGAGTCCTACTCAAACTATGGATTTATCCCAACGGGAGATTCCCACACACCATTCAACAATGTGGTGAGTGGGATTCATGCACTTTGTCGAACTTTGCATTTGCGGTGTATGTTATTTTAAAGGCATCTTTAAATGTTATAATAATAGCAACCAGGGAGTGTTGCGGGCAGAGAGGACGTTACTCATGTCATAATTCATGTTTATTTTTATGTTTAGAAAATACCACAGTTTTCATGCAGATCCTATAATATTAATTTGTTGAATTGTTGTGTCTGTAACTTGCACATTTGGTCTGCTGTCGGAGTTCCACAGGCTGTAGCCAGGGCTGGTACCAGAGGGAATTGTGGGAAATAATAACCTTTGGCTTCCTTGGTCAAAATAGGGTTGAGCTGGGGTGTTTTGTTTTTTTTGCCTACAGGGGCCTGTTGCACAAAAGTAGAATTAAGACATCCGGGATAAATGACTGAGCTGAGCTCAATGAAGCCAAAACATGTGCGTCCAGGCTTAATTGGTTGCACAAAGACCAAGCCAGGATGAGCAGACACGGATTCATCAAGCCAGGTGTAACCAATCCTGGATAGGTGCGCGCTCACGGCTCACTCAAACAGACCCCGCCACAGATCACAGATTAACTGATTCACCATGGCAACTAGAGCCGCATACTTTTCCCCGTCGGAAGCACAAATCCTCATGGAGGCATCAGAGGAGGTAAAAGATATAATTAAGAAGAAAGGCAACACCACCACAGTGATAAAGCATACTCAATAAATTTTTAAATTAAATTTCCAGCCAATTAATTTTATGAAAATGTAACTTGTCATTTCAACCAGAAAATGTTATGTTTGTAAATCTTACGTGAATGAATCATGTCGATCGTACATAAAGATAATCCATTTAACAGTTACTAATTTCAATCATGTTGATCCAACATGATACCGTTAAATTGGATACATTAGTAATCGCAAGGAATTGTGGGATTGCATTTTCTTTGTCTATCTGGGCAGATTGGGGTCTAAGTGTGAGTTTCTGTCCATGGGTTTTATTGTCTAGCTGTTTTACTCTGTTTTAACTAGTGATTTAAACTGATATGGTTCTTTTTTTTCTGCACCATGAGTTAGTGTGGGAGAGGATGATGACCAACCCCCTTGTGCGGTAGAATGTTAATGTTACTATGCTTAAGACAGAACTCGCGCTATTTGAGCGCCTGTCTAGATAAGTGAGACTTTGCTGCGTAATTTATGTCTTTGATGTGAAAATTATTGTTTGTAACTTTGGAAAACCTTATCAATGTTAGATGTATAAATAAAATTAAAGCAAAAAATTAAGTTATATCAACATAAATTGTGTTAGGTAGTCATACAAATTTAAGTTGAATAAACTTAATTTAATGAGGTGTGACCAATTGAAGTGATTCAACTAAGTTGGATCAACTTTTATCTTTTGAGAGTGAGCAACAATATTAATTTAAAGTTGGGTCCAACTGCAGTATTTAGATTGAATCAACTTAAATTTATTAGTTTGAACCTAAGTACATTAAGTAGGACCAATATGATTCATTTTTGTTCAAGTAATGCTATCTAATCATGTGGAAATCATTTCCATAATTTTTTATGTTCATTTAAAGTGAACGTTTCTTGAGTGTAGTTTACCTGCTTTGTTTTGTCCTTATTCAATAAAGGAACATAATGTTACACATTGTGTTTTTATATTGATATGGAATGTGTATTTGTTTATATGACAGAGTACTAGGGCCCACTAAGGAAAAAGGATAAAGTCATAAATTTATGAGGCTGGTTCTTTCTGCAGAAAAGCAACATATTCTTTTGACAGTTTTGATAGTTATGACAATGTGATACTTCATATTCTGGCACATCAGCATGTCTTCGTTTATGAAACCATACTGAAGTACAATTTCACCAAATGCCCCACATCTGTTATTTTAACAACTGTCCTCCTTTAAAACAACTGGTTACAATATTATGACTTGTCTTTTTTCCCTCTGTGACCCTAATATTCTATCATTTTACATATAGCCTTATAGTCTATGGGAAACTGTAAATTATCTAATGATAGCAACATCATCTAAAACTCATTATTTATCCAAAATGATTGACATTAATGATCACAAACATTTAAATAATGACAGTGGGTCTAGTTATATGTGATAACAATGTATAGTGAGCAGTGAAATTACTATTGGTTTCCATTTGTGGCGACTGCTGACTGACATTAGGGATGAGATTAAATAGATCCTGGAATTTAGCCTGGTCTGGAGCAGGCTAGCTCCACAGAATAAATCTCCATGGTAACTTATACCATAACATATCCTCCTGCCCCATATCCAGCTTTAGTGCAACCGGATTGGGGATCAATTGAGCCAGGATCACCAAGATATCCTGGCTTAATCCCTTATCCTACTTTTGTGCAACAGGCCCCAGGTCCTTTCATCTGGCAGGTATGTTGTTTCACCCTTAGTTATTTCTTCCTGTTTACTTCTTTTTAGCACCATGAGTGTGGGAAGGGGAGATGATGATGACACCTGTGCGATGTACAATGTTTTACGTGTCAAAATAACAACTCAGAGTATGTTTAATCCTGTTTTTCTGCCTCTATAGAAGCGTTGTTACAGTATATGTCCGCCACACTGCCTGGACTACTGTATCTCTCTTCTATTTGGTCTCCCACAAAAAACCCTCCTTGAACTTCGACTGGTTCAGAAGTCAGCTGCTCGTATCATCACACACACTCCCTCCATCAACCACATCACACCTATCTTTCAACAGCTTCACTGGCTTCCCATGATGCATTCAATACAAAATCTTGCTCTACTTGTTAAAAATTACACTTTTCCTTCTATAAATCCAGAAACTAAGCAGTCTGAGCTTTCATTACATGAACACAGAACCACAGACTGTTGGCCTCCTTAATACATTCATGCAGTCATTCAATTAAAAGGAGACACAAGTCAGTATTGAACACATAACAATGAACAGTTTTCTAAAGACTGACATGAGCTGAAAACATCCAGTTTTTCATGGGATTAATATGATATTCTGATTTTTTTAAAACAGTCTTTTTATTTTATGTTCTTTAAGCAACAATTTTAAAACCAAAGAAAAAATAAACCAATATATTTAAATCTATGTGTAAAGATACTAGACAATATCAGTTTTACTGCTTGCATGGACAAAAATGTTTAAAAGTTTCACAAAATGAATTCTTTCAAATGTACATTTTAATAGAACTATGTCATTTTGTATTATTAGAGTTAAATCTTGAACAGATTCAATGTGGTTAGTTAATACTTAGATGATGAGTATGTTGTTTATGTGTGTTACCATGACAACACTAGAAAGATTTGTAAACATCTTGTATTCCAACACTTTTTTGTGATCAGTGACAATATGATTATTTTAAACAAAAAGTAGTAACTGCAGTTTATATTTTGTCAGACCAAATTTAGTGAAGAAAAGATTTACCTAAAAACGTATGAAGGAAGAGGCTAAAGGACAAAGAACCAGACTGGTGTTTGTGTCTGGTGTTCTTGTGATTCCTGTTTTCTAGTAGACATTAGAACTGTTCTGTTATGTTTGGTTCTCAGTGTTCTGTTCCAATCTTATCTATGTAGATTTGTCCATGGGTTTTATTGTCCAGCTGTTTATCTCTGTTGGACGTGAACATCAGTCAGATGTGTGGATTCTTTCCCACAGTGTGGGTTCCTGCTGTTTGTTGTACCCGGGTAAGTTTAAGTGTAAATTAGTTGATTTTTAGTGCCACATCTACACTCAAAGAAATGAAACATTAGATTTAAATAAAAAAGTATCGTCAACCGGTCCCACAAAACAATTTTGTTTAAATCTGAGACAGACTGAATGACTAAAATTCAACATACTATCTTGAATAAGCACTACATTACACAGTTATTGTAAGTTTACATAGTGCTATTATGTAAAATTTACTCAACATTGTTGCGTTGGATTTATTAATCATTATATTGAATTTACTCAACATTGTTGCGTTGAATTTAGCAATCATTAGATTGAATTTACTTATTATTAAGTAAAAGTTATTAATTTTTATATTGGATTTACTCAAAATTCTTCCATTCCATTTATTAACTGTTATGTTGACTTTAATAATTTGTTTTATTCATAATCAAGTGTTGATTTTTTAGTTATGTTAAATTTATGAATCATGTTGAGTTTTTTGTTCCATTTACTAAAATCCCTCACGTTAACAATACTAAATTTAATTGTAATCATGTAGGACTTCAATAAGCACAACTTTAATCATTTGACATTCACATTTTTTATTTATAACAAATTTAAGGGCAAACACAAGTCAACTGTCAAACGGACCTAACAAAGTGCCTTTTTGAGTTTGTGTCGTCTTAAGTGCGTGTCCGTCTTTGTTGCCTTTTCCCGTTATTTCCCTTTATGTGTAGACACATGTAAACAACAAAATAATACAAAATACCAAAGTGCATTGGTGAGGTGATAAAACGATTAACAATCAGAAACGGTAACACATTAACTGAACTCCAACTGTGAGAAATCCAAAGCATTATGCTTTAGGAACTTGCTGAACTTTCCTTTACTCGTATAGTTTACCTTTGAGGACCTGTAACTTGGGTGACAGTTTCTGTCCATCCATGTCCATCAATACTTTCGGAATGAATTCAAACGTGTATTTCAGCTTACTGGGGAACTCCAAATTAAGGCAGTAGATGAGCCCCAGGAGGAGAGCGCAACCATACGCCATGTCCTTTACATCCTGCAGCACTTCCAACCCCTCTATGAAAATGTTCACCTCCGCGGGGTCATCTGTGGGCTCAGCTCCTTCATGTTGAATGACGTGAATCACCATGTCGAGTTGCTCATTCGTTGCCTGCTCCGCTTCAAGATCAGCATCCTAAAGCAGGGAATTAAAATAAATTACTTATGAAGATGTGTTGTAGGTGTGTTTCAGATAGTCTTACTGTCACGTTATATATATAAAAAAAAAATTGATTAAAGTTCAAATTTTTTACGGCATTTACCAACAACCCAAATACAAAATCAACTACAATAATAAAAAACAACAACTAGAAAATACTTATATATAAAAAGCTTTACCTACATCATGACTTTTTTCAGCCTAGATAAAAACTCCTGATATTTACCCAAGATCTGGACTAAAAATCTGTAAGAAATATTGTAAATTGCTGGATGATTGACCACCAAACCTTGTAGGCACGCTTTAAATTCCGAGCTTTCTAGGAAAAATTGAGTTTTATTTGTTTATGGAGCTAAATACAAAACCTGTATGAAGATAGTCTTAACATTTCTAAGTGAAGAAATGTTACACCCAAGGATTCATGTCATACAAATTTGACACTTACCAGGGACTCCTTTATCAGGTCATCAGGACTTTTATTGAGGTAAAGACAAACCGCTTTCAGGATGCATTCTCTTCGTTTTTCAACAGATGTGTTCTGTGAAAACACACACAAAAAAGAAACTTTCACAAACTACCGCAATTTCTGGACTATAAGCCGCTACTTTTTTCCTGCGCTTGCAGCCCTGCGGCTTATTCAGTGACGCGGCTAATTTATGGATTTAATTGACGGCCGCCATGAACGTACTTGCGGACTCAGAGCATGGGTTGAATACTCTATCCAACTCCAAGCAATGAGCCATTTATTTTTCAACGCACCTCTAAGCAGCCAAACAGCATGGACTTGACTTCAGGTCTTAGACACTTCAGTCATGGTTCAACTCAAAGAAACACGCATGCCCGGCCGCATCCCAGAGTCCTTTGGTGCCATTAGACCCAACGTGCACGTGATCGCCACTACAATATGATGCAGCTTTCAAGTTCAAAGCAATCGTTAAAAGCAACGTGAAAAAATCCACCGTCACCAACGGGTTTGGAAAAGCCGCTCTGCTGCATGACGGAGAGAACAGCGCATGGAGTGAATTTACATCAGTCACAGTCAGTCACATCAGACACTAGTCCATCTATTAGCAGCTCCGTAATATACGAGATGATCTTTTAAACGTAGGTTTATTATTGCTATGTTATGGCTATTATGAAGCGCCTGTTCGCTCATTTTATTTTTAATCTGTGTTGTCAGTGCTTTTTTCTGCCGGAACGAAGCCGAAAGTATGGTTAGGTGAAGGCTAACATGCACTAACAACATTTAGCCTGGATGAACATGAATCGATGCGGGAAAAGCTGCAATCTGTAGCTTGGCTGAACATAAATATGTGTGATAACATCAGCCTTTATTTTGTCGGGACACGACTGGAAACACAAATTGACGTGATCGTTTGGACTGAGCGGAATTTTGCATTAAAAAGCTCACAGCCTCCGTGTGAGCTGGAGAAATGTTGTCCTGCTGCTCGTTTACATAGAGCTGTGGGGCCGATGGCAGTCTGAAGGCTCCCAACACGTAACAACGCATCCGCCCCTCATCCACAAAACGTACAGTATTAAGTCCGATTGCTCTGCACAGAAACGATTTGCTCCATCCACCGGCGCAATGGGGACGAAGCGCTTCTCCCTGGAGCCGCCCTGGCCAGGGGTGTCGGAGAAGATAGGAAGGGGAGACAAGGAGCCCACTTGGCGAGCGTGGAGCGCAGAGGGCGTCCGCGGAGCAACAGTGTTTGTTATGGAAGGAAACTTCTGACGCACGCTCTTTTCAGTCGCCGCTGCTTTATTTTACTGGTGTGTTTTTTTTAACCAGCCCCGTTACCACCATAACGCTGCCGCGACACAAGTGGAAGGAGAGATGCTCTCCCCCTCCATCCACTGCTGCTCATTCTTTAAACACTGACAACAGTGTGGCGAGCCGGGGGTTAGACCCGCCTTTAGCCCCTAAGACTCATGGGAAATGGGGAATCGCGGATGTAAATTTCCTCATTATAACTGAGGGATGTAATGTTGATTATATGGTTACTGTTTGTAATTTTATGTATGATACCTAGATTGTCAATTAAAATAAATAAAAAAATAAAAAACATAACTGAGGAATTTGTGAACAGAATAGAGGTCCATGCTGTTTGGCAGATGTGGGTGTATTCAAACACATGAGCCAGGGCTCCAGACTGCGACTAAATGGTCGCATTTTGCGACCAAAATTTGAGAGTGTGCGACTGAATTTTTTTTTTTTTTTTTTCTAACATGTCCTGTCCAACAGCTGGGCAGACAGACGAGAGCTGAGGGCCTCTTGTGTTGGACATATTTTGCTTTAACAAGAGGGGTTATTAATCTTCTGACAAACCAAAGGTATGTCTGAATAAACCCCTTTTGTAATTGAGGCCAAACTTTATTCATTTCAATCATGTCTGAAAATCTTTGGTGTTGGACCGGACGGAAAAGGAAAGAGGGGAAGAAGAGAGAGGGATGTTAGAGAGAGGGGGGGGTAGGGGGTGATAATAGGAGGGGAAGGGGGATAAGACCATGAAGCAGCATACAGCAACAAGTTTACTGGTTGTTAATCATTATGGTAAGGTTCAAATGCAGTACAAAAAGGGCGGGGCCCGTCCACACACACACTCAAATGTTATAAACACACCTGCTAGCTGCAAAAATGTCCACCTGTCGACATGTACACAAAACAGATAGTGTTCACACACGCATACTTATGCCTTAAAACCAACTAGTGTGAAATATTTCAGTCATTCAGTCATGCAAACTATTAGTACAAAGGTGAGCTAACACCAGTGCTCAGGTGAGGTTTTATGTTCTTCTAAAATGGATGGTGGAACGTGAAAAGAAGGAAGGAGAGTGCCCAGCCATCCCCACCCCAAGACCCCCACCGCAGCAGCAGCGGCAGCCGGAACCCCCCCAACGCCACACGGGAACCGGCAGGGAACAACCGCCGCCCGGGCGACCAAGCCCGCCACCCAGGCCAGGGCCAGCAGGGCCGCCGCAAGGCCCCCAGAGCCAGAGGCCAGGGAGGCACGGAGGGAAAGAGAGCGCCGCCCCAGCCCAACCAGGAGAGCAGCCCCCCCGCCGCGCCGGGAGAACCCAACGCAGAGCCCCACCGGAGAAGGACGCCCACAGCCCCAAACGAGCACCCCACCACCGCCCAGGAGTTCCGGGCATCCCCCCGCCCCAACCCCAGGTACGAGCCAGGACCCCCCAAGGGAGACCCGCTCCGCACTCCAGGCAGCCATCCGCCCGGCCCACGGTTGGTCCAGGGAGGAGCGAGGCAGGGGGCCCGCCGCCCCCGCCCAGGAGGGGGGAACCCCGGGGAAAAAAAGAGGGCCCACAAAGGGTGTTATAAATATGGCCCGACCAGGCTCGGCCACAGTTGGAAATTTGGCGGGGCCCAGCACTCAGGAGCAAGGACCAGAACCCACCCCCCAGGGACCAGACACCCTCGGCTCAGATGTAATGTGAACTCCCCCACCGCGCGGAGAGAGCACCGCCGGGCCCAGGAAGCCGGCACCCCGGGGACACGGCCGCCGTTGCAAAGGGGGGCCCGCACCCCCCACCAGGGAAGAGGCAGGGGACAGACGGACCCAGGTCCCACCTTCCTTGCAAAATGTGTGTTTGAGATGGTGTGTGTCTGCATGTGTGTGTGTTTATGTTGGGATGTATATATTGAGGGGGGAGGGGTGTGTGTACTAAGGGGGGTGCAGTTAAAATTGGCGGGTAGGGCACTAAGGGGACATCTCCTGATTACTCACAGTGACGTCCCCTCACCCTCCCCACCAAGGGGCCCTAAATGTCTAAGGTGCGGTTAAAATTGGCGGGTGGGGTGCTAGGAGGACATCCGCTGCTTGCTGGCAGTGATGTCCAAGCACCCCCCCTACCAAGGGCCCTACATGTCTAAGGTGCAAATAAAACCGAAAGAGGGGGGGCCCACTCCATACGGCAACCATAGGAGGGGGGACACTGCCTAGTAAACCCCCCCCCAAGGCTCATCGCAGGCTAAGCCCCCCACCCCCTCACCCTATTATGAGGTTATATGAGGAAGGGGGTAAGTTGGGGACAGCTGATAGACTGTCCCCCGGTGGTCAAACAGCTGTCCCCCGCCCCCCCCCCAGCAAGGGGGCCAGGCCCACCCAGCCCAGGGGCCCCACCCCCGAAGGCGCCGACACCCCAGGCCCAGCACCACCCCCCCCCCACACAGAGAGAGAGGAGCCAGAAAGCGCCGCCCCCCCCCGGAGCAAGCCCAGGCCCCCACCCCCAAACGCCGGCCCTAGAAGAGCTCTGGTCAGGCCTCGACGGGACCGAGGCAGCCAACCGGCCGGGGAAACCGCCGATGGCCTCAGCGGAGACCCCGACCCGTCAACCCCCCCTGCCCCGTACCAATAGTGGACCCCCCCCCCCCCCCTCCCCCAGAATGCCCCCCCACAGGCCAGGGCCGATAAGACCCCCCACCCCACCCCCCCCAGACCCCGCAGCCGAAGCGGAGGACACCCAGAGCGACCGGGGGCCCCAAGAGGGTTGTCCCGTCCCGCCCAAGAGCCAGGGAAGGGCCGATCCCAGCCCCAGGCGTAGATGGGAAGCCCATCCAGCGCCGCTGGCCCCCCCCCCCGAGCAGCGCCCCCCGCCAACCCCCCCCAGCACAGGCAAAGGGACCACCCCCCCAAGCCAGGCCAGACCACCACCCCAACCCCCCACCACGCACCCCCACACCCAAGCCCAAAGGACCACGCAGCGCCCCAGCCCGCCCCACCCAGGCGCCGGACCCGATCCCCCGACCAACGGAGCCCCCAACAACCCCCGCCAGGCACCGGAGGCCCCGACCCCCACCCCGGCCCACGGCAGAAGGGCAAGGAGCAGCGACGACCAGGCCCCCCCCCCACCCCCTAAGTCACGGAGTTAGCTATGGGAGACCAGAGAGACCGAATTCTTTCGAAGTTACTTGAACTTTGGGCTGACATTTTTTCCAAGCTGATATGATCAAGCAGCAGATTTCTGTGTTGACTTAAATTTATATTTTTTTTGCTTTTCCAATTTATTAAAATAGTTTTTTTAGCAATGCAAAGAGTTATGAAAATGATAGAGCCTAATCCTCCTTCTACATCGATGGCACTCATGTCACCAAGCACACAAAGTGACTGTGAAGCCGTGATTGAAACCTTTAGCCAGACTGATAGATCGGCACATACCTGCTGCCAGAGAGCCTGGACAGGCGTGCAGAACCATAGTGCATGCATGTAATTGTCGGGTAGATTACTGTCACAGTGCTGACAAATGTCTGAGTTACTGAGACCCATCTTGAACATCCTCTGTCCAGTGTAGTAAATTCTGTGAAGAGTTTTGAAATGAATTAGCTGCAGATTTGGACTTTTTGTCAGTTTAAAGGTGTTTAGACAAAGTTCTGACCAAAAACTTTCATCTGTGCTGATGCTCAAATCCGCATCCCATTTTGTTGTCGGAAGTGAAATATTGTTATCTAAATTGCATAAAAGTTTGTATATTTTGGAGAGAGTTTTATTCATTGAGAAATTGATCAGAGTGGTAACTACATCTGGTAGCTTTAAATCGTTGTCTCTGTATTTAAACTTTTTAGTAATAATTGATTTAAGTTGCTGATATTCCAAGAAGTTATATATTCCATGTTTGTCTTGAAGTTCCTGGGGAGTTATGAATCTTCTATCAATAATTATATGCTCTAGATGTTTTATGCCCCCTGCTTGCCAAGCTGGGAAGTGGATAATTTTTTTGTTTATGAGGATGTCTGGGTTGTTCCAGATGGGTGTCATTTTGCACGGTTGAATTGATGATTTTGATATTTTGAGAAATTCCCACCAGGCTGTTAAAGTGGCATTTATATTAATACTTTTGAAACAATCCTGTTTTTTAACTATTTGGCTAATAAATGGAAGATCTGACAGGTTGATCTTTCCACAAAACGCCTGTTCCAAGTCTAACCATGAGTTAGTTTCTGGATTATTTTTTAACCATTTTAAGATATATTGTAATCTATTTGCAAGAAAGTAATTGTGGAAGTTAGGTAATTCTAATCCTCCACCGCTTTTTGCAGATTTTAAAGTTTTTAGACTAATTCTTGCAGGTTTATTGTTCCATAGAAAGCTTGATATGGATGAGTCTAATGTTTTGAACCATTTTAATGGCGGTTGTGTGGGAATCATTGAGAAGAGATAATTAACTTTGGGTAAGATTTTCATTTTTACCGTGGCTACCTTGCCCATAAGGGACAAAGGCAGGTTGGTCCAGCGTGTTAGATCGTCCTGTATGTTTTTCAGTAATGGGGTGTAGTTTAGCTGCACCAGTTCTGAAATTTTGGGGGAAAAATAAATACCTAGATATTTTATATTGCCTGATTTGACTGGTATTGTGAGTCCTTGCTCTGCATTACTGTTCAGTGGTAATAAAACAGATTTATTCCAATTAATGGAATAGTCTGATATATAAGAGAATTCATTAATGATTGTTGCCGTTTCATTTACAGAATGTATATTACTTAAAAACAGTAATATGTCATCTGCATAAAGACTAATTTTATGATGGCTGTGTTTGGTTTTAATTCCTTTAATACTCTCATTCTGTCTTATTGCTGCAGCTAGAGGCTCGATAAATATTGAAAAAAGAGAGGGGGAGAGTGGGCAACCCTGTCTAGTTCCTCTTCCAAGAAAAAACCTGTTGGAAGTCTGTTTATTAGTTCTAACTGATGCATTGGGGTTGTGATATAATATTTTGATCCAATTGATGAATGATTCTCCAAACCCAAACTTATGGAGGGCAGCAATGAGGAACTTCCAGTTTACTCTATCATAGGCTTTTTCAGCATCCAGTGATAGTATAGTCATTTCCTGGTTTTTGATGGTGGCAAAGTCTATTATGTTAACGAGTCTGCGGACATTGTCATCCGAGTGTCTGCCTTTGATGAATCCAGTTTGATCAAAGTGAATTATGTGAGGAGTGACTTTTTCTATTCTCTGTGCTAGTGCTTTGCAGATCATTTTTACATCTGCATTAATTAAAGAAATGGGGCGATAGCTTGAAGGACTCGTGGGGTCTTTGTCTGGTTTTAGAAGAAGGATAATGTTGGCAGAGTTCATGTTAGGTGGTAGAGATTGGCTTTCGTTGATAAATTTTACCGTTTTATAAAACGTTGGTGCCAGTTGTTCCCAGAATTCCTTATAAAACTCTGCAGGAAAGCCGTCAGGCCCTGGTGCTTTACCATTAGGCATAAGTGACAGAGCTTCATGAAGCTCAGACAACGAGAGCGGAGAGTCTAAGTTTGTTATTTGATCTTCGTTTAACTTGGGCAGGTTTATATTGTTGAGAAATGAGTTGATGCCTTGTTCTGATGGATTGATCTGTGGAGTGTATAAGTTTTGATAAAAGTCTTTAAACGCATTATTAATTTTTACCGGGTCATGGGTGACATTCCCTGTTTGGTCCATAATAGAAGTGATTGTTGATTTTTCTTTATTAATTTTAAGCTGATTAGCTAGAAATTTGCCAGATTTATTTGAGTTTTCGTATCTTTCCAGTCGAAGCCTTTGTATCTGGAATTGTGTTTGTTTATTGATGATGTCATTTAACTGCAGCTTTAAATTTTTCAGGTCGCCCAGTATGTGTTCCTGTGCAGAAGCAGCATAAGCAGTCTCCAGAGTTTTTATTTTATTTTCTAATTCTAATAAATCTGCTTTCTCTTTGCGTTTTTTATGCGTTGAATAAGAGATGATTTTCCCTCTCATGACTGCTTTTGCTGCTTCCCAAAGAATACTTGGTGATATTTCAGAAGTATTGTTGAATTCTAAGAAGGTTGCCCACTCTTTTTTAAAGAATTCAATAAATTCCTGGTCTTTTAACAGAGACGTATTAAACCTCCAGGTTGAACCCGAGGGTCTGGGTACTTCCCTT
The DNA here is from genome assembly GCF_053564925.1 of Oryzias latipes. NCBI lineage: Eukaryota > Metazoa > Chordata > Actinopteri > Beloniformes > Adrianichthyidae > Oryzias > Oryzias latipes. The sequence continues at coordinate 50,229,577 of NC_136238.1, forward strand.
GAAATAGTAACAGAAACTGGTGCATGGTCACTGATAATAATTGAATGAATGTTGGAACTTTTAATTTCTTTCAAAAGGGAGTTACTGACTAATAAATAATCTAAACGAGAGTGTGAATGATGAACTGGAGAGAAAAAGGTGAACCCCTTAGTGCTTGGATGACATGAGCGCCAAGCGTCGCAGAGACCCAGATCATTCATGTACTGCTTTAGAATACTTGCAGACTGCCATGTACGCTGGTTTGCTGCTGTGCTGAGTCTGTCAAGTTCAGGGTCCAAAACAAGGTTGAAGTCTCCTCCTATAATGATTGTGGAGTCAGAGTGAACTGAGAGTGAGGTGAAGAATCTGTGAAAGAAGGAAGAGTCGTCAAAATTAGGACCATAGATGCTGGCTATGCAAAAGTCCTTGTTCTGAATGGATATATTAATGATTACAAATCTGCCTTCTGGGTCAGTAACTGTATCCTTATGAGTAAATGTAACATTTTTATTAATCAAAACTGCAACCCCTCTTTGTTTGGAATTGAAACTGGCAGAATACATAGCTGGATACTGGGAACAGCACAGGAGATGACCAGCTGATAAAGATAAATGGGTCTCCTGCAGCAGAGCTATATCTGCTTTAAGATCATCCAGGTGATTTAACACTTTCAATCTCTTTGGCCCAGAACCAAGTCCACGCACATTCCAGCTAACGATGTTAAGACTGTTCATAGCTGTTCTAACCGGGAGAGTGCAAGGCTAAATAGTGCGTGTGCCCGTCCGTGTGCGCGTGCCCGCTGTGCGTTCCTGCTACACTGACAAGCGCTGTGCGTTGTGGGTGAACGTGTCTTGGCTATGAGCTGCATGTTACGTGCGTCCTGTGTGAGTCTAAGTGAGGTTTTTGCAGTTTATCAACGTGTGTGTGCGGGATCGCGTGTGCATGCTCTTATGCGCACTAGTATGCGCGCGCGCCCGTTCCGTGCATAAATAAATACTCACCGTGGTTGCGTTGACTTTACCTGATTCACATATGAGGAAATGGGAAGGGGGGGGGACAAGAGAAAAGAGAGAGGGAAAGAGAAAGAACAAAAAACAAAAACAACGAAACAACAACAGAAACATGAATGTGAGAGAAAGAAAAAACACTTTTCCTGAGAGGTGTAGATTATTGATGATCCGATTATTTCCTATTCAATTAAATAAGTTTGCGGGTTTCTTCTGGGCGGCGCAGATGTCAGTGCGCCTCTGAAAGCCTTCAGCACAGCCAGGGTGTTACCTCTGGGTCCCGGAACAGCTTGCCGTTCACAAAAAGTTTATCAACGGCAACCACCGCGCGGGCTCCAGCAGACAGGTGCTTCCTCCTCAGCGGGAAGAGGATTTTCCGCCGGCGGAGGATCTCGCCTGGAAACTGATCATTCACGCTGTAATGTGTGTCTTTCAGCTCTCGCCCTCTGCTTTTTACCTGCACCTTTTGTTTATAATGTTCAAATTTAGCAACAATAGGACGGGGACGCTGATTGTCCGGCCTCTTTCCTCCGAGCCGGTGAACCCTGTGGAAGGAGATCTTCTGGACTTCTTCCTTGGGGAGTTTCAGGTGGACCTCTATGAAGGACTTAACAATGTTCTCCGGGACTTCTCCTGCCTCTTCTGGAATCCCTGCGAACACTAGATTGTCCCTCATGCTCCTCGCCTGAAGATCCAGGAGGGTTTCCTTTATGGATCGGTTTTCCTCAGAGAGACGGGCGGTGTCGTGGCCCAGGGTCTTGACGGTCTCTCTGAGGGCCTGGTTCTCCGCTGCGAGCTCCTGCACCTGCTGTTGGCTGAACTCCAGAGACTCTCGCAGACCTTGGAATTCCTTATGGAGGATCTCCAGCAAATTTAAACGGCAATCAAGGCTGGAGAGCCTTTTATCAATTGAATCCAGGATGTCACTCATGTTGCTGCCTGGAGAGGAGACAGCCCCCGGGGAGTCTTCGGGACGGTTGCGTTTGGTGGAAGGAGTGGCGGTGTTGGATTTCCTCATGACGCAGGTATTGAAACACTCGTCGATGTAATTCTCCAGATCCTCCAGGTCCTCCAGGTCATCCAGGCTGGCAAATGCTTGACAAACTTTTTCAGATTTTTATTTTTTAACTTTCTGGATTATTTAAATATGGCGGTGTAATAAAATAAATCAAAAATGTTTGTTCACAACTTACGCGCCGCCAAGTAAACTCACCACACTCCTCTCGTCGGCTCTCGCGATACTACAGCATCACGTCTCCTTACAGCATCACGTCTCCACATGTGCGACTGAATTTTACATCCAGTCGCACATGTGCGAACAGTAAATTTGCCTCCCCCACCCTCCGTATTTTTTATACATTAAACATGGAAGGGGCACGTCAATGATCAATGAAATAATTAATGAGACGCGAGCACACACGCACGCAAACGAACACACACAAACTTGCACACATACTCATGAAACGCGGGCGCACACACACGCAAACACACACACTCGCATACATACTCATGAAACGCGAGCACACTCGCATGATGCCCGTCTGTGAGGCGGCCACTGCGTGTGAGAAGAATAGGGAAAGTCACTGTAAGTTAACTGGCTAAATGCGTGGAGGGGGAGGGGCCTAGAGATAATCGAGCGCGCGTAAACATCTGTGGAGAGGAAACGGAGACAAATATCATCACAACCTGATATGTGCGTCTGAGCTATGGGTAAGCGAACTATTGATTCATTCTTCCGACCTGCAGCTATTGCCAGAGTGTACAGCAGGGGTCTCAAACTCGCGAAGCAAACCACGGCTCTCATGCACGGCTGTAACGGCAGCACACCGCTCCCGCGAGTCGGGTCAGCTGAGGAGCATAAATGTCCCACACCTACATGCGTGACAGCTAACGGGGCTCTAACATTAAACACGTGCGAGCAACAACACGATTTCGTCT